>NW_017962914.1:683535-1368600 GCF_001661345.1 Ascoidea rubescens DSM 1968
AAAATAAAATAAAATAAAATAAAATAAAATAAAATAAAATAAAATAAAATAAAATAAAATAAAATAAAATAAAATAAAATAAAATAAAATAAAATAAAGTAAAGTAAAATAAAATAATCAAAAATCAAAATCAAAAATTGAAAATCAAACGATAAATAACAAACCATTAAAACCAAATTGTTTTTTACTTTAAGAATATTTAATAAATAATTTTCAAATTCCAGTAATTGATTAATCAATAACTCTCATTTTCTCTGGATTTAAAATAAAATCCGAGAAATATTTAACAGAGCGAAATATTTCTTGACCAACAGGAATAATGAATTTTGAAGGAAGCAAAAACCCATGAGAACCTGAATCTCTCAATTTTATTTGAAAAGCCCAATAAGCCCTTTTATTGTACATATAATCCAAAGAGCTTCCACTACCTAATCCAGGCATTAAATTACTGTTTCTATCTTTACAGGCAGGGAAAACACCATAATGTTTACCAGTTTTACCTCTTATAGCCTTTGCTAGACCATAACCTAATTCAATTAAATTTTCTTCATCATCTGGCATTTCCTTGCAAGAAAAGGCATATGGATATAAGATTTCTTGGGCATAAGAATGTAAATCAATATAACCATGAATATTGAAATGAGATTTGGTATAGTTGAGGTAATCGTTATATTGTTCAGCTTCAATTGCTTCAAATGGATCATCACCAGCATAATCTTCGTCGCAGGGATAATCGTTGTCGGAGGTTTGAGTCCAATGATAATCAAAAGAATGATCAATATCAATTCCAAAACATCTTGGAAGAAAAGTTTCCTGTCTATTTTTTCTCCATAATCTTTCAGTTGTCCAAGAGTATTCATAACCATCTGGATTCATTACAGGGATAATTAAGAAATTTAATTTATTTAAATATTCCGATACTTTTTTACTTTCACCATACCTGGATACTAACTCAGTCATTACATAAAGAGCAGTTGTAGTCGAGATCCATTCTCTCGCATGAATCCCACCAGTTACAATGATAGTTTTATTCTTAGGATTTTGGTTTGTATAATGAGAAGCACTGATATAGTAGGCTTTGATATCTCTCCCTTCATAGGATTGACCAACCCATTCTTGAGATATCAAGTGAGGATATTCTTCAGAGAGAATATCCAACCAATCATAAATTGAGCTTAAGGGATGATATTGACTTAAGAAAGAATAAGAGGAGTTTTTAACTGAAAGAGCGCTTAAGTTTTCTCTTAATGGGATTTTTGAATAAACCGATTTAGTCAAGAAATTTTTGTCATTCTTGTTGTTAAATGTTTTCTCTTGTTCGATTATATAGTTTTCATGAAAGTCTTTAGGATAGGTTTCAAAAATTGTTTGAGGTAAATCGTGGATAATGATTTTATATTTGATTTTGGGAAGAATGTAAACGTTTTTATTATAATTGCTGTTATAATTGCTAACAATTGATTTGATCAAAGAAATGAAGTTATTTAATTTTGATGACGATAAACAAATATCGACGAATTTTTTGTTATTTTCCCAAACATTAAAATTGAGCAATTTTGAATTTTTGATGATTAATTGTCTTAGGATATCGGTGCTCAAATCGTAGTTTAATATTTTGTTATTATCGTAGCTATATTTATTGGACTGGTGATATGCCGAATAATCGTTAGATAAATCAAATCTTATCACAATCTTGCCTTGATATTGGGACAAATCGATAGGCCACTCATTTGGGGATATGTTCGAATAATGAGCAAAATCGGGGTCTTTTTGTTGAGAAGCAGGAGAAGAAAGAGAAATCAAGACAGTATTTTTTGTGTTGTAGATATTGAAAAGCTTTGCAAATGGCTTCAATAAGTTGGAGACTGGGTCCAAATGGTTGTCGATTTCAGCATTATCAGCAGTGGTGATACCAACCTTTGCAGCCAGTGGGTCTCCTGGAGCATGGCTGCTTCCGATGTTGCTGATGGAGATGAGTGAATCAACATAGCTGCTGAAGGAAAAGGCGAGTGAGAGATGCAGCAAAAGGGAGCAGAGCAAGAAGAGCAGGACGAGGAACTGCAAATTGAACTGTGTCAAGAGTAGCTTCATTTTGGTGAGTATATTCTAGAGAAACATCGACCTGTTGTAAAAGTGATAGCGAGTCTTTATAACTCTTGCTGAGGGCCTTTTTGGTTTTCTCAGGCTGGGCAGGTCTTTGTTAGACCGGACGGACAAGCACGGGAGCAATTACGGGGTGCGGCGGGTATTCCACGAGAAAGTCACGTCTCGTAAACCACCGTCGGTGAATACTCGTCCGTATACGTCTCCTCTTCGTGTCCGTACGCAGCAGAAGCAGCAGAAGCAGCAGAAACAGCTAGAATATCGATCGAGAACTTGGTTGAGAGAAGGTTGAGGACTCTGTCAACAGCCACTCTGAGCGTGCTTCTTAAGGGCACAATCTCGTCCAAGTTCTCAAACGACTCGACCACAATCTCTGTTTGAAGCAACTCGCCCATGTACTCCTCAGGAAGTTTGTCGAGCTGATGGTAAACGATATCCAAGTATTCTGCAAATGCTCCTTCATTGTGGGACTGATTGGTCTTGTTTGCACTGATATTCATTATCAGCTCGTTGCAGTTACTCAATATTCGAACAAATTTATTGTATTGCACAGACGCAGCATAGTTGCCGAATAATACCATCAACAAATACGACAACTGCAATTCTCCTATCAATCCTGTTAAATCAGAATTGTACTTTTCTTTGAGCAAAACATTCTCAAAATACCACGACTTATCTAGTGAGTCCTTTGTTATCTCCTGTGGTGTAGCATTGGGCCTGACTGTTTTTTTGATATCAAACTCTGTGAATTTGTACCCTGAGTTATAAGTATCAAATAGCTTATTGATTTGGTTTTGGGAATCTTTTGATGCTTTGTTTAGTGAATTTATTAATTTTTTGTTTTCTTCATTAGAAGAAACAATTGATGAAACTTGTTTGTTTGGAGGTAAGATTTTATCTAGTATATATTCTCGATTAATATAATTTGTTAAATGATTTTTCCAATTTTCTAGATTTTCATCTTTGGGATACACAATCATAAATTTATATAGATCTCCAAGTTGATTATTTATTTCTTTAAATTTTGTTTTCAATTTATCATTATCATTATCATTATCATTACCATTATCATTATCATTATCATTATTATTATTATTATTATTATTATTATTATTATTATTATTATTATTATTATTATTATTATTATTATTATTATTATTTGAAAAATAATTTGGAATATTGTTTTTGAAAACCATCACTTCTTCATCATCGGAATTATATATCAAATAAATCACATCTTGCTCGTTTCCAATAAAACAGTATCCATTTCTCAATCCTTCGTTATCAATTCCATAATGTAATATATGAAATCCAGATGGAATTAATTTAATGCCTTTAAATTTATCATTCGATTTAAAAAAAACAAAATCAATTCCAATCAACCAATCTTTGGGAAAGTCAATGAAAACTGCTGTAATTTCTGGAGGTTTACTCATTGACTATCTAACTTCCTGCTGATCTAGAAAAAACAGAAAAAACAAAACCAATAGAAACAAAACCCCAAATTAAAACTAAAACTAATAAAAAGCTTTTCTCATTTGCAGTTCTTATTTTTTATTTTGATATCAAAGAGTTACCCACACTGCTTTGAGCTGAAAAAAATGAAAAGTCGTTTCTTTAGATAGGCAAACCAAAAAAAAATAACCATAAAATATAATCGTATTTATATTATTAAAAGCTATTTAATCACTTATAAGTACATATTCATTTACTTATCTATTTAATTCAAAACAAGAAGTTTATAAATCCCACCCCAAGTTAACATGATAGGCCTTGGTCTGTGTGTAGTTGGTCAATCCATACTCCCCAAGTTCTCTACCAATACCACTCATCTTCACACCTCCAAATGGAACTCTGAAGTCGCTATCATTACTTGAATTGATCCACACCATGCCAGCTTCTAACTCCCTAGCAACTTTGTGTGCCCTGGTGATATCCTTCGAGAACAATGCTGCTGCTAGCCCATACAGAGTGTCGTTGGCCAATTCGATGGCTTCTTCCTCAGTCTTGAATGGAATACACGACACAACTGGCCCAAATATTTCTTCTTTGAAGATGGTCATCTCAGGTGTAACGTCATAGAATATAGTTGGCTTCACAAAGTATCCCTTGGCCAACACTTCATCGTCAGTCACTTTGTAGCCACCAGTAAACACTTTGGCTCCTTCTTTCTTGCCGATCTCAATGTACTTCAAAATTCTGTCTTGTTGTTGTTTGGACACTTGAGGACCAACCATAACTGTGTCATCGCCGAATGGCAAGCCTTGTTTATAATCAGAATCAATGCATTCCTTTAGTTTTTCAATAAACTTCATATAAATTGGTTCTTGAATCAAGACCCTTGAGTTTGAAGTACAAACTTGCCCCGAATTAAAGAAAATACCAAAAGCAGCCCATTTGACTGCTTGTTCAAGATTAGCATCCTCAAAGATCACTAATGGCGATTTACCACCAGTTTCTAGTGTGACAGCCTTCATATTAGACGATGCAGCCTTTTGGATGATTTGACCAACAGCAGTTGATCCAGTGAATGCAATCTTTGACACCAATGGATGTGTCGACAAGGCAGAACCAGCAACTGGTCCAAGCCCAGAGATGATGTTCACGACTCCTGCTGGAAATCCGGCTTCCACAACCAAATTGCATAGATACAACGCTGATAATGGAGTTTGTTCAGCCGATTTCAATACAATTGTGTTACCAGCAGCAAGAGCTGGCCCGATTTTCCAACTGAGCATACACAATGGATAGTTCCATGGGATAATCTGTCCACACACTCCATATGGTTCGTGCACAGTGTATGCCAATTTGTTATCATCAACTGGAATTGTCTGGCCATGCACTTTATCGGCCCAACCGCCGTAGTATCTTAAAACGTTGTAAAGTTCACCAATGTCACCCTTTGCATTTTGCTCAAAGGGTTTACCAGAATCAATTGCTTCAATGGCAGCTAGTTTATCGGTGTCTCTTTCACACAACTCAGATAACTTGACTAACAATCTGCCTCTATCGCTGCCTGAGGTGTGTCTCCAGGTAGTTTTGAATGCGTCTTTAGCAGCTTTGACAGCCACATCGACATCTTCTTCAGATGCAGCATAGACTGAGCATATCTTTTCACCATTGGACGGATCTATGGTGTCAATTGTCTCTTTTTTGATTGATGGAACAAATTTGTTGTTTATGAATAACCCAGTTGGTTGTTTGTAGCTAAAGCCATTGGGCAAGGTTAATTCGTGAAATTCTGGTAGTTCAGTCATGTTAAAAGAAATCTCTGATGATAAATAACCAATATGATAGTGCTAGAGTAGAACTGTTGGTTTAGATTGCTGGGGGATAGAGAAGGTGGTGTACTTTAGGGGGTGGTAGGTCTTTAAATACTCAGTCTGAGATAATTCTAAAGTTTATTGAAACCCTTTTGGGCAATTTTATTGAAGATGTTTTGCAATTTCTTATCAAATCAGCTTTGTTGCTCCAATAAAGTCTCAACCTCCAAAGTTCAGGAAGCTAAAAGGACTTATCTAGCGAAGGCTCCCATTGGCCAATGGCTGCTGGAAGCTGGGGAAAACGCGATAACCATCCATTTCCCTAGCTCGATGCAGATTGCTCAATCGAACTGATCTACTGGCTGGTGTTTCGTTGTTCTATTGTTTGGCTTCTCTTCTCTTGTGTTGCTCTCACTCTGCTCTCATTCTGCTCTCGTTCTGTTGTTTTGTTGCAACGCTTTTACTTTGATAGGAAGCAAAACGCAGCCGAACCTCTGTAGAAATTGCCGCTTTGGTGATTATCCGCCTACATGCAGAAACCCGCAGAGGGGTGCATGCTTCGAGAGACTGCGATAGCTGCTGAGTATCTTGAATATGTTGAATATTTGTTGATTAGCTGTGGAGTATCTGTTGGTTGTTAGATAACTGCTGAACTATAGACTACAAAGTAACTACAATTTGGAGGCCCTGCAGTTGGGATAGTAGTATCTTGTTTCCTTTCGCATCAATTTGAAAGGTTGGTTGTTCTCCCGCAACTTTCCCACATATTCGATAAGCTCCCCAAATCTCTTCTTCTTGATCTTACTCGAATGCAATCTCAATTTGTATCTTTGGTCATCCCAACGCTCTGCTTGAAACCCACTGTTGAGCCCCTGCTCATCTATGATCCTTTGCAAGGCCTTGCAATAGTTCAAATCCAGGGGGAACTTCAAATCATGGTAGAGTTTTCCAACTCCCTTCTGCTGGATTAACTGGTTATCTTCTTGTATCATTTGAGATTCAGTTGGCAATTTTAATCTCCCTGATAAAACCCTTGAGATGATCGCAGCTTGAGACTCTGAGAACGACATTGGTATAATGTTTTTGGGTAATGCAACAAAAGAAAGTGTGGGATCATAGATATAAAACATATGTTTGTAAAGTCTATGCACCATTTTTCCATCTGTAATCAATGGTTCCAGATATTTTAGACCATCGTTGGATACTTTATCAACATAACTCTTCAAAAATGGGAAATCATACAAGTAGCCAGTGCAAAATATTATTGTATCAATGCTCTCCACTTTTTTGTTATCAATAGTGATAACTGATCTATTATTTAAATAATCGTATTTTTTCACTTGAGAAATACACTTGATGAACTTATTTTGGTTAATGATATCATTTTCTGCGTTTTTCTTAACCGAAAGATATATGCTTTTAGCTGTTGTAGATAATTGCGTTGAAATATCAATTCCTGATGCTGAATTTCCAATGATTAGAACTTTTTTATCCTTAAAATCAATTGAATCATTAAACCCTTTCGAATGGATAACCGACTTAGGATCATAGAATTTCCAATCTTCCAATCCTAACACTCTGGGTATAAATGGCTTATTATAGTGTCCATTGGCTATTACTATCGCGTCGTAATTCTTGATCGCAACTTGATTATTCTTGAGATTTTGATACTTGACAAACCATTTATTTAATCTTCTGTCTTTAATTATTGAAATAACATTGGAGTTTAAATGGAACTGTAATTGATTGTTTCTCTTGTTTATTGAATTTGAATAGTTTTGAATATACTTTAATATCTCTTGTCTTTTAGGAAACATATCACAAGAGTTTGGTAACGGAAAATTATTATATGCCATCATATACTTGGTTATATTAGTCTCCAAATGATTATACATTGGTGAAAAGAAATTTTTCTCATTATCAACTTTATTTTTATTGTAATTCCATAATCCCCCAAATGATCCAGATCTTTCAAATAAATCTACATTATCAAATGGCAGATTTGGTTCTTGAGATAATGCATTAGCTACTGCTAATCCAGCTGGCCCTCCACCAATTACAGCAACCGATTTAATCTTCAATTCTTTTGTCATTTCAACCAATATATATAATATATGATATAAATAACCTGGAGTATGTAACTTAGAGTGTATTAGTTATAATTTTCTATTCCTATATACAAATAATACTTAATAATTACTAATCCAATAAGCTGAATCAAAAAAAACAAAAAACTGTGTAGATATTGTGGAAAAAAAAATGTGTGAAAAGTGTATTATTGTACCTATATATTTGAAAAACCGTTATGATTTATGAACCAAGCTATAGGGACATTCATAAAGTTACTATTACTACTACAAAGAAATGGCTGTTCATAATTAATAAGTAAACACAGGCTTATAATCGCATGAAATTTGTTGATTCCACAGTATTTTGTTGTTTTGCCCACCAATAAAACTGTTCAATTTGGCTATGAACAATATAAGGTACTGACTTGCAAACGAATATAATGATATACTTGAACTGATTCCAGCAAATGTACAATTCAATAATTATAATCCAACCACTGATCACTGATGTTGGAAATTTTAGAAACTCACTCGCTAAATTTGCAATATATATCGCCATCGAGATTCAGAAGTTCTAACAACCCAATCTCCCTTAACAAAAAGAGAATTACAACTAAAATTTGAAATCAAATATAGTAATACAATTCACTATCTCTGAAAACCAAATGAAAAATTATAAGAGCCCAATAAACTAAATGTGACCATAAAAAACATTTCAGCAAAATATTCAAACTAAACTAAACTAAACTAAAAAATCAAAAAATCAAAAAAATGTATTTGGAATAGACCAATCGAAGTATTTATTCGAACAACTCAACGATAATATTAGCCAACAAAAAAACAAGCTTTTACCTAAAAGAAAACAAAATTGATCTTGAAAATCAACTCCATACTCATCATCCCCAACAATCGTATTTTGTTTTTTGGTGTTCTTTTTGACCAGCTTCTTGACACTTTTAGTCAGATAAGGTTTCGATGTAACTAATATCACTAAAACTTTATATCAAAATATATTGGAGTATTGAAAAAAACACTTCCAACATGAATTTGAACGCATGTTTAAGATCAAGATCGAGATCGAGATTGAAAATTTCTTCAATTTTTTCTGGCTAAAAACTACATTTCTTTAATGGAAATAAGATCTATTGCTACTTATCCTTAACTATCATTGGTTATTTGAAATTAACATATCTATAAAATTTATGAGTTTTTCTAGAATCTGGAGAAAAAACAAGCATCATAAATTCACCAATGCCTCCTTCAAGTCCTTTTCTGCTTTAAGATATCTGATAGCATCTTTTTTCTGATTCTTGAAACGATGATTAGTGCTATTGTTTGTAACTTCAACAAGTTGGTGAAAATTATCCAAACTCTGGCATGTTTTAAATAGCCTTTTAAACGGTAGACAGATTATATTGTCGTTTTTGTAATCATAGGAACACTCATACTGAGTTAGTGACTTCAATTTGCAATTTTCTTTCTTCAAGGTCTCTGGCGAGATGTCAGTTAGCGATATGTGTTTCTTTTTAATGAGAAACTGAGCATTATCTCTTGATAGAACAGGAGTAGGAGGCGCCATGATCATGTTGAGCAAATCTTCTTTGGTCTCTTTGAGAGGAGCTCTTCTTTGCAGGCTCTGGCCAATCAAAACAAGCAACGCCACTTCAGTGGGTCTTCTATTTCTGGCTAAATTAGGAAACAGGCGCTGTCTCTTTTGGGAAAAGTCTGGAGCTGAATGAATTGATTCAATGAGGAAGGAAGGTAAATTGGTAATGGTGAAGTGGTGGGCTTCAATAGTGGACATGCTGGAGATCTTAAAGGATAAAATGCCCACTAGCTTTACAAATTAGTGGAAACTTGATCAGTTTTGCAAAAGACGTCTTTTTTACATTGGGAAACAAACAAAAATTGGCAATACTAGTCAAAATGACTGAACTACCAGAATTTCACGAATTAACCTTGCCCAATGGCTTTAGCTACAAACAACCAACTGGGTTATTCATAAACAACAAATTTGTTCCATCAATCAAAAAAGAGACAATTGACACCATAGATCCGTCCAATGGTGAAAAGATATGCTCAGTCTATGCTGCATCTGAAGAAGATGTCGATGTGGCTGTCAAAGCTGCTAAAGACGCATTCAAAACTACCTGGAGACACACCTCAGGCAGCGATAGAGGCAGATTGTTAGTCAAGTTATCTGAGTTGTGTGAAAGAGACACCGATAAACTAGCTGCCATTGAAGCAATTGATTCTGGTAAACCCTTTGAGCAAAATGCAAAGGGTGACATTGGTGAACTTTACAACGTTTTAAGATACTACGGCGGTTGGGCCGATAAAGTGCATGGCCAGACAATTCCAGTTGATGATAACAAATTGGCATACACTGTGCACGAACCATATGGAGTGTGTGGACAGATTATCCCATGGAACTATCCATTGTGTATGCTCAGTTGGAAAATCGGGCCAGCTCTTGCTGCTGGTAACACAATTGTATTGAAATCGGCTGAACAAACTCCATTATCAGCGTTGTATCTATGCAATTTGGTTGTGGAAGCCGGATTTCCAGCAGGAGTCGTGAACATCATCTCTGGGCTTGGACCAGTTGCTGGTTCTGCCTTGTCGACACATCCATTGGTGTCAAAGATTGCATTCACTGGATCAACTGCTGTTGGTCAAATCATCCAAAAGGCTGCATCGTCTAATATGAAGGCTGTCACACTAGAAACTGGTGGTAAATCGCCATTAGTGATCTTTGAGGATGCTAATCTTGAACAAGCAGTCAAATGGGCTGCTTTTGGTATTTTCTTTAATTCGGGGCAAGTTTGTACTTCAAACTCAAGGGTCTTGATTCAAGAACCAATTTATATGAAGTTTATTGAAAAACTAAAGGAATGCATTGATTCTGATTATAAACAAGGCTTGCCATTCGGCGATGACACAGTTATGGTTGGTCCTCAAGTGTCCAAACAACAACAAGACAGAATTTTGAAGTACATTGAGATCGGCAAGAAAGAAGGAGCCAAAGTGTTTACTGGTGGCTACAAAGTGACTGACGATGAAGTGTTGGCCAAGGGATACTTTGTGAAGCCAACTATATTCTATGACGTTACACCTGAGATGACCATCTTCAAAGAAGAAATATTTGGGCCAGTTGTGTCGTGTATTCCATTCAAGACTGAGGAAGAAGCCATCGAATTGGCCAACGACACTCTGTATGGGCTAGCAGCAGCATTGTTCTCGAAGGATATCACCAGGGCACACAAAGTTGCTAGGGAGTTAGAAGCTGGCATGGTGTGGATCAATTCAAGTAATGATAGCGACTTCAGAGTTCCATTTGGAGGTGTGAAGATGAGTGGTATTGGTAGAGAACTTGGGGAGTATGGATTGACCAACTACACACAGACCAAGGCCTATCATGTTAACTTGGGTCTAAAACTTTGAATGAGAAAGTTTTTATTTTTTTATATACTCTCTTCTTTTAAACATATTTAACAGTTCTAACCGCCGAATTTCCAGTTCTGTAGAGATTATAATAGTAGGGCTCTATGTATCAGGGCTCTATCTCCAGTGATCCCAGGCTCAAAAATATTTGGGTCTTTCAAAACACACATCAAAAGCAAACAGTGTCTATCACTAAATCTATCCAATATGAATAAAAATAGCTCGTCTGGAAATTTGCAAGGCAACAATCTTTCCACTAACCAATCAACACAACAGTCGGAATCAGTGACCCCGAGGGATGTCCGTATCTTGCGTTTAATATTTAACAGTCATGGCATTGAGTCGTATCAAGATCATGTTCCTCTACAATTGATGGATTTTGCTTATCGATATACAACAAGTGTTTTAAAAGATGCTGTAATATTTAATGACCATGCCAACGCCAAATCCTCAAGCATATCTAGTGCTGGAAATTCAGGCTCGGCTCTTAGAAACCTCACAATTGACGATGTTAGATTAAGTATTGCTGCGAGAACAAATTACCAATTCAAACCAAATGCTCCAAAGGAATTACTATTGCAAATTGCAAGCGAGAAAAATAAAAAACCTTTGCCTCCAATAATGCCAACCTGGGGTATAAGATTGCCTCCTGAGAAGTACTGCCTAACTGCCAGAGAATCCGATTTGAATGATGATCTTCTACTCGACAGTGATATGGAGGATGAGGAAATGGAAGACAATCATGGTGATTCTAATCAATGAACATTTGCTTTTTTTTTAATTTAGTTTATACTTATATAGTTGTACTTATATGGAATGGAAATTTACACAAATTTTATCAGTTAATTGCGTATGAAATTATATAAAAAAACCCATGAATCACAAGTAAAAAGCAAATGAAAATGTTATAAACAAACGAAAATTCTTAAATTAAAAAAAAAAAATTATTGAAAAAGCTGAAAAAAGATTATAAAGTTAAAAAAATAAAAAATTAAATAAAAATTCTAAAAAAGTGAATTGTATAAAAAAAATTCAAATTAGTGTTCTTTAAGTGTTATTTACGTTATTTAAGTTCAAACTGGTTAAAATCTGATTTTTCAGCCTTTTTTTGAGCTCTGATTTTCTCACCAATACTTTTTGCACTACCTGAAGATACTGTTGTAACTGAAACTGAATCACTTATCAAAGAGGACGAGCTATTATCAAATATTCTGTTAGAACCAACTTTTTTGTTTAAAAATGAATTATAAACCCCATTTTTATTGGCATCTTTATTATCTAAAACAAAAGAAGATGTTGAAACAACGGAATTGTTTCGGTTTCTTCTTTTAGGTAAAAAATTGCTGATTGAAGCCGATATTGGTATCGACATAGAAGCAGATTCATTAGCCATAGGATGCCATAATTTGTCTGAAACGTTAGGAACTGCTTTATACATTGCAGTGATATCTGTGCTATCTCCTGCTTGGCTGATAAATGAATCACCAAATGATCTCTCTTTATCAAGATGTGGAAAATCTCCTGATGCTAAAGTAGAAACTTCAGATAGCTCGTCCAATAAAGGCTTTTTCTCAATATAGTTTTCTCTTGAAAGATTAGTAGATAAAGAAGATAAAGATGACGCAATTATATCATCTTCTGGAAAGATCGCCAACAGCGATTTCAGGAAATCAACATTTGGTGATAGCGAGTGGTTTTCTGGAGTAGGTGGGATGACTTTAGTCGAAGGAAGCGCTAAATCAAAGGTTGATGATTTATTTCTCGAATCATCAAAACTAACTCTCTTCTTACCTTTATCTTTATATTCTTTCTTTCTGCTAAAATTTTCCTCTACTTCAGCATCCAATGATCTTTGAATTGTATCTGTATCTTGCACTCTTCTCAATTCCGATGATATTCTTTTGATGCTACCAAAAGATCCCCTTCTAAATTCAAAAGAGTTATTTGTATCCATTCCATTAACACCCAAAAACATAGAGGAACTCGAATTCGATAGATTCTTTTTAGCATTGTAAGAAAATTGGTCATCATTATCAAGGTCAAAATTTAGTCTTGATGGTGAGGGAGAAAAACTCTTTCTAGCTTTCATCACGTCAGGAGAAGTTGCTCTGATTATGCTATCAGGTAGGTGTGGACTTGCTCCTCTGAATTTGAAACTTGAAGCAACATCATTTTCATCATCATCCAATTCTAATTCTAATCTTGATGGTGATAAATCTAAGTTTCTTTGTTTGCGAAGTGATAAAGGTGATCCATGCTGAGTTTTTGGTGCTCTTAAATTTCGACGTACTCTTCCACGTTCTTCCTCTTCAGTCTTTATTGTTTTTCTCAATATTTTTTTTTCCTTTTCTTCTTCAAGGACTTGATCATAAGACGGTGGCGGCGGTAAGTTTTCAAATCCTTTGACCATTTGGTTTGCCTCTAAATTTTTTAATGCAAAATCAAAAGATGGGGGGTTAATTGAAGGTTTTCTTAAAATTTGAAAAGAATTTAAATTTGAATTTGAGTTTGAGTTTGGACTTGAATTTGAATTTGAATTTAAATTTGAAGTAGGTTTAAAGTTGGAAGAAAGAGAAAAATCACCAAGTGCTGAAGGCCCTAAAGTTGGAGATAGTGCATTTTTTTGAAAGTATGATGCAGAAGAGCTTTCAAGTCGTGGAGATAATAAGCCTGTTAAAATTGGCAGAGAAATTGTTCTTAAACTAGGAGATCTTGAAGCTGATAGTTTTGGAGACATTGCTTGTAGACGAGGAGAAAGAATTCGAACTGTTGGAGACATTGCTCTAAAATTTGGTGATAAAGTGGGTTCTAATGGTGCAAATTTAGGGGAGTTTAAATTATTTAGAGGTCTAATTACTGGTGAAAAAGCATTTGAATGATTGTTTAAAGGCTGTGCTTGTGAAGAATACATTTCTAATTTAATCTGAGAAGGTTTAAACAAATTAGACTCTATCATATCAGATGTAATCTCATCACCACCAAAATCTTTACCTAAACTAGTATATTCATTGCAGTGATGGTTATCGGCGGTTGATTTAATGTTATCATCGGTTAGTATGGTTTCGTGTGCTCCACCAGTAGCTTCACTAACGGTTTCAACAAGAGGAATCGCCGAATCTTCTAGATTGATGGCTGGAATATTTGGATTCAGAGGATCCGTTGGATTGACTAGAATTTCACTAGGAAAAATGGGTTCTTCCTTTGAATATGAAGGTAAATTTGGCCCATAAAATTCATTAAATGTGTCAAATTCATTAATTGTGGAAATTCGTGGCCCATCGTAGGCAGGTAATAGTGTATTCGCTTGAGTACATAATGGATGAAGAACATGAATTGGACAATCAATTGATATTTCATAGTGTTTTCTGTCCATTTTAGGTTCGGATTTATTCAGAGAATCATTATGGTGTGAACTGAAAAACGAGTGTTCAGTGGAATTTGAAGTAGAATTTGGAGTAGAATTTGGAGTAGAATTTGAATTTGAATTTGGCGTTTCCTTTTTTTTATCTTTAGATGAGCCCGTATTCTCAATTTTTTTAGAGACTCTTAATGTAATTTTAATCCAATGATGGCATTGAATGTTAACATACTGAGTATCAGGATGCAATTTTGCGCCAGTTTTACTGGGAGTTTCAGGAACATATAGTTGATAAGTAAAATCCTTTGAAGAGATATATTCATCATCATCCTCATTATCGGCATCTGATTTTTCTTTTCCTTTTCCTTTTCCTTTTTTGTCTTTGTTTTCTTTGTTTTCTTTATTTTCTTTATTTTCTTTGTTTTCTTTAATTTCTTTGGGCAAGTGTAATTTATGAGGAAAATTGAATTTGTTATGAGCTTCATTTGATATTGAAGTATTTTTGCCATTCGCTTTTAAAGAAGGGTTTGCTGAAATATTTATACTATTAATCAAGTTATTATCAAAAGAGATATCGCCGTCAACATCTTTTAGTAGATTATTTCCAGATTTTGGTTTATGTTCCAATAAGAGGTATTTCTTTTGAGGTTCTAATCTATGAACTTTTTTCTTTTTGCACCAGTATTCCAAGATCTCAACCAAGAAGATTTTGATTTTATAAACTTTGAGGGTTTTCTCATTTGGGACTAATTTAATATTAATTGGTAAAAAGGAGTCTAAAATCAAGAAATTTGAAAGAATTGAGATCGAGTAAAATAATTGTTCTTCCCATGATTTATTAATTAGAATAGGATCAAGGTTGTCTTCAATTGATTGAGAAGAATTAGTTCTGATTAATAAGATGTTTTTCTTAGCGGTAATGGGCAGCTTAAATTTTGAGAACTTATCGATTGAGACCTCTAAGAAATAGTTTATATAACCAAAGGTTACGGCAATTGATTCTGGAGTAGATTGAGGAATTGGGTGTTCAAAATTATAGATATAGTCACCAGGCTGGAAGACGTAGGGTTCTAAGTCGTTTGAGCTGTAGGATCTGATTGAAGAGAGGTTTAATCGTGAAGATGGGGAGCTGGATCTTGTTTTAATGCTGGATAATTCGTTGAATATCTTTGATCTAGTTGATTTCAAGTCTCTGGAGGAATCCAAAGTGAAAGAATCTAAATCTGAGTTATGTAGATTTATATGGTTGGCACCACCTTTGGAGTAATTTATGGATTCCCTTTGAGAGGAATTGAAGAAGGGCCATGAATGGTTGAGAATTGTATCAGATTCAAAGAAATTCTGTTTTTTAGGAGGAATGCCCTCTGGCCAATTTGTTCTTGCAATACCCTTCAAGTTTAGATTTATGTGTTTTAATTTTGTATTGTTTTTTAAAATCTTGACCAAAAGTACGCCTCTTAGTAGTAATGGTGGGGCTTCGTTGATATCCAAGTCGTTCCCAGTAAAATGGTTATAGCTATTATTGTTATTATTACTTGTAGTAGCACTGTTATTTGAGCTCGTAGAAGGTCTCCCATTGCTATCAGAAGTCTCGCTAATTAGAGTAGGAGCAGAAGTAGTTGGTCTGTTGGCTTGTCTTCTCAAGCTTCTTCTCGAGGATGGGGTCACAACCGAGGAAGCGTTTGATGAGATGTTGTTTTGTAGAAAAAACTTGTCTTCAGTGAGCAAAAGATATACTTTGAATGATGAGTTTTCAATTAGAGGCTTTTCAGGCAACTTGGGCAATAGAATGTTGTGGTTTGAAGACGATTTGATGCTGATGTTGCTGTGGCTGTTTGTTGAAAACAGGTTGTTTTTGACCAAGTTTCGAATAAACAGGCTGTTGCTACTGGAGATGTTGTTTCCATTGGTGTTGGTATGACTGCTGGAGCAGACCTGGTCTAGATAGATGTTTGTTGGATGAGATGCCTCATTGTGGTTGGAGATGGTGGTAGATAAGACGTCAGAGGGATTGAGAGGGGTCTTGGAATAGACCATAATGCATCAGAGCAGTGGATGGAGAAGCAGAAAAGGGCAGCAGAACAGGAGAAACCACCTATCCACAGACTAGAGAAACAGCAGAGGCAGCAGAGGCAGCAGAGGCAGCAGAAACAATAAAAGTAGCTCAATAGCTGAGGGTGCTGAAAGGTGCAAAGAGGAGCGAGCGAAAAACAGTGCCTTCTCTCAAGGCCAACAAGTTGTGCTCTTTATCAGCAACACAGGCCTGGGATTTGCCAGCATTGCACCAGAAGCAGCAGCAGCAGAATCAGCAGCAGCCAGTTCTCCTGAACATGTCCCACACTGCGTTTTTGGTGGACATCGACGAGGCAGACGTCGCTGTTCTTGACGAAAACCTCTCCAAGTCTGACGAGCTCATATTGCAAATCAGCAAGTCGTTGAACAAAGTGTCCCAGCTCTCACTAAGCTCTTTGAACTTGATCAATCCCATCATCGACGTCTCCAACAACCTCACCACCTACAAGAAGAACGTTGAGGACTCCATCAATATCACCAAGAAGATCAAGAACTTTGCGAAAATCATCTCCAACTACGAGGTGGTCATCAACAACGACCTCTTGATCTTGCAGAACAGCACCAACAACGACCCCAGCAGTAAGAATGAATATAACAAGCACGAATTCAACAACTACTTGAAAGTGTTGAAGAACTGCAACAACTTGCTAGTGGAAATCAATCGAAACAGATTGGAAAACTTTACAGGAATCGTCAACAATCTAAACAGCTTGATCGTAAAGGGGAACAGCAACTTGATTGAAATATTTAAAAACAACGTCAAGAGCCTACCAAATCTACCCAAATTTAGTGAATATAAATTGATTGAACAGGATTCCAATGCCAATGCTAATACCAATTCCAATTCCAATTCCAATACCGATGAAAACGATCTAGTCAACAACTTACTAGCGAAAATTAATAATAATAATTGCAATATCAATATCGATATCATTCAATACTTTTTAAAATTTTCAAATTCTTCAATTGATAAAATTAATGAAATTTATATCTCAAATAGATCAAATGTTATTTTAAATGGTTTGGCAAATGACGAAGATATCCTTATCAACGACTCCAAAAAAAATGATTTATACCAAAAGAATTCTAATTTAATAACCTGTTTTACAAGGTATATAAACTTGAATCTAACGTATGAAAATTGTTTAATAATCAAAAATTTCCCAAATTTTAATGACAACACTGATAATAATAATAATAATAATAATAATAATAACAAAAGTGAAAAGAATAATAATAACAATAAAAGTGAAAATAATAATAATAATAATAATAATAATAATAATAATAATAATAATAATAATAATAATAATAATAATAATAATAATAAAAGTGAAAATAATAACAATAACAATAACAATAATGATAATGATAAAAATGGAAAAATTGAATTTAAACTAAATTTGATCAAAATATTCAAGGTCAAAATATTTCCCAAGTATTCTTACTACTTGATCGAATTGACAAATTTTATTAAAAAAAACTTTTCAAACTATTCTTTACTATTATTTGAATTAATTAACTGTAAAATCGAATTTTTAAAAAAAATTGATCAAGATATCAAACTAATTGAAATCATTAAAAAAAACGGTGACAACAATGAAGATGAAGATATAATTATACTCATCTTGAAGGATTTCGAAATTGTCAAATCATTAGCTCAAAATTTGTTCAAAGATTTCTTAAAACTAATCGATAACAAAATCGTCAACTCAATGAATAATTTACCAAAGGATTATGGTGTAAGTGAAATCACTGTTGAAATCATGTCCAAATTAAGAAAATTTAGTGAATTTAGAGAATCTTGCCTAAATATAATCGAAGGAATGAAAATGGGTTCATGGATCGATAGCAATAAGCCCCAATGGCTAAACGTATTTACTAGTAATCCTCATTATTCTAGCAATTCCAATAACAGTTTCAATAATGACAATCAAGACGTCAATAATTCTAAATACTTGTTGATGTGTTTTTTCTTGGACTCAATCGACAATATTATGGTAGATTTAGAGATTAAAAGTAAGATAATACTCACAGTCAACCAAATAAAAAAGAGTAATAATCTTTATAATTCACATATTGGTTTTTTTTTAGTTACCAATTTAATTTTAATTGAACAAATTATTAAAAGAAGTGAAATTGAAAAAATATTTGAGTTTAATAAATTAAGTTTTGAAAGAATTGAAAAATTGAAAAAGAGAGCATTGAATTTCTTTTTAATCAGTTGGAAAAATTTAGCTTCAAGTTTAATGGATGTCACTGTCAATACAAGCTCAACATCATCAAGTGGATTAGGATTAAGTGGATTGACCGGCAGCAAGATTAATAGTAAAGAAAAGGAAATTATCAAAGAAAAATTCCGTAATTTTAATAGTGAAATTGAAGAAAATATCAAAATTTTCAAAAGTTATAATATCACAGATCAAAGTTTGAAAAAATATTTGGTTCAAGAAATCAGTTTCATTATCCCCTTATACAATAGATTTCACGATAAACACTCTGGAGGGGATTTCACAAAACATACAAGCAAGTATATCAAGTACGATAAGAGTAAATTATCTGGTATGTTAATGTCATTAGCTAAATGAGATTAATACAATGATACAATTATAATTTAAATTCTGTTTTTGTAGACCGATTTACCACTGAGTCTTTGGTTTGATTTGGAGTTTGTGTTTGTACAATTCTTTGAGTGTTCTGTATTAAACTTGTTTGAATATATTTTGATTGAGATTTCGAACTGTTTGCAAAATACTTCAAACTAGTGTTGTATCGTTTGTACCGCTCGTCTCTAGGGCTACAACATAGTCCTAGATGGCTCCGAAGCCAATTCGTGCAGCCAGAAAAACAATACATCAGAAAATTAGCTGCATGAACAGCAGAGAAAGCAAAATAACTACAATTATAATATTTTATTTTTATCATTATGAATTACTTTAGACCGATATAGAATTATATAAAAGGCGTTGTAATTTGACCAATTTCGAAAGAAAGGGATCAAGTTTTCCAATGCATATTTCTAGTTCTCTTCGAGTTTACATAAAAAGCCCTAAGTTACAGTCTTAGAGTGTAAGCCCCTGAGAATTGGAATACAGGAAGCCCTACGGTTACGACCTACGAAGGTCCGCGCGCAAAACAGCACAGTGTTTGGGGCCAAGAGTGCGCATGCCAAGAGTGCAAATTCCAAAAATTTGCACTCTTGGCCTCCGAATAGTTGTTTGTCGCTCCGAGTACGTTTACGTATCCGGCTACGGTGAAGCAGTTTGTCTTCAAACCGGATTGTGGCCGTTTATCGATTTAAATAATCTGACCCCACTTCCGGTCCGTTGGCAAATGATACGGGGGTTGATAAGAACTGCCTTTGCTCACTTTTTTGTTGATAATAGCAGAGATTCACCAACATGAACAACGATTATCTTCCCTATGCTCCTATTTCAAATATACAAAATCCAACCTACAACTTGTTGAGATCCAATCAGAAGTTGTCTTCAATCAACTTGGATCAAGAGGTCTCCTTGTATTCAACTAATAGTTATAACACCAAAGAAAGAGAAATCTATGAAAATTTGGCAGAGATTTATTCAATTTTAACAACTTTGGAATACATAGAAAAGTCGTATTTGAAAGACAATCTAAAACATGAATTGTATACTTCAACCGTAAAGAGATTGATTAACCAATATAATGCGTTGATAAATAACGATGAAATCTCCGATCAGTTTATAAACTTGCAATACTTTAAGAAAAAATATAAAATTGATTGTCCATTGGCTACTAAAAGATTGGAGATTGGTGGTCCTGACGATATAAATGATTTGACAGATGTTTCAAATAAAACCACTACAAATAATACCAACTATAATAGTAGTACTGTCGACATAAATGACAATAGTAACAACAAGAATGTGACACAGAAAAACAATCAAGAAAGTTCTAGTTCTAATAACAATAACAATAATAACAATGCTAACAATAATAATAATAAAAATCAAATATCTTCAAGAGCAGTCGCTGAAGCTACAGGAAATTTTATAACATGTATGGATGCATTGAAATTGAACTATAAAGCCAAAGATCAATTATATCCATTATTATCTGATTTGATAACCTCAATAAATAATGTTCATAACGATGATGATGATGATGATGATGATGATGATGATGATGATGATGACGAAGACGAGGAAGATCATAATAAGAGCGATGAAAATAATAACAAACAAAGTGGAAAACACAAATTAGATTTTGAAGGTAGAGGCAAGTTGGTTGAATGGTTAATTAAATTGAATCATATGAAAGTTAATGATGAATTGAGTGAAGATGAAGTAAGGCAATTGTTGTTTGATTTGGATACAGCGTATAAGCATTTTTATACTTCATTAGAATGATGATTTATTTTAGCTTAGTTTGTTTATTTTCTTCTGTTTTTTACTTTATTTCATATGACGTATGAAATATAATTAAATATTCATATATATTTAGTTGTTACTATATGATATATAAAAAAGAGGCAAAAAAATGTTTCAAACAATGGATTCCATTTGTCTTGCAAATATTAGACAATTTTTAATTAATTTTTGATTATTACTTAGTTCTGGCTCGGTTTCATTTTCTATCGAAAGGTTATTATCAAATTCTAAATCGATATCAATATCTTCATCAATTAACATATCTTCATCCTTTTCAATTACGCCTTTATTAGCATCTTTATTATTATTATTATTATTATTATTATTATTATTATTATTATTATTATTATTATTATTAGTAGTAGTAGTAGTAGTAGTAGTAGTAGTAGTAGTATTAGTATTAGTATTAGTATTAGTATTAGTATTAGTATTAGCATTAGCATTAGTATTATTGTGATTATTAATATCGTCATGGAAATAAACAAAGCCATTTTGAAGAACCCAGTTTGTCTCTTCATTAATTAAATCAATCACTTCTCGTTCGTTATTTAAAAATAATAGATTTTTAACGTTACTTAATGCCAATTTTTTATTTTCATATGTCTTTTCAATGCAATCTATAATTTCAAGTCTAATTGCTTTAATTAAATCGCTATTGAAAATTTGAAATTCTTTCAATTGTTTCGATGAATTATTATCGTTGATTAGTTTCCAGATTTTGTCATAGGAGCCTTCCATTAACCATCTTTCAATCTTTATAGGATAATTCAAGTATAAATCATTCTCGATTTCTTTCAAATCCAAATTCTTATTTGGCAAAGAAATCAATTCAATATGAAAAGTAGCAATTTCGCCCCTCGATAGTAATAATAGCAAGTACAACGCCATGATTTTTTTCTGGTTTTGAGATTTTAAATTTTTCTTAAAATTCTGCTTATAAAATGGCTTCAACTGATTGATATAGTTTTGAAACCCCTTGTAGTCCTTCAAATTAATAGAAGCCAAAGCACCAATCTCCAAGATGTATCTGGTGACAAGCAAATCTTCAGGATTGAACTTTTTGCCATCGCTGCTGGTGACTGGAACCAACAAGTTGAACCTGGCCAACTCTACTTTGATCTTGGGCAAGAGCTTTAGACAGAGCGAATAGTCCTGCTCGTCGAAAGCTTTCTTCAATTGAGGTGTTAATACGTTGAGTGACATTTCTGTTGCAGTTTTCCAGCGTCTATTGAGCAGCAGAGCAAGCAGTTTGTTGGTTTTGTTTCTTCTTCTGCTTCGTTAAAACGACGTGAAGTGGCAAGGCCTCGCAGTTTTGGCTTTGTGCGCGTTTCTTCAACATGTGATCACGTGTAGCCTATATCCGAGGGCTTTTTGTGATGGGATATTGTGAAGATATATTGAGAAGATATTGAGAAGATATATTGAAAAGATATATTGGAATGGACTATATTGTGGATAGATATTCTATTCTTTGGCTTGCTCTGCTTCATCAGTTTACTGGCTCTCTACGTTTGTTTCAAAGCTGTTACTAATTTCCACGTCGAAGAACCCAAACTCGTTGAAATCATACACAACGTCAAAACCAGCAAACGTTTGGTTGAGTTGGTGATTGTCGTTTGTGTTTTCGATGGAATTGCCATCAATTTTCAATTTGTCCTGTCCTGGCTGCTCTTTGATCAAGATGTTTGGCTGGCAGTATTCCTCCACATCCTCGTGGCTATTTAATCTGACTGGTCCATTTTGGAATAGCGAATTGGTTTGATCAATCACCAAGTGATTCTCCATTGTCTTGACTATTTCATTGCCTTTCTCTCTTTCGATCAAGAAACATCCGATAAAAAATTTTAATCCAAACTCATAAAATACAATCCCTCTATCATGGTAAATTGTATAATAATTCTTGTTATTCAACGTTGAAATTTCGTATTTAAATCCTGGCTGGATCTTATATTTAACATTATCTATAACATAACTCCATGAGAGCTCTTTGCCAAACTCATTGAATGATTTATCAATGAATAAATGATTATTATAGGTAAATGCCTCTAGAATATTCTCTTCCTCTGGATTTGAATTTATAAGACAGTTTGAGAATCTGATCATCTTGTACTCTTCTTCATTTTTATTTATAAACTTAATTCCTAGCAATGTATAATAACTATTGTTGCCTTCGTTATAAAGTTTGGTTTTTTTGCTTTTTGGCACAGTATAAACTAATTGATCATTTTTATTCCATGGCCAGTTTAGCTCAATATATTTTTCTTCTTTAATTACTGCTGATAATTTTTTATTATCCATTGAAACTGTACAATTGCTTGAATTCTTGTTATTAAAGTGATATGTTACTGTTTTATTATTGTTTTCTCCGATGTTTGGAAACTTTTTTGATGAGTATGCTCTATAATTATTCTCTCTATGGGTTTTAATATCCCTACCATCACGATTTTTGTTTCTGTCATTATATCTGTTATAATAATAACTCGATTTATGGTTTTCATATTTGTTGCTTTTTTTATATCTTCTACCATATTCATCCTTTTTGTGATGATCATCATGATCATTATATTTCCAGTCTTTTTCTTTGCTTCTGCTTGGGTTTTGATTCATCTTTCTATTTTTTGCCATTTTTCTGTTTCTTGATTGATACTCCTTTGATAAATTCACTTGTTTTGGTGCCTTTTGCCTAGATCTTAAAAACTTTGAGTTTTTCTTATACTCTTTTTGAAAATAGTTTGTTGATTTATTATTGATTTGACTTTTTGCTTTTCTATTCTTATTTAAATCACTGGTGTCTCTCATTTTACCTCTATCATAATTTGAGCTATATTTAGTACTACTGCTCTTTATTGGGAAATCTACATAATCATTATTGCCTTTATGGCTTCCATTGGATTCACTGGTTTTTCTTTGACCATCACTTACAATATCTTGAATATCTTGAACATTTTGAATATCTTGAGTATCTTGAATATTTTGTGTATCAATCTCTTTGCCTAATGAGTCGCTTATTATTAATAAAATTATTAACAATAAAACTAAAGCATTTAATAAAATTAGTTTTGTCTTCATTGTTTATTCAACCAATTTTCTAAAATCTGTATCAAAATAATATTTGATTTGATTAATTTTACATTGATTTTCTTTTTTTTTTAAAAAAAAAGAATAAAGTCAGTAATAATCATTTATTCAATATACAAATTACCACAAATGGAAAAGTCTTCAAACCACAAAAATGAATTTATGACTTTTGTTTTGTTTTGTCTCTTTAAATACAAATAAATACAAAATACGTTTATTATCAAAAATTCAGGTCATATGCAAATATCGTCACTTATTCTGATAAAAGGTTTAGTTTGAAATATTGATTGCCAAATGATTCATCGACATTATCAGAGACTATTTTGGGATAACAATGAGGTTTTTCAGTCTCAGATATCTGATGGGTTTTATCTAGTTGAATGATATCACCACTAATATGCCATTCTGTATCCATATTATGATATTCTGTCCCAACACAATGTTTCTTCAACCATAAAACAACTGATAAGTTTGAAATAATTGAAATTTGATTGAGGATATCGTGAAGATTAATTTGACTGTTTTTGATATTTAAAAAAAGATTGTTTTTATCAGCGTTCAATGAAATAGTCATATAATCGCAATAGAGTGGAACGAATGGATTGTGAAATTGAAGTTGGGGATTATTTTTGACAAGTTGGTTTCGAAAATCGGTATAATTTGTTTTATTGATTCCCACTTTTAAGAAATTTTGAGAGTCAGTTTTTTTTCTCATTATAACACAATTTTTTAATTTTATAGCAGTTTGAAGCTGATTTGAGTTTAAATCATAGCAATATCTTTTAGCAAATTTTTTATTTTCTGGGTCGGTGAATGAGTATACATTACTGTCAGTTTTGAAATTACAGTCATTGATTGTTTTGAAATTGATGGTATTTAAATTGCAAATTTTGTTTTCAAAACTAGTTGAATTATTTTGAGGGTTTTTGTTTTTAAATTTTTTATCGCGAAGTTTATCATGAAGTTTATCATAGATTTTATCATTAGTTATATCGGTTTGAATGTTGTTTTGTTTAATTGAAGAAGAATTTGATTCTTTTGAATTTTGAGATATTGTAAAAGTTGCAAAATTAATTTTTGAATTTCTTTTGAAAGTGAAATTCAAATGTCTTTTTTTATTTTTATTTTTATTTTTATTTTTATTTTCATTTCCAGTGAGAGTAAGAGTCATTTTAAGGGAATTATTATACAATTTTGATTAAGTTGGAGTTGATTCTTTTTCTCAAATGGTGAACATTTTCCAAAGAAAAGCCGAGCAACATTTGCAAATATATATAAAGAAGGAAATAAAGAAAGAAGATTTGTGCTAGGTATTTTATTTTTGTAATAAGATTTAAAAAAATGTTTAATTGATATTAATACTTGCCTTTTGGGGGGATTATTAAATGAAAATTGAATAGATTAGTGATTGAATAATTGAAAATGTTTCAGAATTGTTAGAAATGAAAACAAATCAGAGAAAAAACGGTAGCTGGTTCGAATTTCTGCGGGAGTAATTTTCAAGTTTGTTTTATTTGTATTTTATGTTTTTTTATGTTTTTTGAAAAGGTGATAAGAAAGCGATAAGAGAGAAAAAAACGATGGAACTGATAAGAATAAAACAATAATGGAGGATTGCTCAATGGGACTGGAACCATTATATATATGTGTGTATAGGTGTATATGTATATGTATATGTATATGTATATGTATATGTATATGTGTATTTATCAGATGAATTTTAAGAGATTTAATTTTTTATTATTAATTAAAAAAGAACTCTTTTAATATTATATTGTGATATTGTGATATTGTAATATTATAAAATATAAATTATCAAATTATCAAATTATCAAATTATTAAATTATTAAATTATTAAATTATTAAATTATTAAATTATTACGATTCAAAAATGAATGATAAACCCAAATATATTAAAAGAAGCAGTTACAAAAGACAAAAAATATCATCTTTTAAAAACAAATCAAAATCAAAAATAATCCCAAACAAAAAATCTAAGTAGGTATCAGATTTAGGTGGTCTGGATAATCATTTAAGAAATGAAAGTTATCTTTTAAAATCCAGACGTCGAACTGATTTTTGCCAACCTAGATATGTATCAAATCAGGAGCTAAGAAAGGAAGTAGATGAGATGAATTTGAGTGAGTTAGAAAACATTAGTAATTCCGATGATAGCAGCGATGATGATTATAATGATAATTACCATGATAGATATTTTGCTAGGGAATTTGAAGTTTTTACTGACCGATATTATCACTGTAATGATCATTACTATTCTGATTATGACTCTGAAGATCCTAACCACAATGCGTATAATAATCTTGATTTTGGTGGTGAATTTAGAGAGATTAATGCGAGTGATGCTACTAATGCCAATGATGCTGATGATAATAATATCGATGATTTTGGTTGGTTATCTTGATATTTTGGGAGGATATGATGATACATTTCCTTCGAATGATGAGTTGCTGAGCAATTCAGAGCCCAAGTATTCGTTTGAAGTCTCGTACGACTAGTTGTGGTAAAAGACTGCTGACATACTTGCAGTTTGATACAATAATTTTTTTTTTAAAAAATAACTGCTAAGAACACACTTATTGTGGTTCTTGCACGGTGCTGTTTATTAGTCGGTATATAAACTACAAAAACTGTCGCTGTAATTTTACCATGGATGTGGGAAAACCCTGGAGGAAAGAAAACTCACATCAAGGACGAATGAACTTAAGTAAGAAATAGATGTCACATCGTGTTCATCGCATAAATTGTCAGTTTGATACAATAGTAAACAAAAATAAAAAACAATCCTTATATAACATTGCGCCAGAACACACAAGTATATAAACAACACAGCGCCTCAGCAAACGTCAGACAGCGTAAGTGGTTTAATGGTAAAATTCAACGTTGCCATCGTTGGGCTCCCGGTTCGATTCCGGGCTTACGCATTCTTTTTTCTGCCATGCACAACTATGTAGTGCTGGGTGAGCACCGCTGCTCTGGGACTGCATCCGTGCTGGTGGTTCTCACCGACAAACCGCTGCCCTGTTCGGCGTGCCCCAGCCGCCGCAAGCTGTGTTTACCCCCGTCGAAACACGCCCCGTCTAGCTCTGCACGTGCTACTCGAGGTTGAAACAGCAGCGTTTTCCCACACGAAAAGAAGCAAAAGCAACACAACGAGCCTTTGAGCAAGAGGAAATGGAGCTGATCACCAGCGAGTAGTTGCAAGTGGTCTTTGCTGCGAATGTGGAACAGCTCTGGAGGTTGGCTCGACACTGGGCACATTGGGCTATTCCAGCTGGTTTAGGAGGAACAGGAAGGAGAAAGAAAAGAATAAGCTTGCAATTCGAAATTCATCTTTTGTATTTCTCAGCTCCCCAGTCTTTTTTTTTCTTTTCTTTGCTTTGCTTTTTTTTCCTATTATATTTAAATTATTTGTCCTCTTTTTTCTACCTGAACATCTAGAAATCTGTTCCATAATCCAATTTATATAACCACTCCATCAGCAATAACCACTCCATCAGCAACAACAACAACAACAACATAGCAACACCAACACTAACTGCAATAACAATACCTTTTCCTACAACACTGCCTGCTCACAACCTGCCTCTTCTCTTGAGCTCTGTCGACCAATTTGTATCAGCAATTGTCTTTCTCTGCAAGCAATCTATCCAACAATCATGGCTCCAATTGAACCTTTTATTGTCGGCTTGGGAGCATCTAATCACTCATTAGTCCGAGGTTGTCCTGGTGTTCCCAAAACTTGTCCAAGAATCGAAGGTGTGTTGGAGATAAGATCGAAAGATGGCTCTCCATTCATAATCAAATCGGTTTTGCTAGAGCTCAACACTGTTCAATCAGTTTCTGTGCCATCTTCAGGTTTTGTTGTTGGCTCCAAAAACGATGCAACAAAGTCCTACAACAACTATTCAAATTCAATCTACGATAATTCAAATTCAAGTGAACAGATTTTGGGTCTTGACATCCCCTTTATAATCCCACTAAATAAAGACATCTCTTCAAGCTGTAAAAACTCAAGGTGGAACGCTAAAACCATTCATAATATCACCTCAAAGATCATTTGGTCAAATATAAATACAAACCCTTTGAATTCAATTAATACTCTACTGAAAAATCTTAACCATTCAATAACCAATAACTCAACTAATCCGGATAACCACACCAACACGAACTTGAACTTGAACTTGGACTCGAACTTGAACTCGAACTCGAACTTAAACACGAACTTAAACACGAACTCGAACTTAAACACAAACTCGAGCTCGAACACTCATAATCAAAACCAAAACCAAAATAATGAGCTTTTTATAATAGGCTTTCCGATTATAATCAAAAGATTCGACACTTTACCTCTTTATAGGCAATTCAATGAACCTGTATCAAAAACAATCTCATCTCTAGACAAATCAATTCAAATCAACTACTCCTTACCAATTACTTCTGTTGGTCCCAAAGATGATATTCTAATATACTTTAAAATATCCCCATTTCAATCCGATATCCCCAATAAACCATCCTCCAACAATTCGAGTTCTTCCTCAAACTCCTTACTAAAATCTCTCATGGGTAGAAATAAAACAATCAAACTAAAAAAAATCTCCTGCTCAATCCAGGAAATCCTAGATTGCCACGATTTTGGTCTTTTATCAAAACAAACCAAAATCTATGAAGTCAATTCAAACTACGACAGTATCCTAACGCCCAATGGAATTTCTGCTCAATTACAATTTCAATTCCCCGATGATCTATCCTCCATTTATTCATCTGTTAACTCAAACCATTCATCTTTAACTTCTTCTCTAATTAAAAAAGTCCCATCCCAACTAGGTCACTCAAAATCAGTAAATATACCAAATCAAACCTCAGAAAATGAAAAATGCATTTCAAATGGCTCTCTTCCAAACAATATCCAAACTAAAACATCCTCAAAACTAAGAAAATCCCCAAATTTGTCACAAAATACAAATAACAATACCTCCTTTAAATCAATCGCCTCAATCAAATCCAACACTTTCAACAACTCATCATTTGCTGTCAACCCCAAAACTTTGACAACTGATACAAAATTGTTAGATGAAGTTAATACTGGAATCCCCATTTCTCATATCAGAGGCTTTACATTGTCTGGAAAATTGTTTTCAATCAGATACGAATTATCATTCAAACTAAAATTCTACAACCATCAAACTATCAAGTTTCAGCAACCAATAATTGTTTGTCCCTATGATAGAATATCTAGTTACAAACTACTAAAATGGGTATTAAAAGAATGGGATTACGCCAATTTCATCAATAGTACAAAATTTGTAACCAATTTCACTTATAGTTTTTACAATGGCAGGACTTCACTTCAATCTCATAATATGAATATGAATATGAACATGAACATGAACATGAACATGAACATGAACATGAATATGAATATGAACATTAATAATAAACCCAATTTTAGAAATACGGTTAACGGAAGCGATCACAATGGAATGGTTAAAACTTACAACGACTTTAATGGTTTGAAGAATCAATCTTTTAACAATAGCATTGTCATTGAAAATGCTAATAATATTAACAACAACGATGGTGATGATGATGATGATGATGGCAATTACGTTGAAAATATTTACCAAGTCCGACCTGCTCAAGTGTATAGACCAAGGAATGCTAATGATTGGAAATTGTTGGGTTTATCAGAAAAGGGTCTTGGAACTCATCGAAGCTCCATAATTCATTATATTGATTAAATTGTAAATTTACAATCTGCTTTAATTTTTTTATTTTCATTTTTTTTATTTCTTCTAATGATTTTATTAATGATGATTATCTAAGGATATTTGGGTTATTTTTCTACTTGATTTAGTTTTTGTATGGTTCTATTGGTTTATATTCAGTTTTATAGTTTATGTTTTCGTTTAGTATAATAAATAATAGATAATAAATAAGTTATTATAAAATAGTATGAGAGAAAAAAAAGCATAATATTAGTGTTTATGTATATTTATATACTTGAAATTTACCTATCAAGTACCACCATATTCATCATAAGTTATAAGTCATTATAAATTATAGTAGTAAAAGAGTTGAGAGTTAAGAAAAAAAAAATTTAATAGTGTAAATAAAACCCATAAAATAGAATAGAAAAATAAATAGATATAAATATAAATAAAGATTAATAAAGCAACGTAAAAGAAAAATTAATGTTAATGTTAATGTTAATGTTAATGTTAATGTTATTGTATTATTATAATGTTATTGTGTTATTATAATGTTATTGTGTTATTATAATGTTATTGTGTTATCTGGAGGTTTTGTTTTATGATATCTAATCAGTGAATTTCAAGATAATAATGGCAAGTAAAATAAGAAAAAGAAATGAATATAATTTAAGTAGTTGAGATCATTATTGGAGATGAGATTTGAGATGTTTGAGAGATATGATTGAGTAGAAGATAAATTGAAAATAAAGATAAAGATAGATAAAGATAAAACGAAATGAAATTGAAGTATAAATTGAAATTGAAGTATAAATTGAAATTGAAGTGGAATTTAGGTTTTGAGTAGATTGAACAAGTCAAATAAAGTAAATCAAAGTAAAGCAAGATAAATAACCAAATAGAGCAGTATAAATATCATATTTTGGAGAGCAAACAACGGTGAGAAGTTATTCCTTTAGCATCGATATTATCAGATTTTAAAGAGGACTTGATTGGTAGCAAAAACGGCAAAGTAACACTGATTGTGATGTATAGATATACTAAATTCTTTTGGAAATTTTGGGAGTTTTGGGAGTAGCGAAAGCTTGAAGAGTAGAATCTTTTTAAATTTGTTCTAACTAGTTGGGAAGCCATTGGAATATCAAGAGGAAATCAAGAGGAAGTGTTTGAATAGAGAGATAAGATTGGAATGAGGATAGTTTGGTGAGGAAAATAAAAAATAGAAAGTAGAAGAATAAGGGAGTAAAAATTACATAGAAATTATGGGGTATTTATAGGGAATTACGCTTAGGTGTTAATATTTGCTTTGAAGAAAATAAAATCCGTTTTGTAAGGACACAATTGAATTATGGAATTAAAAAGCAATGAATTCAGGTAATGGTTAATAGCATAAGTTATTCTGTTATTTTGAGCATTTTCAAGAGCAGCGGAAATAGGATTTAAGATTTTGGATTTTGGATTTGTACATTTAGTGCTAATTTTAATGTTAATTTTAGTTTTTGGAGCGAATTTGAATTTAAATTGGATTGAATCGCAATTATCCCCATATAAATAACATAAATAATATAAATAATATAAGTAATAACGTAAGTAATAGCGTAAATAATGCATTTTGATTGAGGTGGGTCCAATTTAGATTTCTAATCTCAACTGATAGAATCAGCAGTATGCAGATTATTTTTAAATTATTATTTTTAAACTATACTAGTAATTTTATGTAGATAAATGTGTTTTTTCCAAAATTGCCTTCGTCGGCTGTCAATTTACTGGAAAGCTGGGAAAGAACAGGACACAGATAGAGGTGGGTCTGGAAGCACAAATGGTCCAACAAGAGCCTGTGGAAGCGCAAAATCGATACAGCCATTAAATTCATCTGGACACAATTTAATGCGGTGTTAAAATGAGCTAAATCGAATTAAAATAAAACAGATAAATTCTGCCTGAAACTTAGCGAAGCTTAAGTGTATATTAAGCGGATGGAACATGGATTCTAATCGAATTATAGCCATAATCTTGCTGCAATCCAGCCTATTTCAAATCCGGTTTCAATCTATTTCTAATCAATTCAATCAGTTGTATCTAAAACCAGACAAACCTAATCTTTTCGATCACCAAAGCTGCCCAAGTAGGCTGTTGAGAAATGGAGAAGCGATTATGTTGGAATGAATTTGTCCAACGAAATGTGTCAAACCGGTGCAGGAAATTCGGCTCGTTATCAAAAAGATCAGTGCGTGTTACCCGGCGTCTTCTAACGGCAGCTGTCGCCTGACTATTGGAGAAAACAGCCAAAAAAGAGCAGGAGTCGTACGATGTGGAGCGCTAATTCGCCGTTACGCCCCAAGCAAAACGCTGACACACGTGCCCTGAACGACGCTCTGAGAGATACGAATGCTGTCTGCTCGCTTACAACATGTGATCTGGCTCTGCCAACCCACAGCAGTATTTACGAGTTTCAACAGAGAAGGGCCATCACATAAGCTGTACTTCGCAAATACCGCATTTGTTGCTTTTTGCACAACAAAGGCTCCCATAACCGCAAACACTGTGCATATCTGACACAGATGAAACACGCGGAAGTTATTCTCTAAGGCCGTTGTGCGTCGCCCCGCTTGGCGGATGCGCGTGTGTGTTTGCACAAACAGAAATGGCTGAACGGGCCTGTGCTTTGAGTCACGGGATGTGGCGCGTACGTGTCTACGGAGTTTAGGCCGAAAACACAATACACGTGCACAGAGCTCCCGGGCGTCGGCACGTTTTACTGGATTTCGGGCACGAGCTGGACGCAACAGCACGGATTCTGCTGCGCACCGCTGCCGCTTTGTGTGTGTGAAGAGGAGCATTGTCTTTTTTCTTGTGCTTGTTCTGGTTGTGCTGCTGGATCTGCCGCTGTTCCTCACTTTGCTTCCACTTTCCTCTTTCTTTCCTTCTCATGCGCCATGTGTGTGTTTCTGTGTCTAAAAGCGGGATCTTCCAACACATGTGTTCCAAATTTCCAATTAAATATATCCATGGTATTGATCTATCTAGACTAATATACAGCTTTTACTTCTTTCACTTCTTTCACTTCTTTCACTTCTTTCACTTCTTTCACTTCTTTCACTTCTTTCATTTCTTTCGCTTCTGCTAATTCTTTTTTTTATGTAATTTACTATTATCCAATTAATATCTAATTCTATTTTTTCCAACTATTAAATTGTCATATTGTTATCTCCTTATCCTTATCCTTATCAGACCAATAAAAACAAATAAAAAAATGTCTGGAAATGAACTGGAGGAAAAACTCATCATTGAAGCTGCGACTTTATCCTCGTCTTTTTACTTAGAAAATGATACATCGAATTCTTTCATCCAGCAGTTATTAGAATATGAAGCAAAATATGAATCTTATAATAACATTATATCCAAATTATCCTTGTTTTTTAAGAAAATCTTCATTTACAAAGGAAACCATTCAAAATTTGAAAAATTAATCTTAAATGAACCTGCCGATTGTACTTTATTAGCTAAATATTCTTCAATTGAAAAGTTCTTAATAGCCAATGATAACAATATTAATCAAGCTGGGGTTGGACTTGGGGTTGAAGTTTATTTGAACACTTTAAGAATTCCTCATCCTTTGGAAAGATTTATTCCTAAAATTCAAAACATCAACTTGACCGAAAATTCTAGAAATTTAAATTTTCCAAATTTAAACGAAAATCTAACTTTTCTAAAAAATTTGAAAACCAATTTGAACACTCTACCTTTAGTAATTTTCATCCATGGTTTAGGTGGTCAATTATCGCAATTTGAGTCTTTATTCGCCTTATTATCTCAATTCATTCAAGTCTTTGCAGTAGATTTACCAGGTTTTGGGAAATCAAGCTTATCTAAAAATAAAGGCAACTTGATCCAAAACCTATCCAATCTTGAATTTCAAAGTATCAACTCCTCCATTGGGAATTTCCTATCTCTTAATAACAACACTTTTACAACCAGCTCAATAGTCAACCTATTACATTCTATAATCACAACCGATCCAATTTTAAAAAACAGAAAGCTAATTCTAATATCTCACTCAATGGGCACTCATATAGCCATCAAGTTGGCTCTGAAGCTATTTAAAAACTCAATCGACAAATCAATTGTTACATCCTTGATACTACTCTCGCCTCCTTCTTTGTCTCCACCGGTTAACGCTAACGACGAAACCATCAACAAAACTCTATTGCAACTATCCTTCTTTAAGATTTTCTTGAAATTCCCCAAGCTATTCAACTACATAAGACTATACGATAGGCTAGGCGGGTTTAACTCAAACTCACTAAAACGTGTGCTAAATATCAACACCTGCTCTTATTACCAAAAAGCAAGACAGTTAAGATGGAATATGGACATAGACAGTGTCACTTGGTTGAAGTACATATCTGGTTTCCAGCCTTTAAATGAATCTGATTTCATCTCCTCCATGTCCTTTTTTAATTCTAATTCTAATTCTAATTCCAGTTCCAGTTCCAGTTCCACCTCCAACTCCACCTCCAACTCCAATGCTTCCATGAATATGCCCAAAATTCTCATTGTTTGTGGCGAAAACGATAATGTCACTCCCTACTCCAAAGGAACTCAAAAAATGGAGTGTCTCCTCTGCTCAATTAATGTCGCCTCTATCACCATTCCAATAGCCAACTGTGGCCATTCCATTCTATTGGAAAAGCCAGAGCTTGCCTGCGGTTTGATTCTCAAATTCATCTCAAACAACATCGACTCCAAGTTAAATCCCTCCTGGGTGCTAACGATAAAGGCCATCATCAGTGGCGACAAATGGGGTTTAAAAAACATTGTCAAATGGGAGTCCTTGCAAAATATCTCCTTCCCAATCCAAAATCCCTCGACTTTCCAGTTTTCTCCCTTATTAGCCATGAAAACCCTCAGGCAGGACGACGATAACCATTCTCCCTCCATTTTAGAACTGAAAAACCCGGATATTGTTGCAATCATCGACATTTCGGCCGATTTGCCCCCTTACAACCCAACCACCTTGAAGAGAATCAAATACTACAAGCTTGCGACTGTCTCAAAAATACCGCCTGATTCGCTGATGGTGAGGAAATTCATCTCTCTTGTCGATGATATCTTATTTAATCAACCTAATCAATTGAGTGATCCACGCGTTGTTGTTCATTGCCACTATGGGTTCAATCGAACAGGCTTCTTAATCTGCTGCTATTTGATCGAAAAATTGAGCTGGTCTGTTGCCGACGCTGTGCTTTCCTTCAAAAAAGCAAAATACCCTGGAATCAAACACCCCCATTTTGTGGATGCTCTTTATTTGCGATATAATTGAGGTTTTTCATTTGGTTAACCAAGGTGGTGGGTTCTCCACCAAAATGGGAAATTTATGGGGTTAAACTCAACAAGGTAAATCAAACATTATTCTTCTAGTGATTTACGTAATAAAGATTAGATTTCCGCAAATTGAATTAAGAAAGATGGTTAAATATATAAACGAGTAAGTAAATAAGTAAATAAGTAAATAAAGTGTGCTTTGCTATTGTTACTCTTGGTGATATAAATATAAAACTGTTGATTGGTAATAGGAATTTAATAAGAATTTAATAAGAATTTAATAAGAATTTAATCAGAATTTAATCAGAATTTTACTTGTAGTATATATTATCAAATGCAAAATAATTTTGTAAATATCAAAAGTTTGAATCAAAATTAACAATTTTTTGGTTATTAGTAGATTAACAAGCGAAATAATTTCATTCATGAATTAAAATCTTATGATTTTAAATGAAGTAATAGACTTGTAAGTGTATTAAACCAAAATTATTATAAGTTGTTATAAATTATTATAAACTAGTATAAATTAGTATAAATTAGTATAAACTATTGCAAATTATTGCAAGTTATTGTAAATTATTGTAAATATGTTGAGTATCAAGAGAAAAGTTTGAAAGAAAAGAAAGTTTAAAAAATTGAAACTTTTAATCTGCTACTGAATTTTTGTAATGCGAATGTTCTATATTCTAATAATAAAGATAGTTTGATTTCAAAATTACTTTTAAAAGGAGTATTTACAAAATAGCACATCAAAACCAAAAAGTTGAATGGAATTTTTACAATTGAGTAATTAGCAATAGCTTGTGTGTTGGTTGGTAACATTAGCACGAACTTATAATTGATTATAATCGATTACAATTAATCATTCTATTTCTTATTATTTTATTTTTGTTGTTTTAATTTTTATTGTTTTATTTCTTATTGTTTTATTTTGTATTGTTACACTGTAGAGTTAAGATAAGTTGACATATTCTTTTATCTTTTTATTAATTAATTATTGTTTTATGACAATAAATGAATTGAATTGTAGAGGGTATACTTAATTTTTGAAATTTCCTCAGTTACGAAATAAGTAAATCTTAAAGTTCGATACTTCAGTTATTTGCAATGGTCGATAAATATAATTAAAAGATAAAACTCAATTGCAATCGGGTTATTATCTTTGATACATTAAAATTTTCTTTTATTATCTTATCATAATAATAGAAAATGATAAATCAAATGCAATCTACAGATAATGCTCTTCCAACTACATTTGTTAGGTGAAATTGGTTTACTTGAATAAAAATTGCATTGAAACTCTAATTCTGGATTTGAAATTGAAATTGAAATTGTATTTTTAATTGAATTCTTGATCTCAGAGTTTAAGTTTTTGATTTAAAATTTCAAAGTTAGGTTGTTGATTTTGGTCTCAAAAATATATACGAAAAATGTTCGCATAACAGAGACTTGAAAAAACAAACATAACAATAGATATTTGGATGTGTTTTTCACAGAAATCAACTAGCAAAAAAACGATAGATGGCTATATATGAACCAGTGTATTAGCAGCCAATCAAAATACAGCAGATAACTGCTTTTATTACTCGAAGAGCAACGGTTTCATCGGATTCATTTGGTTTTCTGAGCTCCTTCTAGTGGGCTTTATCAGTGGAAAAAAGATAAAAGCCCAAGATATCATGCATGCAGGTGTAGTTTTTTTTAGACGACATTGATTACAGAAGTGCCGCTGTCTGTGGTAACAATTACGCCATGATTAGCACTTCATAGTTCCTGATAGTGGAATGCCAAACCATCCACTGCAGGATGGTGATATAAGAGGAGTGTATCCAATCGACATATCCAGATGGCAAAACCGACGAGGCTTTTCTGAGGAGAACGTTCTATTAGCCAGAAATCTGTGGTGCCTGTGGTGCCTGTGCTGGCTATGATTTGCCTGGAAATAGCCGACCAGCCGTAGCAAAACCAACAGCAACATCAGCTGTTTGACCGACACGGAAAACGTGCAGCCATGCTAGAGGTTGTGTGTTGTATGTTGTGTGTTGTATGTTGTGTGTTGTGTGTTGTGTGTTGTGTGTTGTGCAATGTTTGATACCTGTATCAGTCGTCCTCATTCATATATCCATATATATTGGTATATATATTGGTATATATATTGGTATATATATTGGTGGATGATTTTGTTCCCGTCCTACTGAATGCTCTTTTAGGAGTTGCCCGGTGAATGTACGGAACCGTCTTGCATGCATTCAGACACACAGTACCACAGCAGTGGTCTTATAAGCGTGCTTGAAGAATAGCAATCTCACAGAGGGAGGGAAAACAATAGTGATTGGCTGCTTTGTTCTTCCTACCAATGCTTTTCAGCAGAAAGAACCATCTTCTCAACTGTCTGTTCTCCTGGAAAAATGTTTTACAAAGAACAGAGAAATGGGCAATCGCTCAAATGAATTCATGTTTAGGTGCTCTGGTGTTTTGAACAATAAAAGTTAGATTGCTTGGTCAGGAGATGATGCCCTATTTAGAAGCCCTAACCGTGAACAACAGAGAAAGTGGGTCTGTCTTCACAATCGCCGTCAAAGAAGGATATATCAGAGCCTTCACAGATAACCAAACAGATGGATAAGAGCTTGATCCTTCTACCGATAGCAAGCGGGTGTGATGGTGCTGTTTACAGCTATGGAAAAAAGATCGTTTTCAACCAGTTGGTCGCGATATCCAAGGGAGATTTCCAGCAATAGCCAGAATCCTGAGCAGAAAATTGAGATCACCAAAACAATTCACAGCCAGTACATTTTCCTTGATTGAGCTGTTGTTTTTAGAAATTGTTTGATGAATCCGACAGCAGCCCAAGAGCCTGAGCTGCTAGCAGCGTTTCGCATCTGCAAAACCTGGAGCCAATTTCAAAAGTTAGAGATGTGTGTTCACCGAGATCAGAAGTCACCTGAGGTTGTGTTTAGCGTTGCAATAGCGCAGATTTTGCTTATGGCTTTGTGCATGTGCTTTACCTGTCGATCTTCCAGAGCGACTTCTCACACCAGGAACATGGGATATCCAGAAGAAGATATAATCTGATATAATTTGGTTTAACTTGATACAGTCTCCGCTATGATTTTTGATATCCTTCAATTTGTTTTCTTATGACTTTTCTTCATTTTACTCACAATGGTTGGTTTTGGAACCAAGGCTGATGGTTTTATTTGCTGTTTTTAAGTTCATCTGTTATCAGCCGTGATTGTCTTTCTATATGGTCTAAAACTAAGTAATTAGTTTCAATTCACAATGAAAAAGAACAAAAAAGAACAAAAAAGAACGAAGAAGAACAATAATTTGATTTTGATATTGTCTGGCGTTATATTAGTGCTGTCTCAATTTGTTTTTCTGTTATCTTTTTTCATGTAATCTGATTTTGGTATGTTTGTATTTCTTTATTATTTGTGAGGTTAATATGAAACTTTTAGGGATGGAGTTAAGTTGAAAAGTTGAAAAGTTGTTTTAAAATGTGTTCATTAGATGTTAATTGGATATTAATTGGATATTCATTTAATTGTTTTTTTATACTAGACTTAGACTAGACACAAAGAAATAAGCGTGATTAAAATCATTTGGGATTCAATTTTCGATTATTTTTCGATTATTTTTCGATTATTTTTTGATTATCTTTTATTTAATAGCAATTGATAGAATAGATCACGATATAAAGCAAATCGTGTATTAATATATGGTTATTACTCTTGTTCGAAATAAAATACAAAATAAATTAGCCATATTATAAAATCAGAATAATTGTATGCAACAGTGTTAAAAAATATTGCCAAAATAAATATTTTTTTTTCTTTTGAATAACATTAAAATTTAAACTAAAATCAACAGGTAGGGATCGAGAATTTTAAGCTTTTCGTGAAGATCGTAAAAAGTCTTAAACTGCAGTATAAAAATTTAAAAATTTAAAAACAAAAAATAAATCTAAAATAAATCTAAAATAATGATATAATAATGATATAATAATGATAAAACAAAAGAAGAAAAAAAAAAGAAAAACAAAGGGGACTATTAATTGTTTAAATCAATTTTATTACCTTTCAAAAGAATTGCCTTGATGCTGTTTTCTTTATTTTTTTTTTGCCTTCCAATCTATCTATTTTAAAAATTTCAATATAATGTTAACCAAATCTTATTTGAAACAGTTTAAAACTATTTTTTGACAAAGAAACTATTAATGAAATTGTCCGTTTTGAGTTTTCAAAAAACTAAAAACCTCGAAATTATACCAAAATCAAGAAAAAATACAGTATCAAATCCATTAAAAAAGCGTAATACAACAAATTCCAAATTCTCAACACACATTGAAATAATAAATAATAACACTTCTATTCTGCCCAGATCAATTATATGAACAGACAGCATTAAATACCTGTTTTACCACTTCCAACCATCAAAAAAGGCTCTAAAAATAAAACAAACAAACCAAATTCTACAAAACACCATTTCCAATTGCACGAATAATGCTGGATGATAATTATCCTAAACGCGATCACAAAGTTTGCTGCTTATATAATGTGCGGTCTTCAGAAAACTGGGTAACGACCATTATATAGTTATACAATTACTCCATTTTAGCGCTTAATTGTACATTTAACAGAGAAATACAAAACAAGATTGAAATATTTGTGAAATACTTGTGAAAAATTGCAAACATTTGTAAAAATTCTGCAAAAAAAAATTAATACACTAGTTAATGCACCAATTTACTAAAATCCAGTACCTGTTTTCTCAACACCGTTCAACACATCGAATTCACCTCAGGCTCGTTCCATGCTTGTTGATTAATCACTTCTAATGGCAATTAAAGATGAGCTAGAAAAAATCATAAAAACCACACAAAACCACCAACTTCAAGCTTTGATTCCTCAAAGAGCTAGTCGAAATTCAGCTCAATGGAAAACACTGAAAACAAATAGTTAAATCGGAATCGAAACCCACTCGTGGTATGTATTAAACTTCAACACTAGTAGTGTAGTGTGTGGTGTGTGTAGTGTGTATAGCGGACGTATGTCATCATGCATGAATACGCACAAACGCTACAGACCTATTTGAGTACCGGCCTGGAAACACCTCTTATCGGGATTTGAACCATCTCAACATATCCATCGCTGGGAATCGATCTCACATATTTGCTGAAAAGAGTGCAACAACAGAGATAAACAAGCATCAAACAAAAATATTTCTCAAATCAATTCGTAAACACTGCTGCTTGTGGAAATTCTTGAGCCCATAAACTCAGACCTTTGTGCCATTCTGTTGAAAACACTCGCTCTGCTCTTCATGCTTCAAAGTTCAGCCTTCTACTCTGAAATAATACTAATGGAAAATTGTTTGCTCTAAACAGAAAATCATAAATTTTAATTTTTGAATTGTATTCTTATTGTCCAACTAGGGGAATTGCCTTTTGATTGTTCAAATCCGTCTTTCTGTTGACACTTTCACCACTATGAAATTCACAACTTGTCAAGTTTAATCCATTCCATTGCATTTGAATTTCATTTGATGAGAAAAGTAGTTTATCCTTGGTTAATTAGCTCTTTCCAACCATCCTTATCAACAATTCCATTAACACCAAACCCTAATTATCCTACTTATTTTACCTAATAGATATCAAATTCTGCTTGTTACCAGAAACCAAACGGGAGCGGGCCAATAAAAGTACCTTTGAGGAATCCCGACTTTGTAATTGTTTCATTTTTTCCAAATCACACTGCACTTTGGGTTCTGTAAAAGTTGCCTTGATTAAGAGTTTGAGTTTCTAGCCATTGGTGTTTATATTCTTGGCTCAGCAAATGGAAGCGAAACAAAGTATACTCAGATTGGAAACAACAAAGTTGGTGATTTGTATTCGTAACCAGTCCGGTTAACACAGCCTTTTATTTTCCATTTTGAATTTCATCCCAGTTTCAAAAACTTTGTACAGAGATACCCGTTATAAACAGGATTTATATGGATTTTATGCAAGTTCTGGATGATGCAGCTTTTCTTTTATTTCGAAATGGCACTGTATTTTTAATACTGTTTTGCAGTTTCTTTTGTGTTATCCAGTTTTACTAACGAACGGTTACCTAGTTAATAAGTAGATAAATAAACAATCAATCAATAAGTAATTTAATTATTTACTTTATTAATTAATTAATTAATCAATTAAGTGATAAATTGATTAAATAATATTCCAAATAATATTCCAAATAATATTCCAAATAATATTCCAAGTAATATATTAAATAATATTTTGAATAATATCACAAAAATATAATCAAAATGCTGAAATAATATTTCAAAAATTACCAATTTACTGAAACTGGCCTTAAATTGACATCAGATCCAAGTAAATTGTCCCAAATACAACTAGCACTTATTTGTTTTGCCCTTTTTGTTGAATAATAATCAGTAACTATTTCATACTCTTCTTAGTAATTAATTTAACTATCTTTTACTTTCTTCCAGGTTCAACACCCTTCTTCAGCCAAAGCAATTATATTATATAAAACAAAAACATGAAATAATAATAATAATATTCCTTCTTGATCCTGATAACATACCAATTTAGTTTAACTTTGATAACCGAATCTTGGTTTTAGTAGCCCTTTCTTTGTTATTCCTTCAATTCTTTTCTATTTCTTTCTTCAATCCAAATCAGTCCCTAAAAAAACAATATATAAACACTCAAAGTATCTGCTATTGCTGCTGGTTTTTTGTTCCTTCTTTTCTTTCTCTTTTTCCTTAAACTTTTTTTTGACATCTCTATCTGTTTTTCTATTCATTTATACTATCGATAGTTTTATTTAAATTGTTAATTAAGTTTTTGCTTTGATACACATTCTCTGCTTTCCCAATCTCCAACAAAAACACATCTGCTTTCTGCTTCCACATCTCCCATCATTTATATCTAGTTTGTATCTTAATTACCTGATATGGCTACTAAAGATTTTCTAAAAATTAAAAATCTTTTGAATAAAGATGAAAAACTATGTCAGCTAAATGATATAAATAACTTGAATCACTTGAAGATCCAAACTGATTTCACTTCAAAGTCTTTCAATCTTGATGACAAAGTTGATACCAAGCAAAATTTAACTCCAAGATTTTTTTCTCGTTCATCAACACCCACATCCACAACTTCCAATTCCAATTCCAATTCTACATCCTTAAACTTATTTCCAAATTATTTTTTGTCTCCTTTTTCTTCTCAAAAATTATCTCTGTCTTCCTCTTTTCCTTTGTCTTTGTCTTCATCGTCATCCTCACTATCTCCCTTCTCATCTCTATCATCTCTACCCTCTCTACCCTCTCTACCCTCTCTATCATCTCTATCTCCTTTATCATCTCCCATCTCTTCTTCTCATTCATCATCATCCTCCATTATCTCTTCAATTCCCCCTTATATCACCAATCCTCTACTTGAGAGCTCTCCATCTTCCTTAAGTAACTTTACCTCAAGCATCCCATCCTCCCCAACCAACTACATTTTTGTTGAAAATGATTATATTGTTAAAAGTGATTTCAACACCAATACTATTGGCAAGGAAAATAAAAACGCTCAAAATACTCATCAAGACCAAAAATTTTACAATTTTTCTAATAATTTCATCAAGTGTTCGGATAATCTAACTAAAAAATACGATTATAACATTAAAAAATCTAAAAGCAAATTAGTAATTTCAAATAACTCTTTAACTTTATCTTACAATCAAGATAACCAATTTTACTTTCAAAATAATAATAATAATAATAATAATAATAATAATAATAATAATAATAATAATAATAATAATAATAATAACGATTATATTAACAATTTTATTAACAATAAAAATAAAAATCAAAATGAGAATGAGGATTTAAAATTCTCCTTTGACCAAACTAATAATAATTTCAATTCTTTAAATATTTGCACTTCAACCACTAACTTCATTAAAAATCCGATATTGGACACACTGGCATACTTTCCAACAGACTTGCAAAATTCAAACTACACTTACTTTCAAAATAACCAAAAAAAATTTAAACTCATTGACAAATCAGTTGTTGGCAGCGCTCATTCATTCCATGATACTAATAATAACTTTAATATCAATGCTGACAATACTGAGGGCAAAAGGAGTATCAAAAACATTGCTACAGATAATGACCCTTATTCAATTAGCAATCCAATTTCAATTGGATCTGCAGCTGCTCCCAAAAAATTTTCCGTACTCAATAGCTTTTCAAATAATAATAATAAAAATAACAGAAAAATTAGAAATCATAACAATAACAGCAATTCAAATAATACCAAGCACAAAATCACCAATGAAAAAACAAAAACAAAACAAAAAAACAAAACAAAACAAAAAGTAAGAACAAGTGCAAAAAATAAAAAGGATAATCTGGTTTCAAAATTTTGCTTAAATTATCAACACCTCAATGCGCCTGCACTAAAGCTAGCTAAAAAAAGACACTACAAACCATATCAAAGCGCTGTTTCAATCCAAAAAAGAACTGGCAGCAAACGCCCTCAAGGCAGACCATTTACCAGCTGCTTGCAAGCTAGATTTGTTTTACACAATAATTTAAAATCATTGTTTTGTTCATTGACTAAAAAACAAACCATTGATTTTCTTCATTTAGGCAGGCCCTCTGGTTGTGATCCATCTGATATGCAACCCTATTACAGAGCTCTTGATGAAGAAAGTAATTTGAGTATTGTTAACATTGATAGATATGAAGATACAAACAAATATCCAAGAGTCAGACATCTTCGTTTTGATGACTGTGGTAAACTTTACCAAAATAACATTTACAAAGCACTATTGGATATTTTCCAAATTGAAGAATTAACTTTTGTTAAAGTTATCAGAGACTGTAACAGCAAAATAATAAAACTTGAAACTTTTAAACCAATTGAAGAGGACTTGAGCATTTACTTTGAAGACTTGATTGATTTAGAAAAACAAAATGATAATAATAAAAATAATGATGATGATGATGATGATAATGATAATGACAATCACAATGACAGTTATAGAGCTATTGCCAAACACTTGAATGATAACCAAAGCTTGAATTCTAACGGTGATATCGGTATAAACAATATTGACAAAGATAAATTGTTTTGTTCACCAGAGTGGATTAAAAAAAATATCACCTATCCAAGATACAAATCCAATATGAAAATCCACATTTTAAAAGGCTCATTTGAGGAAATCATATACAATGATATCAGAATGTTAGACTGGGACATTGAGAAAAACCACTTGGAAAGAAGTTTCAAAACAATCTTCTTGGCCAAAAATCTTTCTGTTTGAGTTATTTTTTTTTTTGCTTATATTTTACAGAGTTAATTTATTTCTATTACTTTCACTACTAATCATATGTTTATCACTTCAATTTTCATTTTTCTTATCAATTATATTACTAATCATTTCCTAGCAACATTAAACGAAATCACATTGTGGTTTATTTAATCATTTATTCACATTTTGTTTTTTTGTTTCTTTTATTTTTTTTATTTTTTTTATTTGACTCATTGTTATGTTCTAAGATTTGATTTATTTACTCAAAAATCTACTTTGAAATATTATGGTCTTATTCCAACTATGCTATCCTTATACTATGTATTTTGATTATATTTTATTCTGGTCATTCACAACTTGCTTTATATAATGAATCACACTATCTTTAATCATAAATCATGCAGAAGATGATTTGTATATTTTTAAATTCTATATATAATTCAATTTAAACCGCTTGATATTTATTTTCCCACAAAACATATAATATAGGTCTTTATAACCTTCACGTTCACTACATTTCCTTTTTGGAAAGTCTGCTTGAAAGTGGTGCATTGCAAAGCAAATCAGCTGCAAGAAAGTCGCACAGAGATTGTGAAAAAGGTGTTTTCATGCTATTGTTCTTTAAGGCCCTCTTTGTAAGACTAAACCCCAGCCCTTGGCCTCGCTCCAAACAACATGTCTAGACCTTTAATAAATGCGATTTGTTAGGCAAATCAGCATCCAAACACCCTCGACTTTGTGTCCTCCACCGAATCAAACAGCAAAGAACGTCAGGAGCGCTGCAAATTAGGTTTTAGCACCTTCCACAGCTCGATTTCAGTCGTGTGAGTTTTGTCTGGCATCCAAAAAGGAAGAAAAAAAAATATTGGGTTGAGAAAAAAGATACATAGCTTCTTTTTTGAGAAAATTGCATTCAAAACAAAAGCGCAGTGTAAGTGAAAAATGTAGCAAAGTCTCTAAGGCTGGAGCTGTGCTGAATTCAAATAATTGATAAAGAAATATATTTTTTTTATTTTCAAAACACACTCTCTTCAATACTACATAATACAAAAAATTACATAATTCTCAGAAATTTATTTACATAATGATAAAAATGACGATTATTGAATCTGGGCTATATTTACAACAAAAGTGGTATTTTCCCAGAGCTGCATGCTTTACGTCTATTGTTAAAGAAATGCAACAAGACGGTTGGAAGTAAAAGTTTAAACTAAAAAGCATTTTATTCAATATGCGGAAGTCTGTAAAAACAGGACACCAATTAAATAAACTTCAAGCGGAAAAAAGTAAAAGTTTTCAACGGAAAGCTTATTAAATTAACAAAGTTTAAATTTTCAACTGATATTTGGAAACAGACTTACACATAATCATACAGCAAAACCAACTTGCATTGAACAGACAGAATATCTCAGTATAGTATATCAACAAACATAAATCATAACGGACGGAATTGTGCAGTTTAATGCTTCAACAGAAACTGCTTTTTGGCTTCTGCCTACATATTCTAAAACTGTATTGAAAAAGTTCAACGGACATGACAATCCTAAAGAATTAGCAATATTTTGTTGAACTTTCTCAGAGAAAACTACTGTTAAGCACAAAAAAAATAGTTATTGAAACATAAAACCTATTTATTATCTTATAAGTATACGATTTTTCAATTAAGTTAAATGGAAGTTGAGCTATTTATATTTTGGTCTTTTATTTTCATTAAAACCTTTGAATTCGATTCCTGGATCCTGAATTTGCAAAAACAGGACAACTGAAAGAGCTCTGATTAAGGTTTGAATATATAACCTGAATTCAAAGGTTTTACCCCTAATAGCGGAATATTCCATTACATCATACATCTTGAAAATCTTTTAGTGAATTGAAGGTGTAACAACTAATTGAAATCTCATGATATTCTAACAAAGCAACACAATATTTATTCTATTCTTATTCATCAGCAATATCAGACTTGATGACCTTACAATGTTCCCTTTTATTCAGATTCTTAGAGGAAAATATAAAACGGCAAGCGGCTGCATAATCACGTTTTTATCATGGAATCTGTTAAGCCAACTAACAAAACAATTGTTTACAGACTGTATTTGGATTGTATCAGTCATTTTGTTTTCTTTTTCACATTTTTTTTATTGTGAAAACGCAAAATTTTTTTTCTTATATCTGCTAAAACAAATCAATTTATAAATTATTTTTAAGTTGTTATATTTTACGGTTTTTTATACATAAATACAATCTAATCTTTGTTTGGTGTTTATTGTTGTCTTGTTATCTGTGTAGATATTTCTGAATAATTAAATTTTTTTTTTGATATCTTCAGAAAGCCATTGATTATTTAGTTTACATTCTAAAATAATATTTGTTCAAAAGCCAGTTTTTGAAGATAAAAGGTATGTCTAATAACCGTGAGTTATCTCATTCGTGAGTTATCTCATTTATACACTTGAAATATACTAACTACAGATTCAAACGCAGGTTCAAAAAAAACAACAAGCTTTGAATAATTGCAAAATATCTCTAATAGCCATCAGAAATAAAAATAAAAATAAAAACAAATCCAAATGAATTACTGATTGATGGATTAATAAAAAAATGCGTTGTCAACATGACAGAAACGCTTTCAATAGTCAAGGTAGACCTTCTTGCCACAAAAAATAAGACATTACGTTTCTTTTCTATTTTTTTTTATTTTACTTCTTTTGACTTTTTTTTTATTATTTAAAACAAAACAAGTAAAGCAGAATAAGATATAAAAAAGAATAAGCTTGAAAACAGAATAAACCTGCAGACAATAAGAGTGATCTTTAGGGTGGTTTGGGTTGATTGTCTTAACATCTATCTCTTTATGATGTCAGAGTTGTCCATCAACTTTAGTTACCATCATCAAATTTAGGGTTCGGGAAATACAGAAGAAAATACTGTCAAACTCTAAGAGTGTAATTACAACATGTAAAACTTATGTGATAGTCAAGGCACAAATTATAAGGAAAAGCGATATTTAATTTGCTTATGCTTCTTGAAGCTGGAAATTTTAAAGTCAGCAAATTATAAATTTAAACTAACCTATCTGGATAAATATGAAAAACACAGCTTCAATAACTACGTTTTTGATACCACTATATTGATTCCAAATAACCATTTGTTGTGATAACAGATCAAAAACAAAATTGTGATGGAAATAACTAAAAACAAGAAAATACTGAGAAAGATGTTGAAAAACGCGTTGGAAAAAGGGTTTCCACAAGTATTAAAACTGATGAAACCTGCATGGACTAATTTTAAGATTTCCAGCCAAAGTACTGCTTATTCCACAAAAGTTTAAATCATACCAGATTACAAAATTTAAATTTAGAATAAACTGGGGCGAGTACTCTCACAATCTATTTACTGCCTTTAATTTTGAAATAAAACCAAATACTGAAAAAATATTGAAAAAATACTCGTTACTTTGGTTTAAAAATTCAATTTAAAATAATTTTTTTTTTTTTCAATCCAAAGAAAGCAATTGCTCAGATATCAGATAACCTAAATCCAGCGGATTAATGTGATCTATGAAAAGCATTTTGCTCCAAAAAGAAAAAGACTGGTTTCACAGTTCCTATTTCACAATGTAGACTTTATAGCCATAAATAGCACACCCTGATCTCTAATACATCAAAAAACAGTTTTCAAAACTCTCACAAACATCTGAGAAACGTTTGACAAAAGAGACTATTTTCGTGTCATAGATCAAAGAAAACTCTAAAACCAAAGAATTAGGACGGAGCAAAAAAACAATTACCAAAATTCTGTGCACGTGTGATGACTAAGCAGAATGAGCGAGAGAAAGCCTTGCGCTTTTTATTTGCAGGAGCCTTGTGTTTTTCTCAAAATTACCCGGTGTGTTTTGAAGAGCCAGAAATCGTAGGATTAGATATCAAAGCGATAAATTTTTCTGTCCAACCCACTTGAGCAACTGTTGTTGTTGACAATCATTTTCTTTTATTGGAATTCGAATTGTATTACTGTAATTAGTTGATTGCTATAACAATGTCAAAATTTGGTAGCGATGACGAAGATGACTTAGGACACAGAAGTGATGAAGATGAAAACGAAAACAGAATAATCGATTCTTCAGAGGAAGACGACGACGAAGACGACGAAGAAGAAATAAGGAAGGTGCAAGATGGCTTTATTGTCGATGATGATGACGCTGACTTATCTGAATCCGAGCAAGAATCAAAACCACGTAAAAAGAAACATAAGCACAAACATAAGCATAAACGTCATCGTGAAAGAAGCTCAAGAAATGACGATGACGACGATGGACTAGATGAAGATGATTTGGACTTGGTGATGGAAAACAATGGTGTTCCTGCGAGATCGTCAACTTCAAGGCTAAAGCGTCTAAAAAGAGCTGGTGGCGACGACGATGATGACATGCGTAATGAAAAACATGGGCTAGATGCTATGTTTTCAGATGATGATGATTTGAGTGAAATAGAAGAACCTGATGAGGCTCCTTCTCAAGCATACTCAAGAAGACATCCAGATAAAGGTGAATTTGATGATTTTATTGAAAATGATTATTCTGAAGAAGAAATTGAAAGGAACAATAGAGTGCCCAACAAACGTAGACAAAATTTGAAAATGATTGGCGAACCAAATGCAAAATATGATGAAATTGATCAAGAAAATCTAGATGTTTTATATGAGATTTTTGGAAACGGCGAAGAATATTCATGGGCTTTAGAAATGGAAAAACAAGCAGACGATCACGATGAATACTATGAAGAAGAGGATGAAGAAAAAAATCTTCCACTATTGACAGACATATTCGAGCCCAGTGAGTTGAAAGAAAAAATGATTACAGAGGAAGATAACAAAATCCGTGTTGAAGACATACCTGAAAGATATCAAATACTAAGATCAAAACTCGGTGATATAAATGACTATAAATTGTCTACATTTGATTTTGCAAATGAGAAAGAATGGGTGGCAAATATTCTTGCCTCTGAAAAGACCTCTTTTTTTGATTCAAATTCTCATTTATTGCCTCATTTCATTGTGGCTGTTGGTCATGTTTTAGAATTCATTTGTATAGATCAATTGGAAATACCTTTTATTTTTACTCATAGGTCAGATTATCTACTTTATTCTGAATCTGGTAATAATGAAAATGAAGAAAACGACGATGACTACTCTCCCGAAAATACTCATTCAGCGGCGGAGACCTTGTTGTCTGAAGATGATTTATGGAGAATTCTACAATTAGATATTGAATATCACAATGTTCTAATCAAAAAGAAGAGTGTTGAAAGACTATTTAAAATGATTAACAAAGATGATCCTATTTTCTCAGAGTCTATTTTGGCTGCTAATAAAATATACGAATTGCAAGATTTATATGATTATTTGTCATTTAATTATTCTCAAGAATTAAAAGAAGCTTCTCTGTCCAAACAAAATTCTAGAAGAAGAAGACATACAAAATTCAGTTTGTATGAGAGAGTTAGAAACAACGAGCTTTACGACGTGGTAAAGTCGATGAACATCTCTGCTCATCAAATAGCTGATAACATTAATAAAGATGATGCAAGAGTTCATTTTGTTGAAGATGCCCCCCAATCACCTCAAGATATGATCAAAGAAATATGTGCAAAACCCAATGCTTTGTACAAAAACCCAGAGTATGCAATGGAAGCTGTTAAAAAAATCTATGCCGATGAAATGTTTTATCAAAATAGACTAAGAACTGTTGTTAGGGATGGTTACTCCGAATTTGCAACAGTCGATATAAAACTAACAGAAAAGGGTAAAGTCAAAATTGACAAAACTTCTCCATATGCGGATTTTAAGTATTCGATCAAAAAAACAATGTCGCAATTAATCAAACAGCCCGATTTGTTTTTAAGGATGCTTGAAGCAGAATCATTGAATTATGTTGATGTCCATATTACATTGGTTTCCAGAAGTTTATTGCTTATCCATATTTTCAACAAATATGTTGCAAGTGAAGGTGTTTCAGAGGTTGCAAATACCTGGAATGAGCTTAGAAGAGCTTGCTTGAATTTGATGATGAAAAAATTGGAACCATTGGTGTCTCTCCATATTAAAGAAGAGTTGCGAAAAGAATGTGAAAAACTATTATTTTTCAAAGTGAGAAAAGAAGTGACTAGAAAGTTAAACCAAGCGCCATATCAACCCCCTGGATTTGTATTTGGAACGGTTCCTACGTGCGTAGCTATCTCTTGTGGAGAAGGGAACTTTGGTAATGAGGCAATTGTTGCTGCCTACATGAACGAGTTCGGGGAAGCTAAGAATTTTGCTAAATTTGGAGAAAATCCATTAAGAGATGCTGCTTTTGCAGATTCCTTTGCCTCATTCATAGAAAGTGTGAAACCCGATATAATTGGTATTGCTGGATATAATGCAAAATCCAAACAATTATTTGATGTAATAAAGGAAGTAATTCGAGACAAAGGTCTAAGAGTAGATGGCAGCAACCCAGAAGCAAATTTTGGATCTTATGAAGGAGGAGAGGCGCCAATAATAGAGGTTATCTGGGTTCCTGATGATGTTGCTAAGCTTTATCAACTGTCTATCAGGGCCAAGAAAGAATATCCTGGAAAGTCTACTCTTGCCAGATATTGTACAGCATTGTGTCGTTACTTGCAATCTCCATTATTAGAATACATCTCTTTGGGAAATGACATAACAGCTATTTCGTTCTATAAACATCAAAATCTTTTAACTGAAGACAGATTAAGAGAAGCTATTGAATCATCATTTGTTGATGTTGTGAATATGGTGGGGGTCGATATAAATCAAGCGGTGAGAGAGCCTTACGTTGCTGCAGCGTTACAATATGTCTGTGGTTTAGGACCTAGAAAAGCGTCTGGTCTTCTACAATCTCTTCAGAAAATTGAGTATAATTTGTCGAATAGACAGCAATTAATTCTTAATCAATTGACTACAAAAAATATTTTTTTCAATTGTTCTTCGTTTTTGAAGGTTATACAGACTACTAGGGTTAATAAACATTCTGAAGAAGATGTTGATATATTGGATGAAACCAGAATTCATCCTGAAGATTATGAGTTGGCAAGGAAAATGGCAACAGATGCTTTAGATTTGGACGAGGAAGATCTCTTCGATGTGGATCCTATTAGACAATTGATGAAAGAGGGAGCCAACAAATTAAACGATTTAATCTTAGAAGGATATGCCAAGGAACTAGAAGTGAAATATAAAAAAAAGAAGAAGACTATATTGCAAATGATCAAAGATGAGCTTCAAAATCACTATGAAGAAATCAGGCGCGGGTTTCATATTATGGATCAATTTGAGGTTTTCACAGCGTTGACTGGAGAAACTGAAGATACATTTTATCCCGGTGTTGTTATTCCAATGAAAATAAGATATGTCAACTCGCGATTTATTTCGGGTCAAACTGCATTTTCGGTTGATTGTAATGTGAATGCAGAAAGAATGAAAATAGAAGAATCTTCATCTGTTCATGAAATATACAGACCTTTGCAAACAGTGCAGGTGAAAATAATGGAGGTCAACTATGACAGTTTTAAATGCGAAGGTAGTCTTTTGGCGGAAGATGTGAAGAATCCCACACTCAATGATGTCTTAAGACATGAAGAAGAAGATGAACAATGGGATGTGGATGCTGAGGCTCGTGATAAAGAAATAGAACGTAGGAGAGCTGATGCAGAAAGAAGAGCTAAGAAGTTTGTGAGACATGCCTTTTTCCAGAATTTAAATGCACGAGAAGCAGTGGAGTATCTCAAAGGATTGAGTAGAGGGGAATTTGTGATTAGACCATCCTCTAAAGGCGAAGATCATTTGGCTATTACTTGGAAAGTTGATAAGGACCTTTTCCAGCATCTAGATGTTGTGGAAGGCAGAGAAAGAGATGGTACAAAGATATACAGCATTGGAAGTTCCAAGTATTCCGATCTAGATGATTTGATTGAAAATCATATCAAAAAACTTTCAAGAAATGTTGATAGAATGGTCAATCATGAAAAGTTCAAGCTTGGAGGAAAAGAAACCGTGGAGGCTTTTCTCAATGCTTATTCCAAGACGAATCCTAGCAAAGGGTGCTATATTTTCTGCTTTGATTACAAGCACGCCGGATGGTTTTTGTTGCTCTACAAAACCAACGTTAACTCCAAAGTCTACACTATTCACGTTCAAATTGTTCCCGATGGCTATTTGTTGGACAACTACAACTATTCGTCTGTGGATGAGCTAACAAATGGGTTCAAACAGCTAATGAAGAACAGAATGAACAGGAGTGCTGCTCCTGACATCAATTCCTATGCTATTCCTCCCACCAACCACCAACCGTCGTTTCAACGATATGGTGCTCACAACAGTCATATCAGGCCAAGCTATGGGCAGGGAAACTGGAGAGGCACGAATTAAAGACCTTGATAGCTTTATAATATCTGTTTTCCATGTATTCTTTATATAGTTGTTTTAATTCTTTTTTGTTGTTTAGTGAATATTTAAAATTTTGATCTACCCTTAAAGTTAAAATGTAAAGGCTTCCACCACGTTTCGCCGTTTTCGCTTTTGATGGTGAAATATTCACAATGGCTGTTCTTCTTCCAGCTGCCAGAACTTGGTATATATACTAACACATCCACACAATCGTCAGATATTTCGTTGATTTGGCTGAAAGAACAAGAAAGGATTTTGCAAATGGGGTATATACGATCGTTTTCCAAAGTGATCATAGCATTGGCTGTGCTGATGAACATCTATATCTACACCTACCCAAGTTTCAGTGCCAGAGAATGTTCGTGGGTGACTGAAAAATCCTTGAAAAGAGAGATTATCAATCGAGACAGAGGATTCTTTCAGAGACAAGTCAGTGATATTCCTTATTTTGGAGACTTATTTTACCAGTATTATTTAAAAGATGAAGAACAAGCTGCCAACAAGCTAAAACCAGTCCGAGACATTAGATTGCTCGCATTTGGTGATCCTCAAATAAATGGCAACTGGCCTGATACCCCTTATCAAAAGAGATTGGATAACTATGGAAATGATTATTACTTGGGCCATATTGCTAGTGTCATGCGAAAAAGATTGCAGCCCACCCATATTTCAGTTATGGGAGATTTGTTTTCTTCTCAATGGATTTTAGACAGCGAGTATTTTAATCGAACAAGACGATTTTTGACGAGATTATTTCCCCAGCCTGAAAGACACACTGAATATGTTCTTGACTTCATCAACAACCATGATCACTGCGACTGGATGGACTACTACGAAAAGACATTAAACATTCCCTTTGACACCCTTGAGTATGATTATGAAGACGTGTATGACTGGACCAATTCGTCTTTGACAGAACCAGGAGAGGATGCATTGTTTATAAATATCACTGGAAACCATGATGTTGGCTACAGTGGCGATATAACATGGCAACATATGGCTAGATACAAGAAATTATTTGGAAAAGACAACTATTGGATTGAGTATAATAAGAACACTTCCCATGCCTGGAGATTAGTGGTTTTAAATACAATGGCTTTGGAAGGGCCACCTTTAGTGGACAGATTTCTTGAGGAAACTTGGGACTTTGTGAAAAGACTAGATGAGAGAGAATTCAATGGCTCGACGGTTTTGATAACACATATTCCTTTTTATAAAAGAGAAGGTTTATGCATTGATGGCCCATACACTGAATATTATGATGAGACAAGCTCTGAAAGAGAGCCATATAAATTGGGCTTTCTTCGTGCTCAAAATTTCATATCAAATGAATCGACCCAGATCATTTTCAATACGATTTTCAAAAATGGAAAGCCTGGAATGATATTAACTGGCCATGATCACGAAGGGTGCGAAAACTATTTCAGCAAAGATATCGATACAGGTGTTTGGATAGCTAGCAAGAATATCACCAACCCCAGTAGATATATCAAAGAAGTCACTGTTCGATCGATGATGGGCGAATACTACGGAAACACTGGTTTGATGACTGGTATATTTAACACTGAAAAGCAGCTTTGGGACTTTCACTACTCTGTCTGTCCATTCCAGATACAACACGTTTGGTGGGCTACTAAAATTGTTTCTATCATAGCAATATTTATGAAATCCCTTACGTACATTTTTAAAAATCTTTGATTCTAATAGTCTATTTTTTTATTTTTTTTTTCCATTTCTTGAATACATTATAATCACGTTAGTTTATAATATTTAATAACAAATCTACACTTGCACTAAAAAAAAAAGTTTTGCTTAGTAAAATTAATGGACAAAAAATAATTTAGCTTCTATCTACTCTTAAACCTCTTGCTTTCTTTCTCTCGTTTAAACTTAGTACCCAGTCAATCCCAATTTCATCATTTTCATCATCAAATCCCATGATCATAATTATCTGTGTAATTCTAGTAAATTCATTCCTCATAATGTAATTATTAAACTTGGTTAGCTCATTTATAATAGTCGAGATTTTTTTCTCAAGACCAATCACCCCATATAAGTTGATCTTTTTATTTAATGCCCAGATCCGTTTTTCCATTAACGAGCTCATCAAACTAATGATTTTTCTTAACAAGTCTTGGAACAATGTCGGTTCTAATAGTTTGGTACATGGTTGAATCAATGAAGACCAATTGTTTACAAAGCTAAACAATATCGTGTCTTCTTCATTCAAAGATGTGAATTGTGATATTAAAAAATTGGAACTATTGAAATACTCATTAATAAGCATCTTAGATTTGTTTTTGAAACATTGATTAAATAATATAGTTATACAATCTTTAAGAATCTCTTTATCAATTTTACCATCAAGAAATTTTTCAAACAAATTGCTTTGGATGATATTTTCAAGTTTATCGTAATCAGAACCAAAGGGAAAATTTTGATGCAAATACGATTTTTGCAATATGCTTTGTTTTTCTTGATTCTGATTACCACCATGAGAAACTCCAATATAGTTATTTAAAACTTTTCTCAAATAGGAGGCAAAACTTGACAACGAATTTAAATACACAATATAGTTAAATAATCTTGTTTCATCATCAATATCGCTGGATAACGAATTTAAAGCAGAAGCTCCCCTGGACATTATATTTCCCATCATTGAAGAATTTCCTAACGGAGTTGCCGATCTTCGAATAGAGGAGGCAAGATTGAATCCACTGCTATTAACATTAGAAGCGCTCGAAATCGCAATAGTCGAATTGTTTTCATTTTCTGGAACAATTTTTTTGTTCAAGTCAATTAAAGAACCAGATTTGGGTTGGTTGATAATTAGCTTTTTTGTTATAATACCCAAAAATATATTTGTTAGAAAACCTTTTGATAAAAACATTATAAAGTTTTTCAAAATTACAGGTTGCCCTGAATCAATTGTAAGTTTTATACAATTATTTAAAACTAGAATTGAGTCTTCAACTATGGAAGAAATTGGAAAAGTATTATCGGTTTCAGATAAAGTGCTTGAGGTATAATAGTCAGATAATTTGGGTAATTCTTCAAGTTTGAAAATCTTTTCCAAGGATCTCTTTAAATAATATTCGATTAAAACATTGGTAGCTGAGATATACAGTTCTTGGATTTTGGCATTTAAAGACGATTCAATTAGAGGCTTTGGTAAATACAATAAACTATTTGAAGATAAAAAGGAATGGTGATCAACTAAAAATTGATTTATTTCATTCATTTCATCCTCATTGTTATTATAACATATCAATTCATTATTATCTATATTTGAGTTCAATAATTTTAGTTTATTTTGTTTGATTGATGATAATTGTTTTGGTTGATAGTCTTTTAACATTTTTAAATATTCCTTCCATTTTATGGCAAAAAAGCTGCAGTACAAAGACCATCGATTTAATAAATTAATCATTTCAGTAAAAAGCTCACAAATCTTGATCGCAGACAATTCATCATCATCATCATCATCATCATCATCATCATCATCATCATTATTATTATTATTATTATTATTATCATCATCGTTGATTAGATTTACATTTAAATTTGAATTACTAACATTTTGATTAGTAGTTAAAGATAACAATGGATTTGATAAATTTGAGGATAATAAAAGATTTAAAATTTGAAAGCCATTGGCAGTTGAGTTAACAACTTTTGATAGAATTTTACCCAATTCTTTGTTATCCCAAAAGGTATCAAAGATTAAATTCGATTGCAAGTCAATTTCGTTTTGAAAATTGGGCAAAATAGTGAATATTGCGTAAATATCATAATTTTTGATAATAATTTTTGAGTGTTGATTGATTAGATTAATTGAGATTTCGCACAATCTCATTAAAGTGGCACCATATATACCAAATCTTTTATTCACTTCCTCATTAATCAAATTATTCTGGATTAAAGATCTTGAATTCGAACCAATTAAATTGGAAATGAATTTGGAGTAACACTTCAAACCATCTTTTTTTTCATTTATCAAGGGGAAAAAGGAGAAAAATTTGGTTAATTTTAAAACGTCTTTATTTGTTGCAGCTACTTGAAATTCATCTATAAATAGCCCCTTTAAAAATTCCTTCCAATTTTTTATTAAGATGGATGGGGTATCTGGGATTTCAGAAGAGGGAATCATAATATTTGAAAATTTGCTGTTATGAAGTAAATTATCAGGGAGATAATTTAAAATGATATTCATTGAATTGACAGCTTTCAGCCAATCTTTATTTGCAATAGCTTGATCAATGATACCAATATGGTTTTTCAATGTCTGGACATTATTAACAAATTCCTTTGTCTTTTTAACTCTTATTCTTTTCAAATCAAGAAATTTTATTTTGTAAGATAAGTTTAGAGACAAGTAATTTAGGTCGTTGACAATTTTGATCAATTGTGAAGAGGTAGTCAAGCTAGTTAAGAGATTTGTTTTGATCAAATCTAGATTCAAGTCGTTATTGAAATAAGAGGTGTTCTTAAAATCAATATACTCATTGAGACTTTCAGAGAGCTGTTGGTTCTTGCTGATTAGTAGAGAGTGTAGCTGCACCAATTGAGATTTAGAGAGATTTTTGTTTACCAACTCGTAGAGAATGTCGTCCAAATCCTTTTTCAAGTCTTTCTCAGAGAGCAATGATCGATTGTAGGCCATTTTAAGATGGAAGCAGGCATTTTGAACAACTGATCTTTCTTAGTGATGTGATGTGGTTTTAGAGCGTGTGAACGAGTTCTGGCCAGATCGTGAGTTGTGTTGTGCAAACGGGACAAACTCAGCGAAATTGCTGAAAAAGCATAGTTATGGTTTGTATAAACCTGTTGAAAAAGGGATATTTCACTGGAAGCCAACCACAAAACAGACATTTCCTGTTTGATCAGCGCAGATATAATAAACTGAACTCAGTGAAACCAAAGGTGAGTTTAGGGAGGTGCTGTTGTTGCTGTTTTTGATGGTCAATGTCTTTCAATTCGAACTCTAAGCGCAGTTTTGAGTCAGGGACTGGCAGGCAGTCAGCAGAAAACTTTAAGAGATCAAGAGGTGGTGGTAGTGGTTTCAATTCTCCTTCGTTGCATTCAAAGATAAAAATCAATAAGTCGCAAAATGGCAATCCGTTGATTCAAACCATTAAATCTAAAAATGTTCCATTTGAGTTTACATCGTTGATTCAATCAGATTATTTGATCAATAGCCAGACGTTTGTGTTGTTTTTGTCTCTTCGGTACCACAAATTACACCCTGAATATATCTTTAACAGGTTGAAAAAATTTGGATTTGGAGCGCAAAGCTCTAGCACAAATGTATTGAAAATCTTGTTGTGTGTATTGGATATTGAGAATTCCGGGAATACACATTACTGGGAGATATTGAAGAGCCTATTGAAGGTGTGCATATTCAATGATTTTACATTAATTTTAACGTGGTCATTTGAGGAAGCAGGCAATTATATTTGTGTTTTGAAAAACTTATCGGCGGTTAGTGGTAATAAGGGCAGTAGTAATAAGAAATTGGGAATAAGTATCAAGGGAGAATTAAAGGAGGATTATTATTCTCGGCTATTGAATTGTTTAACGTCGATTAAAGGAATCAATAAGAGTGATGTTTCAAGGATTGTGTCATCGAACAGTGGCATTAAGAATTTTAAAGAGTTGGTGAAAGATAATGGGAATGAATTGGAGAATATAAATGGATGGGGTCCAAAAAAGATAAGTAGATTTAAGTATGTTGTAAATGAGCCATTCATTTTCAATTATGATTATGATTCAAGTTGGAAGGAGAAAGTTAAGAAGAAGAGCCAAAAAGAGAGCGAAAAAAAAAGTGAAACAAAAAGTAAAACAAAAAGTGAAACAAAGAAAAGTCAGAAAGAGAGCAAAACAAAGAAAATAGATGATAAAATTCAAGAAAAGAAAGAAGACATAAAGGCAGTCTAGTATATTATATTTTATTATATTATACCATAGTATGTTATATTATGTTATAGCATATTATAATATAATAGAAATTATATTTTTAGTTTGTAGATTAAGAGAAAGACAAATGTATATTATAAAGATTTTTTAATATCTAAATTAATTAGTAAATCACCTAATTTATCGAATAAGAAAGCATTACTACCTATACAATCGATCAAGTCAGATTCGATTATTTTTATAAAAGACTTTCCCTTTTCATTTTTACTTAGAGCATTTAATATAGTACAAGTTGAAGTTGCTATATCGGATAGTTTATCGATTGTTAGAGTGTTGAATAGACCATTGATTTGTACGGGAGCCTGCTTTGGAGAGGAAGATTTTTCGTTATTGAGTTTAAGCAATCTCTTTTGTTGATCAAAAGTATTGAGGGCTTCGTTGTTTGCAGTTTCGAAATCAACTGGAAATTGTCTTGGTTGGATGCCTTTGATGATGAATCTTTTTGATTTTTCTGTGGGGATGACCATTGCAGCACTGTTTGGAAAAGCATTTGCTACATTCTTAATGAAATCTACAGCTTGTAGTAATTTTTTTGAAGTTTCTTGAAAGACTGGGAAAAATTCCTTTTCGTAAGATTTCCAAAGGGAGATTTGGGTGACTTCGCCATCAGGATTGGCTGAAAAGCAGCATTTTAACCATTGAGAAGCTCTTTCTGGTTCATTTAGTTGATTGATTTTAGCACTCAAGTCTAGAGGTAATTCTTGAGCGACTTCGGGGACAGATTCATTGACTCTTTGCACTAATTTTAAAGAGGTTGATTGAAAAGGTTTTAGAGAGTTGAAGGTGTTGGTAAAGATTTTATTGTTTTTTGGGTAATAGTTCAATAGCATTGGTAAGATTTTGGATAAGGTGACGAATCTAAAATTTGATTTTAGGAGGTTGTTGATTCTTATTCCGCCAGGCAAAATGTATTGGTACAAGAAGTCTAGACATGTTAAAATCAAGTTGTGGTCTGTGTTGATTAGAAGATAAGATATGATTTGATCTAGAATTGCAGAGGTAATGTTATCGGCGGCAAATAGTTTTGAGTTGTTTGATCTAACCATTAACCTTGAAAGAGATCTTAGAATTATTATGATAAAGTAGGTGTCGTTGGTTGAGGAAAGTAAGCTTAGTAGTTTTAGGAAAAGAGGGTCATTATGAGGAGCAGGACAGAGAAAAGAAGAGATTGATTCTATGATGTCGAGGGTATAGACGAATAGTTCGAAGATCGAGTTGAAGACGTTGTTGATGGATAGGCTATTTAATAGGATTTTGTTGTTCAATAGATTCAAGCAACCGTTGATTAGAGAGGTGTTTTTGGATAAAATTTGTGCCGATTCAATGTCTTGAGATATATTTCTGAGGATTAGAGCTGAATTTAGAGAGTTTTCTAGAACGAATTTTAGGTCAGAATCTTCTAGCAAGAATGGGGTATTGATTTTGTTGATATTTTCAGGAAGAATGTAGTAGTTTGGAAAATAAGTATAATGGTAGACCAATTTTTCAGTTAAAAAGGACAATTTTTTCAAGTTGAGAGTGATGGTGTTTGGAATTTGGTTTGGAATTGAGTTTTGGATTGGATTTTGGTTCAAATTTGGAGGAGGAGTGGATAGTTGGATCAATTGCAATAGCGCCCATCTAATTTCGTTTGCTAGATCCGTATTTAAAGAAAAAACAATTCTGTTTAGTTTGGTGACAGATTGGGTGCCTGAGCCAGGGATGGCGTCGTAGTTGAAGGGGATTTCGTTTTTGACAGACTTTACATTGTTTAGTAATATGTATTGTTTGTAATCGTGATCGTTGCTGTTATCGATTTGGTGGAAATTGGAGAAGATGTTCTTGATTTGGTAGTAGTTATTTGACTTGAGGTTGTTTTGAGTTAAGATTTGCACTGGAGTGATTTTGCTGGAGTTGTTGGTAGCGACTCTGAAGGTGTCGCTGGAAACAAAGGAAGAGGCATGGGCGTTGTCAGGGGTCGCAGAGTTGGCCAGATTATTGGCGTTGTTTGGCTCGGAATTGAGCTCGCTGTTGAAAATGGCAGAGGTGCCCAAGGTGGAGGTGTGGGAGTTGATGATGAAGGAGTTTCGTTTAGAGGTGGGCGAGCTGCGGTTGGGGCGTCGTCCGGGAGCAGTGTCGGGAGTAAAGGGAATGTGCGGCTTGGGAGCGTGTCGAAGCACTCGACCTGAGGGCGAGTTGGTGGAGGACATAGCGCAGAGGAAGCACAGGAAGCACAGGAAGCACAGAAAACCTTATCCACAGCAGCATCATAAAACGCAGAGAAGCACGTGATCCGAGTCATGTGAGCGGACCGAGTCAGCACGTGCCTGTCTGAGTCTGTGCGTGGGGTGCGGGCTTGCATATTTCCATGGCTGTGGCATTCCCAGTGGGGCGGCGCGGTGAGGGCGCGCGAGGAACAGGGAGCGAGGCGGCGGAGTCTGGAGGAGCAGATATAAACCAGGGGAGCTTCTTCTGCTTCTTCTACTTCTTCTGCTTCTGCTGCTTCTGCTGCTTCTGCCTTTTTTGCCCCTTTTGATCGCACTGTTTACTTCCACTCTCTGGTATCTTGCACCACCATGTCGCTCTTTGACTCTCCTGTACATCCTGATCTGTTAAACGACTTGAGACTGTTGTTTCAATCGCTTCAGGCCCACCAGTTTGACACATCTGATCTCTCCAGACTTCCACTGCTCTTACTAGCTCTCACAATACCTGTGTTCTATTGCTTGCCTTTGGTCCTTGTATCTCTTGTCTCAATTATACTCAACATTTTTCTTGCCAAAAGGATGAGCTCATTGAAATCCCAATTGAAGAGATCCCAAGCTCCCACTGAAAATCCCATCAAGAAATCAATCAAGGAGTCTGCAAAGATTCCTATTGAAAAATCCATTGGAAACCCTATTCCCGAATCCACTGAAAAACCCACTGAAAAGGAGACTGCAACTACTATTATTAAAAAGAAAATTATCAATGATCCACATAATGAGGTTTTGCCTGAAAACGACTTAGAAAAGAAAGATTCAATCGAAAACCAGTCATCAGAAAAAGAACAATCCATTGAAGTTCCAACTGAAATTTCAATTAAAACTCCAATTGAAACTCCAATTGAAACTTCACTTATTGATTCAACTAAACCTACAACAAAAGACTCATCCAATGATCAATCTACCAGATCACTTTCCCCAAACGGAAAGCACTCGAGTGCAAAGCCATCCTCCGAAAACTTGCCTGTTGAAAATTTACCAATTCAAAATTTACCAATTCAAAATATTTTAGACCAAAACTCTTTAGATAATCATATTAAAAGATCTGCGGAGTCTCAGATCCAATCGCCAATTAAAAAATTAACCAAAAATTCTTCAATTCAATCTCTCAATACTCACAAATCAGATATCAATCTCGAACCAAATCTAAAAGAAATTTCATTAATAGATATCAAACCAAAAGAAATTAAACCAAAAGAAATTAATAATGAAAATGTCAATGAAAATATAAAAGAAAACTCCTTAATTTCTCTCGAAAAGTTTACTGGCATCCCAAATGATTCAACAGTTAAACCTCTTGACATTAATATCCTTAAAAATAAATCATCCAATATTCAAAACCATAGCCAAAACGAAATCATTCCTGATCCTAAAACCGAAGTCTTATTCGATCCCTTAATTCACTCAAATCTACCCTCACCATCTAATGCTCAAAATATTTCCAGCAATCCCTTTCAGTTATCTGAAGACCAAAAATCGATCAAATTACCTGAAGATCAAAAATCAATCAAATTTGATAACAATGATATCCAAAAGGATACATTACCTTCATCTAATGGAAACCCACCACTTTCACATGAAACTATTCAACCTCTCTCTCCACTCTATTCCGAAAACAATCTTGAAAAAATTGATTCTAACAATAACAATCAAACTAAACCACTACCAAAATCACAAACAAATAATAATTCAGACCTTACTTTAAGGTCAATATCTGATAAAGATATTAATGACACCAAAGATATCAAAAATACTCAAAAGAATAAACAAAATAACTATGAAAATCAAGATACTGACAACAAATTAGATCTGGATGTATCTGACGTTAATTCATTAACTGTTCCAAGCACTCCCACTTTTGAAACACGCGAGTTATTTACAAATAAAGATACCACTGATTCAATTCAAGAAAAGATCCTTTATAAATACACTGAAGATGATATTTCAGAATTAAAAAATCAAGTTGAAGAAACCAATAAAAAATTATTAGAACAAAATAAATTAGTTGATAGTCTCAATCATCTCAATGAAACTAATGGAATAACCATTCAACAATACATTAAAGATATAACCGATTTAAAGGAGAAAAACCAATCAATTAACAATGAATTGAACGAAAGAAATTTGAAAATTTTTGGCTTGGAATTCAATAGAAGCGAAATGGAAAAACAAATTCTTGATCTTAAAAACGAAAGAGATATTATTGAATCATTAAACAAGAAAATCTATTCATTAAACGAGGAAATCAAATTTTTAAAAGCCGAGATTGAATCACATTATAATAAAGAAAATGAATTGAAAACTGAGATTGAGTCACATTATAAGAAAGAAAATGAATTGAAAACCGAACTTGATGGGATCTTGGAAGAGAAAAACAAAATAGTTGAAAAATTAGAAGAACAAAACAAAACAATCAAACAATTAGAAGAAAAAAATAAAACAACTGAAAAAATTGAAAAAGATTATAAAAAACTTAAAAACGATAATGAAATTTTGCAAAGAGATTTAGAGTTTAAAGAGAATAAGATCAACAACCTAAACTTGGATATTAAAGAAAGGGACGATAGAATTGAGCAATTAAATGAGGAATTCGATGAAGTTAATAACAAGTATAATTCTAAAAAGGAAAATGTTGATAATTTATTAAGCTTTTTGAAGACTGAAGAAAGTCAAACATCTAATAAAAATAACGCTAGGGAAATAATTAAAGATGAGAATTTTTCAGTTGACAATACATACAAGTTAATCAAAGAGTATGAAGACGGAGAAGTTGGAAAAATAATTGAAGAATATAAAGACGAATGGAAAATCAAATTTGAAACATATGAAAAGACATATCAATCTATATTAGTTGGTAATACGGTTAAGAACAGTGATAGTGAAGGTGGAATTACTAATGGCAGTAGTAGCAATGGTATTAATAGGTTATTAGAGATTAATGAAAATAGCACTGTTGAATTGAATAGTAAACGAGAATCGTACATTTTGAATAAAACCAATCAAGATCATATGGTTAATCATCTCAAGTTATTGAGTAATGATTATAAAAACTTTTATAACGAGGAAAAGAAGAAAGATGTTGAATTGAATGAAAAAATTGAAAAGGAATTTTTAACGAGTAAAAGAGAGGATATTTCAAGATTGGAAGAATCAGTTTCGCAAGAGATCAATGAGAAAAAGGGACAATTAAAAGCGCTACAAAAAAATATTAATAATTCTATTAATTCATATCAAAGTAAGATTTTAAAGAGCAATTTTAAGATTGCAAATGACAAAGTTGTTACTAATATTGGAGGTGGATTAAGAAGATTAAAGACGCATCGATTTGGGTCAAGAAACGTAAGTGGGAAATTGAGTGAGAAATAAAATGGAAGCAACAATAATAGCTGAAGATCATGTTTTGAAGAGGAAAATTGTTTAAAAATTCATTTAAAAGTTCATTTAGTATATTCGTTTACCAAATTTATTTAATTATTCATTTATAAGTTAAAAAAAATAAAAAGTAAAAAAAAAATACAATCAAAAACCTGGTATCAATAAAAGGTTTTAATTCCGAGAAAAAAAAAGAAAATCCAGGACTGCGGTAGATTACCGGATTGGGGTAACCTAACAATTTCCTTATCTATTGCATCTATTTAACAATCTCTAGTTATTGGAAGAACACAAATATAAATAAATAAACCTAAAAGAAACACAAGAACAAAAAGTAAGAGTAAAAAAATTAGAGTAAAAAGATAATAAAAAATAAAAATAAAAAAATAAGAAATAAATAAGAAATAGCGGTATTTGAGAAAAAAAGTAAATAGAAAGAGACAACACTTTAAACACTTCATAAGATAAGATAAAAGAAAAGAAAAATAGTATCAGCAAAGGCATAAGCATCAGCATCAACATTAACATTAAAATCGCATTTATTTAATTTGGTCTAATAATAAGACTAATAGTGAACAGATATTCTATTACCTAGTTTTTTTGAAGTTATAAAAGTATTATTATTATCAAATTTCATGTTTTTTTTGTTTTTTTTAAAAGGAGTTATATCATTATAGTCATAATATGTAATATCATTAATTAGATCACTATTGTAGTTAATGTATTTGTTTCTTTCCAGAGCGCTTTTAATTATTGAGTCCTGGATTGATTGAATTTGGTTTATTTTATAGTTGTTATGATCGATTTGGATTTCTTGTTTGATTATTTGATTTAAAATCTTTCGATTATTTAAATTGTCAGCTATATTATCGTCTGGAAAGATTGGAGGAGAATAGACTTTTATTGGTTTCAAGATGCTGGAATTTTGTGGAGGATCAACACTAATACCAGGTTTTAAAGAAGCAGCCTGAGCATAAGTTAAAGGATTTAAGTTGATTTCGACAAAGGGATCAGTCTCTAGTTCTGATATTTCTTCTTCGAGAGCACCAACATTGTTATCATCACCGTGGGCACTGTTATTGTGGCTATTTTGTGCTGTGTCACTGTCTTGTTGAGCATCAACTATTGATAAGACTCTATGCTCAAAAACAGCTTCGCCATTATCAGTTATATAACCAGGAGCAGCAGCCTCAACGCCGTTAGGATTAGTTGATGAACGAGGATTAAAGGTAAAGATGTTTCTGAAGTAGGCACTCATGTCGAATAGGATTCAGTGAAGAATAGGGAAGCAGAAAAGATGGTGAAGACTGAGAAAGACTAAGAAAGACACAATAAGAAACAGGAAAAGAACACTGAGGATATCAAGAGTATTTATGATAAACAAGTGAGAGGGATCAAGGGTTGATAGAGAATATACGGAATACCAGTATCAGGTCTGAGTTAAAAATAAAAATGTAGCAAAAAACAAGCTGAATGATTTCCAATCCAATAGTGGTTTTGAAATGATTAGAAATGATTTGAGATGATGCGATTTGGCGGGAAAAAGAGAAGAGGTTATTCAGGTTCAGCAGTGTTTATCTGGGTCTTTGTGAGCCTTTTCGACCGCTTTTCGACCGCACATGCTCCACCGGGACACAAAGGCTTATCGCACGTTCTTATCGTTGAGCAGGTCACGGGTCACGGTCACGCCCGTGGCATTGCTCAAGCGGTCACCGCAGACCCCCTGCAGACCCTTGCGTGCTGGCAGTGGCGTATGTTTTGGTAATCCTGACGGACAAGGCCTGTGCTATCGCGTGGTGCTGCGTGTCCTGCTGTATATCTCATCTTGTTGTGCAACTTGACGTGTGATGGCTGCATGGATGCAGAACAATAGAGGCATGTTTGCAGAAGACAGAACCGGGGTCCTTTTCGACCGCTCCAACATGATTTCAAATTCTTTGATTAATAGACCGTATTTGGAAATGAGACAATAGTAAATCACGTATCGCTTGGGCTATGCTTCAACCAGGTCTATGTTGAAATAATATAAATACAGCTTTCTTTCATCACTTCTGTTGATTCTGTTTGCTGCTTTCCACTACTGCTCTTGTTTTAACACACACTTTCTGTCCGCACAATCATCCTTGCTCGTCTTGCTTGCTACTTACTCCAGATGCTTTTTCCGGTCACCTCTCCTTACCTTCCCCATCTCAGTCAATTGAAATCGGCCTGCAGATTGGTATCGTTATCTATCGACTCCAATGTCTGTGACGACTTCTACTCCAACGTTGTTATTCAACAAGTCTACAAAATTAGCTCAATTGATCATGTTCAATCACTAGATGGAAAAGATGGAAAAGAATCTGCAAACGAACCCAACCAATATCAATTCACTCATCCAGTTCAAAATTTATCATCAATTTATAACTTCAAATTCACTATCATTCCACTTGATAACTCAAAGAAACCGATTGTAATTGAAAGCAAATGCTATCTAAAGGCAAAGGCCGAAAAGATTTATGATGAGATAATCACAAATGACAAGTCAAATTCAATTGCTCTAACTACCCATTTAACTGATGATGCGTTTGATATCACTTTGGGTAATATGCCCCTGAATTGTATTGTCAAAGTGGACTTGAAATACGATACTATTCTAAAATATGATAACCAATATAACGCCTTCAGATATACTATCCCCTTGAGTGTCCATGACAGATATAACTCCAATGAATCACCCTCTATTGATGCATCTGATAATGATGCAACTGATGCCAAAAACCCAATTCACAGCTTGACAGAAAACGATCATAAAATTCTTTCCTCACTGCTTAATATCCAAACTCCAAATACTGTATCAATTTCCACTAAATTTATAAACAAAATTAAAAAAATTAAATGTGTTTCAAGCCATGTATTAAATTCAAATGACACTTTTGTTAATACTGACCAAGTTAGTTTTTCTCATGAATTTCCCAATTTTGGTGATCGTAATGTCATTTTTTATCACAATTATAACATTTTCAAAGACTATACTCTAATAATATATCCAAATAACTCCATATCAAGTCACTTATCATCTGCATTATCAAACAATTTCGAAATTCCTTCCTCAAATGATTTATTATCTAAAAATTTCCCTTACAACTCATGTCTTGCTTTATCTGTTTTGCCCGAATTTAACAATAATCTTGCTCCCAGTAATTCGTCTATTGTCAAAAAACAAATCATCTTCCTTTTAGATAGATCCGGTTCAATGTATGGAAGTCCAATTGCATTACTAAAAGATGCTTTGAACTTATTCATCGCTTCTTTTCCTTTCGAAGACAATACCTCTATTAATTTGGTATCTTTTGGCTCAGATGTCTCATCTCTATGGGGTCAGTCAAAACCGATCACCTCTCAGTCAATTCATAATGAAATCAAACAATACACTGACTCAATTCTGGCTGATATGGGAGGTACTGAAATTTTAAAAGCAATTAAAAAAGTAAACTCTCTAGTAGAAGACTTTTTGAAAAAAAATAAACCAACAAAAAATGTTAATCAATTTATTGAAACTGAAGTCATTTTATTAACTGATGGTGAAGTTTGGAACATTGATCAAGTCGAATCGGAAATTAATACCTTTAAAAAAAAATTCTCAATTGAAAACAAAAATAAAACTTTTCAAAATTCTTCAATTAGATATTTTTCAATTGGTGTTGGTGATTCAGTTTCTCATGATTTAGTTGACAAAATCTCTTTAAATGGTGATGGTTACTCTCAGTATATTCAATCTGATGAAAGAATGGAATTGAAAATTATCAAAATGTTAAATTCTGTTTTATCTTCTTCCTTAACCTATGCTCAAATAACTTTCAAAAATGAAATTTCAACTATACAAGACAATAAAAGCAAAAACAAAAATGACATTGATGATGATGATTATATTTTGATTGAGCTTAATAACAAATTTGAGAAAAATTTGAGTTTCTCAAACGTGAAAAATCCTAACAACAAAAAACACAAGTCGTTCTTAAATTTTGATTTCAATAAAAAAAGTAACGATTATTCAATTTTCCCATCAAATTTTCAAGTCTATTCTGAACATAGAAACACTTTCTATGTCTTCTTTCATGATCAAAAATTCAATATCAAAAATTATGATACCATTTCTTTATCATATCTCAACCCCATTTCAGGTAAATTACTTGAACTTGAGTCGCCACTAAATAAAGAACCCATTTCACCTAAAATAAGTGATTTGATTGTTAGAATGGGTGTTAAAGAAGCCCTTAAAGATGACCCAAACAACACAGCCAATGGACCATTTAAGGCTCAGCTTGCTCTACGATTCAGTTTGCTCTCTAAATGGACATCATTGTTGGCTGTCATGAATGAGAAAAGTGAACATTTTATTTCTGCTGCTCAGGATAAGGACGACTTGTCAATTGAAGAAAAGGGCAAATTTATTGATGGTGATGAGAGCGATGTTGATGAGAAAACCTTAGCAGAAGTGTCTCTTGAAACACTGTCCTCTGGAATCTCAAGAGGTTTCAATCCTTATGCTACCTACCGATCTCGTAAGTCTCACCAATTTCATATGTTATCGGCTCCTATGGGTGCTGTTGGTTCTGCTGTTCGAACCACTTCTATTAGTCTCTCCAGTCCACCACCACCACCACCACCTGGTTCTTTTCTGATTGCTTTTAAAGCAGCTAAACCTCAGAGTGCTGGATTGTTTAAAAGGAAAAATCAAATTCAAAAAACTGCTTCTTTTGGTGCCCAGGAACAGTTTCAATCTTTTCAGTTGCAACAGTCTCCTGTTCTAGAAACTGATGTTGTTAAAAAATCAAAGGGCTTTTCTGTGCCTGGCTTATTTTCTTTTGGAGAAAAATCTACCTCCAAAAAAGATTCCAAGAAAAAAAAAGAACTATCTTCACCACCTGTTCAATTTGGTTCATTTCTTCAAACTTCATCTTCAGATTATAGTAATGACAATAATAATAACATAAATGAAACCTCCAGCTTTGATTTAAGCCCTGCTGTTCGAGGATATGAAACTCCCTCTTTCAATTCACTGAATGCTTCTATTAACAACTTTTCTGGTTTGAGTTCCAACGAAAAACTAATTCAGTTAGTGAAAAATCAGCAGTTTGATGGTTCATTTAAGATATGCTCTGCTGATATATTAGAAGAAATCATAAAGGTCTCGAAGACGCCTAATGCTAAAAAGGAATCTTTTAAAAATGATCCTCTCAAATTAACTGCCCTTATTGTAAAATATTTGAGCAAAGAGTTGCTTGATATAAAAGACCTTTGGGGGGCGGTTATTAAGAAAGCAATGGTTTACATCGAAAAAAGTCTTTCAGCTGAAGATTCAAAAAAATTAATTGACGATATTTAAATTGGCCCTTTTGTTAAATATTCCACTAACTATTAATTATTCTTCTTAAATATTCTTTTCTTATATAACTGCTTTTATAATCAAGTGCATTATAACAATGGTTTTTATTTTTACTTATTCAAATTAAAATTGTTATTTGTAGTTTATTACCTAGATGTAAAAGATTCAAAAATAAAATAATTGTATACAATTTATTTAATGGCTTTATAAAATCATTTAATTATCAAAATACTAGTAGAAATTATAGATAATTGATGACCAAAATAGCTTTCGTAGTATGAAGATCAGAGCATAAAAACCCTGTAATTTATAATATAATCTATTTACTATTCAAAAATCTAAATTATAGCATTTATTGGTAAATATTCGAAAATCTTGGAATCGCTTTCTTCATCAGGCCAATTTAAAACAAACACTTCTTCATTTTCGGAATTGAACTTTCCTTCAAATTCGTTATCAAGAAATGCTTTTGCCTTGTTTAGTAAAGCATTTGAAGCAAAGGGCTTGATGGAAGATGAGACTGTCCCAATTGTGATATGTGGTATCTCATTCACACAATTGAACCTTTCAATGAGATTTTCACTCTTGCTATTTTCATGGGATACAGAGACTATCTTAACTGCAACACAAACAAGGTTTTTATTCCATACAATTTTGTATGGCTTGATATTAGCTAATAAAGGTAGTCGAATAAAAGAAAAACTTTCATTTTTTTCAACAACATATGAGCCCTCTAATATCAAGGACAATTCAGATTCAAAATTAGTCCAAATTTGATTTATCACTGGATTCTGCGACTTTAATTTCAATTTTTGATTGGATTTGTATAGATTTTGATGGATTAATGTAACATGAAATGAATTTTGAATTCTATTTGTTTGCTCCAACCGATGATAAACACTTTCAGGACCAGAATAATTACTATCATTTGATATGCCTGATTTTAAAATTATACTTTTCACGCTTTTTAAAAAGGAAATTTTGTCATCAATATTTATAGAAAAAAAAAAAGGTTTTAATTTTTTTTTCTTGGGCAAAGATGTTTGATTACTATCTTTATCTTCTCTTTTATTATCTTTACCTTTATTCTCAGTGTTTCTGAATACCTTCTCAACAGTAGGTGTATAACCTAAAGCCCTCATAAAAGCAACATCAATTTCTTCTTTCGATGGCAATTGAATATCTGTTTGGTCGTTGTTTAAGAGCATTTTAGGAAAATATTGGCCGATGTTATTTAAAATAGTGACAACATTCTCTCTTGAACTGTTTTCAGTGTGAGTTTCCAAATCTATTACCAAATCAAACAAACTATCGGGTGTTCTTATTTTATTCACTGGTTGAAATCTGCTTCTAAAACCATTCATAATTTTGAGAGCAAAATCGTAGCCATCTTTGTTCACTTTAATTGACTGATGATTATTTCCTCTTGCTTTGACTCTTGAAGTTGTTAAATCCCAATAATCTGCAGTTTGGTTATCTTTTCCAGGTAAAAAATTCAAGCAAATAAACTTAAAATCCACATTTTTGGAATAATCTTTAAAAAATTTAACTTTAAATCTTTCCAAGTCATTGAAAAGTTGTTTTCGTTCTCTAAATTGATGATTATTTCTGTCAATCATAATGACATTAGGCTCGATTAAATTATCACCTTTATAGTTTTCAATATCACTTACTAGATACTTGAGAGAGTTATCAATTAGGTTGTTTTTATTTTTCTTTCCAAGAGGTATATCATCATTTTGAACATGACCCCAATTTGAAAATAAATTTTTCAAAGTCAAAAAGACTGTTGTTTTACCACACCCAATTGTAGCCACAGGAATTATAACATATTTGGTGATTGTTTTAGTAGCACTCTCATCTGTATCAATTGATTTTTTTTGATATCCAGTATTGATATACGATGAATCCTTTTCATTCAAAACTAATTGCTCAAATTCTTTGACAATATTGTTGATATCATTTTCCAAATCTGGGTAGTTTTTTAGATAATCTTTATTTTTCTGAGCTTTTAATAAAATTTGCCTCCTATTGAGATTAGAATTTTTTTCATTTTCCCCATGATAGTTGTTATTATTGAGACTTTCTTCTTCATTGTTGTCGTTGATGCTTGCTAATTCAACACCAGTTTTTTTTGTGTGTTTTAAAAACAATTCTCTTAGTTGAATAATTCCATGGCCTTTAGTGTATTGAATTTTTAGAAATTCGTTATTATCTAAAATTGGGATAACAAAATTTAAGTATTCAGTTGAAACATCTTTATGTTTAAAGATTTTTTTGACAAGTAAATTAATTGGTTTTCCAGCAATGTAGCTTTTTGTTAATTCTCTCCATTGTCTATACATAAGATAAGGCTCATCAAATTTATATTTCCAAAAGAAATCATAGTTTGTATCCTTTTCTTTACATCTAATGACAAAGCCTTCGATTTCTTTATCATTGTAGGTACCTGTCTCAGCACATTTATCCAAAAAGGTTTTCAAGTCTTTAATATTATCTTTGATCAAGTATTTGATTTTTTTGAAACCAAAAGCGTCAGCGAATATATGGACTTTTTGAATTGAATAAGTTTGAAAGACTTTGGAGTTATAATTAATACCATGCAAATATAAACCTGAGTTTTTCTTTGAGTATCTTATAATGTGTTCTTCAAAGCTATCATCACATAATTCTGCTACTAGAGTGATATTATATTTATTTAGTAATTTTGCAAAGGAAGACTGGTTAATATTTTTTTGAGACAATTGTTTTTCTAGTAATAATTTGCCATACAAAGCATGGTTTTTTTCTATATCATGTCTATAGCCAGTTGAATGTTTTGAAGTTACAATTAAATTGCCATTGATTAAACCCGAAATAAAAAGAATGCAGCCATTTTCTTTCAAGGTGAGTTCATAAGGGCCAATTGAATTTTGGTATAAGTTTGACCATTTAGTTTTGGGGACTTCGTCAGTATTAAAGAATTTGTCATAACCTCTAATGACAATTTTGTTGTTGTTTTGGTACAAGTCGAGATTGTTTGAGTTTAATAGGAATAAACCTCTAGCATTGCAGGGTAGAGGGATTTTTGAATTGCTGTATTCCCATTCATTAAATTTGTAACTATCTAGTAGAATGTTTGGATCTTGAAAGGATTTGTAGATGTTCTTATTGGGAATGCCCTTTAATTTAGCTGAGGGATTTGATTTCTTTCTATGAATCAAGTCATTAAATGTGTCAACTAATTCATTGGTGAGGTTGATTTCATCGGCTGAAGAGAATAAGGGAGAAATTGGGTCGAAAGGAAGAGTAAGTTCAGAATCAACAGAAGCCATTTTGGTAATATAATTATTATTATTATTATTATTATTATTATTATTATTATTATTATATATATATATTATAAGTTGAATATGATTTGAATAAAGATAAAGAAAGAAAGAAAAGAAAAGAAAGGTTGAAAGGTTGAAAGGTTGAAAGAATGAGAGTGAGAATGAGAATGGAGAAAGTTTATATATTGGAAAAAAACGGTTATTGATTTGAAAACTTATTGAGAAAATAATAGATGATTAAAAATCACACACACACTAAAAAGTGGGACGAAAAAAGAACTGAAAATAGTAGGTTTAAAATAATTGGAATTATTGAACTACAAGAATAAAATTTATCATTAACCAAAAGTTTAAATTGAAAACTATAGATTGAGCATAAAAATGGAAAAATGAAATAAGATAGAAAGATAATAAGATAACAGATAGACAAGATGGAGGAAAAAGAAAAAGAAAAAAAAAAAAACGAAATAGAGCACATTAATACATTAATACATTAATAAGTTTATTAACATTGAAAATTTAGAGAGGATGTGTTGAAAAAGATTTAGTAGGTGTAGTTAGCAAAAGCCTTTTCTAAGGATTGTTGGAAATCAGCAATGATATCGTCAATGAATTCAGTTCCAACCGAGACTCTGATCAAATCTTTGGTGACACCACTCTTTACTTTTTCTTCGTCACTTAATTGTTCGTGGGTGGTGAAGTATGGAGCAATGACTAAGGTCTTTGAATCACCAACGTTGGCCAAGTTGGAGGCTAATATGGTACCATCGACGAAAACAGCAGCACTTTCTTTGAATGGGTCTTCGAGTTCAACGATTTTGTTAGTGACTTGGTCTTTGAAGGGTTTGACACCAAAGGATAAGACAGCACCAAAACCGTTTTTAAGATACTTCTTAGCATTTGCATGGTATGGGTGAGATGGCAAACCAGGGTAGGAGACCCAGGAGACGTAGTCTGAGGCCTCTAGCCATTTGGCTAAGGCTAAGGTGTTGCTGCCTTGTCTTTCGACTCTGAGGGATAGTGTTTCTAAACCATTGATGAGGAGGAAAGAGCCAAATGGGTTTAAAGCAGGACCCAAATCTCTGAGCAATTCGACTCTAACGTGGAAAGCAAAGACCAAGTTGCCAAAGGCTTCGTTCAAGATCAAACCGTGGTAACCTTCACTTGGTTCGGAGAATTGGGGGTATTTCTTTGGATAGTCCTTGAAGGGGAATTTTCCACTGTCGATGACCACACCGGCAATAGTGTTACCATGACCTCCAATCCACTTGGTAGCAGAGTGGACAACAATATCAGCACCATGGTCAATTGGTTTGACAAAGAAACCACCGGCACCAAAGGTGTTATCAACAACGACAGGGATGCCGTTGTCGTGAGCAATTTTGACAATTTTTTCAAAGTCTGGGACGTTGTATTTGGGATTACCAATACTTTCAATGTAGATTGCCTTAGTCTTTTCGTCAATTAAACTTGCAATTGAATCTGGGTTGTCACCGTCAGCAAATCTGGCTTGGATACCAAATCTTTTGAAAGCAACTTTGAACTGGTTGTAGGTACCACCGTAAAGATAAGAGGCAGAGACAAAGTTGTCACCGGAGTGACAGAGACCAGTGATGGCTAGTAATTGAGCAGCTTGACCAGAGGCAGTAGCGACGGCAGCAGCACCATTTTCTAGAGCAGCGATTCTTTGTTCAAAGACATCAGTGGTTGGGTTCATGATTCTTGAGTAAATGTAGCCGGGGACTCTTAAACCGAACAAGTCAGCACCATGCTTGGAGTCCTTGAAGACGTAGGAAGTGGTGGCATAGATGGGAGGAGCTCTGGCACCATGGGGTTTTGATTCTGGATCAGTTTGACCAGCATGGACTTGTAGGGTGTCGAAGTGGGATGGCATTTTGGTAGCAAGAGCGAGACAAGAGGGCAATCGGAAAACAGCAGAGCAGAGCGATGAAGAAATTGAATTGGAGAAGAGAAAAAAAAAGCAAACAGGGGGAAAGAAACGTATTTATAAGATATTTACAGGAGGAAGCAGGTTGAAGAAGCGAACAGTGGATATAGAGTCTGTTCTCCCAGCAGCATTAGAGTTGGATTCATGTCGACTATTCCCAAAGCTAACCGCACGTGAAATGGAACAACGCTCCAGCCCCAGCTCACGCGCCACTGCCAACGGCAAGGCTGGTGCTGCAGGAGCTGCAGGAGCTGCTGGGGGAGCTGTTGGGGAGTTGGAGTTGCTCAAGCTGCTCAAGCCGTACTAGCTGTTGTGCACAATCTCCTGCCAGCCGTGGTACGCTGGGAGAGCCAGGGGATCAATGAAGTGGGAGGTCTGCACATAGCGCCCAATTTTGGCATTGGCCTGGTAGAACTTGGTGAAGCAGCGGTCCAAGCAGACGTTTTCTCCCTTGTGAAGGTCGCTCTCGCCGTACTCATGGCTCAAACATTTGTCTCTGCAGCTTCTCATCATTCTGTTGGTAGGAGGTTGTGTTAGCAGTGGTGCTGGCGCTGGCACTGGGGTCGTTGGGAACATACGTGTTGAAGGTGCTTGCCATAGCGTCGAACTGGATCTCGGCTATCTTCATCTTCTGGGGATCCACCTCCTCGTTGGCATTGCTGAGCTGCGATAGAAAAAACGACATTGTGGATGTGTCTGTGGTGTCTGTGGTGTCTGTGGTGTCGCTGGTGATGGATGCTGGTGCTCAAAACATCAGCAGAAAACCTTTCTTCAACCTCCCAGCGGCGCACGTGAGTCTCCAGCAGCGGCAAACTCTAATGTCCACAATTCTGTTAACTCTGTTTGCACAAGGCTCTGGGGAAACTGGCAGTTCTGTTACTTCGCGACAATTCTGTTGTGAGTCTGGAGGCTGTTCCAACCTTATCCAGCTCCACCAGACAATGCAACAATAGGATGCTGATCTGGCTGGCGATCTGGCACTCACCAGCTGGAGCCTGTCTTTCCCACAGCTGCGACGGTTGAAGCGTCAAACTATTGTTGTCAATTTACTGTGGCTTCGATTGCAGCGTCGGAGTTTCTCTTTCGACGCGACTCACGGTACGAGAGCAGCTCTGGGCGAGATGTTCTCTTTCGCGTTGTGATTGGTCGTGTTTCCAGGGTGCGTTTCTTATCTCTGCACAACCTTTCTTTTTTCCCAACAGCCCAATGGCGATGCCCCAAAGTGCACTCCAGATCACTTCCAGATCACGTCCAGTTCGCTTTTTGTTCGTCTTCACTTCGCTTTCCGGTTCTCAACGCTTCCCAATCCGGCTCACACGACTTTCGATATAATGAAAAAAAAATAAGACAGAAAGAATCCCCATGGTTGCTCGAATTGTGCATTCACTATACTACTTAAAAACACTTTTAATGACAACACTTTTAATGGCAATGCTTCAATGCCCACTTCCTCACCTTCTCTTGTATATACATGGCTTTAATAACCACTTTCCCTCCGGCTCTTTCTCTCTTCTCTTGTCGAGCTCCTCTCTTTCGCTTTCAATCTCAATGAATTTCTTTCTTCTTTCCAACTTGGCCTTTCTCTCTTCAAGAATTTCTTGCGACGGCTTGAAAAACTCAAATCGTATAAACATCTTGTTGCTGTCGTCTTTGTTCTTGTAGAAAAACCCCAAAAGCTTTAAAACGTTGATAAACTCCTGTCCTTGACTTTGCATTTGCGATTCGCTTTGCTCTTGTTTCCCACTCGACCTTTGTCTCTCAAACTTCTCTCCATACAACTTCAACGCATTCTCCGATCCCTCGATGTTCAATCCACCAACTCTATCAAACTCGTCCATTTCATCGTCCTCAATCCGGTTTTTGAACTTTAGGTGTGTGTCTGTAAACCGGGATTTGATCTCGGCTATCCACAACTCACCGTTGGGCGCTAGTATTCTCCATGCCTCTTTGATAAAATCAAGAAAATTGTTCCCCATCAACGCCAAACAGAATATCACTATGCTGCACGAATTATTTGCCAACGGAACATTCGAAATATCTGCCACCGTTATCCTTTCATTGGCCTTTTTCAAATCAAATGAATGTATTTTAACCTCCAACTTTTGGTTACTCTTAAATTTATTGTTCCTCTTGAACTTGTTAAATCCACTAGTCGATTTCTTGCTGTTAAACACCTTGACAAACTCCATAATGTGCTTTTCCAATTCGGCTTCACCACATCCCATATCTGCCACCACAATGCTTTTATTAGACAATCCAGGTAATCCTCCTGGCGCATTCACATTTCTCTTTGCTCTTTCTCTGAATTGTTCAACAAACACATCCACTGGATTTTGTGGCCAGCTTTGAACCTGAGATCGAAATCCCTCATGGTATGCATCAAATAATGCAGGCTCGTTTTTCAACATACTAAATGCATCCTGTGACGAGATAGTATACAATTGTTCATTGATATATCGGAACCTCGATCCTGATAACTTGGCCATCATCTTCCTTTGAAGTGGAGTCAATGTAGACACCGGTTTTCCAACTTTATTTACAACTTCACTTCCAATTTCCTTTTTTTTTTTGTTGCCATCTTTTCCCACTTTATCATTCTCATTTCCGGTAATATTTCCACTAATATCACCATTATTATTCTGCTTAAGTTTTGAATTTGATTTTTCTGTTTTATCTTGTCTTTGTTTATTTCGGCGCCTTTTAACCTTTCTCTTATTATTATCATTATTATCATCATCATCAATTTCTGAATTTGTTCGCTTTGGACTTTTCATTTCATTTTTATTACTCTGATAATCCTTTTTATTTTCATTTTTATTGCTCTTATAATCTTTTCTATTTTCATTCTTAAATTCATTTCTATTTTTATTAAAATCTTTTCTATCATTCACTTCTCTATCAGTTACCCTTTTATCTTTCTTCTCCTTGTTCTTCTTTTTATCATTTTTAATCTCACTAGAACTACCAAATTTAACGTCCTCTTTTAAATCCCATCCATTCACTTTAAATAATGCCATTTTAAACACACCCAATACAACACACTTTACTAACCAACTATCACTAAACAGCTGATACTAATACTGATATCAATACTGAAAGAAAAACTTGTAAAATATTCATCAATACATACATAAAGTTGAAATGAAAAAAATAAAAAAAAAATATTAAAGTTTCAAAAATGACAATTCGCATCCTACATTCATACATTGAAAAAGAGTTTATTTTATTTATTACTATTAGTACAGTACATAAATTATATAATTAACAATAATTAATAACAATTAATAACAATCTATTATTTATTATTAAGATTATTAAAATTACCAAGATTACCAAGATTACTAAGATTTCCTAGATTTCCTAGATTACTTAGATTCCCTAGATTCCCTAGATTGATGTTTAGATTATTTAAAGGGTTTAAATTATTGGGTTGGATAGCATTGAAATGATTTGTCAGATGAAGAGGTAATGTATTTGGTAGCCCATTGGGTAGTCCCATCATAAAAGGATTAGGTGGTAAACCAGGCACAGAAGGAAAAGGAAAAAAATTTGAAGGAGCAGGCGGGAGTTGGGATAATAGTGGATTGTTATTGTTATTACTGTTACTATTGTTATTGTTGTTGTTGTTGTTGTGATTTATGCTATAGCCATGATTATCAATTGAAGGCATAGATGGCATTGGAGGAATATTTGGTCTTGAAGGCAATTCCACAGTTTTCAATTTTTTCGTTCTAGAGGATGAATCATTGATTGATGAGTTGTAGTCAAAATCACCATTATTATTGTTGTTGTTATTATTATTATTATTATTATTATTATTATTATTATTATTATTATTATTATTATTATTATTATTATTATTATTATTATTATTGTTATCCATTTTATCATTTGATCTTTTGTGGCTGTTAGAATCATTGGCATTGGAATTTTTTAAGATACTATTTAAAGCATTCAAGTTATTTAAATTATTTAAATTATTTAGATTATTTAAGTTATTTAAGTTATTAAAATTGTTTAAATTACTTATATTGTTCAAATTGTTAAAATTACTATTGTTAGGATTATTTTTATTGTTTTCATTTTTCATTGATAAATTGATTTTGGTTAAATAGTCATTAACTCTCTTAGCCATGACTTCGTCAGGGACTAATGAATCTAGATATATTTCTTCCTTTTGACAATTTGGACAAGTGAAATCATTATCTAATAAGTTCTGTTCAATATGACTTAGAGAATATGTAGTTGAACAACAGGGAGTCTTTACAGGGTTATTGAATAACAAATCTGATAGAGGATCAACTAGGGATTTATCAGAAATGTACTCGCTTTTAAAAATAGAAAAATCAAAATCATTTACTTTATTTTGAAATAGTTTCCAAGATTTTGTATCAGCTTGAGCTACAACAAATTTCCCATCATCTGTTATCATATAACTGCCGGAATCCTCGTTGTTTGGTTTTTCAACAGTCTTCAAGTAGGATTTAGGAATACCAGTAGTTCTCTTGATTCTTTTGCCTTCAAAATTCGGATCATTGTTTGTGGGACAGTTTTTGATGAAATGATCGGTGGCACCACATCTGTAGCAGATATAGCCTGGAGGAGGAACCTCTTGTTGACTAGTGGCGCCAGGTTTCGAGCCATTGGGCAAGTTGTTTTTGTTGTGAAAAATTGGAGTCTCGTTAGCTAGACGTTGTTGTTCCTTTTGCCATTGAGCATCTTGGTTTTGAAACATGACCTTTGTTTTATCCTCTTCGGATAGAAACTCGTAGTTAGTAGTTATCGGTTTGACAAGCAACGCTGAGTTGGCGAGATCATTTGGCGACACCTTTGCATGTTTCAATATCCTGGGTTTTCCAGTGACATATCGCGAGGCATTGATCTTGCCATGTCTCAAGGCAGGAGAACGCTTTGCCAAAACAGTGGAGGACCTGGGGATGATCTCGGAGTCGTCCAAGTACTCTTCATTGTTGCTGTTGAAGAGCTTCAAGATGAAGTCGTAGCCATCGCCGAGCTTGTTGTAGTTGATTATTTCCTTCTTGAGATCGAAGACCGAGATGCCTGTGCCGTCAAAGGGAATCCTGGAGTCCTTGTTCTGTGAGACAAACCTGTAGTAGATCACTGAAGGCATGGCTGCTGTTGCTGTCTTTGCTGTCTTTGCTGCCTCTGCTGCCTCTGCTGGAACTGCTGGAACTGCTGGCTCTGTTGTGTGAAAGCCCAGTCCCGTGACACAACCACGTGCAGCAAGTCAGCTTAGACCCCTGCTTCAATTCTCTGGAACAACCCCTGTTTTCACCCATCCCTGCTTCCAACCCTCGTGCCCAACCCTCACCACCAACCCCCATTCCCAACCCCGCCACGTCCCCTGACTCTGGCGACTGGCTCCTTTCTGCTTCTGTTCTGTTTCTTTTGTTGGTTCTTTTCCAGCTCTCGTTGCTTCTTGTCTACTTTTCACTCGTCTTTCTTTCTCTTCATCATCCAGATATCCTACTCCACAGCTGCTGAAGCTTCTACTCCTCTATTTTTTGGTTCTTCTGCGTCTTCACTGCTACTGCATCGTTTTTTTGTCCCACTTCCCACTTTTTTCGTCTGCCATGTCTACATCAAGTGCTTCCATACTTTTGCGACAATACAAAGAACTCAACGATCCTAAAAAGGGCATACCTTCTTTTCATATCGAGTTAGAAAATGGCAATATATTTTCTTGGATAGTTGGTGTCATGGTCTTAAATGAAGACAGCGTCTATCATGGAGGCTATTTCAAAGCTCAAATGAAATTCCCAAACGATTTTCCTTATTCTCCCCCAACTTTCAAATTCACTCCCCCAATTTACCATCCAAACGTTTATAAAGATGGAAGATTGTGCATCTCTATCTTGCATCAATCTGGTGACCCAACCTCTGAAGAACCCGATGCTGAAACTTGGAGACCCACTCAGAGTGTTGAAAGTGTCTTGGTCTCCATAGTTTCTCTCCTAGAAGATCCAAATATCTCCTCTCCTGCTAATGTTGATGCTGCTGTTGATTGGAAAAAGAACAGGTCGAGTTACAATTCCAAAGTCAAAACAGAAGTCGAAAGATCTAAACAAGATATCCCTGACGATTTTATCATGCCCACCTCAAAAACAGCTTATAGCGCTTCTAATCCAATCAACTACGATAACAATGATATCGATGAAGATTTTTGGTATAGCAACGATGAGAGCTTCGATGATGATGACGATAATATTCTAATGAACGACTTTTCAGATAACGATATGGAAGACGAAGAATACGAAGAAGAAGATGATGACTATTCTCAAACTCATAACTCAAATACAAATAATAATAGTAATAGTAATAGTAATAACAATCAAGATAACGCTAAAATATCAAAAGCAATAAATATTTTGAGAAATCAAAATCAACAAATATCATAATCAATTCTCTTACTTCATCACTATAATAAATTCTTTTTTTATTATTATTATTAATTTTTCTTTACAATTAATTAACTAATCAATTAAATTTTTATTATTATTACCCTATTATTATTACTATTATTATTACTATTATTATTACCATTCCCATTTCCATTTCAGTTTCAGTTTCTATTTCAACTTCTATCTTTTTTATCTTTTTTATCTTTTTTATTTTTTTATTTTTTTTTTATCTTTTTTATCTTTCTGTTTTGATTTATCTACTCGTTTTAATCATCTGATTACTTCCATTTTAAAGTAATCAATCGTTAGTTTATGTATTAACCTCATACCTTAAATTTTCAAACCTATCTTACTTTAGTATTCTTTTTTTTTTTTATCCTACTATTTTTATCTGATCTATTCCTTTCTTATCGTATTTACTTATTTATCTACTTTTTGGCATCCTATAGTATAATAAATAATAAATGTTTTTTTCAATATATATATATATAATTAACTATAATACTAAAACTCATTGTATGAATTTAAATGCATTTCAAATAATTTATCAACATCTTCGCTCAAAAATTCTGCAATTCCATCTCCATTGTCAACAAAATTTACCTGGCTTTCTTTTTCTTTTTCTTTTTCTTTTCTTTCAATCTCTTGTTTCTTTAATCTTAACCTTAGTCTCTCCTCAAATTCAAATATTTTCAAATCAATCAAATATTCTTCATAAAACTTATTCATTGTTTTTATTTGATTCTGGATTATTCTTTGATTACTATTGTCCTTCTTGACATTTTTCTTTAAGTTTTCGATACTTTTCAAATAAACTTTATTTATAAACGTGTAATCAATATTGTTCCTAATAATATCATTATCATTATTGCTATCCTTATCCTTATCCTTACCCTTATCCTTATCATTTTCATTATCATTATTACTATCAATTTTTTTATCCCCGTCTCCATCATCAGTAATTATAATTTCTTTTTCCTTTTCTTCTTTGTCCTTATCTTTAACATTTAAAATCTCAATTATTATATCATTTTTATTAAATATTAAAAATTTCATGTAATTATACCAAAATCTAAAACTCCATCCAAACTTTTTTTCATATCTTTCAAAAAATTTCAATTTTTCATTGTTTGAAATAATATTTTGATTTACATTATTCAAATATTCAAAAAATATATCAAATTGTTTATCAGTCTCTTCTTGAAATCTAATACTATCCAATTTTTCTTCCATTAGACTCAAAACATAATTCTTTGAAGATTCTTCCAAATTTTCTAAACTACTATTAGTATTGCTATTGCTATTAGTAGCATTAGTATTGATACTATTATTCTTATTATAACTAAACAAAATTTGAATATTTAAAAAATATACCCAAATCTCAATTTCATTCTTGAAACTTGAAAGTAAATCAATTATAATGTCATTCACTCTAAAATAATTTTTTTGATACAATTCAACTAGTACTAATTTTAATTTGACTTTTATTGATGTCTTTGGTAAATGGAAAATCGATCGAAGTAAAATGTTTTTACTGTTTTCAAATTCATTTAAATTGATATAGTAATTTGCATATCTCAACCAATATTTGTCATATAATGCAGTTGAAATTAAGCATCTTTCATAAATTGTTTGTATCTTTTTGTGGAAATTCTGAACTATGACTAAAGTGTTTAAATTTTTGTTCAAGGTTGAGTTGCTATTGGCATTATTGTTATTTTCATTATTATTCAATGCAATATTATTGTTGTTGTTATTACTATTAGCATTGGGATTAAGACTGTTATTTATAATCACTAGGTTACAATTGGTGTAATTTAAAGTATCCAATTCATAATAGTTTAAATAGGATTCCCAAATTAATAATTCTTGTTTGGATAAATAAGTTGTATGAAAATACGGATGAACAATTTTTTTTTCAAACTCATATATCTTAAACACTTCATACTGAACTGTTATGTATAAATCAGTGTAAATTTTCTTTATTTTATTTTTGATATCTTTCAAGATTTTGGGAATATCAGATGAAAAATCAGAATTAGTTGAATCCTTTTTAAGCAACAATTGCAATGATTGATTGGTATAACCCAATTTGATTAGATCTTTATTAGTAACATAAGTTGAAACATCTTTTAAATTTAAGTTCAAATCTAGAAAATTCATAAATTTCTCATAATATTTTGAAAATCCATAAATTGGTAATTCAATCAATTTTCTTAGTATCAAATAAATTTGAAATTTTTTATCAGCCGAGTTTTCGTTATTTTCCTCTTCAAATTTTAAATACAAATCCCAAAAATCAGTCGAAAGGTAGTGCAATCCAATTTTTAGTTCAGCCTTGAGAAAGAGTCTTTTGATAAATTTGTACCTGTCAATACCATCAGTGTTATGGACAGTTAGAATCTTAAATTTCAAGTAATTTTCCCAAATCAATACCGAACTTGGAATGAACTTCAAAGCATTGAGAAAAATCAAATCAGCCTGGTTAATTTGACCAAGTTTAAAAAACCAGTTAGCAAATATTATCCAAAATTTCTCGTATAACGGAAACTTGTCCAAGAATCGTTTGTAGCTGACATACAACAAAGCAATGTCATCATTGGAGCTTTTTTTGCAAATTCCACCATTTAGATTCTCAGCAGCAGTGAGTAACTTGACCCAAAGATCGTAGTTATCAGGATCAGTTACTAGTTGAAGAGCTACTTCATTGTATTCTGATTTCGACTTGTCAATCTCCATAGTTCCACGCCAACAAGTTGATTCTCACAACATAGTACGAAACCAAAGCTAACCACTGGCGATTATATCTTCTCTTCAACACAGTTTCTTTCTTTGGAATCAGAAACAGAGAAATCAACTGCAAAACTAAAAAAAAAAGTTGAGCACGTGGAGCCAGCAATAGGGTTGGCGTAGTTGACTGTTATTGTATGCACATATGCATATTTAGCTGTTTCCAGAGATGCTGATCAATATTATTTTTGTTATTATTAATGCTGACTGATTTTTGTTTCTTATCAGTGCTTCTCTTTCTGCTCTTTCTGCTGTTGGAGAGTATCAACAAGAACCAGTATGACTAAAGCAGCTTTGACCATCAGGGCCAGAATCCCCAAAAAGCCAATTTCTCCATATCCCATAAGGGAGTCTGCACAGATCATATCTGGCTTTGGCAGAGGCTCGTCTGATTTAGGGATTCCTACTGCGAATATCCCCATTTCCCAGACTTCAAAGGCTTTCCAAGCTCTTCAGCCTGGGGTTTATTTTGGGTATTGCAGCATACACAAGAACTTGAACAAAAGGCTCGGTCCCCAGATCTTAGCTACAAATAACCATATCAACGAAAATAACAATATAAGGAGAAACATCGAATTCAAGTACGGTTTTGGTTTAGATGAGAAAAACGATTTGAGTGTTTCACTTCCTCAAGTTATGTCAGTTGGCTACAATCCATTCTATGGAAATCAAGAAAAGAGTTGTGAAATCCATATAATTCATAATTTTAAAACAGATTTTTATGGAGCAATCATCCAATTTAATATATTAGGTTATATTAGACCCGAATTGGATTTTGTCAATGTTCAAGCTTTAATTGATGATATAAATTTAGATATTAAGTCTGCTCTAGAAGTTTTGAAAAAGGAAGAATATAAAAAATACATAGATTATTTGTAATTATTTCAAATGTTTCAATTATTACCTTGATACTTGTCACTAAAATTGAAATTAAAGCTCAAATTGAAATTTTGATAAAATAAAATAAAATAAAATAAAATAAAGTAAAGTAAAGTAAAGTAAAGTAAAATAAATGGACACTCGTGGATTTTCTTTTATATAAATACAATAAATAATCATTATATCACATTCATTAAATAAATTCATAATACACTTATTTCTTTAACGACTTCATCATAATTCTCCTTGTACTCCTCACTATCACCAGAATTTTTCTTATTCGATTTTCCTCCTCCTGGAACTATCATAATGCAACTCGTTGGTCTCTTTGTAGCTCCTGCTGATCCTAAATCTTCTTTTGATGGGATAAATAAATATGGCACTGTGTTATCTTCACATAAAACAGGCAAGTGAGATATAACATCTGGAGGTGAAATATCTCCTGCAATTACCACTAATCCCTTATCGCCTTTTCTAAGGGCTTTTACAACTTCTTTGACTCCTCTTCTGACATGTTTTTGTTTGGATGCCTTTTTAACTGTCTTTAAAATTTTTTTATTCAATTTCTTTGGAGCTAATGGTCTAGCAAATGGTAAAACTGCTGGCAATCTTTTTTCATAATTATCAATTTTCTCAATGTCTTCTCTTGTTACTTGCTTGCTAGAAGTCTTCTTTGATGATTTATCTTTTTTTTCTTTCTTTTCTTTCTTTCCCATCTTCAATTGTCTCTATTATTGTATTGTTTCAATATTGTTTTGATGAGGAAACTTGAAATGAAAAATTTTGAACGCTTTCTAAAATTTTTCTTAGAACATGAAAAAACCCAGCCCTTTTGGAACGGGATTTTATTTATATTTTGTGTTTAAGAAATGTCAGTATACTCCCCTTTTAAATGGGATTATTTGGTTTCTGTCTTTAAATCGCAAATTTTAACAATCACAGTCTGATTCTATTTGATTTCAAAAGGAATTACAATTGAATCTTTCGAAATTCCTTCCAAATGTCAAATAATGAGCTAATATCATTGGAAAAGTTATTATCAAAAAATGATAATGACCAAGGCTCTAATAAAATAAAATTTATATCCAAAAAACGAAGGTTGAAATTGAAAAAACAGAAAGATAATGAAACTGAAGCGAAAAAAATAAAGGCCCATGTTATCAATAAATCTAATCAAAATCAGCTTTCTATCAACAACAACCGAGATAATCATATAAAAAGCATTGAAAACAAAAGTATAATTAATTTCAACAACAATTCAATCAACAATGTCAGATATAAAAACACTAATAACAACAATAATGGACAATCATCAACAGTGCCACCATCAAAAAAATTAAAGAAGAGCAAATTCAAGTTTGCTTGGGACGATAATGAAGATACTTCAGCTTCAGCAGAAATTAAGCCAATAATCTCAATAGATGCTCAATCCCAAAACAACGACATATCTGCTGCATTATCCAGAAAAATCAATTGGAACAGTAAGCACTGGTCTGAAAAACCATTAAATGAAATGACTGACAGAGACTGGAGGATCTTGAAAGAAGACTTTGAAATTAACTCAAAGGGAAACATTGTTGAAAAACCGTTGAGATCATGGAGTGAGAGCAAGATTAATACTGAAATATTAAAAATTCTAAAACTGTTAAATTATAGAGACCCAACACCAATTCAAAGAGCTGCAATCCCAATTGCTATCAATCGGAAGGATGTGTTGGGAATTGCTGAGACTGGCTCAGGGAAAACATTAAGTTATATAATTCCATTACTAACATACTTACTTACATTGCCCAGGGTTAACTATCATACAAAGAATGATGGACCATATGCATTAGTATTAGCACCCACAAGAGAATTAGCTCAGCAAATTGAAAAGGAGTGCTCTAAGTTTTGTCATAGACTAAGAATAAAACTAACCTCTGTTGTTGGTGGGTATAAATTGGAAAGCAACTCATTTAATTTATCTAATGGTGTTGAAGTGTTGATTGCCACACCTGGTCGATTATTAGATTGTATTGATAGGAAGATCTTAGTTTTGAATCAATGTTACTACTTGATAATTGACGAAGCAGACAGAATGATTGATTTAGGATTTGAGAGTCAGGTCTCGAAAATATTAGAAATTCTACCCAAATATCAAAAACGAACATCAATGATGTATACAGCTACAATGCCCCCGACTATTAAAAAGTTGGTCAAGAATTATCTTAATAATTCCAATACTATTATAATAGGAAACCTAGACAAAGCAGTTGATAGTGTTGAGCAAAAAGTTGAATTTTTGAATACTGAGGAGCAGAAAAATCGAAGATTGATTTCGATTTTAAACTCCAACAACTACTATCCTCCGATTATTATATTTGTCAACTATAAGAAGACATGCGAAAACCTAAGCACTATAATCAACGAAAAGTCAAGGTTCAAGTCCACGATCATTCATGGGTCAAAGAATCAAGACCAAAGAGAGTTGGCCATAACGAATCTTAAACAAGGAAAATTCGATATATTGATTGCAACAGATGTGGCAGGTCGAGGTATCGACATTCCGGATGTTTCATTGGTCATCAACTACCAGATGTCGAGAACCATCGAAGACTACATTCACAGAATTGGCAGAACAGGCCGAGCTGGCAAGCTAGGAACAGCAATAACATTTTTACATAACAAGGACGACAACGATGTGTTGTACGACCTCAAAAACATGGTTCTCAAGAGCTCGTTGAGTAAGTGCCCTGACGAACTTAGACGTCACCCCGCAGCCATCAGCAAACCCAACCAGTTCAAGGCAATTGATCAATAGACCCTTTCCATCTCTGTTGTTTCCTTCAGTTCTTTTCTCTCTTCTCTTCTCTTCTCTTCTTTATATCGTCTCGTCCCGTTTTGGAAAGTAGCGTTAGAGCCCTAATCATCAGGGCTCAGATCACGGGCCCATTTTTCAAAAAACACCTGTTCAAAGTTTGATGAAATTTGGCTCAAACTGTTTTGGCTTCATGAAAGCCACTGTTCAATACAGACGCAATTGAATTCTCGCCAATTGGAGACTCCATTAAATATTCATTAACCATCCTCTTTGCATTTGTACTTTAGTTTGATATCCTTTGGAAGTTAGGCTCAATGAGTACCTCCAAGTCAACTGGGATCGAAAAGTCCTCACTACACACCAGCAGAAAGATAACAAAAACAGATGAGCTGAAATCTTCAATACCCCCAAAGGAAGATGAAGCAGAAGTTGAATTAGTATTCGACGATCCAAAAAAATACGCCCAGTATGAGCTAGAAAACATGAATCAATCCTTACTAAAAGCTGAAGCGATTATAATGCCTATTGTCTTCACTCTATTGTCACTATTCACAAGAATGTATAAAATTGGAATAAATAACCATGTCGTTTGGGATGAAGCACATTTTGGAAAATTTGGTTCTTACTACTTGAGACATGAGTTTTATCATGATGTTCATCCACCTTTAGGAAAAATGTTAGTTGGGTTATCTGGCTACTTGGCTGGATACAATGGATCTTGGGATTTCCCATCTGGAAATGAATATCCCGAATATATTGACTATGTCAAAATGAGAATATTTCAAGCTGTTTTCTCTTCGTTATGTGTTCCCTTTGCTTACTTCACTTGCAAAAGCATTGGCTTTTCTGTATATTCCACTTGGTTATTTACTTTAATGGTATTATTAGACAATTCATATGTTACTCTTGGAAGATTCATTTTGTTAGATTCAATGTTATTGTTATTTACCGTGACCACTTTCTTTTGCTTAGTCCGATTCCACAATGAAAAAAAGAAACCATTTCAAAGAAAATGGTGGAAGTGGATCCTATTGTTAGGTATCTCAATTGGTTGTGTATGTTCTGTTAAAATGGTTGGATTGTTTGTTACTGCTTTAGTTGGAATTTATACAATTATTGAGCTATGGAACCAATTTGGTGATAAAACTCTTGCTAACGGAATTTATGTTTGTCATTGGATAGCAAGAATCATTGCATTGATTGTGATTCCAATGTTGGTTTTCCTTCTAGCTTTTAAAGTTCATTTTGAATTATTGTGGCATTCTGGTCCAGGTGATGCTAACATGAATTCTTTATTTCAAGCTAATTTGGTTGGTTCAAATGTCGGCATTGGTCCAAGAGATATAACCGTCAGATCTTCAATTGTCACAATTAAAAATCAAGGATTAGGCGGTGGTTTATTGCATTCTCATGTCCAAACTTATCCTGAAGGTTCAAACCAACAACAAGTTACAACTTATTCACATAAAGATTCCAATAATAACTGGAGATTCGAAAGACCAAGATGGGAGAAAGAATTTAATGAAGAAATAGATGGAAACGAGTATATTCATGATGGTTTGGTTGTTAGATTATTCCATCCTCAAACTGGTCGTAATTTGCACACACATCAAGTCAATGCTCCAGTTTCAAGAACTGAATATGAGGTAGCAGGCTATGGTAATATGACTGTCGGTGATGAAAAAGACAATTGGGTTGTGGAAATTGCAAACCAAATTGGTAATGAAGACTCAAAAAATTTGCACCCCTTGACAAGTTCATTCAGACTTCGTTCTAAAGCCATGAATTGTTACCTTGGTACAACCGGCGAATCCCTACCTCAATGGGGTTTCCGTCAAGGTGAAGTTGTTTGTTACAAGAATCCATTTAGAAGAGACAAGAGAACTTGGTGGAACATTGAGTATCATGAAAATTCAAAATTACCTCCACCAAGTGATGATTTTACTTTGCCAAAAACCAATTTTTTCAAAGATTTTATTCAATTGAATCTTGCAATGATGGCTACTAATAATGCTTTGATTCCAGATCAAGATAAACAGGACGATTTGGCCTCATCATTCTGGCAATGGCCTACTTTGAATGTTGGGATCAGATTATGCTCATGGTCGGATGACACTGTCAAATATTTTCTCATCGGTTCTCCAGCAACTACTTGGACTTCATCAGTTGGTGTCATTATTTTTGCAATTTTATTTGTCATTTATGTTTTAAGATGGCAAAGACAAATTGATGATTTCCCAGCAGCAGAGGAGCCCAGAACTCATAAATTTAATTTATTTTTAATGGGAGGAATTTATCCAATGTTTGGATGGGGATTACATTTTATGCCATTTGTTATCATGGGAAGAGTGACATATGTTCATCATTACTTGCCTGCTTTGTATTTTGCCATGCTAGTTTTCACATATTTGATTGAAAGTTTAACAAGTAATGCCAGAGCTAATAAGGGATTCAAAAACTTAATCAAAGTATGGTTGATATACGGTGTTTTGTATTTGTTGGTTATTAGTTGTTTTATTTATTTCTCGCCAATAAGTTTTGGTATGCCAGGACCAAATAGAGATTACAAATATTTGAACTGGTTATCAACGTGGAGAATCTCAGACGAAAAAAGATGGTAAGCTCAGTTTTTATCACTTCTCAATACTGGATTATTATAACTATATATTTTATAATACATATCTATATCTTGAAGCGTTGATAATAAAAAATTTTGTACACAAAAGAACAAATCCCAATTTTCTTTTCAAAGAAAAATCGCAGCTTAAAAGAAACACACAGCGCAGAGCCGGAAAAACCACATCAAAACAAGCCGAAAATGTCCTAGAAGGACTCTGAAATTCGAACTTTAATGTCGCTTCTAATTTTACTTGTGAATTATTTTGTGTTTTTACTTTTTCATATCTAACTTTTAATAAAGGCATTTATTATTATTTTCTCTATAGAAACTCTATTCTGCTAGTTGTTTTTATTTAAAAGCTGGATTTGTCTCTGCAACAGTTTGGAAAAGCCCATCTGATCCTAAATTAATTGACTTAAAGATTGACGGTGTGGGGGATAAAATGGCCATTCCAATTGTTTTGTGTGATGCAATCTAACACCCAATTCATCACCCCATTGCCAGACAAGTCCTGGATTTTTCAAAAAGGCTCTGCCAACAAAAGTGATATCACAAACATTGTCTTCTAAAATCTTGTTCGCAAAAGCACCTTCCTTGATACCACCAACACAAGAAACCAAAATCTTATCACCAACACTATCTTTAATAGCTTTACTATTTGGAGCATGAAAACCTTGATTACTGCCTCTTTTCACTTGATTAGAAGTGTTCCCACCAGAGGAAACGTCAATTAAGTCAACACCAGCATCAATAAAATAATTGGATAATTTGATAGAATCTTCAATTTTCCATCCATCAGGATTGTGTGGTGTATTATCAGTAGATGAAATTCTTACAAAAATTGGAATATTTTCAAAATCAATATTTTTTTTCACTTCTTCAATAATTTCCAACAAAAATCTGATTCTATTTTCAAAAGAACCACCATATGAATCAATTCTTTGGTTTGAAATTTTTGAAAGAAAATTATGAATCAAATATCCATGAGCAGCATGAATTTCAACAAAATCAAATCCAGAAATTTCAGTGGATCTCTTAGCGGCTTTACCAAAATCTTTAACAAGATCTTTGATTTGTTCTACTGACAATTCATTTGGAGTTGGTGATTGATCATTGAAAGGAAGAGCAGATGGTGCAACTAATTTATCAACAAACCCACCATTTTCATCTAAAGCTAATTTAGTTAAGCTTACATAAAGTGGAACAGCACTTCCTTTTCTTCCAGCATGAGCAAGTTGAATACCAATATATTGATCTTGAGTATGAATAAAATCAACAATGCTTTTAAGAGCTAATGCTTGCTCATCATTCCAAATACCTAAATCGTTTGGAGAAATTCTTCCTTCAGGAGAAACACCGGCTGCACCAGTCATCAACAAACCAGCACCTCTAAGAGCAACTGCACCGTAGTGAATCAAATAATATGGGCCAGCAATACCATTTGAATCGGCACCATATTGAACCATTGGAGATAACCCAACTCTGTTTTTAAGAAGCAATTTTTTAATCTTTAAAGGAGTAAATAGTTTTGGCAAAGGTTTATCAGTTTCAACGGGAGTTCCAGCGGGAACAGGCTGTTTCAATGAATAAAAGGGCACATTTGGAGCACCTTTATTATCGTATTCAACAAAACTGGCCATTTTTTCGAATCTTGTATAATAATTTAACTAAAGCTTAAACTGCTTGGTTGTTGTTCTTTAAAATAAAATAAAGATATTCGAATCAATAAAAAAAATAAAACGTATTTTATTCGATATTTATATTAAATTTATCAATTGAAAAGTCTGTTCAAAAATAAGAGCAAAATATTCTTTAAATCATTAATAGAAGCATTTTTTATTAGTATCTGTGGTTGTAAGAAAAAAAAATTTAATTTAATTTAATTTGCACTGTTAATTCATCATTAGTAATCATCGTAATATTATGCGAGATATAAAAAAAATAGCTCTATCAATACAGTCAAAAGTAAAGAAAAATAAATCAATTTATAATATGCTTTTAGAAAGATAATATGTAAAAAAAAAACATGTTTTCTTCTAATATAACGTCAGATAAAATTAAATCATTTGTAAGCAAGCCAAAATTCATTTCTTTCCTTGATTAATTCATCCGCCATGTCTCTTACTTCCTCGACCTGGATGGCATTGATTGCAGTGAAAAATTGCTCGAGATTTAATTTTCCCTTATATCTTTTTTCATACTCAAAAGCTTGGATAATCATCTCGAACTTGTCTATAGACTTGACTATTTTTCCTTCAATTGACGACTGATTTTCATACTCAAGCCACAAGTTGAGAAATTCAACAGACGCTTTCTCGTGATAAGGTTTAATCAACTTTTCAGTTAAATAAATAATGGTCGATAACTCCCTGTAGTGTTTTTCCTTTTTAGATATTGGATCACTTGGAGTGAGATCGCCAACCAAAGATTCAGCTAGATCATGAACTATGGAGATTTCAACGCATTTTGAATTTAAAAAATTGGTTTTCAATAGTTTTGAGATGATTGCCATCCTATACATATGATCAGAAATAGATTCGCAATCATCAATGCCAAAATTCAACCAGCCTGTTCTCTTCTGTTGTTTCAATAAGCTGACAATATTTAGAAACGCTAAGACAAATCTCAATTGACTGTTACTGTTTTCACTTGAAATGGATGTTATTTGACTTTTAATGTCATCAGGAATCACATTCTCGACATTCCATTTGGAGGAATATAACTCCAATTCTTTCGGCGCAAACTCAGATAACAAGTGCTTACAAGATTGATTGAGTTCGCTATCTGATTGAGTATTCGACATAATATGATATATTCTATTCTGGAAATCCCAAACAAAAAAAAAACAACCGGAAACAAGAAGCAAAACTCTCGATATAAAGATCAAAAAAGCCATCCCAAAAACAAAAACAAAAACAACAAAAACAATGTGGCGAGAAAAACAAAAAAAATCGGATGCTCCACAGCAGTGGATACATAAAACATGAGATAAGATGAGATAAGATGCGATAAGAATATTTAAAAATGGTTGAGGAAACACTTGGAAGAAAGGAAAATACACACTACGATTAAATCAAAGAACCTATTCTAACCTTCTTTCATGGACATCATCGTCATGGGTGCCCCAAACATCAAAGTAGGATTTTTTGCCTTTTGTCTCAGGAATGTAGTAATAAACAAAGCAAACAAAACAAGCGCAAATCACAGCAAAGAGATAGTAGACATACCCTCCGATTTTATCATTGATGATTGGGAATAAGTAACCAACCATGAATGTTGCTAACCAGTTCATAATGGTTCCGTAACTTTGAGCTATACTTGTAGCCTTTAATTGGGTCACCTCGGATATGAGCAAAAAGGGAATTGGACCAACTCCAGTTGCAAACGCAATGATATAAGAAAAAGTGGCAATAACAACTAAAATTGATTTTGAATAAATTATGGCAAAGCCGATTAAAAGACACGACACACCCATGATAGAGCCAGAAGATACCAATAAAGGTTTTCTTCCCAATCTATCGACCAAAGTGCCACTTAGAAAAGTCACAATTACGTTGAGAATTGAAATTACGCAGTTAACAGTAACAGCATATTGAGGTAGTATAGTTGCAATGACAGAGACGCCATAAAATATAATTGAATTTATACCGCAAAACTGTTGACCAGTCATGATACCTGTTACCACAATTTTTGATTTGATGTAGTGAGAAGAAGTGATATAGTCAGAAAAGGAAACAAAATTTGAGTTTGCTGTTGAAACAGAGTCTCCAACAAGTAAGTTATCGCTCTCATTTGCATTTTCAGATTGATTAACTGGAGTGTTGCTTGTGCCGGTGTTATTAGTGTTGTTAGCATTACTAGTATTGCTAGTATTTTTATGTGCAAGCCATTCTTCAATTTCAAAGTCTGAATCTGATTTATTTCCGCCCCTAATTTTATGTAAAACAAATTTAGCATGATCCAAATTATTGTTTTTGACCAACCATTTTGGACTCTCATAAACAAAAAAAAAAGAGATGAAATTAATTAAACCTAAGAAAAATCCAATTAGTAAAAGCAATCTCCATTGAAAATCATTTGCCCAGCTCAATGCCAATAACTGAGTTAATAATATACCTATATTAATTGACACTTGGTTCATTGAACCTAAAAACCCTCTGAGATTCACAGGACTGATTTCATTTATTAGTAAAGGAGTAACAACAATAGAAGTTCCAGCTCCAATTCCTGCAATTAATCTTCCAAGAATTAGAACCGATAAGGAATTTGCAAAAGTAAGAACTAATGATCCTAAAATGAAAAAGGATGAGTTAATAAACGAGGAGCCCTTTCTGCCTAATTTGTCGCTCAAACTACTTGCAAATACTGAGCCAATTAATCCACCAATTGAAAAAATCGATGTAGCCATTCCAATATCTTTGCTTTCCATCGGAATACATTGATTGTAGTGATGTCTACCAAACCATGTTTGATCATAATCAGTGCCGCCGCCGGGAATTGATTTTCTGCAAGACATAACAGCCTCAGGAGCATTTAACTCAGCCTATAAGCAAACCCAAACCACAAAAGAAACAGAAGCAACTCAGTTAATATATGAGATATTATGGATTAGATGTGGTGACCATTTGAATTTCGAAGCAAGAACATACCATATGATACCCATATTGAATACTTCCTAGACAAGCAACAAACGTAGTTAAGATCAATTGTCTTGTCCAGGGGCTCTTGAACTCAACCATGATAATAGTAGTGATGATTCGAAGGAGGATTAAGAGACAAAAAACAAAAGTTTAGAAGTAAAGCAGATATCTAACAAAGGATCTATCATCTCGTCCTATGTTGAAGCTGGGAGTCTTATCTCAAGGGAGACACGCCCGTACCGGTGATACCGACAGAAGCATGCGTGAAGCGTGCGTAGAACCTGTTAGAAACATGCTGATGGTACAATAGGGCTATGTTATGATCATGAGTTTTAAAGCTGGGCTTTATAGTGCGTGACAAAAGCGGTCACTCTCAGCTGGGATCGGTTGTTTGCGTGGTTTCCGCTGGTGGGGTCACGGGACACTGCCGGGCAATTTTCCAGCACCTGCCCAGCTCAGAGCCTTTGGCAGTGAGGACGAGAGTGTGCAGTGGTGGAAAATTGGAGTGTAGTATAATCTTTGAGCTCTTCGTTTTGTTTTATCTCTTTTTAGGTGGAACAACTTCATTAGCAGTTAATATAATATTAAATAAAAATGCCTACCAGATTAACTAAAACAAGAAAACACAGAGGTCACGTCTCAGGTATGTTATAGATATCAATAAGTCAAGCCAAGTCAATTCGAAGGGACAGTCAATGAATCAAGATATGAAGTAATAAATTGGTGAAAAATCAAATTGAACAAATTTAAAGAGTTAATTCAAAGATAGACAGATTTTATTTTTTTTTTTGGGAAATAATAGTGTAGTAAACAGTTTTTAAATCAAAGCAAATAAAAAACAAAAAAATATCAGTTACAAATATCGTGGAAACAGAAAGAAAGAAAATATTGGAAAATTATATGAGAAAAATCAGTATATTATAAAAAAATAACATGGAAAAAGCAAATACAAAGTTGTTTAAGTGCGAAATTTTTGGAATAAAGAAACTCTTACATTGTTAAAAATTATTATAAAAAAAAACCAAAGTTATAGAGATTGATCATAAAATTGATGTATAAAAAGATAACAACTATAAGAAAAAGAGAAAAGAAAAATTATTAGTTATTGTTCAATTATCAAATTGAATTGAGATAATTGATTTGGATCAGTATATTCGTAAAAAGAGTAGAAGAGTGAAAAAAAATAAAGATTAAAACATTTTAAATTAAATTAATATGATTTCTGTTAAAACCAATGGTTTTGAATTATGAAAAGTTAATTTGATAATATTCATTCAGTTACAATAGGTTATTTTTTTCCAATACTTTATTTTATATCATGTATTTGTGATTTTATTTTTTGAGTTGAATTGAATTGAATTGGATTATATTGAGTTTATATTTGAATAAAAATTGAAACTAACTAAAATATATAGCCGGTAAGGGTCGTGTTGGAAAACATAGAAAGCATCCCGGTGGTCGTGGTAAAGCTGGTGGTTTACTTCATAATAGAATTGCCATGGATAAATACCATCCAGGTTACTTTGGTAAAGTAGGTATGAGATATTTCCACAAACAAAAGAACCCATTCTGGAAGCCAATTGTAAATTTGGACAGATTATGGACCTTGTTACCTGAAGATAAAAGAGAGTATTATTTAAAGAATTCGTCGTCCTCCAAGGCACCAGTTATTGATACATTGGCTGCTGGTTATGGTAAAGTTTTGGGTAAAGGTAGATTGCCAAATGTTCCAGTTATTGTCAAAGCTAGATTTGTTTCTGAATTGGCAGAAAAGAAGATCAAAGAAGCTGGTGGTGTTGTTGAATTAATTGCTTAAATTTTGTAATTAAATATAATTGAACATAATAAATTATGATATAATATAATATAATATTAATTATAGTGATAATTGTAGCGTGAGCAACAAGGTAGTTCTATATGTTTATATGTTTATACGTATTTACGTATTTACTTATAGGTCAAATTTAATGGTTATTGAACAATAGTATTGTTATTGTTATTGTTATTGTTATTGTTATTGTTATTGTTGTTGTTGTTGTTGTTGTTGTTGTTATGAGAAGATAGCTGTAGTAGTAGATTGTTGTTGAATAATTGGTATGGTAGAGATTGGTTGAATAGCCATTTCAAGTGGATTAAAATGAAATATTTATACCAAGAGTCAATGCGGAAGGTATTTTGAGAGTTGAGAGAGGTGATGGGAAAGGATATTTTACCAAAATCCAAAGAGAAGTCGTTTAAATTGTTTATTATCTTGTTATTGAAGATGATGATGTTGTTGTTGCTGTTGCTGTTGTTGTTGCTATTTCTGTGATTGTTAACAAGTTGCGTGATTAATTTGGTTGAATTTTGGATTGAATTTTGGATTTTGATAAAGATTTGATCAAAGTTTTTATTGTTTGAATGTACTTTTTGATTTAGAAGAGATAGATTTTGAAGTATTATGGTTGAGTAGGAATCATTAAGAAATTTCAAATCTAGTAAGAGGTCGTCGTTAGTAGTGTTGTTGTTGTTGATAAAGTTATTGATGGATAGTTCATAGAAGAAGGCGATTAGTTTGAAAGAGGATATTTGGAATTGAGTAATTGGGTTGTTGATGTAGTTTTTCTTTTGAGAGAGGATGTTTATGATGTTAAAGATTAGAGAGTTTAGGAGATTGTAGTTTTTAAAAAGAGTAAAAAGGGCTCCCAATGCATTTGATATGGCGAAAAAGATGTCAGAATTGTTTGGGTAAGTATCATATAAATCGATAAATTTCCAGATTTCTTCTTCTATGTCGTTGTTGTCGTCGTCTTGGTTGTAGTTAAATTCTTCGGTGATGGAGATGGGATTGTTTTGGTTGGGGTTGTTGTAGAAAATTAGATAGATGTTGATGTAGCCCATGATTAGGTTTGATATGATGTTTGAGCTGTAGTTTTTCGGGTTTAGAAAAATAAGAATTCTGATTTTGGGTAAGAATTGGTCGACAATAAGATCCAAAAACTCATCAAAAAACAAAGTTGATAGGACGATTAGACATTTGTATGAGGTGATTAATTGAAAGAGGTTATCATGGTTGTTGAAGATAAACAATAGGTTTCTGTAGGTTGATTGGTTGACAATGTTGGTGTTCAAGAGCGATATGTTGTTGTTGATTAGATAAGAATACAATTGGAAACACAAGGCCAGCTTTGCTGCCGGCGATAAGTTCAATGCGCTGAAGTCGTTGCAAGATAAAAGAGAGTGGTTCAAGACGTGCAAATGGTTGTTGTTGAAAATATTGTTTGGATCATTAGGGCCAGAAGCAGCAGAACTGGTTTTGTAAAATTCATCTGGAAAAGTGTGGGGTAACGCTTTTCTTGAAATGAGTAACTTTAGCGTAGAAATATCAGCGTTTCTTGCGTTTCTTGCATTCTTTTTGTTTTTTGTATTCTCACCGGTGTTGGTGTTTTTGGTGTTTTTGGTGTTTTTGGAATAGATTCGGCTCAAGTGGTTTCTGGGGCTCAAAATGAGAGCAGAGGTGCTATAGGATTTTCTCGTCAAGAAGAAATCTCTTTTGGGAGTCAGCAGAAAAGACAAGAATTTGGGGAATTTAGAGGCATAGTTGTTGTGTTTTGTGGAAGACATTTGGAGAGAAGCAGAGAGAAGAGGGCAAGGTGTTTGGAGAAGCAGAGAGAAGAGGGAAAGAAGCAGTATTTATAGCTCTTCTACAGAAACAAGGTTGGATCAGACTCAGCTGCGAAAGTGATGCTACTCACTCTGAATGCTGTTTCAGGAGCATGAACACGCAACGCTCCATCGCTGGAGCAGGCTGTGATTAGAAATCAGCGGGCCACGGTTCTGTTGCCTGTGCTGCCTGTGCTGCTCCGGCAGCCGCAACCCGGCTCGGTTAATGGCGTTAAGACGCTCGGCAATAACAGCCCAAGCCGGTGGTGCGTGCGTCTCTTCTCCCTTAACGCCAGGTTCCGCGTTTGTCTGCGTTTGTCTGCCGCACTGCTTTCTCTCGTTCTCCATCGCTTTTCAAGGAGGGTTTGCTGAGACTGGAGCATGGTAAAAAAACAGCACTCTCAAACAAGATGTCGATATATAACAAAGCTCTGCTGGAACCACTCTCGCTCTCTTGCTCTCTTGCTCTCTTGCTCTCTTGCTTTTCTTTGCCCTGAATTCCAATTCCTGGCTGCTGGACTGCTTGCCACACTTTCTTTCTCTTTCTCGCTCTTTTTGCTGCAATGTCTGAAACATTTCCTTTGCCTATTCCCAACGCTGCCAACGACTTGTCTGTCGACCAGGTTCTTGACCAGTTACCTCTTTGCACTAACTCCTCTAACGCCAGAGTGGTCCCCTTAGAGAATTCAAAAGTCGATGGTTATTCCCCAGTCTTCAGAAACTCTTTGGTTGAACATACCAAATTGGTTTCGAACTATCACACTGACATTAAAACTTTATTTGACAATTTCAATTACGCCTTAAACAAATTCAATCAGCCAAACATTGACAAAAGCATATTGGCCTACCGTAAATCCATTAACTCCTCTACTCAAGATTCCGATTTGGACTCTCAGTCTGATTCAAATCCCACCAACACTGAAAAAGAATTCGAAGACTTTTACTCCTACTTGACTTTCTCTCAGGTTGATAGCTTGAGATCCCAAATTGGTTCTGGTGTTTTATACCTCATTAACCAAATCGATCCAACCTATTCACACAACTTTGTCTTATCAATCTTCGCTCCAAATTCTGTTCAATGGGTTTTAATCGACTTGGCTTGTCAAGCTTACTCAATCACAAACACTGCTTTATACAGTACTCTAGGCAACGAATCCTCCCAATACATTCTCAAAACTACCCAATCTCCAATTCTATTCACAAAAAAGGATAAAATAGATAACATAATCAACTTGAAAAATTCAAAAAAGATAAGCTCCCTAAGAATCATAATCTCAATCGACAACCTAGACAATAAACTAGACTACAAACTATTCAACTACTGTTTCAATTCAAACATCCTACTCTACGATTTCAAATCCTTAATATCTATCGGAACCCAAAACCTAAAGCCCTTTATTCCACCAAACCAAAATGACATCTACACCATCTCCTTCACTTCTGGCACAACCTCACATCCAAAGGGCGTACAATTAACTCACTACAACGCTTTGGCCTGTCTAACTTCAAATGCTACCATGATCGCTTATCCTGACCATCACCAACCCAAATCTCTATTTATTCTTCCTCTAGCTCACATCTTTGCAAGAAACTTGGTCGCCTTTGAATTCCTTAATGGTTCAATAATGTATTTCCCACACAACCCTTTAAATCCAAAATCCTTTCTTGATGACTTCAAAATAGTTAAACCAACTCATTTGGCTTGTGTTCCGAGAGTTTTTACAAAAATTGAAATGTCCATCAAATCAAAGCTACTAAACTCAAAATTATTATCAATGGCCCTCACGAAAAAGATTAACGGTCTAAGACAGAAAAAATACGACTCCACAAAAAACTCCCAACTCTTCCTCGACCATTTAATCTTCAACAAAATCAAAAAGCAATTGGGCTTTGAAAACCTTTCCTCAATCGTCGTAGGTGGCGCTCCAATTCCCTTTGATACAATAGAGTTCTTATCCGCCATCTTCAATATAGGCGTTCTACAAGGTTATGGGCTAACCGAATCTCACTCTGGCTTTTCCCAGTCTTTTATAAATGATTTCAAAACTTTTGGTAGCAACGGTTTAATCGGTCCATGTGTTGAAATGAAGTTTAGAGATATTCTGGATTTAAACTACACCTGGGATCAAAATAGATCCGGCGAAATCTTAATTAGAGGCCCAATTGTCTTTTCTAAATACTACAAAGATGACGAGAAAACTTCAGAAGCCTTTGATAACGATGGTTGGTTTCAAACAGGTGATATTGGTAAACTAACTGACGATAATACCCTCTTGATCATTGACAGAGTTAAAAGCTTTTTTAAATTATCACAAGGTGAATTTGTTTCAACTGAAAGAATAGAAAACTTTTACTCAAGCAGAAATTCAATTATTAATCAATTGTGGATTTATGGCGATTCTAAAAGAAACTTTCTCGTTTCAATCATCGGTTTGGAACTAGACAATTTCATTCCCTATTTGAAAAATTTAATTGGTAATCAAGAAAAGATTAAAAATCTTGATTCCGATTCCAAATCTCTCATCCTACATTTATCTTCCCATTCAAATACTGAATCATTCAAACAAGATTTCGATAGCCACTTCAAAAACAAATTGAACCAAAATTTAGAAATCAAAAAAATCATTTTATCCGATTTAAACGAAAACATTAAAAAATTCAACCTACTAAACTTTGAAAAAATTAAGAATATATACATTGATTTTGAACCCTTTTCAGTCGACAATAAGTGCCTCACTCCAACATTAAAAATCGTCAGAAAAAAGGCAATCACAAACTACACCAATGTCATTGAAGCCTTATACACCGAGGGAGAATTGTTCACTAAATCAAATCTTTAATTCTCTTTCTCTTCCTCTCTTTCTTTCTACAAATATATAAATCATATAATAATAATATAAATAGTTACTATGTACTGCAACAATACCCGTCCAACCAATACCTTTTGTAAGCTACGAGCACAGATGTAGGAACTAAAGTATGCATGCCCCCGCACCAACAAAACGCACTGTGCTATGGATCAGAGTCACAACAAAATTCTGTTTCCTGTGCTTCATGACAAGAGAAGAGAGAAGAAAAAGCAGCAGAAACAGCAGAAACAGCAGAACCAACAAAGAAAAATGCAGAGACAGCCGAAACAGCTTCCAACAGCTCATAGCAGAGTCACTTTTGAATTAGCTCCATTTCATTAGCCCAACTTTAACCTGGCTGCCATTTTATCCTTGGTTAAATTGGTTATTGTTCTGATTTCAGAAAAAAAAAATGCATCTGTTTGGACCGAACAAATAATAGGTAGAATCGAGAAATAATGGCTTAATGAAGATGGCAACATTCTGGAGACATTGCAAAAGCATATAAATACCAACTATTGCCTTTCTTTTTTGATAACCTTCATATACCAGAATCTGCCAAACAGAACAGTACTCATCTTCATATTCTCTAATAGCACTCATTCAAAATACTGGTCAATATGAATGAGCTTGCATTTCCCTCAGTCTATAAGAAAGGAATGTCTGTTCCTGATGTTATAGAACAGCTTCCTTATGCTGCTGAACAGTCGACACAAGTCATAGCCTTACCAGATTCTCAAAAAGATGGCTATTCCCCAGTGTTTCGAAACAAGATCTCTGAAAAGAGCCTATTTTCTAATTTCCATCCAAAGATTCAAACTGCTTATGATATCTTTAATTACTCCCTTGAGCAGTACAGAGATAATGATTGTTTGGCGTATAGAAAACAATCTTTGGATGAGGAGACCAACCAACTTGAATTCGACGAGTATTATACATATCTCAAGACTTATGAAGTCGATAAGTTGAGATCTCAAATCGGTTCTGGGATCTTGTACTTAATCAACAATACCAACGATAACAGTGATTTGGCTCGTATCGATGTTAATAATTTTATTGTCACTTTATTTTTTCCTTCGTGTTATCAGTGGGTTCTTGTTGATTTAGCCTGTCAAGCTTATTCAATTGTTAATACTGCTTTATATAGCACATTGGGTTCCGAATCGTCTGCTTATATTTTGGATGTTACCAAATCTCCTATTATATTTCTTGAAAAGAGCAAAATTAAAAAAATATTGGAGTTGAAAAATGAGAAGAGTATAAATTCATTGAAAATTTTAATATCGATAGATGATTTGAATATGGATTTAGATTATGATTTATTCAATGAGTGTTATAATTCAGGGGTTTTGTTATATGATTTTAAAACGTTGATCAAAATCGGGAAAGAGAATTTATTGTCGCATATTCCTCCCAATAGAAATTCAACATACACCATTTCTTTCACCTCTGGTACTACAGGAGTGCCCAAGGGGGTTGTGTTAACTCATGTTAATGCTATAGCAGCTTTTACTTCTAATAGATGCGTAATTCATAATCCTGAGTCGAATTATAAGAAATTAAAATATATCAATATATTGCCATTGGCTCATATTTTATCAAGAAATCATATTACATTTGAGTTTTCAATGGGGTCAACAATTTATTTCCCACACAATCCCAATAATCCCAAGACATTTTTTGAAGATATTAAGATTGTTAAGCCATCACATATTATATTTGTACCAAGAATCTGTACTAGGTTAGAGATGGGATTGAAGTCAAAATTGACATCATCAAAGTTGTTAAATGGGTTGGTGAATTATAAGATGAATAAATTAAGAGAGGAAGAGTATGATTCGACGAAGATTTCGCATTTTTTTTATGATAATCTTTTATTCAACAAAATCAAAAAGCAGTTTGGTTTTGATAATTTGAAAATGATGATTGTGGGAGGAGCACCAACTCCTAAACAGACATTGGAATATTTATCAGCAGTTTTTGGATGCGGATTTATTCAGGGATATGGAATGACGGAATCCCATTCAGCTATTTGCCAAACAGTTTTCAATTATGGTAAGACGTTTGGTACAAATGGGGTTATTGGGCCAAGTTGCGAAATACGACTTCGGGATGTTGTGGAGTTGGATTACAGCTGGGAGAAGAACCGATCTGGGGAGATTTTGGTTAGAGGACCATTGATATTTAAAGGGTATTTTGGAAAAGAGGAAAACTTTGGATTTGACGATGAAGGATGGTTTGGAACCGGAGATATTGGGACGTTGGATGAGAATTCGAATGTTTTAATTGTCGATAGGATAAAGAGTTTTTTCAAGTTATCGCAGGGGGAATATATTGCGATTGAAAAAGTTGAAGCTGTTTATATCAATAATAATACAATCATCAACCAGTTGTGTATATATGGGGATTCGAATGAGAGTTATTTGGTTGGATTGATAGGATTGGATGCAGACTATTTATCAAAGATTTTGAATGTGTCAGATAAGGCTTTGGAGAGCTTATCAAAGGAGAGTGTGATTGGTAAATTGAATAAAGTTGATATAAGGACCAAAATATTGAAGCAAATAGAGGGAAATGTCAAAGGAATGGGACTTCAAGGCTTTGAAAAGATTAAAAACATTTATTTGGATGTTGAGCCTTTCTCAGTCGACAATAAAATGTTGACTCCAACATTGAAAATCAAAAGGCATGAAGTTCAAAAAGCGTTTAAAGAAAAGATTGGTGAACTTTATAAAGAGGGAAAACTTGCCATCGACAGTAAATTATGAGAATCATCTGCTTAGGGAGATGAAATTGATTGATCAGGCTGTAGCTATTTTTAACTTGGCCATAGAGCGATAATGAAATGATAATGGAGTGATAACAAACATATAGTAAAGCGTGAATTTCTTTCGAGTATATTAGCTACTATTTAGCGATATAATTAGATACCTCAACAAATATTATGATATTGCCTAAACGGTAGTGGTTTGCAAGGGCAAATGGTTGTTGATGTCGTTGATACTCGGCTTAGGTTCGTGTTGGATCTTGGGTAATGAACCACAGATCATGCCTCACATAGGAATAAGTTGTGATTCATTCAGATTATAAACAGCAAAAGATCTCAAAAAATCTCAAAAGATCGCAAAAAATCTCAAAATATCAGTGATATTCTGACAAAGTCTCAGAGGGTCTCACAAATCAAGAATAATCAAGAGATATCCCGACGCAGAATATGCTTTCTCTCGAAATCTGAAAGGGAGGCCCATTCCTCTCGTTTTCACCAGAATGGAGCACAAACAAACCCACGAATTCCAACGCACAAAGCACAGAACTTCGGAGCCGGGCGATGCACTGGTGCATGGCCGTTGGAAGCTGAATAGACGCTGGTCGTTTTGGAGCAGAAGCGCGTCTTCTTTCGGAGCAAATGTGATCCTTTTGGTGGCGATTTTGGTCCTCTCTTTTGGAAGGCAGCGATGCAGGAGAACGCTCAAGGCTGCGCTTTCTGCGTTTCACTGCTGGAAGCTCTAACCTGCTTCCAGTGCTTGGCGACGTGCTGGGCACAAATCCGGTCCATTCCCAGCTTAAAGACCTTAAAGACCTTAAGGACCTTAAGGACCTTAAAGACCCACTCAATACCAGAGGTTATGCCTTTATACCTCTGCAGATCAGATCTTGTTTCTGAGTTGTGTTGGCTCAGAGGTTTATACAAGGAATTTTCTCACATCGCGCACTTCATGCTCAACTGTTTCCATCAAAACCTTCTCTAACACCTTACTGCCATTTAGCTGAAATTCAATTTCAAAACAAATGTAATACTGTCTGATAGAGTTTGCACTACTGAAAGGAATCATATATAAGCTCAGCGAAAGAACATCTTCTTCCCACAGTTTTATTTCATCAGATTACAATATTATTTTATAATCCTCTCACTTACTCTCATTACGTTCGTTCCTTACTTGCTTCACCAAGCTACCACACTCGTTTAATTACCGCCAATTGCTTTTTAAATCAATAAATTAGTTATTTATACTTCAAAAATGAAATTCTCCACTGGTTTGCTCTTATCCATCTCTGCTTCTTTAGTCGCTGCAGGTGGTTATAAAAATGCCACTGTCAGTACTCTTACTGTCACTGATTGCGATATTGAAACTGTTGTTGTCACTGAAACCTACTGTGGTTCATCAACAACCTGTCTCGAAGTTCCAGTCACCACTGGTCTCACCACCTTGACTGAAACCATCAAAGGAACTGTTACTCTTTTCACTACCTACTGTCCATTGCCAACCACTATCTGTGACGATACTTTATGTGTTGTTACCAACCCATCTACTGAAACTGAATTTGAAACTCTCACCCAAACCAAAACTCTTACTTACTGTGAATATGAAGACACTTGCGAAACTATTGTTGCTACCAAGGTCCCAGAAACCCCAGAGTCCGAAGTTCCAGAAACCACCCCAGTTGCTGAATCTCCAAAATATCCAATCACCTACCCAGCATCTGCCAATGCTACCACTGAAGAAGATGTTACCATCACCTCCAAATACATCTCTTATATTACTATTTGTGAAGACGATGTCTGCGAAACCTCTACTCTTACTTGTGTTGATGAAGTTTGTGAATCTGCCCCAGTCAGCAGCACTAAGGCAGGTAATGAAACTGTTCCAGGTGTTAGCTCCGCCAATGGCGCTGTCAAAATTGCTGCCTTTGGTGCCTCAGCCCTTTTCGGTTTTGTTGCTTTAATGGCCATCTAAGTGAATTAACTTCTAGCTGGTTTCTCTTTTGTTTTCTTCAATTCTTTAATTCAATTTCTTTACCTCAGTTTTATTCTGGCTATGCTTTAGATAATTGTTTTGTGTGTAATTTACTATTTTACTATTTTGCTTAATATTATTTGCTTATTTTTCAATTAGTACCCAATATGTATTTATCATCTGCTGTAGCTTCCAACTTTAAACGCCTTTTTTTGGGATCGTGTACAAACGCATCTCGTGCATTGCCTTGCGCTTTGTATACTCTATAATCGTCTCACTTTTATCACTTATATTATCACCACCACTACCACCATCACCAATTGGCTCCCAATTGGTTTCCTTTATTATACACTCTGGATAGCTTTATCTAATGATACTGATTCAATAGACTTTTTTTTTTGTCACTAACAGACTCATTGTCATTCTCAACTTCCCCGTTTGAACCATCTTGCAGCTTTCCCTTACAATATCCCGTAGAATTCCAGGCATATTTACACTCATCATACATCAGATCAATCTCCTCCAACCTCAACTTCCTGCTCTCATAAATAAAATAAGTCTCAAAAATCGTGCAAAGAAAATTGTAGCCTCCCCAAATGAAATACAAGCAAACGCAAACACTTTATTAGCTGCTTGACTCTCAACGGTTTCACGAACAATAGCAATAATAAAATCAGATACAAACATACCAACCGCTTTCCAAATCAACAACGGTCTCCTACAAACAACTTTAACTAAATTTATCCCAGGAATTCTCATGAAAACTTCGACTAAACTGTTCATCACTAAAGTTAAAAAGGGATCTTTTATACCTACTTTATATTCACTTTTTTTATGAACCCAAAATCTTGGACTATGTGATAAAAGTATCATTCCAATGTCTAAAATCAACAACCATAAAAATTGAATTGATAATGGAGTTCTATATGATCCAGTGTCGTTTTTATTTTGTGTTTCTTTTTCAGCACAAGCCGATAAAAAAATATTCAATAGTAATAGCTCTTTCATACCACGAAACAATCGCACTACAAACAGATTTTGGAACAGTTTTAGATTAATAAAGGAGAATAACCGATGAAATAAATCCGAGGCCTAATTCAGTAATATAACTCTTCCAATTAAAATTAATGTGATATTAATTGCAACCATTTGGAATCCAACATCAATATTAAATAAAACAAATGTCGAGATCAATAAAGTTCATCTTCAACCCAAAGTATCTGAAATAAAAGGAGCAATAAGACAGCCGACTAGTGTGCTAGACAAAAGGATTGAAGCAATTAGCGAATGTTCTCTTGACAAAAGTTCCATCACTTTATTCTCAGAAAAGTTTTTCAAAACATAGTCCATTGCAATCACCCTGAAATCGATCCTGTATCATAACCATTTAAAATACCTCTAAAGACAGTGAATAAACCCACGAATATAGAAAAAAAGGCTAAAACTTTAATCTTTCTTTCTTCTAGTTTATAAAAAGTGGCCTCAAACCGATACTAACTAACCTTATACATTTCCCCAATTATTTCAATCAAATCACTCTTAAAATATAAAACAATAATTTAAATTTGATTAGAAATCTATCATTCTAGCTGACTATTTTGTACTAGTTTTACCAGAGTTTTTTTTTGCTTTCATTGTTAGAGTTTTGATTTTTGGTATAATAGCCTTTATTTTAAATACAATATTAGCCACTAATAGTAAGCAAATATAATATCAATATGTATCATGTCAAGGTATACTGTTGTTTTTGTTTTTGTTTCTCCTCTAAACTTTAACTTTCCACTAGTTGGCTCAATTTAGTTCGACAAAAAACCCGATGAGTTTTTATGACATTAATGTGTGTTTAACAAATGATATTAGTGCCAAAGTTTATTTCCACAATTTCTCATGTCTAAAAAAAGTGTTGCTATGTTGGTCTTCATCCGCGTGTATATGTATTGCCCTGTATATATTTTTCCGACGGGATCAATTACAAGCTTAATTTATGATTAATCCGATTGACTGTATTTGCGGTGGAGCTCTTTCGAACACAGAGTGCTTGCTATCACCAATAATAGATTCATCTTAGTGGTTGAATTGAGCCTGGCTTTGAAGTTGACTAAATTCAACAAACCGAAAGTCTCTCGTTGGCTGGAAGAAAAAAGGGTAGGTGGTAGTTTTCATAGAAGAATATTCACATTGTATTCGGGTTCATCATCACTGTGCTCGTTGTTTGACCTGGGGTAATGGCATTTAAACAGCTCCTCCAACAGCTTCTCCGATGGACAGTCCACACAACATCCAAATCTGCCAATTCTCGTTATTGTATCCTATTCACTTTTATCATTGCTCAGTAATATCTTTATCTCCAATAAAAGCTCTCGCTTTCGGTGTTGCAATTGCTGCAAGTCAACCTCGTTGCACGTGATTTCCGGCCTGTGGTATGGTTGTTTATAAGGGAGTTTCTTTCAGCTTTGAGTCTGGATTTGTGCCAGATCATTAAGATAATACATTCTTTGCAGTACCAGATATCGTCTTATAGCTCGCAATGCCCAACGCCAAACTTTTCTCGTTTTCTGATCCTTCAATTGCTCTTGGTGAATATATTTTATCTATTCAAAATGCAGTTTTAGCAACTGGAAAACCCCATTTTACCGTTGCTGTCTCTGGTGGCTCTTTACCAAAATCCTTGAAAAAGGCTATAATTGACAACAAAACCATTGCTTCTCAAATCCAATGGCCAAAATGGAAAATATACTTTGCTGATGAAAGAGTTGTTCCTTTGAATCATGAAGACTCCAATTATGGTTTAATTGATACTTACATCTTAAAGGAATTGATTAAAAAACAAGTTCTTGGTCCTGAGGTCTTTGCAATTAACGAAAATTTGGTCAATGACCCATTAAAAATTGATGATATTGCATTAGAATACGAGTCCTTATTACCTGAAGATAAAGAGTTTGATTTGGTTTTGCTAGGCAGTGGTCCTGATGGACACACTTGCTCTTTATTCCCAAACCACCCATTATTAAAGGTTACTGACAAATTCATTGTTTCAATCACCGATAGTCCAAAGCCTCCACCAAGAAGAATTACCTTTACTTTTCCACTTCTAGCCAACTCTAGTTATATTGCTTTTGTTGCTGAAGGTTCAAATAAAACTGAAATTTTATCTAAGATTTTTGCTAAGGAAAACCATGGCTTGCCAACGGAAATAGTTAATGCCTTGCAAAAACCTAATGTATCTTGGTTTATTAATGATGCTGCAGGAAATGGTTTGCCCGAAGAATATTTCTCAAAATATAATTAATTAATTACTTTGATTCTTTATAGTTTGTTCTTTTTACATTTTTATTTTTTTCCTTTTCTTTTTCTTACTTTTTTCAAAAAGCAAGAAATATCTATTTTTGATTAAAATTTTTATTATTTAAAATCATACATATTTTTTCCTTTTAAAAAATCAAATTATAGTTATAATCATTCAAATTATCTATCTATTGGATCAATCCGTAGTAATTCTATCGATTCTACCTTCAAGGGCCTTTACCCATGATTCTATTTCTTTTTTATTTTTAATGAAAGTTTCCTCCTCTTTAACCAAGTTTTCTTTAATTTCATCTAGTTTCTTATCCCATTTATTATAATCCTCATTTAAATTATAAATAACATTATCTACATCTTTACCTAACTTGACTGTTGAATTCATATCAAGATAAATCGAATTCAACGAGTTCAATCTTTTAATTAGTGGCAAAACTATGGAATTTAAATTGGTTGTACTCAACTCCGGATTAATTAAATTAAATAATTTATTGATCCTTTTAAGCTCAGAATCTGAAATTTTATTATTTTTATCACTATAATCCTCAAAGTTATCCTCATTATTATTGTTAATAGTAGCAGTGTTCCCAATCGTATTGTTATCATTATACACTAAAAATTGATTCATATTTGAACCCATTGGAGGAATCGAAAAATTACTAGATCCAATTCTTCTTGAACTATTTATTGTTTTATCATGTATCGTTTCAATCTTTTTTAGAATATTATTTAGTATTGTCTTTTGATCTTTTTTAGCTTTTGAATTACTATTCTTGTCATTGTCATTTTCATTGTCATCACCATCATGATCATGATCATCATTATCTTCACCTAATAATAAATTAAACCTCCTATTCAATTGATTAATCAAATATTCTATATTGTTAAACGAATTCAACTTCGAATTCAAATCAGATTTATTTGAATCATTATTTTCAGAATTGGAATCAACATTCAAATTTAAAAGATCTAAATTATCATTGTAACCAATTATTTTTTCCAACTGATAAATTCTCTTTTCTAAAGCAACCACCTCACCAGGTTTGACACAATTTTTAAGCTTCTGATTTAGTTGATTGTTGATTGATTTAATATCAATGCCAACACTAGCATTGGTACTTTCTTTTCCTTTTTTAATATCAATTTCCAAATCTTTTATTTTATTTGATATACTGTCAACACTTTCATCCTTATCTTTTTCATTGTTTTCCTCTGTTTTCTTATCTATTTGATTGAGTTTTGTCAAAAGCTCATTCAATGAATTAACTTTTTTTATATCAATATCTTCGGTTGGTTGGATTTTATTTGTTTTGTCTAACTCAAGCTCTTTCAAGGCCCTCAACTCTTTTAGTTCTCTCTCAATTCGTAATAACTTTTCATCATAAGTTTCTTCCACTTCAAAAATTTCGTAGCTAGATTTGATTCTGCTGTGTTTATTCAAACTATCAGAAAAATCTGTATTGGAATTTGATATGAATTTGGTTCCAAAGAAAAACTTTGAGTTTGATAAATTGCTTATTATGTTGCTGTTGTCAATATCCTCATTGTTCGTCGTTATGGAGGATAAGAGTGGTGAAATATCTGGATGGTTGATTGATAGAACCTCCTCTTCATTTGAGCTTATGGAAGAAGTCTCAAAGACATCCTGAGAACTGAAATCAACATCAGGCAAATCGTTCAATCTCTTTTGCACACTCATTCTGCTGTTGTATGAGAGAGCTCTGTGAAACAGAATAACAGGTCTTTATTGTCTCCAACTCAGTTCTTTTTGCTTCAGCTCTGAGGAAAACGGTTGAGTTTGAATTGGAGCTTAAATCCTAATCAAAGATGCAAAAAGACAACTACACAACTACAGATATATCGATATACCAGTTTACTAATACAATGCTACAAGCTTTGCAATTGTTGCTGGGAGTTAGAAGTCGTTTATTGTCAGTCATCTCTTCTGTTTCAGACTCAGATTCAGCTCCTGGACCTTTCTTGCTAAAAGCGATATCAATATGTCGTTTTCTTCCTTTAGCGAATCAATCACAGCTCTCTTGTTGGTTTCATGATTGTTATCCTTAGGAAAAGCCTTCTTGTTGTTGTTGATTCTAGTTCCTATGGGGGTTTTCTTCATTCTGTCTAATTCCAAAAGAAACTGCAACTCATTTACTTGTTCTTTCAAATCGCTGATCCTTCTTTCGTAATCAAACTTAGCTCTTAAAACTTCTTGGTGCAAGTTTTGAATTTCCTTATCTTTAAGGTCTAGCCTATATATTAATGCTAAGTTAGTATGAGAATAAAGAGAATAAAGAGAAATGTCAGATCTGGGTTATTCGTCTTACATACATTGGCTTTTCATTTTGATTGGTGTATAGCTGCTTTTCCAGCTTCTTATTAACAATTTTTAATTTAAGATTTTCAAATGTTTTTAGCTTCAACTCTCTTCTCAATTTTTCATTTGATTTATGGATTCTTTTGCAAACATGTTCTAACTGCTCGAAGTCCTTTTGGTTCTTTTGAAAGCAGTCTTTCAATGGAAAATTTCCTGAAAAGTATCTCACTATTGGCTCATTGTTTTCATCTCGACTGTTACTATTTGTGTCATTATTATAGGATTTGCTCCCAGGAATTAAAAAATTATTAAACTCATCCCTCTCACTTACTTCAAGAAATGAAATCAATGCAATTGCCAATGTGTTTTTTTTGCAATGCAACCCAGCTTCAGCCAAAATTGAACATAAAATTTGGAGTTGTATTAAGTCAACTTCAGTGGTATTCTGATGCATTTCATCCCGTTGACTCTTCTGGCTGTTAGAATTTGGCAAAACTAGTTTTTTATGATCAATTAGTTGTATGTAATAATTTAGCACTGAATTCTTATTTATGGTTGGATCAACCAATTTCAATTTTGTTGTGTGGTTTGAAGATGATAAAGTGGAAAGCCTACTTTTTCTTTTTTTTTTTCCTAATGAATTCTGTATATTGTTTATATTAATTTTATTGTTCCATGATCCCAAATAATTGTTTGTGTTGTATTGGAAATAGCAATCATCTATTATGTTGATTAGTTTTTCAAAATAACTTAGTTTTGCTGAATAGTTTGTCTCATAATCCTCAAACTCATCTGAATAATCTAAAATATTTTCATCTAATATACATCTTAACACATTATTTAATACATAGGGATCAGTTAGTTTATTATAGTTATACACATCATCTTTTTCAATTGGTGAATTTGGAAATTGAGAAAGCCAGTGAAGAACAGCAGCTATAAATGTTGTGTTTAGAATAATTGGATTGATCATTAAAATTATATATTTATACTTTATTATATGTTTGATGTTTTGTGATTTTAGTCAAAAAAAAATTAAAAAAATATAAAAAAACAAAAAAAAATAATAGAACTTTTCAGTGTTATAATACAAGTTCAGCTTCAAACTAATCAAAACTTGATAACACTTAATTGAAACTCAAAAGCCATTGAAACCACCTCAAAACAAAAAAATATTATCTTTTCACTCTTTGTGTAATATTGGGGAAAAACAAACAAACCCTATTTTGGTTTACAGAGAGAGAAAAATTGATAATTTGAAATTAATATAAATATTAGAGGACGAATCCTCTCACATATATTTAAACTATTTATTGATTAAGTTAATTATCAGCATGACTTTCGCAAAGTTAGGGACTTTTTATGGACTCAACAGTTTTTTAAAACACTAGAAAAGTAACGATAAAATTATCGGGCTAATTGAAAGATACCCAATTCGTTGGAAATAATAAAAAAACAGACTCATAGATTCGCTAATTAAGTTGAACTTCATTTAATAATACCACCTAATAAATCATAGTAAATACTGCTACTTTGAAAAAGTAAGTTTCTGTTAATGACGCATTCTTTCAAGCTTCTTAACGTTCTCTTTTACTTATTTGATTTCTTTTAACCCGATAATTTCGTTAATTTTAAATCATAAATTCAATTCTCTGCCTCTAAATTTCTTTTCTTAATTGTAAATTTGGCAGGTGTTTTTTGTTTTGGTTCATCATCACCAGCTATGATATTGGAACTTTTCAGAGAACTGACTGAGTTTCTATGGAAAGTGGTACTTTTAAACTTTTTTGGATTTTCTCCTTCACTTTCATTTTGATGGGGTTTGGAGCTTTGATTTTTATTGATATATATTCTTTGTTTATATCTTCCTCTGAATTTCGTTTTATTGCTAGGACTAACACCATCTGATTGAGGGTTTTGAGTTTCCTTTGTGTTTTTGCCTTGATCTGGGTTTAAGTTTGGAGAGGACTCCATTTTTCGAGTGTTTTGAAAGCCCTTTGCATTTTTTGCATCATAATTTGATTTAAATTTTGATTTTGATGAAGATTTTAAAGGATGGCTATTATTTTGAGAATTGTTATCCAATGAAGGAGTTTTATTTGAACTTTTTGAATCATAGTTTGGTTTTGATTTGGAGTTTGGTCCAGTTTTAGATTTTGTTGGGCCATCCTTTTTGGGATTGTTTTTAGCAAATTGTTTATTGGAATTAATGTTAATTTTATTATCATCTTTAGCGACATTTTGATTATTTTCTTTAGGTTTATCCTTTGTGGTTTCCTTTTTAGTGTCTTTTATACTATCCTTATTTAATTCTTTTCTTTTTGTAAAGTCTTTATCTTTATCTTTTTCCTTATTAAATTGTTTTGTTTTTCTAATTGGTTTGAAATTGTTATTTCTTGGTTTTGGCGATTTTTCGGATTGGTTGTTGGAAGCATCAGTGGAAGAAATGTATTGTTTTTTGTGGATTTTTTTGTTTGATTTTAGATTAAGAGGTTTGTTTGTGTTTAAGGCGGAAGTATTTGAATCTGTCTTTTGCATTACAGGTTTATCATTTTTATTGTCATTCTTAACATCATTTGATTGTCTTCTAATTCTATTTTTTTTAACTTTTTTTTGGATATCTCTATTAGATGGTTTTTGGTTTTTAGAATCATTATTGATTTCATTTTTTAAATTTTTATCGTGTGGGTTATCGTGATTTTTGTTATTATTGATTTTATTCGTTTTATTGCTGTTACCAGCGTTATTTTTGGTAGTTTTATTATTTTTAGTGCTGTCTTTTGTATTTATTGAGGACTTTGATTTCTTATTTTCACTTGCAGCCGATTTCTTTTCAAGTTTTGATTTTAATTTTTTCTTTTCTTTGATCCTGTCTCTAAGTTTTGAAGAAGAGATGATTGATAAATCATTTAAATTGCAAAAATATTCATCGTCATTTGGGATTATATCATCATTTGAGTTGATATTTTGCAGAAATTTTTTATAATAGGGATCATTTTGAATTGTGTTATTCAATTGATCTCTTTCTGAAATTCCAGAGGGAGGAATTGTTGGCATCTTATGGTAGTTACTTAATTCAAATTTTGGTGATTGTATATTAGTATTGTTAATAGTAGTATTGTTAATAGTTCTATTTTTATCCAAATTCATTAAAGAATTGTTTAAAAAAATTGAAAATTTTTTAGTAAAATCATTGGAAATATTCAAATTTATAAAATTAATATAACATCTTGAATTAATTGAATTTTTAAAAGGATCGTTGGATGTTTTGCCCTGAACATAATATTTCGATAAAATTGGGTAATCTAGACTAGAGGCATCATTAAGATTCAAAAAACCATTAAGCAATTCATTAAATTGAGACTCAGTGAAATCAGAAGGTAACAATCTAATGACCAATTTTGACAGATCATTCGAGTTGGCTGGAGCAATAGCAGCAGAAGCAGCAGAAGCAGCAGCAGCAGAGACAGAAGCCCCAGGTGCACCTTTGGTAGTGGATGAATACAGGGCCTTAGCAATAGCCGAGGAAGAAGATCTCCTAGCACTATTGGCAGCAGCGAGGGCATTGTCCTTCAAAACATCATTTGATAACGAGGAAACAGAATTTTTGCGATTTGCATTCTTGTAATGGGAGTAGCGTTGCAGCTGGTAGTAGCTTCCAGTCGAAGAAAGGACACCACTGGGTCCACTTTGAACAATGTTGGACATGGCAAGAGAACTGTTTGTGCTGGAGCTCTTCACTGTTTTCTGGCAGCAGCAGCCTCAGAAACAGCTTTCTGCTGAAGGAAAACTGGGCAGACCGGAATTGCCCAAACAGAATCGAAAACACTTCCCTAGTCAGTCGGAAGTGATTGTCATACGAACAAACCAGTTGGTTTCGATTCAGTTTCGATTCAGTTTTTATTCGGTTTTTATTCGGTTTTGATTCGGTTTGGGTTTACAAAACTACTGATTATCAACCAAACTGCAAACTGGCAACAAACTGGGAGCTGTAAAACTAAATCATTCTACAGTCACTCCCACAGCTCGATGGTCAGAGCTGATCACTAGTGCTCATACGAAATCTTTCAACCCAATTACAAAATTGAGATTGGATTTGGGTAAAACCCAAAAGTAATTTGTATGTGTATTTTGTTTGGGTAAAAACTTATGGCTAGCTCAAGGATTGGCCAAATCTAGACAGTAGTATTGAGTCGAATTACAAGCTGGGACAAAAATCGTAATGGAAAAGAAAATGTAATTTTACAGTTAAAATTGAATATGAAGATAAAGAGATTCCAAAAGATTTGCTTTTTAGCCAACAGCATTGAGCTGATAGTTCTTTTCCTTGTTTATGAGGAATTGGATCCACCATCATATTCAGGTCTCACTTGCTTGAGTGCTTGAATTTTTGAATGAAGTAAATATAAATCAATTGAATTTGTTATATAAATTAAGATTGAATAGATTGAATAGATTGAATACAGTAAAACACAATAAAAGAAATGAATCTGGTTGAGTTTCCTCTATTCTTATAAATATCTTCATGAAATTTAGTAATCATTTATCTAACCAAGCGTCATTTTTATTTAAAGAAAATCTAGTATTATTTATTTGAAAAATATCTGGGAAAGGATTATTTTTCGTGGAAACTTTGATTTTTTGTAGTTTTGGAAAGATATTACCCTTTAAAAAGTTTGAGTTTATCAAAGAAATAAGAATATTTTCAATCAATTCATCATTGATTAAGTTTGATTCAGTATTTGTTTGAATTTTGAAAAGATAATTGAAATTATTGGTGTTAGTGCTTATTTTTGAGTATAAATCACCAATTGAGTGATTTAAAGCGATATTAAAGCAATTGTAATCAATAGTAGAGATTTCATTTTCAATTTTTTTATCATCGTCATGTTCTTTGTTGTAGTTTGATAATATTAGATTTTTTCTTAATAAATAAACCCTTTGAAATAATTTTCTGTAGATTAACAATTCGCCTTTGTTGATTAATAAAATTAAAAAGTTTTTTTTTTTAAAATAAAATTGGTTATTGAATAAATGAGAAATGAACAAGTTCAAGTTACCAGATTGAACAGCTATTAAAATAGGATTGTAGTAAGTTAAAATGAAATTAAAGTCGTTTGGATAATTCGAAAAGAGATTATTTAAATGATTAAAATTCTTTTTACCTAAAAGTAAACCAATAACGACTAAATTTTCTACTATTATTTTTAAATTTTTAATATCAGCTAGTTTAATAGTGGGATTTTTTAATTTCAATAAATTTGGAGAGTAAAAATTATTGTAACACCAGTTGAAATGATGAAAACTATTGATTAAATCGTTTTTGATGAAGTAGTGGTTAGCCAAATAATACCTGTACGATATTTGTTGAGATTTAGGAAAGATGTCAAAGTTTAGATTTTTTAAAGTGTTGATGTTTATGAAAATGTTTTGGATTAATAAAGGTTGGTTAATTAGATAATAAATTTTGCATAAGTTTATTGAGATGAATAGTAGTAGGTTGATTTTGAGGTTGTTTTTATAAAAGCTTGATCTGATGTTATTAAAGATTTTCAATAGATTTATTGATAAATTTGATAGGATTATGTTATTGTTGCTGTTGTGATTATTTGAATTTAAAACCCGGTTAAATTGGATTAAGATGGGGATTAAAAAGTTTAAGGAATTGATTAACAAATAGCTTGAGTAATAGCCATAAGATGGGTTTAAGTAGAATAAGATCAAGTTATTTAAATAGTCGATTAGATATTTCAACGAGTTTAGCAAGAGAGAGGGATTTAAAGATTTGACTAGATTCAAGTAGGATAGAATTAGAGTATTGAAAGAGTCCAAATCATTATTAAAAAAACTGTAGGATTCAATTAGTTTCTCTAAATCATTATAACTATTATTGTTATTGATTATTAAATCGTTTTGTAAAGAAGCAAAATTTGAAGGGTTCTGGTAGAAATTAACTGATAATAAAGAAGATAATTTTTTTTGGATTAAAGCAGGATCGTTAGATTTAATTAAAGATTGAATATCATTTAGTAAACTAAAGACAGGTTTATTTTTGTTGAGTTGGCTCATTGATTGATTGTTTTTTTTTGTTTTCTTCCAGATAAAAAAGATAAAAAAAATAAGATAAGATAAGATAAGATAAGATAAGATAAGATAAGACAATAAGAAATTACGCAGTGAAAAAAAAGGAAAAGGAAGTTGTATATAAAAAAAAATAAAAGTAAAAATTGAAGGTGAAAAATCACGTGCTAAGTAGATGTAAGAAAAAGGACACTGATAAAAAAAAGCAGAGAGGTAATGAAAACAAGTATAATAGAGTGATATGGAGGAGTGTAGATAGAAGAGAGGTTTGGAGTAAGATCGAACGAGAAATGGTGTTATACAATGGATCTTGGACCAGAGAACATCAACTGCACTATGGTAGCTTGACCAACACCAAGAGCCACCATCAATATAGCACTGAACATCCCTAGATAATAGACTCTTAGTTCGGTTGATTTGACAGTACTCATGTTTCTCCATTCCCTTGCTCTTAGGTAGTCCATGAGCTTTTTTGCTTTGGCGTAATTTCTGTCGATTTCGTCCAATGCGTTATATGATAGTAGTTCTTCATTTTTGACGCTGTTGATTTCATTTTGTTTTTTGAAGTAGTCTACGTCTCTTTCTAATTCGATTGAAAATTCGATTTTTTTGGAGTTTGTAATGGAATTCGGTGAAAATGAGTTGACAAAACAAAAGGAGTATTCGCCTATTCCAAAGGATCTTAACAAGTAATCGGCATATCGTTTGTCCTTGGTTTGAATGACTTTCGAGCCGTCGGGAGCAGTGATATCAAAGTCGATCTCGAAATCACCTCCACTCAAGACCTGGAAGTTGACAAGAAGAGAATCGTGGTCGCTTAGAAGCCTGTAGTATACACATTCTTTGGCAAAGGGTGCAACAATAAGGGACATAGAGGCATAGTTCAAAGCAGAAGAGACTCTGAAAAGCGAGAACCAGATCAAGATCAAGAGAGTGATGAAGGAGCGAGAGCGAGCGTGGTGAGAAAGCATTTTGGAGAAGCAAAACTAGCAGCACAGCAAAGAAAAGCAGTAGAAGGGCATTCACCGGAAGGAAACACACACGCCAGAAGAAACAGAAGAAGAAACAGAAGAAGAAGCAGGTGAGAAAACAGAGGAACAAGCACAAAAACAGCTAAAGAACACAAGCCGAAAAAGACAGCACCGCCGGTCTGCCGCGGTTACCCGTTGCGTCCCAAAGCGGAAGACGATATAATCACCAAAAACCGCTGAGGACTGAGCTCGCGCTGCTATTGTGGGCTCTGTGGTGATGGGTGTGTGTGTATCGGTTTGTTTGCGAGGGGGTTTGGACGACGAGTCTGGCGAGAATGCTAGGCTTTTGAAGCAGAACAAGAAGCTCCAGGAGGAGGAGCAGAGGAGATACCGCAAGTTCAAGGTCTTGCAGCAAAGCGATCTCAACGAGATCGTCAATCTGACCATCAACAACTATGTCGACATTTCAGAGGCCTTTGACCAGACCAAGTATGGCTACAGCAACCAGTACATCAACTTGGATCTTGACAAGTTGAACTCAGACATCTCTCAGACAAACTACAATAAGATCAGCCAACGGATCATATCTCAATTCAACAGCCAACTCAACAATCAATTAAACAGCCAACTAAGTGGTCAAACAATCAACAATGCTATGGGTGATGCAGGTGCAGCTCCTGATTACTTTGAAGAGGGCGGAAACATCAGAAACAGTGGTCTTAAAGGTGCTCTTAAAACTGTTTCTCGGTCTTTTGACAACTATAGTGATGCCAATTTAAATATCAATAATAATAACATTAATCAGATTAACCAGATTAATCAGATTAACCAGATTAACCAGATTAATAACAATAATAACAGTAATAATTTTTACAACTATAACTCAATTAACAATTAAAAATGATACTGACATTAACATTAACATTAACATTGGCATTAACATTGACACTAACAAGACCATTTCAAGTTCGAATTTACTTTTCATTCATTATATTTTAGTTCAGTTCTCTTTATCATACAATCCACTTTTATTAAATTGATAAACTCTAATTTTATTTATTTATTTTTTATTTTATTTTATTTACTCTACTTTACGTTATTTTATTTCTTATCCCCTATATTCCTTATTCTATATTGTATCTTTTATTTTCTTTTTTTAGTTTGTTTTCTTTTTATGTAAACAATATAATATTAAACTCAATAAAGATAATAGTAATAACAAGTCAAAAAAAAAATAAAAATTAAATAAAAACAAGTAAAACCAGTACAATTCAAATAGTAATAATGAGAAAAATGAAAAATGAAATTGAAATTGAAATTGAAATTGAAATTTAAATGGTACAATATAAGTTATGAATTCATCCACTTATTCGTTCAAAGTATCATCCAGATACCAATAGCTAAAAGAGATCCTAAACTAACCGCAGTTAATACCCCTGCACCTGCTTTATCACCCGCCGTAATAACCAAATCGTTTTGAGCAAAATACTTATCTGAAATGGTGGATAACCCAGCAGATGAATCTCCCCTTGATGTTCCACCTGTCACATTTGTTAATGGTTGGTCCATTGATGGTGCTAATAAATTGATAATAATCTCTAGCGCACACATTTGTTCACCCAATCCAAAATTACCATCGTTAGAACCAATCAACCAGTTGGTTCCACAACTATGGCCACTTGTTCCACCAGTACATGATAAAGCTGCACCGGCAGCCGAACTTTCGATTAATGGTCGGATAGCATCATAGGTTGTAGGTGCTAAGATACTGGCATGAGATAACATTCTTGAAAATACAGATTTGAAAGATCTTTGGTCAGTGTTACATGAACCAGATGGTTGACACGCTGCTTCGTACATGATATTATTCGAGAAAAAATTCACTGTGGCACTTTCAATTAATCCATCTAAATGAGTTAGCCATTTTTGATCTTCAGTGAAATTATAGAGGTAAGCACAGCCAGAGATAAACACAGCAAAGTTATAAGTCCACTCAAAAATGGTAAAGTCTGTACAATTATGCTCAACGGTACCACCATCGTTGATGTAGTAATCAGTGCCAGTAATGTTGATGAATTCTACTTCAATTAACCAGTCAAAGACTCTTTCAGCAACTTCAACATAGGTTTCGTTTTTAGTATATCTGGCCAATCTTGCAGCTATATTGAATAAACAGCCATTGGAGATGGTGTTTTTATAATTGTAACCATTATTCCAGGTGAAAATCTGCCATCTAAGACCGCCATTGCAATATTCGGTGTCCCATCTTGCTTCCATTGTGTTGAAGATAGCTTGAGTTAAGGCCAACCAGCCTGGCTCGTCCTCAGGAGGATTTGTGAAATTTTTCTCAACAGCTTCAAGAACTGCAAAGCCCCAAAACCCTTGGTCATCGTTACCTTCAGTCAACGACTGGTTGGCAGGAATATAATCATTGTTGTCACCTCTTTGGTGCATCAAGGCATCGTATATGAGTTCTTCATAGGTATTATTTTCGCAGAAATACCACATATCAATTAGCCCACCAAAGGCCTCACCGGCTTGCCACCAGTAATAAGGATCCTGAAACATTCCAACAGTTCCTCCATATCGAGTGCCCATGTAGTATTCTAGCAACTCGTCTTGAATCAATCCGGCAGCATTGCAGATAGACTCTCTGGAAGTGATATCTAGTTCAATGCAGCTAATTGAGCGGAAGAGTAGCAGAAGAAAAGCAATAAGCGATAGTATTATCATGTTGGTGGTGTAGCGAAAGAGTGCAATTGAAGACCAGCCAGTAAACAGTGGAAATCTCTCATGAATAAATATCACCAAGGAAGCTCTAAAATATGACGATGTTAATCACCTAAAAATACCCTCAGTGCTCCAGGCTGTGCAGAAGAGCCCTGACCAGAGCCCTAATAAGCCACATGACCGTGTCTTGTGCGTATGTGCGTGACCGTCTGTGCATGTGTATTATGCTTGTGAATGCGTCATGTGTGTTGGGGTTATCTCACGCGCATGTGCACTGTAGCCCTAAGAGCCCTTCCGGAAGCGGAAACAGGCCACACTGCTGGATTCGGCACTATCTTGGTCTCTTCTCGACCTTGTTTGGCCTGATTTGCCTCTTTTCTTGTTCCTCTTCTTCTTCTGCTGATTCTTCTACTGATTCTTCTACTGATTCTTCTACTGATTCTTCTACCGATTCTTCTACTGATTCTTCTACTGATTCTTCTGCTGCTTCTCATCCAATGCCTACTGTATTTCTCACCAATGCCTGCTCCAGCCATTTCCATCTCTAGTTCTTCAAACTCCACTCCATTTTCTGATCTTGATTTCTCTTCCACCATCACTCCATCTTCCTCGCTATCCACCGACGTCTCCCCTTTATCCCATAAAGATATCTCCTTCAGGGGTGCTCTGGACAAGAAGACAGAGATTGAAACCAAATCTCCTGCTGCTGAAAATGCTATTTCTCATTCTCCAAGCAGCTCCACTGCAGATAAGCTATTGTTTCCTTTGAAACTAATCAGAGTTGCTCTTCTTATCGTGTTCTTTCTGCTTGGCGCCTTCTCAATCGTCGCAACTCAGTTTATTGGAATCGTCATCAACTTTTTGTTGACTTTCTTGTTTAGTTTTTTGTCCAACTTTTTGAAGCTTTTCAATGAAAATCAATTGGATTTCTTGAAAAATTTAAAGGAAATTTGGCTAAGTTTTACTAAAAAATTGTTTATAATTTTATTGGTCTCAATCATGGATGCAATTTCGCCAACTAACATCAAAATAACTTATAAATATGATTCATCTCTACTACCTAAAGACACATTTTTCACTACCAACGATACCAATGATTTAATCTCAAATATAAACCCGTTTTCCATCTTCATCGCGAATCATCAAATTTATACAGATTGGGTTTATCTTTGGTTCATCTTATATTCAGGCAATCTATCAAACTTTATCTATATAATGTTAAAGGACTCCCTTTCAAAACTACTTATATTTGGTTGGGGAATGAAAAACTATAACTTTATTTTTCTTTCAAGAAAATGGAAAACCGATAAACACACTTTACTAAACTCCTTTAATTTACTAAATTTTAAATCTGACAAAAAAAATGGTAACTTCCCTTATTCGCTTGTGTTATTTCCAGAGGGAACTAATTACTCGGATAACCGAAAAGTTGTATCAAATAACTACTGTCAAAAGAATAACCATCCCAATATGAATAACGTCTTATACCCAAGGATAACAGGCTTAAGATTTACTTTGAGGAATTTATACAAGACTTCAAATTATTTATACGACTTCACTATTGCTTATTCTGACATTAAAAAAAATCAATTTCCCGAAAAGATCTACACTTTATCAAACACTTATATTCATGGAAATGGCCCTAAGCAAGTCAATCTATTCTTAAAGATTCACGAAATCAACAGAATCCCAGGCTTAAATCTTAATACTCCGTTTGAATCTCCAGAAGATGAATTGAAACATTCAAAGATTTTCGAAGAATGGCTAGTCAAAATTTGGGATGAAAAAGATCAATTACTAGAAAATTTTTATGAAAATAGCTCCTATATCTTGAATGAAAAAATCTCAGACTTAAATAATACTGATCAATTAAAGGAATTGAATTTCGCTGAAAAGAATAATTACAAAGTTGTATCCTCCCCAATGAAACTAAGATCAAAAACTGAACTTTTTCAAGTCTTTATTGTCCCAATAACTTTTATACTCATCATTCACACTGTCTTAAAACTATTAAAACTTCCTTTATACAACTAATTCTTTATTGTTTTGATTTTTTATTACTTTGATTTTTGATTTTTGATTTTTTTATTCCTCTAGATTTGTTTTTTTATTTTTCTCTTTACTTTGTTATGCAAATTTCCGGGTGTTTCTATGGTTCTCTTTTATCTTTTATAAAAAAAAAATAAACATTCTTTCGTTATATTTATTTTTTTAATTAAATTAAACTTATAAATTTGAATATTTATTCAATATAATACAAAATTATCCACACATGTCCTTATATTCAACCATCAACTGGTTGAGACGATAATAAAATAGATTTTTTTTTAAATGATATACGAACTGTTCTAATAAAATTCGGTTGTCCAAGTTTCCTATCATAATAAACATGAAACCCATTGCCATTTTTCATGTTTATCTGTTGGAGTTTTTTTTGTGGTAGCCTTAGTTTAACAGCAAATGAATTGTCTGTTTTTCTGACAACTACATTGCTTTTTTTTTTCAAAGGCTTCTTAATGACAGCAGTTTTAGTATCTGGTGTCTTGAATTGTAATTTGGGTTTCAATGGCTGAACTGCCTTGTTTATACTGGGTCTTCTTGACGTTGGTTTGCTGCCTCCCCCTGGCTTCTTGATAGGCGAACTTTCAATAGCAATAGGCTTCTCTTCGGATATACCTTTAATATCATTTGACTTTATTCTCTTTTTCTGCCCAGTACCAAGTTTAATGATCCCAAGATTCATATTTCCCTTTTTGTTTTTAAGCTTGAGTTTTTGCGGTTTAATGCTGATTATAGATGATTTTGTGACCTCTGGTTTTTTCGCCCTGATTTCTCTTTTTAATACAACTTCAAAATCCTTAACTACTCTAGCTACTATCCTCTTATCACTTGGAATACCCAATTTCACAACTACACTATCAACTGGCTCAAACAATATCTCACAAATATCAAATAATCGTCTTTTGTCCTTGATAGAAAAAATATTCGAATGAATTGCCGAATATAGCTCCTTTTTTATTCCATTTCCAGTAGCCAATGTCTTTCTCAAATACTTTATAAGCCCTTCAATTGAAAAATCAGAATTTTCCAGCAAATTAGGCTTGGGTTTCTCTTCAACCACGATCATAGAGAAATCATTACTGGGCTTTTTTATCTCACTACTTGGTTGATTTGATAATGTAAATATCTCAAATTCTTCATCTTCTAATTGAGATAGTATTTGATTCATTGAAGTAAATCCAATCGCATTGTAAAATAATTTCAATAGTTCATACTTGAAATACCTTGAATTTTCAATATAAATCGAAAAAAACAAGTAATGTAAAACTAATGAATTCTTAATTCCACCACAGTACAATAGTAACTCAAAAGCCATGATTCTTATATTATAATTATACCTTGGGCTTGTGTAATTGAAAGTTTCTTCAAATGAAAAATGAATCAAATTTCTTTTTATAAGTTTCATCTGCTGCTTCAAGATTGAATACAAAATGTGGTTCTCAAAAGATGGTATTGATTCATCCATATGTTGAAGTTTTTCTACCTCCTCAACAATCATCTTAATTAACTTTTCACTTTCATCAACGTTATTCTCGTCAATAATATTATTTGGTTCATCTATAGTCCACATTAATGACTTTATTAAGTCTCCCATATAATTGTGGTCAAGAAAATAATTGCCCTGATTATCATTAAATTTAATTAAATTTAAGATGAATATTTTAATTTCATTGGGGCATCTTCCATCTATATTTCTAATTTTAGACAATGCAACAGGAATGCCCTTTTGTAAAAAATAGTTTGGAAAATTAGAAAAATCATTGTTCACAGGAACTGATGAATTTTCATAACAAAAAAGAATCTGAAATGCCTTTATCAAGTGCTTCATTCCAATAAATTGGCATTCTTCTTTAGCTAATGCGGCTAAAGCATTTGCAGCTTCTAATCTGATGCCATAATAATATCTTGAATCCATTAGAGTTCTTGTCAAAATACTAGAATAAACTTTGTTAGGAGGACTGTTTTTGAAATATTGAATTGCATCAAGCTGGGCTTCCACATCACGATCAGATTGTAATTGTGAGCAAAACATATAATCTGGTTGGTTTACGTGTATACAACAAATCCATTCAAAATCAGCGTCTATTCTAATCCATTCAAATGCTTCATTCTGCTTTTTATCAAGTTTTTCTTTTGAGAAATCATAAAGATTCCAACTTCTCATTTCCTGTTCTGATTTAAGAATATTTCCAAGGGAGTTATTATTAAGACTATCATAATAGTTTAAATCTGCCATTTCTTCGTTGTCTCCATCAGGCGATCTATGAATTGAGGGGTTAACTTTTTTCAACCTTTTATATTTTGTATTGTATTGAATATCGATTTTTGAAAAACTATCCTTGATATTTACTATATGTTCGTATGGAGTACCATCTGCTTCATGAATTCTGATGGTCATTGGACCTGTGAAAACAGTGTTTGGTTTTTTATTGATTTCATCTGAATTCTTTTTTGTTAAATGGAAAATGGACTCATCGATAAACTCTTTTGCTTTTATCTGTTGATCATCATGACTATTGTTTTGAGTTTGTCGTATTCCCATTTCAATAAACATTCTTTTTTTATTAAATCTTTGGGTTATTTCAAAGGTTGGAGTGCCACTACCGTAAATCCATTGATTGAAAAAATCATCCAATTTATTATGATTTACTTTCTCGCAAATGTATTGAAAATGAGTAGTGGATAACCCGCCATTTGGCAAATCACCGGACATTGCTTGAAGAAAGATCTTAGGTATTACTCTTGATAGACCAAAGGATTTATCAGTTTTTGTCATTCTTCTATCAAGGATGTATATGACGATTGGAGATTTTAGTCTGATAAATTTCAAAGTTTTATCGTCATTTTCATTAATAGGAAATAGAAAAAAGGGATCAGCTAAGGGATTTTTATTGATATCTTGTTTACAAATTTGTTCTGTTGCCTTTTTAATCTTGAATTTGAATTCATTCCAGCCCATTAATTTTTTGTAGTATTGTAAAGACATGTAGTTTGCAATACCAATGGTGACCCAAAAATCTTTATAATCTGCTGGAACAACGTTTACACCAGACCACTGTAGCGTTAAACCATCTAAGATTATTTCAGTTGAGCTGTATAGGGGCTCGATTGCATTTGGCTCATAAAGGATTCTGTTGCTATGGATATTTAAGCCAGCAAAGGAATTGCTATCATTTGTTGTCAAATCATCAACAAAAACTATTGAGTAGCTTGAAAATGGAAAAGAGCCAAATTCTCTAGAGAAAAATTCTATAGCATGAGCTAAAAAAATGGTGGTGCTTTTTGCAGCATTTATCTTTGAGGGCAAGCAGTATATTAAGCTTTCAATTTGAAAGGTATCTTTTTCGTAATCGTAATCATAATAAGCGTTTTGGTTTTTGTCTTTCAAATCGATCATTTTAAAGCTTTTAAAGGGACCAATGGCCCAACCAAGATGATGAGCCGATATCGGTGTAGCAATTTGAAAGGAGACTATTTTTTTGTTTTCATTCAAGGGATGTGGAGTTTCCTTGAGAGAAGTTAGATCACAGCATATAACTTTTATTTCTCTTTCGTTTATACTTTCATAATTTTCATCAATATTGTTGTCGTACTCATTTTCACTGTCGCTATTGGATAAGAGTATTGGGTCATCGTCAATGTCAATGACAGTCTTTTCGATATCGATATCGATATCATCTTCATTGTCATCCTCATCAATTTCAATGGCATTGTGGTAGCTGTCGTTGTGACTGTTAAATTTTCGATTTGATCTCTTTGGTTTTTTTCTGTTTTTCTGTTTATATTTTTTTGATTTTAATTTTGAGACAAAATTCAATGAGGAAGCAACCAAGGGGATTGGAGCAGTTATGTTTGCAATGGTTTTGGGAACAGTTATATCGATTTGCCAGGTTGATTTTTCCCATAGAGAATCAAGACAAGGCAACCAATAAGAAGTGGAAAGACCTAGATTTGAATTGGTGGTGTAAGCATGCCAGTCGTATTTTTTGATTTTTTTAGAATTCAAAAAGCCGTAGCCTCCAACAAAATTAACACCATCAATAGGATTCTGCAAGGAGTATTCAATTTTGATGGTCAATGGAGTGTAAATTAGACTGTCATTTGATGGGGTTCTGATTGAATATGGCGAGTTTATGGAGGCGTTTGTCATGGAAAGTGGAATTGGAGTCTGATTTGTGTCCTGCAAAGTGATTTTGAAGTTGTCGGGCAATTGAATGTATAGCTCTTTAGTATTCTGGCCACTGAAATAGGGATCATAGTTTGCTTTCAAGTAGTGGTGCTGGTTGATGCTCTGGTAAATATTGGAGGAAGGATGGTAATTGTCGTTATCAATAAACGATTTCAAGAAGGACTGGTCGTGGGATTTGATGATGTCGTTGTGGATGTAGCTGATTTTTTTGTTGTTCAAGTAAACGTTTTTGATTTTGATAGATCTGCAGTCGAGATAGAGATACTTCAACAAAGGAGAGGTGGGAGCAATGGTCAATTCTGTGACCCCATCGATTCGATGGGAGGTTAGATCAACATCAATGGAGACGTACTGGTGAACCACTTTGTAGGAGCCATGGTGGTGATAAATAGACCTCGCTGAGGTCCTGGGCTGTTTGGCATCGTGGGCAAGACGTCCAGCAGAGGACGAGGGAATGGCAGTAGACGAGGTATCCATCGACAGAGGTATCTATGGGGGATCTGGTGAAGTTCAGCTGTGCTGCAAAGACATCAACCATCAACGACAGAGATGGATAACGTTGCTGTTGCTGTTGTTTTGGAGCACTTTCTGAAGCACTTTCTGGAGCTTTTTTTGATTATATTTTTTGAATATTTTTTGGTGTGGCCCCCCGACCTCGCGCACTTATTATGGCTGCGCGAGGTCGGCAGCTGAAGAAGGAGAAGGAGAAGGAGAAGGAGGAATGCTGTCTGTGCTGTCTGTGCTGCCAGCTAGACCACTAGGTCGTCGATAGCATGGTTCTTGAACTTCTTGTTGGTTCGGTCACTCGATCGCAAGTTGAGTCTGGAGCCAATGAGCACGAACTCCAAGCACTCTCTCGACTGGTGGTAGTGCACTGCTCCCTCTGTTGCTCCTTCTTGAGATGTTTCTTCTCTATCGCTCACATCTTCGTTATCCAAACCCAATGACAAAACAGAAAACTCGTTGTTTTCGTCTTTGTTCAAGGGAACGTAAAAACGAAACGTCGAACCATTTTTTTCCACGAGTCTCAATCCACCAACCAATTCCCTGTTGGTATAATTGAAATCGTTTTCAAGATCCATTTCTTCTCCTGATTCACCCTCGAGATTATCAAATCTTTTAAATCGCTGTGGAACCGCCATTAAAAAATGGCTTTTGAACTCGTACAACACTATTCCAGTGAGATTTATCGAACTTTTATTGTTGCTTTTCAATACTTCCAATAAGCACCCATTGAAATCTGCTGAGGATAGTTTTGCTAAAAGATTCTGAAATTTCAAATTTTTAAAATCAATTTCCCCATCTTTTGCCATTTTACCATCGGTCGATAAATACTTGTCAATATTCAACAACTCGATTATATAGCTTAACCACATTTTGTTCAAATTTAAATAATCCTCAAACTTCGGTATTTTATTAAATCCTGGTATCTTGTTCAATTCTAACTGCATTTTGGGTTGCATTTTCTTTTTCTCATACTTTTTCTTTGTATTTCTTTTGATGGTTTTCAATTTCTTTTCCATTTTTCTCTGGTGTGACATTGTCTCTGTGATATACTTTCTCAACATCGTTCTTGTATTATTTCGTCTTTGAGCCTTTTGGATTTTTTCACTATACTGTTTATTATTCCTATTTTTGTTGGCTTTTTCCTCGCTCTGATCTTCCTTGCTATAAAATGCTTCGGGGTTGATATATCCAACTCTCCAATTTACATACTTGTTCTTTTTTATAGGATCGTTTTCATTGTATTTTCCACCATCATTGGCATCATTACTACTTGAACTACTAACACCATTGCTTTCTACACTTCCTGTCTGTAAAGTGTGCATCAACGACTTTTCGGTTTTTTTGCTTTGGTTATCGTCATTGGGCTCATACGTTGTGGGTTTCAAAAATAATGTTGGCTTTTGATTGCCATTAACCAAGTATCTTTCTTCTATTAATTCATTCACTCGCACTCTGCCAAATGACCTCGATAGCAATAGTCTTTCGAGGGAATAACTCTTATCCATTTTATCTCTCTCTCCCAACTCATCAGCTTTTGCTCGTCCTTTCATGTCCACTTTTTTCATTTCATTTTACTGTTCACAAAAAAGCGGAAGAATTTCAAAACCTAAACTTAAACACAATGCTCTGATCGAGCATCGATAATAAAGAAATTTAATGTTCAATTGATAATAATCAAACAGTCACAATCCAATTCTAAACTAAATAGCCATAGTTTATATAAAATAAACTTTGAAAATCAATTTGAATAACTCAAATGGTAGCAAAACATAACTGGTTTGACAAGTGGATTTGACTTTAATTATAGCAAAGGAGCAAGATACTGCTCACTAAATTTGCAAACAAACAGACAAACAGACAAACAGATAAACAGACAAACAAACAAACAAACAAACTAGTGTTCTGCTCACGGCTTCTTATTGTAAGGGTGCATATATATACACTCTCAAATCTGCTCACTATCCTAATTGGGTGTGGCACAAGCACTATCAATGCCGGCAAATTTCCAACTGTGTAATTTCTGTCTCAGCTCACCGAGGGTGCCGCGAAATGATGCTTTCACCAATTGTAAACCGGTTTCCAACACTGATTCGGTCAAAAAGCGTGATGCATGCCCTGCTCACATGATCTTTGAGTTTGTTGAAGCAATCTCCTTTGAGCTATCTTCACCCAGATCAGATCTTATCGAGACAGTCGATCTCTACTGGAGCTGCTGCTTGGTTATTTGCAGTTGTACTGGTTCAATTAATCATTTGCATATCTGAGAAAATGTCTGCCTCTAAGTTGGTACTCCAACAATTCAGAAAGAGTTCATGCTCTATCTATTTGTTCGCTGACCATATCTTTTTCTGCTCCAGACAATCTTTCTCATCGTTGCCTTCCTGCCTGTTTAGGACTAGTGATAGGTGTAACAACAATTCAAAACCTGGGGAAGATGAAGACGAATATGAAATCGACTTTATCACTTTAAGGAAAGTTCCAAAGAAAAAAAAAACCCCAATCAAGCTCACCAGAAATGACATTCCATCTAATGATGGTACTATCAAGGAAGACATCAAAGAAACGATATTAGATTCCAAAGAGGATCCAATTACTTTAAGCCCAGTCAATTCAGATAAATTAAATAGCTCGGATAGCCTGAACTTGAAGAAACTGGAAATACTCGAAGAATCAATTAAAAATGATCAAGACAAAGAGAATAAAGAAAATAAAGAAAATAAAGAAAATAAAGAAAATAAAGAAAATAAGAGTGAGAATAAAAATATCCATCAGAATACCAATGAAAAGGAAAAAAATATTGAAACTCAAGCCTTTAAAGTTGATGAAAATGCTGATAATACAGCGAATAGATTCTTAAAACAAACTCAAGACGATGAAATGAAAAATAACCAATCTATTTATTCTAAAATATTACATTCCAAATATAACAAATCAAATTTTGCAATTCCGAGATTAGATAATATGTATTCTGAAATGAATAATTCAAATTTCACTGATAGTTTTACTAAAAGTTTTACTGAACCTGAGGTTCATAATAATTTAGTCAATAAGGATATAAACGATAATGCAAGCAAATATTCAATACACAATGAAAAACCTGATAATTCCAATGACACAAAGGAAGCTACTTCTTCAGACTTAAATCCCGAAATAAAGTCTTTTTATAACTCAAGTATTGAGTTGAAAGAAAAATCAAGTAAAGATCCCAACCAAATTGAAGAAAATCATAAAATAGAAGGAAAAAGTAACAGAAAAGTAAATAATTTAAATGATACCAATTTCAATGAACAAGCAAATCAATCAGCAACTTTAAAAACAAATCAAGAAAAAACTAAATCTTCAAAGAAAAAAAACCTTAATACTAAAAATAATACATCCTCAAATTTAAATTTGAATGAGGTTTTAAATAAAAATAAAAATAAAAATAAAAATGAATTGAATAGCAATGCTTGTCAACCCAAGAAAACAGATAAACAAGCTAAAGAGAACCAAATATTAATAAAAGGATTAATGGATTTAGTCCATGATGGTGATTTAAAAACTGCAAAGAATCAGATTCAAAGCATTGGAAATTTAATTGATATTCTTGACAAAGAATTGAATAAGAATAAGGATATTTCAGATTCTAAAAAGGATCAAAATTCATTATCTCAAAAATTAGAAGAAGAAAATAAAGAAAATGAAGAAAATAAAGAAAATGAAAAAAATGAAGAAAATGAAAACGAAAACGAAAAAGAAAAAGAAAAAGAAAAAATGAACATTTCTGAAAATAAAAATAAAAGTGTTTCCAAAAAAATAGATTCAGAAACAATTAAATCCTTAGAAGTCTTGTTGCATCAAATTAAAATCGATAGCGATGAAACTAAAGAAAGACATTTTCGAGAAAATAAAGCGTATGAATGGAGTAAAAGCTTTGTATATGATCTTCCATCATATTCAGTGTTTGGCATTGGAAGGGAAAATAAAAATAGAAATAGTGATTCAACTTTATTTAAAAACTACTTTACTTCATATAATGAATTGCAGGGAGGTGGAAGATCCAAAGATGTTTTTAAGAATAGAAAGGGGGGTTTAATTAAAGGAGATCCAATTTTAAATAGAAAAAGAAGGATATCGAGATTTAGAGGATTTACATATTTGAAGAATTTGTTATCATTGATAGGATTTTCATTTATTCTTTTAGTTGGAGTTGATTTTGGATATCCGGGGTTTTTATTACAATTTGATCCTAATTTAAAGAAAGAAAGAGAAAATGAAAATGAAAATGAAAATCATAGAGAGATTGAAAAAGAAGAAGAAGATATTGGATTGAATGAGAGTAGTGAAAATGATAATTCCAAATATCTTTTGGACGAGTCTGGAGAATTATTGAAACATTTAACAGGTAGATTTAAATAAACTAGTTAAAATCTAATCTTAAATCTTTCTTTTATTGACATTTTTTGGGTTTATTTGTTGGTTTTTTTTGTTTTTTTTGGATGCGTTTGTTCTTGATTTTCGAATTTTGTTTAAATGATTATTTTTGTAAATACGCATATATCAATAAACAAAAATCAAATTAAATATTATTAAATTTTTTCAAAAAAAGAGGTAAACAAGAAACTAAAAAAAAAAGCAGAAGCCTAATAAATAACAGTATAACAAAAGCATTATTAAGAAGTATAAACAAAATAAACAAAATAAACAAAATAAACAAAATAAACAAAATAAACAAAAAACAACTAGCTAAAATATACAAAAGGAAAAAAAGCAAAAAATGTTTGAGAAATTATATTAAGGAATACAAGAATGGTAAGAATAACCAGAAAATACCACTTATTGGAGTAGGATATTGGGCCAAATTACTTCCACTGTATGATCCGGATTGAGTGACTTCAGTGCCATTGCGAGACGTCTTTAATTTTGATGTTGATTTTTTCTTTGAAGACGATTTCCTGGTGGATGTTCTTCTGGTGGATGTTCTTCTGGTGGATGTTGTAATATATGCGCCATTTAGTTCTGTTGTGGTTGGTTTTTTTATTGAAGTGGTCAAGGCTCTTTCATTGGTAATATAATCGTTGTTTGCTTTGGTATCAGTATTTTGAGGACCAGGAGTTATAACTGCTTTTGTTTCTATGGTCTTGGGTTTGGCAGTTGTTTTGGCAGTTTTTCGGTATTTGGTTTTGTAGGTACGCTTCACGAGACGTACCAAGTCTGGAAGCCTATTGTTGGCGTTGCTATTGTTTTCCTCAGCTGAATCTTGGCCAATGGGAAAAAGAGTTTGGAAGTCTTGGGCACCTTGGGCACCTTGGACGGTTTCAGAAAGATGTCTGAAAAGAGCTTGGTTTTCTTGAACAGCAAAGGAGGTCGAAAAGGCCAAAAGCAAGAAAAAGGCCACAATTGAGGTTTTCATGCTTCTGATGACTAACCTGGCGTTGTGAGAAACAGCAATGGAGACGTGCACTGAGCAAGACAAAAGAAAAGGCTTTTCTTCATATTTATACCATTTGGTGCTGAGCAGATCAGATCTTTCCTTTGGTGTGTCTGGAATTACAATAATGGAGGTGTCCACATTGGGAAAGAAGTCAAGCTTTTTGACGCACAGACCCCTCCTCTCTAACCAAAAAGCCACTGGGATGTTTCTCGGTTTATAAGGCATGGGCTGGCCTGCGTCTGTGCAGACATGCAACCATATGTAGATCCGATTCTGTGGTAAGAAATGAAAAATACAAAAAGATAAGAGAAAAGAAGAGAAGAGAAGAAGAGGAAGGTCTCTGCTGAAAACCAGCACAAAGCCAGTGTTTCCTCTGCTGTTTCTGACGCTGCCACAAAGGCATCAGATGCCTCAGCTTCTCGAAGGACGAGTTACGATGCTGCGAAAGAATTCGCTCTTCAGACATGCTTTCACGCCTCTTTAGCGATAGCAGTCTGTCTACAACCAACGATATACATAAAACTCAGCTCAGTTAACTAGAAAAGATAGCTTCGACACTCGCACAGATTCTTGCAATGTTCTCGCCACACTCAGATCAATCCTTTACCTTGGGCTCATTTTTGGATCCTTTATCAGTTTTGGAAAAAACCAAGCAACCAGACAGCCTCAGTTCCAAACAATTGCTCGATGATTGTAAAGATCCGGTTGATGAAATAGAAGAGTACGATAAAAATTACAGTTCAGATGATGACAGTGATGATGAAATTTTAAACCATGACGATATGCTTAATAATAGTCACAATCCAAATGACAATCAAACTAGCCCATGCAGTATAATTCATCAAGTTGATCCTATAAGAGAAAATGAGCTTCATATAAAAACTGGACAAATCGAAAATGTAAGGGAAAATGTAAAGGAAAATGTAAGGGAAAATGTAAGGGAAGTTGAAGAAATAAAAAAAATTGAAAGCATTAACAAAGTCGAAAGTTTTGAAATTAACAACTTTGATGAAATCAATCAACCTAATAAAAGCCAAAATATTGATCTAAACGAAGACTCTACTATAGATATAAATCAACTTTTATCTTGCGAAAAAAAACTCACAAATTCTATTCATTCTTCAGGTGAACAAAGCAATTCAAGTAACATTACAAACTTGAATCATATTTATGATGCTTGTAAATTGAACTCTTCAGATAACTTGGAATTCTCAAGGGATAATAAAAAAATCATCAGCGATGATAACTCCAATCCAAATGATAAACAGAGTGTCTTGAGAAAAATTAAAACAATTCACAATTTTGAACATATAATTAGCATAAATGATGAAGATAAAAGTAATAATAAAATATTATCACATAGAAATCACACACAAATTCATACCAATAATAGTGATAAAGCTAATTCCCTGAATATTGAACCACAAAAAAACACAAATTTAGTTTCATCAAACAACTATTTCAATGCTAATGATAATAAAACCATCATTGGCCAAGTTGAAAAAAAGAAAGCCACTAGTTTGAAATTCTCAAATGAAAGCAATATATCCACCACCTCAGAAAATGAATATCATCCAATAATCCACATTGGAGTAGTTAAATCATTTGAACATTCTAATAATCCTGATAGTTTTGATAGTCCTGATAGTCCTGATAACTTCAATGGCTTTAATGATTCTAAATCTTCTTCAAGTTCAACAGCAAAATTTCTCGTTGAAGTTTCCCCTAATTCACCAATTGAACTATCTCCAAATAACTTTAACCATCTCTCAAATAACTCACCGGTTGAATCCTTAATCAGTTCAGTCACTATCAGTAGACCAACAACCTCAAAAAGCCAGGCCTCGATCAAAAACCCAATTAAAAACCCAAAAACAACTAGTTCAAAATTATTATTAAGTTTAAAATCTTTACTGGCTGCTTCTTCAAACAGTATAAATCAAAAAGATAAAAATCACAATAACGATATTATAAATAATAATAACAATAATAACAACAATAATAACAACAACAGCAATAATAATAATAATAATAATAACAACAATAATAACAACAACAGCAATAATAATAATAATAATAATAATAATAATAATAATAATAATAATAATAATAATAATAATAATAATAATAATAATAACAGTGTTAATCATCCTTTTATCTTGAGCGCCAGAACTATTGAAGATTCAAACTCATTTTGTGATACAGCTCTCCAAGAAGCAATGGCAGAACTAGATGAAATCCACCTTGAAGTTTCATTTAATAACTCTTCTCCTGTATTTGACGAAGATTTAAAAAATAAATTTGGTATCAAAAAAGATTCTGAAACAAAGATCGATCAACAAAATCTCAATCCAATTCCAAATTTAAACTTAAACTATAATTTTCGTTCAATTGAAAAACCAATTTCTAAAAATCAAATTGAAGAAATCAAAAATCAAAATCAAAACTATATTCAAACTATTAGCTCAACAGCAGAAAAAAATTTAGATCCTCATATGATTGTAGATTTAGACTTGAATTCTATTTCAAGAGGAGAAAAAGAAAAAGGACCTTCGAGTTATCATATAAACACATTGGATTCAGAACAAAACTTGATATTAAATTTCAGATCAAATTACCCAAATATAAGCTTATACGGAAATACTGCTGTTACTAATGACACAAATCATAATACTATTTTTGATAACAGAGATCTAGACAACAATAATCATTACCTTAATAATGTCCATGACTATGACTATGATTATGATTATGATCATGATTATAATTACAATCTTAATTCTAAGAATCAAATTGAAAATACCAATGAGAATGAATATAAAAATCATAACACAAAATTTGGAAACAATTCCTCATCTAATGACTCTTGTTTGCCATCTCAATCCCCGTATATTCCTCCTCCAATTAAAAGAGGAATGAGATTGGTATCTGGGAATTCATTATTAAATGAAAATGGCTCAATAGTGGCTACACCAAGAATGCTAGAAAAAGCCAATTTAGAAGGAAATATCAATGATAGTTTGATGAATTTGAATAGAATCAACAGCACAAAATTAAAGCTAGAAATGAACTACATTGACCAACCCTCGAGTAAAATGACAGATAGACCGTTGACTGCAATTGCAATCAATGAAGAAAATGAAGACAATGAATCACAAAGCTTTGAAAGCTCATTAAGAAAAGCTGATAAATTTGAAAAAAGCAATGGAAATTTTTCTGCGCCAAGATTGGGAAAAGCAATTGATTCAGCATTCAATATGGGAGAAGATATAACAGCCGAATTGAGAGAATTATATGACTCAGAAAACGAGATTAATGGATTCAAATCAATGAAAAGAATGGCCAAGACACCTGTTGGTGGAAAAGATTTTAAAACATTGAACCCGGAATATGCTACATTCACATATGAACACCCACCATCATGCTCTATTTTAGATTACGATTCAGGAAATAATAATTCGAGCTCAAAAGTAATGTCTGCATTTTCAATTTTAAAAACGTTAGGATCATCGAGTTCTAAAAACAATGAGACAACTCATAATAGTGGAAATAAATCTTTAAAAAACAAATTAGGGTTTTTAAAAAAGAATCTCAGCAAGAGTGCTCTTAATGATAACCATTCAAAAACTGATAGTAAAGACATCGATAGAATCGATAGAATCGATAGTAGTAGACCTAGAAGCAAAATGAATGATGATTGTTTTGGACCCGGATTACAGGCTCCACCAAATTCCTGTATAATGATGACCACTCCATTAACCAGAGAACCAATATCTGATTTTTCTAGAAAAAGCACAGCTATTTCCAAAGATATGGTTTGTAATTTATCAACCAATGGATATTCGTTGCAAAGCTTAGCCCAAAGTAATGGAAGCTTAGTTATAGTTGAAGAAAGTGAAAATAACAAGAAAAAACATAAAGGCATGGGAAATTGGAAGTTTAATCTCAAAAGAGAGAAAAAATGTTACAGTGCTGGTGAAGTTTCAATGAATTCGGGAATATCATTGGAAGGATTTGCAGCAGAGTATGTTTTGAGAAAAGATTTGAAATTTCCATTGTCAGGAGATGTAGCTGGGAGAGACTTCGAAGACGCTAAAAGAATCATTGAGAAAAGCAGAAAAAATGGAATTAATATCAACGAGCATTTTTCTATGATAAGCAGTGCTGATATTTCTGAAGGTGGCTTCAGCGGCTTACAGACTCCATCAAACCCATTTAGCCAACATACAGCTGAACTATGTCTTGATGAATCTAAGAAAAACGACAAAAGTAGGTCCAAACTAAAGGCTAAAAGCAAATCGCTAAGACAAAGATTACTAAGAAATAGTAGAGCAAGAAACAAAGGGAGCACTGTAGGCAAAACTAGAAGACCACTATCAAAAGGAAATTCAATCAGATTTGCACCATTGCCTGATATAAACGACGCTACTGAAGTTAATCATCAACCCATGAAGAGCGATGCAGAAATGACTAAGAAAAAATCGATATTGAAAAAAAGGGACCCCAGTCAGGATGTGGAAATTAAGCAAAACGAGCCTGCAACTGTGAAAAGGAACTGGATATCAGGAACAATCAAAAGATTGAAAAAAAAGGATGCCAAATAATGGCAGAGTAGGGTGATAAGTAGTAGCGAAAATCAACCACTTTGGTATATGGTCTAGAAAGCACCATGGTCTAAATAGCATCCAATCTACTCAGCACCCGAGTGGTCTGTGTTTAGCAAAACTCTAAGCGGGGCACCAGCAAACGGGACACTGCATGTACATGGTGGGTGTGGGATGTTCTGTTATTTGTGATATAAACCTACAGAAATCGAAGTGCTTCATCTTCTTTGATGAAAGTGCAATGCTCATCAACTTTCCTTCTTCTTTGTGCTGCTTGCGTCTGTCTCAGCCTTTGGTTCGATTGAGTCAGCACCAACACCAGTACCAACACCAGCATCAGCATCCTTGGAACCATCAGAAATTTCGTGCTCGTTTTTGATGTCTTCCCAGCCCTTGCCAAACTGGAGGTTTTGACCTGCTCTTTTGGTCTCAACTTGACTGAAGAAAATGATGGTCAATATTGGTGTCTACTAAAATAAAATAAAATAAAATAAAATAAAATAAAATCCTGTGTTCTTACTTTTGAACATATTGCAATGTGCCAAATCCTACAACTGTAAGAAGAGCCATGCCTCCCCTAGAAACATTGATTGTTTTTCTGGTTAGTATTTTGGATATTTTACAAAATTGATTGTGCTCTTGGACCTTAATTACTCAAAAGACATACCAAAATGATTTTGGAGTATTCATCTGTATATAAGAAAGGATTCGATGAAATAATACACTACTTCTTTAGTTGCAGTCTTGATTATTTATTTGCCGATTTAGATTTGAATCTTAATCAGTTTGATAAGATAATAAAAAAATTAAGATATTTGGGGATATTGTTTTTTTATATGTATATACTATGATCTAATACATGAAAAAAAGTAGATACAATAAAAACTTATTTTGACTTATTTTTATATCATTCAGAAAAATACAACCAAATTTCAAAAATTTGCTCAACCCCCAAAGAAGAGCCAATAATATTATAGGAAATTAGAAAAGGATTAACAGCTCTTTCTTAGTTTTAGAATTAAAACAACACCAAAACTTAAAAAGAAAATTAAGGATTGTGAGTTATGAATCAAATAGCATATAGCCAATAGTTTTTTATTAAATTAATAAAAATATTTAAGATTATTAGTGTGAAATTATTAAAATGTTTCAGTTAAACAAGACCAACAAAAACCCCTCATTAAAATATTATTAATAGTTTTTGTTTAAAAAAATGAAATTTTATCACCTCTTTTTCGGCTCTGTATTTAGTATTTGTTAGCAATTTGTTAGCAATTTGTCAATAAAAATGATAAGTAATGCGCAATATATAAACTTGGATAAAGATAACATACAACATGACTGTTTCCTGTTCCCTCATATTTGCTCTTTCTTTCTTCTTCTACAACTGATTCTTCAGGAAATCCAGGTCTGATTTTCGATGAATCAAACTCGTCATTTAAAGTAGGATCTCTTGGTTTATAAGGTGGACGGAAGTTCTTCTTCTTTTTGGCATCGACTTTCCTAAATAAAATAAAATAATCTGTTAATATATCAAACGTTATTAACAACAAGGACTGGAATTAAGCACTTTCAATAATTTCTTCTTACTTTTTGAGACCATAACCCAATGCAAAACCAGTTACTGAGAAGCCTGCAAAACAGTACCAGAATAAATTGAATGATCCGGGTTTCATTTAGAGATAAATATGAAATATAAATGGTAGGAGATGGGTGATAAGTGATGAGTGGTATAAATCAAAAATGAGATGGTAGGTTTACTTATAAGATTGTTTTTTTATTCAACGTACAGTGTGAGGTGATGAGGTGATTACCAATAGAATTAAAAAAGCTGAATCCCCATATTTTATCAAGTCCTTAATTGCCGAAGAAAAACCAAACACCATTAAGTTCCGACCTATCAAATTGTAGTATAAGCAAATCAGCTAGGCATTGCTATGGTAGACAAATGGATATTAAAACAAGTATTTTACAGTGGATCATTATGGTTTTGATGTGTTACAGCTATTTCTACTAATTTTTAGCATAATTTTAGATTTTCTTCATAGAAAAAAATTAATTGATTTTGGCTTATTGATTAATTTTGGTTTATCTTGATCGATTTTGATCAGTGATAATATCTTTATTAATATATCTATTGTACAATTTCCATTATAACTTTAGAATAAAAATTAGAACCTCTAATCAAATAAACCGAAACCCATATCATCATCAGATTCTTCTTCTTCTTCAGAGGCTTCTTCTTTTTCTTCTTCAGCAGCAGCACCAGAACCAGAGCCAGTATCAGAACCAGAGCCAGAAGAGGCAACGGCACCACCAGTGGCTAAAGAGGCTAATTTGGAACTGCCTGAGGTAATTAATTCATCGACAGTTTTACCAGAAACTGATTTCAACAAGAGTTCAACTTGTTTGTGGTCGGCTTCAATACCAACAGTTTCTAATAAATGTTCGATATCTTTTGAAGCTGGGTGTTCGTGACCACCTTCGACGAGTAAAAGATAAGCAGCTAAATATTTCACTATTAAACAAAAATTTAGTTAGTTTTTGATTCTAACTTTTCAATTTTCAATTTTCATTTTAAAGAGTGTATCTTTAGGTGTTTTGACAATAGCACATTGCAAATATATATATATTTATTTAATTAAATTGAATTGATGTGATGTGATATGAGCAGTTGGTTGACACATACTTTTGGAAAAATTTTTTGTTCTGATTTAATAATAATGCACACTAGAATAATCACTTTTAAGCGTTGACGCAGACTATCCTTTATGGTTTCTTTGATGATAGAATATCAGTAATCAAATCCGTTATAACAACACAGGTCTTGATGCTACTATTATTGACTGAAAGAAAAAAAATGAGTGAAATATTTCGCCCGTTCTGAGATCTACTGCAATGATGTAGGGCTCTACTAGTTCAGATTGAAGCCCTGAGTGCATTTGTGTGACATGCAAAAAACAGTAAAACAGCGCTCACAACGCTTTCGTTTTCGCGGTGGTTGTTTATATGCAAGTATGCTGCAAATTCCGCATATACTGCATATTCAGCAAATCCATCAGGACCGCCAACGATTTTACAAAATATGATGCAATTTTTTGGTTTTGAAATTTGGTTTTTACGGCTTGTAAGATATGGGTTTCTGGTTCAGTCTCCAAGTGTTAAATTAAGGGATTAAATGTATGACAGTTGATTTTATCGATACAAGTATAATGATAAAGATAATGATAATGATAAAGATAATGATAATGATAATGATAATCACAATGATAATGATAACGATAATGATAATGATAATGATAATCACAATGATTTGGGATCAATCTGAGGAGAGTTGAGTTGATATTACTAATAAGAAAATACAAATCAAATCTGTATATTAAGAGATAATAAACAAGGGGTATTGAATTATTGATAATGAAATTTAATCTGATTTAATGAAAAAAATAAAATATAGAATATAAAATATAGAATATAAAACATAAAATATAAGACATAAAACATAAATTATAAAAGATAAAATAGTTGCAAACACCAAAAACCAATAGAGTACAATAAGAATTCTTGATCACAAGAAAAGAAACAAGCCAAGAAATAAATTAAAAAAAAAAAACAACTAATAAAAAAACAAACAAATAACAAAAAAGTAAGAATTGGATAGATATTCAATAGCAGTAATGAGTAATGTTGTCACTTGATTCTTGATTAATAATTAATAATTAATACTTGTCGATTGTTGATTTAAGTTTGTCAAAAATATTGGATAGTTCTGAAATTTGAAGAGAGACTAATCTGAATTCATCAAATTCTACTTTGGAATTTGTTTTATTTATAATCTTGTTTTGCAAAAATTGGCTATATTCAATTTTTAGATTTTGATAGCTTATAGCCAAGGCCAAAAACTCGTTTGTGATTGAATCAATCTGATTCATGAAATTTTTGCCAGAGATTTGCATTGAATATAGGCTCTGAATAATGTCCAACGAATGGTGTTGGCATGAGTCTGAGTAATTAGATAGATTAATTAAAAGCTCTTTATAAGTTACATATTCTTTATAGTTATTGTAATCCTCGTCATTAAACTCGTTGTTGATAAATTTGTTTTGAATCAACCCAATTTCACTGATCATTTTAGAATACTCGGGCAAGATTATGATCTTTAGGGAGACAATCAAAGAGGTAAAGTCCATTGTTGTCTCCAAGTCAAGAGGAGGAATGGGCTTATTTTGCTTGGGATGGTGTCTGTTTATCTTGCATTTAGCGAACAGCCTGCCCACCACTCGTTTGAAAAAGCTCTTTGAATCTGTGTTTGACATTATGGTAAACCTGGGTGAGCCTGATAAAGTAGAGCTGGGATTGAACAGTGGCCTGCAACTGAATCAAGGAGATAGAGCCATCGGGATATAGCAACGAGAGCTGGAAACATTCAAGGTCTCTTGAGGTTGTTTATATACAAAAAAAAGAGCGAGACGTGGGCGACTTCAAAAGGCCACTTCAAAAAGAAAGAGGATCAAGCCCATCTCAGAGTTGTTCCGAGACTAAAGTCTATCTTTTGCCGAAGCAGCTGCTGCCTCTGGTCTCCCACTTTGTGGCACACAGTTTTCCCTGCTAGTGTCTGCGGTCATGCGCACTCAAGCCTTGGATGTGGCCAATCACTGCACTGACCGGATCTTTAGTACCACTGCGATAGCTGCTGCTTCTGGGCGTTCGGAAAATATTTTATCCTTGAAGCACCAAATGGGGTCTGTTTCGTTCCCAGCCGTGAGAGAAATTGCCGGCTGCAGCTTTAGGATTAACTGGCCCTGGGAGGGATCAGCATTGGAGGTTTGGTGGTGTGTAATTTGCAATTATTTGCGACTTTTGCTGTTTTGTGGGCGATTTCTGGTCTGTGAGGTTCTCTACAATGGGTAGTGCTGCTGCTGGAGGAGTAAATGCAGTGTTCATCTGGTCTGTGAGTGAATATGACATCAAACACTGTGCTACTGGGGAATCTCCAGGACATTTGCACTGGGAAACCAACGGCCAGTGCCAAATTTTCCTTAGCATCAATCAAGCTATTTGCATATCGAGTTCTATAACTTGTATGGTCATTATTTTGGAGGTTGCAAATCCATTTGTGCACTGTGGGCCGCAAAGAAAGATACCTGTTTGGTGCTTCAGAATTTCCCCTCAATAAAGGAATTTTTCTGTGCAAGTTGGACCCCAAACAACCCGATAGAAGAAAGATCATGTTGCAATTAGGCTCGACTCGCTATACTCTGCTAGATGGCCGGAATATTCATGGACTTTCCTCAGAGCGATTTGGATGGAGTTGAAGCTTATGGAAAATTAATTTGTTTATTGTTTTCAATGCTCTCAAAAAGTCCCTTACAATTAGAGAAACTCGTTTCTGAATCGGCTTTTGTATCGCTCTCTTTCTTTGCCGCCCCACACTAAATAACTGCTAATCCCAAGATTAAGACGAGTAAAAGTAAACAAAAAATATTATCATTTTAAACCTATAAAATGTGATCAAGAAAAAGAAAATTTAAACAAAAATAAAGCGTTCTATGATTTACTACATAATTCATCACAGCTCTTTAAAAATGCTTAATAAGTCAATCAATTACTCCGAGTAAACTTCATCTTCGTAATCGAAATATTCATCGAAGGTGTCGTACCATTCATCGCCAGATTCCTCAGGGTCTCTAACAACTGGTAAGAAAACACATGTATCAATTTCACCACCAGTGATAGTATAAATGAACTTGTTGCTCTCCAACAATTCAACTCCTTCTGTCTCATTTGCTACCAAGAAAAGCTTAGCTGGCAAAGATGTGTTGGTAAATGAGCATGCTACTGGGAAATAAACATTGTCACTATCATCAATAGCATAATAAATGTCGTTGGTCTCATCATCTTCATCATCATATGGTGTAAGTGAAACATATACTGATCCGTTTGGAATATTGTCTTGGTCACTAGCTCTTAATCTTGAAATACCAGCTTTATTCATCGTGTCATTATAATAATGCAATATACGAGAAAATCCATCAACAGCAACACTATCATCTGTAACTCCCCACAATGAAGAACAATCCTCTTGATTACTCTCCTTGTAATTGGTGTTGTTTTGCAAGTACAAGTTACCATTTGCACAACTCACCACTTGATAATTCAAAAAATAATCCAACAAAGTGATATATTCATAGCCTGTGGTAACATTATAACCGTCATTCGAAGCAACTGGTAAATCCCAATCAGTAACGTTTTTGGCATCAGCATTATAGATTTCGGTGGTATCATCATAAGTTGAATTGTCATCACGTCTTTTCAATGATCTCTTTTTAACAGGAGTAGCAGCAGCTGAAATAGAGCTGGATGAAGAGGTGGCTTCTTTTTTGCCAAAAAGACATCCTTCCTTAAGAGTTTTTTCAAATGGAGTAACCAATTGATATTGTTTGGCTTTTCCAAACTTAGCATAAACTTCATTCTTAAAATTAATAGCAGTAGCAATACCAGTACATGAATCGGAAGAAGTCATATTAGCGCCTTCTAGATTGATTTCACCAGACACTTTAGCACTGAATTCAACTGATGGTTTGTCAACCAAAGCAACATCCAACGAATAACTACCAACTGAAATACCAAAGGCTAATCCTACTGGAAGACCAGCACCAACTTTCAATTCAATTTCTCCTGTAGCATTAAATACAGGAACAAAGTTTGGTGTCCACCCTGAGGCATATGATTTTGAAGAGTCGACCAAATCAACAACAGCCTTTGCGTTTGAAATAACAAATTTACCACCACCTAAAACTGTGCCAGTGGCAGCAGCACTAAATGTAACTTCAGCACCAACTGTTATCATTGGTCCAAGAGTCAACACACCATAAGATAATCCTGGTAATCCAATTTTGGCAAATGAAACTTCAAAAGAATTCTCATACTCGATTTTGGCTTCAATGCCTAGTTGCAACCCAACTGCTAGATTCATGTCAGCAGCAACTGTACCGGCGGTAAATTTGATTAAAGCAAACGAGAAAGTACCTGAACCTTTAATACTGGCGCTACCTTTGGCACCACAGTCAACACAGAAAAATTTTAATTCAGCACTGATAGCATTGTCTTCTCCCTTTTTGTTTTTCTTTGGTTTGATTGATTTAAGTAAAACTGCATTACCCCATGGAGATTCGACAACCTTTTGTTTAGCTGGAACTTGAATGGTCATTTGCTTATCAAATAATGTACCTGAGATACTAGTAGCCTTTGCAACTTTATTAACAATGATGGTTTTAATATTTTTAAGATCTGAAACAACTTGTTTAGCGAGTTGTTTTCCATTAGCTAAAGCTTTTTTTATTTTGGTTTTGACTTTGGTAAAAAGACCTCTCTTGCCCAAATGCGATCTCTTTTTCAATAAAGTTTCTTCATCTTCATCATAATAATCCAAATAATCATCGTCATTAATAACTTCTGAATCTAATTCTTCTTTATACTCATAATCAGCATCCAAATCGTCGACACCAAGATCATCTAAGTAGCTGTAATACTCTGTGTCTTCAATGGTCTCATAACCAAGACAATCATCAATACCAGCATCAAACTCATTACCAAGAGTACCCATCAAAAAGCCATAGACTGGATCATAGGTTCCACAGGTGTCAGATGATGAAGCTGTGCTTGCAGATAAACTAGTAGCAGCAGTGGGTGCGAAATAGCCCGAAGCAGTGGTTGCAGCAGCAAAAGCATCACTGCTACTATCCTCTTTGCCAAAACCACTGGCTCCCTGAGAATCATCATCAATAGTATATTCACCCCAAGCAAAATCAACAGAAGAAGCCAAGTCTTTAACATCACAGGGTTTACCACCAATTGTAACTATTTGGTTGTCATCATCAAACTTAATTGATGAGGAGTTGAAAAAACAGGTATCTTGAGAATCATAAGAGCCACAGCCTTCTAAGTAAGTAACAAAAATCAAACCTTTGTTACAATTCCACTCATTAACAGCTTTTTTATAAGCAGAATCATCATTAAAATCAACGGATAGTGAACCGTCAGTTGAATCTCCAGAATAGGATACAGAGCAAAAGCCAGAGTGATCTAAGTTAACACTTGGATAATTATAAGTATAATTAAGAGTACCGAACGTATGGTTAGCATTTGGAGAGTTGGTGCTTTTAGAAGAATAATACAAAAATCCATAATCAACTGGATGAAGATTGTTTTTATCATATAAGTCTACGTTCCAATGAACAACGGGAGCTAGGGATTGAGCAGGTGGAGGAGGGGGCATTGAATGAATTGGTTCATCAGAATCTTGTTCATCGCCGTCATCATCAGGAATTAAAGGATGCTCATAAATTGAAGAAAATAGAGTTTGGGTAACAGTTTCATAGGCAGTGGTTGTTTGAACAGTTGTTTCAATATCGGTAGTTGTTTTGGTTTCAATAGCAGTAGTTGTTTCTGTCTCTGTTTTGGTGATTTCTACTGGTAAATCACAATCTTCATCGTGTATTGGAGCAGAAGAATTTGAAATTGGATAAGTTTTATTAGTAAAATGAAAGTCTAAATTGCTGTTAACAGAGCCAGCAATAGCTGCAGCAGCTAAGGATAGAAAGTGAAGTTTTGATAAAACCTTCATATTCTGGATTTCTGCTTAATAAGTTATCCCTTGCGTTAACGAATGTGAAAATAAAGGTATTAAAGATAATAAAACGAAAAAATCAAGAAAAAATTAAAATCAAAGTAAGAAAAAAAAAATATATTAAACTGAACCAAAAAAAGATATTTAACGAGTGAATTAATTTTAAGGATAACAATTTAATAATTTATAAAAAGAATGAACAAAAGAAAGAAAGAAAGAAAGAAAGGAAGGAAGTAAAGGAAATATATCAAGACATTTATATTAAAATTCTTGAAAAAAAAGGTGAAGGGATCTTTTTTGAAATTTGACTAATAATGGCTATAAATCAACGTTTTGATAGATTGAAGATGTTTTTTTTTGATTTTCTAATTTGAAATGGTGGTATCAAATTGTAAACGGATGTTTATTGAAGGTTCAAAAATTTAAATAAGATTTTTCAGTTGAGATAATTTAAGTTAAAAATGAAAAAAACCCAACTGCGAAAAACTTTATCAAGTAAATCCCAACATAGCGATGTTGTTGTGCGTGAATGTGAAAATAGCTACGCTTTTTGTTATATAATGAAGCAGCGTGACAAGCTTTTAAATTTGGGCGAGTTCTTGCTGAACTCTAGTCTCATGTAATTTACCCAACTAAAGGACCATTTGCAACAGAACTAACACTGGAGTATCTTTGTGCTTGATTAGTTAAGTTGGAGAGATTAATGTAGACAATTAGTTGTATTTATTTAGGAAGAATATGAGAACGAAAAGAAATTTGAGCTTTTTCTAACTGGCAACTGAGTTGGAAGGCTGATAAGATCAGAGAAATCTCCTAAATTTTTAATTTTTGTCAGTAAGTTCCGGGAAATTTTTGTCTATAAAAAATATTTGACAAAATCATATCGGTTTTTAGAAATATTTGGATGCAAATCAAGATCAAGTTCACTCAAGACACCGGTTGGTAGCAGCGTTGATTGTTGGTGATCAAATCAAAAAGATTTAGTTTCAAATTCTTTTAAGAGAGGTTAATCGACGGGCTCAAAAAGAAAAAGTTGTAAATGAAAAACAACAACTGGCTAGGTAATGAAAAAAATTGGGAAATAGGTCTTAGGTGTGCCAGGCTATTGTGTGCTTGATCCAGTTGAATATCTTCTATGGCAATTAATTTTTATATTGTATTGTATTGTATTGTGTTGCTTGTTGATTGTTTCCTATACGTTTTCAGACCCCAAATTAGGAGAGTTGCGAACTTCAGGTTTTAAACTGGAAATGGGAATATTAAATAGAAAAACCTTAACAGAAAAGGCCAGACTAATCCACATTCTTGGCAATGTTCATCAGCCGAACTTTGCATCAAATGTTCGATGAGATATGAAAAATGGGAAATGTGAGATAAGAAAGGTTGGATAAAAAATACTGTTTTCTGTAGTCTACTAACAATAAACTGAAATTGGTTCTCAAGATAATCCTAACAAGCGGCAACAGAGAAGCAGTAGCTGCATTATATTGGACTTATACACGATATTCCAGCTGCTTCGAATCCCTTTAATATTTTGTTCTGAAATGTATCTATTTCTGGTTTGCTTTGTATTCATATCCCGTGACTGCGTTGAACTTTCATGTTGTGGTTTGATGCTGTGGCTGGTATAAGACCCCGCTTAGACGAAATAAGTCCTTTGCTGAACCAGCTTTGGATGGCGATTGTGTTGACAGCACAAGATGTGATGGACGTACAGATCAAATGTGTTTGAGAACAGGAATTTTGTGGTTGCAATGAAAAAAACATAGGACCCTCACTCTCGCTGAAGGTGTCGTTTCTGCTGCATTTCTTTTGTGTTTCCTTAACAGTGGACAAAAAGCACAGAGGGCAGCGCAAACCTTATCAATCTTCTACATTTCTGGAGGCTTAATTGCAGAGAATACCCAGAACTTGTGGGCTTGATTCAATAGTTCAGAGCTTGAAACGTTTGGAGCTGGCCAGGAAAAGAAATGCTCTTCCCAAACCGGAATGAGCCCGATTTGTCCAGCCAAAATGATTTTTATCTTTAGGTTGAGGCGCTTTCCAACAGTTTCCACACCACTCATTTAACCACCAAAGTAGAAGATTAGAAGAGTGAACATCTTCATGATCAGTCGCAGAAAAGCAGCATTTCCTGAGGCAAACATCAGCTAAGATCTACCTGCAGGGTCTGCACTCCACCAAAGCGTATCCCGACAAAATCAGTACAAAAGGGATTCTATTGACAATTGGGGATAGAAATTATTGAATAAATAATTCACAATATTTTTGACATGGCCTCGTCTAGCCCCATAAATGGCAAGTTTTTATTTTTTTATTTTTTTATTTTTTTACCTTTTTATTATTTTATTTTTTTACCTTTTTATTGTTTTATTTTTTTACCTTTTTATTGTTTTATTTTTTTATGAGTTTTGAATGCTTTAAGTATGAATAAACGATAAATTTGTTTTTTTATTTTCCCAGCTTTTGAAGTTGTAAATCATGTATTGTAAGATTATATACACTAAAGATATTGATTAATATATTAAGCGTTGTTTTATTGAAAATAAATAAATGAATGAATAAGAAAAAAAAAATATTTTAATTAAAAGAATTGAAAACAGTGTCTTAAAAAATTAAAGTCAGTTCGAAGAATAAAATAAAATAAAATAAAAAAGTAACAAAGCATAAAAACAAAAAAAATAAAAAAATACTAAACAAAGTAATAAAATCAATTGGATTAATAACTTAGAGGTTAATCTAATAAGTTTTTAGATAAAATAAGGGCAAAAAAGTAATATCACAAAAATCAAACAGTATTAAAAATTGAAAGATTAAAAAGAAGCATTAAAATAAAAATAACAAGAAAAAAAAAATAATTTTTTTTTGTCTTGTTTGTCTTTTATAGATTATTTTTGACTTCCGACAACACCACCGACAACAGCACCAATAATAATTAGAATAATCAAGATAAGAATGAAAATACACCATCTTTTCTTGCTTCTTGCTTTTCTAGCGCTATCAACAGCTTTATCAGCTTGAGCCAAACCGTGCTCAACATCAGTTTGAGCCTTTTGGATATTATTATCAATCATTTGGATGTTTTCGTCTTGTTCAATTACTAAATCTTCCATATCATGAAATAATTGAGCCAATTCTTGCATTGATTTTTCAATTTTGAGCAATTCCAAGTGTCTGTCTTGGACCTCGGATAACGCGGCTTTAGCCTCACCTTTTCTATTAGTATTTAGCAATGCTTGAGTGAACAATTGTTCCCCATTACCATCTTCATACTGTTGAACTGCTTGATTTAATTCCAAGTCAGTGGCATCTGGTTTGATGATCTTATATTGTCTTGCTACTTGTTGTTTATTTTGGGTTTTGTGGTTGGATTGGTTAACACTGAATCTGCTGATCAACCCTAGAAACTCCTCCCTAACAGCTTCAGCTTGGGTTTTCTTAATGCTATCACCACCGGTTGATTTCATTAGTTTGGTTAATTGAGATTTTAAATCATTTTGTTTGGAATTGATCTCAGTCAATAGGGAATCAATTTGCCTCTTTAAGTTGAATTCTTTTTCTTCATCGTATTCGCCCAACAAGCTTTTCTGAGCAGAATCGATTCGGTTTATAAGATCCGAGTAGTCAGATAACGATTGCTTGAACCTGTTGATATCATCAAAAAAATCAGAACCTTGGTTCTTGAAGTTTCCCATCTCGTAGCTTGTGTCGGCTTCAAAGGGATTTTGATTATTATACTAGATTGGAATAGTAACGATATTTGTGTCAGTAGGTTAGGAACAAGCCCAAAAAATGGAATAAGACCAGGCCTCCAAGGCAAAAAGACCCTAGAGCACTGGAGCACTTCTGGAAAAACCATTTGCTTACGTTGTAACTCATTTTCAACCTGCAATACGCTCTAAATGTTCTGATTCACAGATAGTAACTGGACTTGTGATGGACTTGGTGATGGAGAGACACATATAAACAACCCATGCACGTTTGGAATTTGAATTCGAGCAACTCCGCGGAATCCGCCCGGTCCGCGTCCGGATTGTGCTCCGCCCCTCCGTCCCTTTGCCACAACTGCGGTTCGAGTCCCGGTGGGGGCGTTGTGCATTTTCTGCTCTATCTGTCCCGATTGGGAAAGTGATTTGTGCTGCTTCTTCTTCCTGGGTCTGTGCTGCTTCTGCTACGCGTAGTTGATGTATAGACACTTGCCATCAAAGAACTCGCCATTGAGTGAGCGTATGGCTCGTGTGGCCTGCTCGTTTGAGTTGAACTCAATGAACACCTGCGTGATGAAAGGCACCACTTCCTTCTTTTGCGCATCCTCCTTCTCGGGCAACGGAATCTTGGACTTCAAGAACCTCGTTTTATGGATTTGCCCAAAGTTCTTAAATATGTCCTTGAAATATCTGGTCATCCCAACTAACAACATCTCGCTTTCTGGATTTAAAACCACATTGTCTATCAAAATCCTCCGTGACTCGTCGTGATAAAAAAATATCTCAAATTTGTATCCTCTTTCAGCCTCCTTTCCACTACCAATAGCAGCACCATTATCATTGCCATTGCCATTTAGACTTTGAAAAAAATCATTAATACTGTTGGTATTTCCAAGCTTGTAATCTCCATTACTATTACCATTCCTCTTTTCGTTATCATACTCATTATCATTGTCATCATTATTATCATTATCATTATCATTATCATCATTATCATTATCATCATTGTCATTGTCATTGTCAGTGCCCTCATTATTGCTGCCATTGTCCCCATTGTCCCCATTGTTATTCGGATTTACATTCCTTCTTTTCTCATTCATATAATTATGCTGGTGATTATAAAGCGAGAAACATTGATCGTTTTTGAAAAACAATGTCTGCTTATTGTATTCTGTAGCTGCATTAGCATTATTCTCCAACTTCTTATTAAATCCTATTATTCGACTGCAATTGTTTGAAAACTTAAATTTCATTAAAAAATTCTTAAATCTAATAGCATCTTGTAGATTTTCAAAATGCAAAATTACTGCATCATTTCGAAATCCAACAAAATTTTTCCTTTCATCTTTTTTAAACTTCGTAACTTTAATTAAATTTACTCCAAGTCTCTCTTTCAAAGTAACTTTAATATCAATCAATTTTATATGCGACTTCAATTGAAAATTATTGATAATAACCTTATTAGATGGCTTGATTAAATTCATAGATCGATTATTAAACACCCTCGGATCATTCAACTTTAAAATTAGTGGCACTTTGGTATTTCCAATTTTCATTCTTAATATACATAAATAAACAATTCGTGCAATTTCTGGTGTATCACAAATAATCATCCCACTGCCCGTTAATTCAAATTTACTATCTTTTAAAAAAACTATTTTAAAATTATCTTTTTCAACAACTTTTTCTCTCCAGTTAGGATGCTCGTTTTCAAATTTTTGAAATGGCCTTTCATTATCTCCAAATAAATTTCGATTATAATACCCATCCATATATCTGCTTAACCCCTTATATCCATTTCCATTTATATTGTGCTCATAATAATCATTATAATTCGGTGCAAGATAAGAATCAAAATTAATTCCAAAATTAACACCAAATTCCCCATCAACATAATTGGGATTATTAACTGCTGCGGCATTTCCAAAATTATAATTGAGATTATAATTCGGATTATAATTAGGATTATAGTTTGCGTTACTGTACCCGGGATTACTATAACCAGTATTGTTATAATTCAAACTGCTATAATTTTGATTATTATAACTTCCATTATTGTAATTGTAATTGACATTGCTATAATTATAATTGACATTATTGTAATTTTGAAATCCATAATTTCCGCCATTATAATTATGGTAAGTATAATTGGGATTATTAAAAGTAAAACCACCATTAGGATCAGCGTTGTACCCTATATTTGAATATGGGTTAATATAATTAGGGTTATAATGAGGATCTGTGTTCTGATTAACACTAAAATTATTATTCAAATTGCTTTCAAACGTTTTGTTGAAATCAAAATTGGATCTAACACCTAAAACCGGTTGTGAATCTTTATTTATATTCAACTTTAGATTTTGTTTTTTATTACTCGAATTTGAATTTTTATCATAATGTTCTTTTTCATTACAAACTTTGCCATCAGTCGGGTCTATTGTTTGATCTTGATTTCTCTTGGAATGAATGTTTTCAAACACCTCTAAAATATCAATTTCAATTTCATCCCCATTTTCAACCAAACAAGGAGTTTGATTATTGTTATTGATATTTTTGTTATTGTTCTTATCATTATGTGACTCGGAGTTTGAACTGTCAGCAGTAGTATAACTTTTATCTGTATTGAAGCTTCCGGTTGAACATTCTTTTGCACTTGAAAGTGAATTGCATCTTGAAGACCGACTTTGATTTTCTTGATTATTCTGTTTTGTACCACAATAATCTCGAGTTTGAAAACTCAAAACTGGTTTTGGAACTTGGTTGAAACACATCTGAGAGCATGGTCGAGAGTTTACTTTCGAGCTCAGATCTTTATTTATATCTTTGTTTTCGTTTTTGTCTTGATCATTTTCATTTTCCCTCTCTTTATTTAGATTTTGCCTTTGGTACTGTTGATATTGATAATCAAATTGACGCTGATATTCCTCTCTTCCACTTATAATACAATTTCTAAAACATAAATATAAAAAAAGTTCATTCAATTTCAAATCCTTTTTGTTCATCTTCTCATCATAATCTTTTTTATAAATCGAATAAAATTCTTCATCTTTATGAAATTCATTCAAGATAAAAAGTCTATTAAGATTATAAGTTGATGGAATCTCTTGGCCTTTGCCCACAATTTCTAAAATTTTCTTTGAAATTTCTGGAAATTGTTGAATTTGAAAATTAATCATTGATTGGTTTTCACTATTTGCAAAATATTCATCAATGGAGAAAATCATATCTTCGTTTTCAATCGATTCAGTACTATAATCAACAACCTTATGAAATGCTTTATCCAATAAAGGTAAAACAGCTGCCGGAACTTGATTATTCGTTAGAACCCCATCTTTTCTATCAAACTTATTATAAAATAAATCCGTTTCGTTGAAATACCTATCATAATTTTCATAATTAATAATATCTTTTACAGCTTCATTGTATTTGCCTTTAAGATCATCGATCATTAGCATATCATATAATTCAGGATTATCTCGAAAATCCAAATGATCAGTGTCACTGAATGTGATTGTTTCAATTAATTTTTTTTTCTCTTTTAACGTTCTTTTTATTTTTTTAAACAAATAGCTATCCGGACTTAATTGATTCAAAAAATCAGGTTGTGCATCAATAGTGATCTTGTATACTGCTTGCAATTTTTCAAAATACTTTTCTTGCAACTCCAAACGAGCTATTCTTTTTTGCTCTTTCAAGGAATCTTTAATTGTCTCCCTTTCTTTATTTTTTTCGTTTACTGGTCTTGATCTTGTCTTTTTGGTTTTTGATTTATAATTTGGTATTGGAAATTGACCAAAATTTCCTCCTGCACATTCAAATTTATGTTTCTGTGTTTGTTCTGTGTTTAGTTCTGTTTTATTATCATTTATTTCCTTGTTTGTTTTTGCAGGACTGTGAACCATTTTTGGGTAAGAAGAAATCTCAAATATGGGTTCATCACAATTATATTCAAGGGTTTGAATTTCGCTATTGCCATCAGCTTTTTTTTCCTTTTCCTTTTCCTTTTCATTTTTATTTTCATTTTTATTTTTATTTTTTCTTATTGATACAATATCAGAATCCTTTTCTTTATTATTATTCATAAATAAATCATTATTATCATTACAGTTAATACAATTCCCATTTAAATTTAAGGCTTCATCTCGAGCATGAGTTTTATCCTGATTTCCAATTTCATTTTTATTTTCAATTTCAGGTTTTTTAGATTGTTTGGCTTTTTCAATTTCCTTTTCAACTTCTTTGATTTGCTTTTTAATTTGTTCAATTTCTTGAAGTTTCTTTTCGATATTTATTTCTCTTTCGCTTTTTTTGTTATTTTTGCTAATGGGCTTTTTGAGTGATGTGTTCTGATTTAATTTATCATTTTCTTCCTTTCCATTATTTTCTTTTTCTTCAATATTCTTCCCATTAATTTTTTTTATATAATCAATATTTCTTTTAGTTTTCTTTATAACTTTTTCTTTGGATCCTTCTTCAACTTTTTCATTGATATCATCATCAATATTTTTTTCAATATTATTGTTAATATTATCATTAATACCCTTAGATTTTGTATCTACTCTCGCGGTATTATCCTTATTTTTTTCATTATTTTTTTTATTTTGTTTCAATGAAGAATCTATTTGCTTTCCTTTAATTAAATTCTTACTGGACCTTAATACCATTCTGTATTCTGTATTTGGCACAAAATCTCTTTTTGGTGTTTTGTAAATTGTCTTAGTTTTGAGTGGAGGTTGAACCGGAGTATTTTTAGGTAAATTTATTAGCAAATTTGTACTAGGCTTATTTTGAATTTTTGAGATTGGTATGTAATTTTTATCAACACTTCCAACATTATTCTCCATATTATGGTTTTCTGTCAAGTTTTGTTCAATAGTATTTTTTTCAATGAGATTGCTTCCCACTAAAACTTTATTTTCAATTTTATTGATATTTGTGGTTTTATTTTTGCCTTCATTTTCACTTTTATTACTTTTTTTACCTTCTTTGGTTTTGTTGTTTGAGTCATCAATATAATTATTATTGCAATTTCCATAATTATTTTTATGATTGGTTTTTTTATCGCTTATATGCCGATTATCACTATTATCAAAAGATTTGAGAACATTATGGCCATTAAGATTTTTATTGTTTGTGATTTTATCATTGACATAAACAGGATTTTTTTTATTATTCAAATCATTATTTGATTGAACATTTTCTAATTTTTTTGAATTAAACCTCAAATTATGGTTTTTGATAATAGTGTTATTCAAAGGAACAATATGTCTCACATTTCTAGAACCTATATTATAATCTGCAATATCTTTTCTAATTATTCTTTTAATCTCTTTTAAAGTTATGGTGATCTGTAAAGGTTTAATAGATCTTCTGTTAGTATTCCTATTACCATTCTGAATGTCGTTTTTCTTTCTATTAGGTTTTATTGAATCTTTCTCAATATATGTATTGGAATTGCGTTCTTCCTTACTTTTATTAGTATTTATTTTTTCAGTGATTTGGCTCTCAGTAATTTGGCTCTTAGTGATTTGGCCCTCAGTGATTTGGTTATTATCTTTAATATTTTCTTTAAAGTTGTTTAAATCATTGTTATCCCTAATGTTAGGTTCTATTTTGTTTTTCATTTTAATGTGATTTTGTTTTTTGTTAAGCTCAACAATAAGATTATCATCATCGGTATTTAAATTATTATTTTGGGTGTTATTAGAGACAACAACTTTTCTTTTGTTATTTTCATCATATGAAATATGTCTTCTTTTTCTAGGTTGGTCAATTATGTTTTCAATTGATAGAATCAGTTTATCTTGAAGTTTTTTTTTTGATTCGATGCTTAAACTCGAATTTTCAGGGACATATTCATAATATAGTTTTCTTTTTTTTCTGTTTTCTCTAGTTTTTGTGTTTAATTTTGGTTTATCGTCCAGAATATTATTGGAAGAAATTTTTTTGGGTCTACCAGGGCGTCTTTTTCTTTTTCTAGATTCTGAAATTTGAATATTATTTTTAGGATGCTGCTCATGGCGATTAGTGACAGAATTTGTGAGATTGATGGAATTGTTGAAATCTGATTTCTTGTTGTTTTTAATTTTTTGAGAGTTATTTTTGTTGTTGGATTTGATCATGTTGTTAGATTTCTTATCATAGGTGACAATTATGAACTTATCAGCATTGAAGAAAGTTTTTTTATTTTTATTTTCAGTATCATTATCAATTTTATCATCAACTTCATTGTCAACTTCATTGTTGAGTTCATTATCGACTTGATTAGATTTGATTGTTTTTTCATTAGAGTTGTAACTATATTCAACAATCTTGCCACTATTCTTGCCAATTCTTTCTTCTTTAGTTTCATTGGAGGGATCAGTGATTTTGTGATTATTTTTGTGATTATGAGTTTCAAAAACTTGTTTCAGAATGGTTTCGTGATTGTTTGCATGATTATTCTCATGATTATTCTCATGATTATTTTCATCGCTGTTTTCATTGATACTATCATCAGTGTTGTCATCGCTACTATCATCGCTGTTGTTATCATATTCCTTATCAGTAATAGTTTCATCATTGGTTACATCGCTAGATTGCTCATTAAGGCCAGTGGCAGTTTGAAGGTTAGTTTCAGTGACAATTTCAGGTTGATCAGAGGCTTTTGTGGTGGTTTTAAAGAAATTTATAGAATTTTTTGAAATAAAATTGTTGGGGTCGGCATCGACCAAGTAGAAATAATCGTTGTGATTATCAGGACTTGTTTTGGGGCAGTATATTATGGGATGGTTATTGGAGGTATTTGGGAGATAGTTAAATAAATTGTGGTTACATATTAATAACTTGTTATTGTTGATGGTGGTGGTGGTGGTGGTGGTGGTAGAATCATTTTGATTAAATACTTTATTTAGAGGTAAAAAATTCAATAAATTGAGTAATAATGAATTTTTATCAATTTTAATATAATTATTATGGTTATTATTGTTATCATTGGTATTAAAAAAGTAGTTTAAGAATTTATAATTTTCATTTAAAATGAAAAAAAATTGTGATCTGTTTTTTTGAGTAAAATTGTTATTGTTATTAATATTTTTTTTGAAATAATTTATTTTATTTTCTTTGATTAGAATTTTTAAAACTTTGATGAATATTAATTTAGCGTGATTGATTGATATAAAGTAGGAATGGGAAGATAGTAGATGAGTGAGCAAGATGTTTAGCAAATGGTGGAGGTTTGATTGATGAAAAATTAGGTGAGCATTTTTAATGGAAAATAGCTGATCAGTCAGATCGTTCTGATCAGAGTGGTGGTTGATTTGGTTGTAATTTGAATTGAAGATTTGGAGGAAAAAGCGAATAGAGAATAATATATAGTTTTGTTTGATTGTGGATAGGATATTTTTATTGATATTTTTGATATTTTTGTTTATATTAAAGTCTGAGCCATATAGTTGGAAAAATGTTTTTAGAGGAATATTATTAGTTAGAGAGATATGGGATAAGTGTAGTTGATAGTCGAATAGTGGGAAGTATGAATGAATATTGTTTGAGTTGAATTCAGAAGAATTGATATTTAAATCCATGTTTATACCTATATTTATACCCATATCCATATCCATATTTGAACCACAATCTGAATCTAAATCTAAATCTGAGTTGGTATGTAAATTTAAATTTAAATCCAGATCTTTATCCTTATCCTTATCCTTATTGGCATCTAAGTCCTTATTTATATCCAGATTCATGATTATAAATCTGATTATAATCAAATTGTTAATATGGTAGTAGTAATAATAACAATGATATTATTATTATAGTTTAATTATAATTGTAATTATAATTACAATTACTAGTAGTAGTAGTGGTGTTAGGAATGATGGAGTATAAAATTTGGATACCTAAAAGTAGAGCAATTAAGTATGGATGTTAGAAAAAGAGTGAGAACAGGCAGTGTAAAAATGAAAACAATGAAAAAAATGAAAATGAAAATGATGTGGAAAAAATTGAATCAAGAAAAGTGAAATGAAATGAGTATAGTATATAAAATGAGATAAATTGATTGTAAATTATAAAATGCAAGAGAGAGTGAAGAAAAACAAAGAAAAACCAAAAAGTAGAAATGGTGACGAAATTAAGATTGGTGATTGGATTTTATATATATATATAAAGGTGCCAATATGACTGGACCACAGTAAACGCCTGTAGAAGAGCTGAAGGTGGATGACGAGAGTAAGAACAAGGAGCTATAGAGGTGCTAATTGATCAGTATTACTCCAAAGGATCCAGATATAAAGATAAGTGAAGAAGTGTAAAATAGGTAGAGTGATAAAAGAGCATACAGATTTTTTTTCCTTTTATATGATGTATGTAGCAAAATGCACTTTAAAATTTTTGTTCACTATGTATATATAAACATCCAAATTGTGCACAGCACAGACAAGAAGACAACACAGGACGAGAAAACCCCCTGAAGACCGAGCAGGCAGTTGGAGCTGGTCAGAAACCAGACCCAGCTGCCCCAGAAACGTCTTTGTCGTCTGCAGCAGAGGCAGCGCAGTTCCACAGCAGCAGAGGCAGCAGAGGCAACAGAGACCTCAAACAGCCCCCAAAGAGCCCTTTCTCGCCGGTAACAGCCTCTTACTATCAATTCCATGCCTGGGTCCCTCAGCAGCGAGCTGGTTTTCAAGTCCCTCTGCTGCCTCTGCTGCTTTTGATGCTTTGTCATTATCCCAGCAATCGCAGCTTGGGTCAACTGCTTCCTGGCCAGCAAGGGCAGTCATTCACGCCTGTGTTTGTCCGCTGTTCCAAAGAGGCTGGTGTTTTTGCTGACACTGTTTCTTCTACTACTACTGCTGCTGCTGCTGCTGCTTCTACTGCTGTTCCTTTTGCCGAAGAAGCAGCTCCAGTTGGAAACACACGCAACCACTCCTCACGTCCCTCACGCACTTCTCACACGCTCACGCACTTTGCGGTCGCGAAACAGCGCGTTCATCCACAGCGGTGGGAAAAAAAACAAAATCGATGACGCAGGTGGCGCATGGGTCCAACGCACCACTACTGCGGGCCCGGTTCTGTTCGAATTGACTACTTTGGCTCTTTTACAAGTAATAAAAAGGCATTACCACTCTTTACTTTCATTCAAAACAATTTCAATAGGTAAAATGTGCCTATAATGCACATGTCAACTACAAATAGCACACCTGTGAGCACGAGAGCATAGCTAGCGGGAAATGGAACAGAGACCCCAAGGAAAAAGTAATTGAATACAATCACATTGAGAAGGTATCGTCTTGAAACAGCGCTGTCACTTGAACCTAACATGCTTAGAAACATATCTGTCTTACCCAAGAGATATACAAAACCCTCAGTGTCACTTGTATTGCTTTTCAAAAATATTTCTAAGAGCTTCCCACAAAATATCCGGGTGATGCGAAACTCAATGTAAAGCAAAAGCAACTTCCAGAGAATACCTTTAATGGTTTCTTTTGAGTAAACGTATTTTTCAAATATAAAGAATTGCTCTTTGATAAATGCAGAGTTTTTATACGATTTCAATATTGACTCCGAGAGTCTTCTGGATTGAATTTTCGAGTTTAATTCAGAACTATTGTGGAGCGAAAGTCTTCTTTCCTTTGCCGGATTAATATTTTCTTTTTCAACTTCTTTTTCTGAAAACGAAATAACCGAGTTGCCATCTGAACTATCATGATCACCATTTTTTTTTTCCTTCTTTTTCTCTTCCTCTTTCTCTTTTGCTTTCTCTTTTGCTTTCCCTTTATCTTTTTCGTTGATAATATTTGTAAAATTCTTTTGAGGGTTTTCATCGTTTGATGAAATTTCCCTTTCAATTAAATGATCAATCGTTATTAGAATATCCTCAGTTAATGGTCTCTTATCTGCATCGTAATTTAGTAACGATTCTAACAAAACATAAATCTCCAATGGCAAATCTCTTCGATAATATTCCCTTTTAAATACATTTGACTGGAAAAAATTTATTATATTGAATTTTATTATTTCGCTTTTCAATTCACTATACTCTTGGTCTTCTTCGTCATTGAATAAACTAGCGGAATATGGAAGTTTTCCAAAACATAAAAAAAATAAAATCATTCCCAATCCAAAGATATCGGTTTTCTTGTTGAATTCGTTCAAGTTTTTATATTTTTTATGACTAAACACATCTAAATTATCTATGCTTTTATTAGTATTGCTAGTGGAAATGTAATTACTTGGTAATAACAATTCAGGAGCAACAAATTCTAGTGTACCCGTTGAGCCCGTTGAAGTTCTTTTATTGCCTTCAAATTGGCTTTCACCGAAATCTGATATAAAAACAGTAGGTAACGAGTTTAAAAATTGTATGCATTTATTTTTATTATTACTATTGTAATTGAAATCAAGTTGAGAAAACTTTTTGAAATCATATTTATAAGATAATAAGCAATTGGAAGGTTTTAAATCTCTATGAATGATATGGTTTTTATGCAATTGGTTTACACCACTTGTTGTGTCTTTGAAGAATTTTAAAATTTCTAGATAATTTAATAATCTTGTTTCAATTTGAGGAAATGAGTTCAAGTTGTCTTTATTTTTATTGATTTTTTTCAATTTTCTCTTTTGTCTAATAATGTTTTTGATTTCGTTTGTTGATAGTTTGGGATTGATAAAATCGTTGACTAGTTCTTCCAAATTGCCTCCGTCGCAATATTCAGTTAAGATGAAAGCACATGGGATCTTTGGACCGAATTGAGACATTGAGTCGATTTCTAACCAAACATGATTATATTTGACTAGATTTAAATTTGAGTGACTTAGGATGCATAGTAGCTCTACTTCGTTGAGTATTTTTTTTAGGTTTGAGGAATTGCCAATGGGGATCTTTTTCAAAGCAAAAAAACCTAGAGAGAAGTCGTTTATAAAATGTTCAACTTTATAAACAATGCCATTAGCGCCCTGGCCTAGTAATTTATTAATTTTGAAGAATTTTTCAAAATAGTTTTGGGTGAATAAATTTGAAGGCAATTCTTCTGATATTGTTGAGGGATCAACATTTTCAAGATTAATATTGATATTAATGTTATTATTATTATTATTATTATTATTATTATTATTGTTATTATTTGAAATAATTAAATTATTTAAGTTAACATTTGAATTGGATTTTAAATCAGATAAATTTGAATGAATTGAGGAGAATCTCGATATTTGGTTTGAGTTTGGGTATGAGTTTGGAGTTGAAGTTGAGTTTGGTAAAATTTGGGGAGAAGATAAAGAGGCAGAGGAAAGATTTGGATTATTTTGAGACGAAGCAGCTAATAATTTGAAGTAGTTTAGATTGATATATCTCGAGTTTTGATTAAGATTATAATTATTGTAATTATTATAATTGTAATTATGATTTAAATTAATAAGACTAGTGTTATTGTTTTGATTGTCATTATTTTGAGTAGTGTTATGATGATGTTCCGTTTGATTATTATCGTTAATATTGATGTTATTAATATTAGTATTATTTAAAACTGAACCACAATTCGGACACTTGTAATCTGAATGATCAATTAAAGTCAAAGAATTTTGATCATTTTGATCATTTTGATCGTTTTGATCATGTTCATGTTTATGTTCATGATCATTGTAGATATTATCGTTTGTTGGGTTAGTGTTCAAATTCAAGGGGGAGGAATCAATTGTTAATAATTGGTAACGATTCGAGGAAGAATCATGTAAAACTAAGGCATTTCTTGAGGGATCATGTCTAATAATCGATACAAACTCGAAAAAAATAGAAAATAATTAATTAGAAACGAAATAAGCAAAATCAATTAACAAATAATCGATCGATGAATTGACAGAGAATTCAAAGATCGAGATTGAATAGTTGAGAGAGATACAAGTGTTAGTAGCAATAAAAGCAAAAATTCTGGAGGCAGCCAGGAACAGGTAGAAGAAGAACATACAGAACAACACTGAGCGATTCGTTGTTGTAAAGAACCAAGGACATTTTTCTGGTGTTTGAAGAAGCTCGAGTCTAGAGAAGCAGTGTCTCCACAAAGAAGAGCTCCTCAGAAAGCGGATGTCGGCCCAGGGGTGCGGAAGCCAGCCGGAAAACGGCAGATCGAACCGGATGGACAGAACTGTGTATTGAGTGCCTCGTGCAGCAAAAGCACTACTCGTTGCTGCTGCTGCCGCCATTGGACGCGGCCTTTCTGCTGCCTTTGCCGCCGAAACAGCGGTCGATGTGTGACGCAAAGCGGCCGGCAGAGTGTTTGCGCCCGCAGTTGGGGCAGTATACAAAGTGGCTCGCGTCGGTGGTCTTCTCGTGCCCGAAGATGTCCCGTCCCCTCGTGCTGCTCCACCGGATCCTGGTCTCAAGCCTGCTGCCTGTGCTGCCTGTGCTGCCAGGCCCCCCGGCTTCCACACGCCCGTACTGCGCCCTGAGCAACTGCTCCTGGAGCACCAACTGCGCCGTCAACTCGTGTGTCACCGTCTGGAGAAGCTCCTCTAGTATCTCAGCGCTCTACCTGCTGTTAGTAGTCGCTCTTGCTGTGTGTGCTGCTCGCTGTCCACTGTTCTTCATACCAAAGACCCTATCGTTAGCTGCTGTTCCATCTTCTCTCAACACCACAATCCACGCACTCTGCTGGAAATACCAATAGTACTAAAATCAACACTGGTAGTATCTATAGTCAGTGCAGGAGCGATAGAAGAAACATCGCCAAACAAAAAGCCGTCTTTATATCCTCCCGCCTCGCTGCTAAAAACTGGGTAAATCGCAACTCAAAACGGAAGTCCTCTGTTTTTGCTTGCTTTGTGTTTTGTTCAAAAAAACAGAATTGAAATAGATCTAATCTCACGCACACAACGTCTCAAATGTAATAAAAAATTACAAATCTTTCCATTGCCTTGTTCAATTTTAAACAATCATGTACTTTTTCTTATACTGCTCAATTGACGTGTCAGCATTAGCACGTTTTAGCATTCATAACTCACAAACTTCTTTTTCATATATCCGTCTATAATAATACACAACCCATATTATTTATCCTCATCATACTATTTTCATACAATCATTGACCAAAGTATTAATAACTGAGCCTAGATAACGTTCCTCTTTAACGGCACACGCATGCACATGTGTGGAACTCTGTTGTTTCATACAGCAGTATAGACTCAACCAACAACCATTTGTTAATCTGCAATAGACATTATCCTACGAATTGTAGTAAAAACGAACTATACAAACTAAATAAAACAAGCAATTGTAGTTGATAATTTGTTGATTAAAACATAACTGTAGACAAAAATAAAATTAGATTGAATTAGATTAGATTAGATTAGATTAAAACTAAATTAAATTAAATTAAACTAAATTAAATTAAATTAAATTAAATTAAACTGACTTATTGTAATTACATAGTAATTTAATAGATCAATAAATTAATAAATTAATAAAATAATAAAATAATAAAATAATAAAATAAAATAATAAAATAATAAAATAATAAGATTATTGTTAAGGAGAAAAAAATAAATAAAAAATAAAAATAAAAATAAATGAAAATAAAAACAAAAACAAAAACAAAAAATCTCTGATGGTAAAAATCACATTTATTCTTTTTAATTGGCCACTTTAACAAGCACATCCACTTTGTTCTCCATTTATATGAATATTAATAGCATCTGAATAATCCTCATTAAATTCTGCATCGTTTTCCAATTCTTGTTGTAATGCATTTCTGGCAACAATATCAAATGCAACCTCAATATTAACATTTTCTTTGGCACTGGTTTCAAAATATGGAATATTACCCAAGCTTTCACACAAGCTTAACGCTTTCTTGGTTGTAATAGCCCTTTTGTTTTCTTCCAAATCAATTTTGTTTCCCAAAATTACAAATGGAAAATTGTCTGGGTTTTTAACATTAGCTTGGATTAAAAATTCATCCTTCCAACTAGATAAATTCTCAAACGATTTAGAATTCGTGACATCGTAAACCAATACACAACAATCTGCTCCTCTGTAAAATGCAACACCTAGTGATTGAAATCTCTCTTGTCCTGCTGTATCCCACAATTGTATAGTGACATTTTTATCTTCAATAAGCATTTCCTTTGTTAGGAAATCGGCTCCTATGGTTGCTTTATATTGATGCGAAAATTTATTGTTAACAAATTGTTGCATAAGCGATGTTTTTCCAACACCCGAATCCCCTAATATGATAACCTTTAACAAAGTTTTCTTTCTAGATGACATTTTTTTTTTTCTTACTTTCTCAATTAATGGCGATAATAGCGAAGATGCTGATTTGATAAGGTGTATTAAATAGGTGCGAGCAGCACAACAGCTAGATCTTAGTAACAAATAATATCAAACACGTAAGAGTACACTCTAAGCAGGATAATCCTGATATCTATCACACTGTGTTTATCGAGGTGTTTGTGAATAAACCAAATGAGGCCTGGATGAGAATTGTTCAATTGATCCTTTTTATGATTAATAGTCAGCACTTGATATTTACATTTCTTTATCGCTGCAACCGGAAACGTAAGCACTGACTAATCAGACCATTTTTCTTTTGAGCAATAGCCATATTGAGGCACGCATCATATTAGGAAACCTCCGTATACAGCACCTTTTCACATATTCGTGCTGTTGCTACTTTGGGCACACTGATCTTGGATGGAACGACACGGAACGAACACAAAAACCGATGCAGATAATATATAAACAGAACCAGAGAATGATTCAAATGATAGACGCTTTTGTTGATGACGCTGTTCATGGATAAAATGACTGGGAGCAAAAGGATTGTTTCGGTTGTTACTGGTACTAACAGGTTGGTTGACTGTAATTAAATGCCTTTATTTCAAGAACTCATACTAACAAACTGTTGTTTTTCAGTAATTTGGGTTTGAATATTGCCTACAGGTTTTTAGAATCAGTGCCTCCAGATGTTCGAGTCACTTTAATTGTTACCTCAAGAACTCTTCCAAGGGTCAATGAGGTTATCAGCAAGATTAAGAACTATCATGATAACCATTTAAAAAGAGCTGGGACTTTAGATTTCGATTATTTATTGGTGGATTTCACCAATATGGTATCGGTATTAACTGCAATTTACGAATTGAAACGAAACTATAAAGAAATCAACTATGTTTTCATAAATGCTGCCCAGGGTGTTTATGCCGGAATAGATTGGGTAGGTGCAACCTTTGAGGTCCTACGAAATCCTCTAAAGAGCGTCTCAAATCCAACTTATAAGATTCAAAAAGTTGGAGTAAAATCAGCAGATGGCTTGGGATTAGTATTTCAAGCTAATGTCTTTGGCCCATATTATTTTTTAAAAAAAATTCAAGATTTGTTGTCAGCGGGAAAAGCAAGAATTATTTGGATTTCAAGTTTATTATCCAATTCGAATTACTTATCATTGAATGATATCCAGTTACTAAACAGCAATGTATCATATGAAGGGTCGAAAAGATTAGTTGACTTGCTACATTTGGCCTCCTACAACGATTTAAACAATGCAAACATAACACAATATTTAGTTCATCCGGGGATCTTTATAAGTTTGTCATTTTTGAAATTTCTAAATGTCTTTTCATATTATGGAATGATAGCACTATTCTATTTTGGCAGATTATTGGGATCCCCATGGCACAACATTGGTGGATACAAAGGAGCCAACGCACCAATCTTTGCAGCAACCAAAGCAGATCCTAAGTTCGATAAGCAAGACGTCAAGTATGGCTCTGCTTGCACGATCAAAGGCTCTGAATTTATCAAAATCTCTCCAGTTGATAACAGTGATGCCAAACAGATTTATTCGTACTTCAAAGAGCTCGAGCTCGAGTGGGACGAAAAGTTGAAGGATCAAATTGCCGATACCCGTAAGGAGTATCCGTAAATGGGGTCTGTAGCACCGCTCCCCAAAAGTAAACCCTCTGTAACAAACCCCTTTATTGGAGATAGGGCTCCTGTTGATATATATATTCAATAAATGAAATAATAAAATATTTTGGTGATGTTGCAACTAACCAAAGAGTGACATTGTTTCCGAAATGAAAGATTATCTCTATCAGCCCAAGAATTACCATTCAGGTATCAAAAGATATGTTAGAAGACCAATTATTCTTCTTTCCACTCTTCTAGTGATTGCTTTCTTCTACTTGTTGACCAAAAATACCCAATCGGACTTGGATTATCCTTCTCCAATCGATACCTCTACCGCTGTCAATACTGGTTCGACTGTAGATGATCTTGCTGCTGACCAAACTAAACATGAAGCTTCTACAGAAAACTTTTTTTATGACCATGAAGACGACAAACTTGAGGAGGAGGAGGATGAGGATGAGGATGGAAATAAGAAGCACAGACAGGTTCCAAATTTATTTCCAACCGATGAAAATGTTGAAATAATCTCAGAAATTAAATCTAGCAATGACCAGATTGATTCTACTGAAAAAGATGTCCAAAATCCTCAATCTGACATTGTATTGAAACCATTTATGCCTAAAATGGCCAATGAAACTCTACGTCAAGAACTTGGTAGAGCAACTTGGACTTTACTTCATAATATATTAGCCAGATATCCCGATAACCCATCATCGCAAGAAAAAGAGACTTTGAATCAATTCTTGCATTTATTTGTTAAAGTGTATCCATGTGGTGATTGCGCTGAACATTTTCAAAGATTGATTGAAAAATTTCCTCCACAAATTAATAGTAAACAGAGTGCTGCGTTATGGGGTTGCGATGTTCATAATAAAGTCAACAAATTTTTGAAAAAACCTCAATATGATTGTACAAACATTTTAAATGATTATGATTGTGGTTGTGGAGGTGATGAAGATGATAATCAAAACAATGAATTTGATTTTTCAACTTCTTATTCAAAATCAGGTTCGAAATCAAATGACAATTTAAATAACAAAGATATCAAAGATAATTATTATAACAAAGATAATGATGCTGAAATGGAAGATCATATCAAAAACATAAAAATCGATGAAGTAGAAAGAAAACAAAAAGGTGGTAAATAAAACCATTTATTGCTGTTTTAATATTTATATATTCCATCATTTTTCCATTTCATACTCAATAATTTCAAAAAAAAAAAAAAAAATAAAAATAAAAACAGAAAATTAAAAATTAACAATTATGCATATATTTTTTATTTTATTTTCATACTATTTTTATTCTTTCAATTTTTTATTTCCTTTAATTATTTATTTCCTTTAATTTTTTTTCTCAATTCTTTTAACTTTTAATTTGGGTTGTAATCTACTAGGCGATATTTTTATATTACTTTTTCACTATCTATATTTCAGTAAATGATTATTTATTCTTTTATTTTTTTAAAACAAATAGAAATTAGAGCTATGTATGTAGACTAATGACTTTTTAGTAAAATTTTAATGAAATAAAAAAGAAATAAAAATAAAATATAGTATCATAAATTTTGAAAAAAAACAGATTTTAAAACAGGTGGTTAATTCAATTCAATTCATACTCATTTTGAAATTAAAAAAACAAACAAACGTAAAAGATGATATATCTACATACAATCATAGCATGAAAACTGAAATCAGTAAAAACAAACAAGCAATATCAACAAAGTGATAAACCTATTCACTGTCACTTTCACTTTCAGCTTCATCCAACCATTTTAAGAAAGGTTTAGCAGCTCTTCTAACTTTCTTACTGATGGATTTATCAACGTATTTTTTACTAATAGTAGTACCAAATTTTCTAATAGAATCTTCACTAACAATATCTTCATCATACAATTTATATAAAATTTTGGTTAAAGAAGGAATTAATTTAGGATGAGAAACACCAAGGAATCTTTCAATACCACCTAAAAATGCCTTTTCAGCTTTTTCTTTATCATCATTTTGAGAAATAACTTTAATCAATAAACCTGTATGAGATTCAATTTCATCAACAATGTCCTCAGTAAATAGAGCTTGGGCTAGAACGGTTAAAGTTTTGTCAGAATCTAAAATGTTCAAAGAGGAAATTTTTTGATAAATTTCAACGTCTGATGGTGATTGTTCAGCTTCTAATAACCATTCACCTAACTCATCAAATTTATCAATAGAAGAAGAGACTAAAGATAATTTTTCTAATTCCTTAGCACGTTGAGCAACGGCTTCTTCAGACATGTCAACAGCCCAGTTATCATCCAAAGTGGAGACAGCTGTTGTTTTGGCTGCAGCTGCAGCTTCTTTATCAAGAGTGCTGGATGGTTGTTCACCATCAGAAAAATCGTCGCCCGGAGTTGGAGAACCTCTTGAAGAACCGATATGGTCAGGCAAGGATGAATTACCAACATGAGCACTAGCAGTAGCAGATTTCTTTGACTTTGATTTTTCTGGAGGGTTCTTTAAAATATATGAGGATAATTTTAATCTAGGATCAATATCAGTTTGTTTACCACAAGCTTTACAGTCTCTTAAGAGAGCTCCTTTGTTGATAAAAATTTCAGTTTCAGGATTCTTACAAGATTTACACAAGACAAATTTATTGATGAATCCGTCTAATAAATCTTGCAATTTAGCTGAATCATGACTACCATTAACTAAGTAACGATCAGTTGATTCGGTGATAGAAGTTTGAGCACCTAGTTCAAAACCAAAAAACTTAACAATATAAGCATTTGGGCGATTTAATGCACGAGAAACATCTGATAAGTTGACTATAGCAGTTTTGATACCATTACCTTTACCTTCAATCTTTGATTGAATTGGAGGCATTTTATAACGGTAAAATGGATCGGTGTTATCACGACAAATATTGATAAAAGACATTTTGATTTCGATTATAAATTATAAATTATAAATTATGGTAAATAAATTTTAGTATAAGTGTTTTGGGGGGTTTTTTAGATTAGTTTAGATTGATCGATTGATTGACTGATTGAAAATGAGAATGATTGAAGAGCTTTGAGAATGATAAAAAAAAGGAGAATTAATTATTCAATAGTACTTGATTGGCATGAAAAATAGATATGGGATAGGATTTCGGTATGAAGATTGAAAGATCATGCACCATTTGATTTTATAGAATTAATTTCTGTCTGATTTCTGATTATATTTAGTTAATAAAATAAAATCTTTTCTGGTAAAACTGTTATGAAGCGAGGAAAGAAAAGTGTGAAAAGGATCAAAAAAACCAAAACCAAAAAAATTTTCACACAGACGGAGCTCGGAACGGAGTTAGAAAAGCCGGGAAATTCGAGTAATCCGAAAACCGGTTTCACGCATCTCGTTTGCCAACTTCGGTGCACAATTGCTAAACCGGTAATAGCACGGGCGTCTAACATACCGGCTTAATATCCGAGGAGACAGGATAATAACTTTGCTACAATTTGACACTTTTTATGAACTGTTTATGAATATCTAATTTACAACGTTTCTGAAGGACTCTTCTTCTTTAATTCCAAACACACAGAGTATATGCTGTTTCTTGCACCATTTCCAACCTCTATCCATCTTCCAAGTCGGTGTTCCTTGCTTACGCTTGCCAATATCCTTATCTTCTCCTTCTTGCCAGTTTCTGAGTCCATTAGCAAATAGTTTTCGTACTCTGTTATTTCTACAGAGCCGATTTTGGTGATGGCTCCTTTCACTTCATTGATACAGTATTTCTTCTTGAAACTGGAGAGTTTGGCGTCTAACTGCCAAACAATCAACTGTCCATTCCATGAGCCCGAAATAAACAAATCGCTGTAGGGAATGCTCTTTATAGTTGTTATCCAGTATGGTTTCTTGGGTGGAATTTGCAATTTTCTCTTTTTCTCATCTGTTTCTGCACTCGCCTTCACCGATTCCAACGCCGGTATAATTCCATGTGCAACTCTCTCTGTAAATATAGGCTTCTTTTTTGATGACGACCAAAGACTAATTGATCCATTGTCTGATCCTGTTATAAAGTGCGTAGAATCAATTAAGCTCACACAGTCTATCGATCCCTCATTGAAAAAATCGCTTTCTTCTTGACCTTCAATGACGTTTTCTTTTGTTTTCTTTTTGACTTTTTTATCGTTTGTTTTTTGCTTTTTATTTGGTTTCTTGAAATCTCCTCCTCTGAACGTCAATCTTGTTTCTTCTGATATTTTCCAAAGCATTGCAGTTTTATCTCTTGAACCTACTGTAATACATTTTTCTTCTCTCAATGCATCGATATCAACAATTAAATCTTGATGCCCATATAATGTCTCTAATTGCGCATAATCATTCACCGAAAATGTTCGAATTTTTAAATCAGACGATGCAACATAAAGTTGGTTAAGCTTTTCATCTTTTCTAAAACTTATTGACAAAATTTCATTACGACTTCTTCTTTTATCTTTTAAATGTAATAATAATTTAATCGGAATTAGTCTCTCTGTTGACCAAATTATTAATTTTCCATCTTTACCACCAGTTACCAAATACTGACCATCTGGTGAAATTGCCATGGTCAATATGACATCTGAATGTTCAATTTGCTTATCTTCTTTTCCTTCTTCATTATCCAAATTCTTATTAGTGTTTTGTTTCATTAGTTCAGATTTATGAAATTTAATCAATTTAGGTTTGGAATTAAAATCCTTTATATTGTATTTTGCTACTGTTCCATCTTTAGATGCTGTATAAGCATATGGATAATATATATCTATTCCCTGCAAGCAATTGAAAGAAACTCTAGTTAAACTCTTCTTGATTTTATTGAATTTAAGATTTAAATCATCACCATAGTGTTTATACACTTTTCCATTTTGGTTGGCAACATCATATTGCAATCTCCTTGCAATAATGTCATTGTCAAGATCTTTGGCATCGAAAAAAAAATCTTCTTCCTCCATTATCTGGCTCTGTTTATAAATCTGTTATGTTTTGTTTTTGAGATATCTGAAATCTTCTTTCCATCTCACAAATTTTTCACAATCAGCACAATTTCATCAAAAAAATTCGTTTTTCACTGAAAAAAATTTTCCACAGAAATCCGCGGTAAAATCAAATTTTTCCATGCTGCGGATTTCTATCTGTATACGGAATTTTTCAAAATAAAAATGGAAATATCACAAAATTATTTTGTAATTCTTTAACAATAACGTAACCTGGTTTTTATCTTTTTTGTTTTTAACTTCACCATGAACTCATCCGCAAACCCATCGAAGAATCAAGGAATAGATGACAATAATATTTTACCATATTAGGGGGCTTATACTGTTGATTCAAATTAAAACAAAAAGTTTGTAGTCTCCCGCGTTTTAAAGAAAAATCATTTGAAAACAATGGACTTGATCTTTCAAAATAATTAGATATCATCTGTGACTGAGATAGAAATGGGATAAATTGCATGAATGGAAATGGGAATTAAAATCATAAATAGTTAATACCATTTGAGATTATAGAAAAAACAAAAATATTTTCAAGAGAAACCAAATCAAAAATTAAGTATCTTTTGATCTCTAAATATTATTTTATAATATATACTTTAATTTGTGAGGGATCAGATTTAAACATTCCAGATGTTATGATTTCTTATTATCAGTTTATAAAAAAAGGGTGAAATAGATAAGATTAATTCAATCAACCTAACAAATTAAATGAAAATCAAAATAAAAGTAATATCACAAATAGCACGAAGGGACAAAATAAATTCAAAAATAAACTAAGAAATCACATCAACATATTGGATTTAAAAGCAATAAATGGGCTAATTAGAAGTAATAATATAACCGATATAATTAGAAATAGTAATAAGAAATTGAAAAAGTTAAAAATTAATCTTCCCACATATAGCAAATGGGTATATTGAAGGAAGAATCTTTAGAAATCGTTTAAAATTGAAAAAATTGGATAGTGCTTTAGTGTTAAATGTTACAAATTCAAATGGGTTAATAAAATGGGTGAATAAATTACCATTGAAATAAATTTTGGTTTCTTATAAATTAAATTAAATTAAGATAACTAAACATGATATAAACGATAAGAACGATAATAATGATAATAATGGCATTAATATAATAAAATTGAATATAAAATTCTACCAGGAATAACCAAATGACCCAAATTAGTCCATTGTGATAACCCTTTAATTTTTTCTAATGGATTAGTGCTCAAACCTAATTTCAATTTGTTGTTTGATATGACAGATAACGCAACTTGTTTTTCTGAAAAATTTCCAGTATTTTATTGAGTATGGAATATTGTGATTCATTCCGAATTTTTATTATATCATTTTTGCTTAGATTTATATATAAAAAATCATTCAATTCTGGAATAATTTTTAATGTTTTAATAGAATTATAACTTAGGTCTAACAACTTTAAATTACTCAAATATTTCTCATTGTCTGAAATACTCATCTCATTGATTTTGTTAGTACATAAATTAATTGTTTTTAAATTAACTAAATTTTCAATGTTTTCAATTTTCACGATATAATTGCAAAATAGGTCTAGATTAATTAAATTTATCATACAATCTAAATCTTCAATTTTTTTAATTTTATTATGTGATAAATTTAAGCCTTTTGAGTTATTCATTTCATTCAAATTTTCAATTTTTTCAATCAGATTTTTTGATAAATCAATTCTTGTTGAATTGGAAAATCTGATAGAAAAATTTCCTATTGTTGAAGTAATAATTCTTCTTAGAAGCAATGTCTTTAAACTTAGTAAATTTTCGAAATATTTATCAATGCTTGTTATCTTATTATGCGATAAATCTAAAGTTTTTAATTTGAACCTTTTTAGATTGAATTGGTTTCCGCCCTTATAACCCATTTTTAATGAATCCGCTCTATTTAATTCCAAATTTTTTAAGTTAAACAATATAAAAAATTGATTTGAAAAGACAGATTCGAGATATGTACTATTAAGTGAACCTTTGTGCAAATATCCCACTGTAAATAGTTCTTTTAGCAAACAAAAAATTGGAAACAAAACTAGAAATTTATACATATGCCGGTAGACACAGAATTGCTCATTGACATGCATAAGATCAAGCATAAAAAATGCTTTTATCCTTATTTTTTCTTCGACAACAACTTTGACATCATCTCGCTGTATATTAACTATTAAATCCTAAAGATTCAGCTACACAACTCTAGAAAGCACACTAGAGTAGATAAACTAGTCCTTCGGGCTCTTTCTGGCTTTGTTTAGCGTGAACGATGATCTTGGGAGCCGAATGCCTAGTGCCAGGAACTTTTCCTTGATGTCGTCCACATTTCCATTCAACTTTTCTTTCGTTTTCTTGGACCTGTTGCTAATCTGCGAAGTAACTGCCTTGAGGTTCTGGAAATCCATCGAAATTTTTTCTTTCAAATTAGCCGATTTTGAAGGAAGAGCCAGAAACACATCGTTGATTATCTCAGCACTATTTCGAGACTTATACTCTGAGTTGAATGTGGATTTCGGTGACAAGCTGAGAACATTCAGACTGATGCTGCTATTTTCTGATTCTTTGCGTTCTGAAAAGAATTTCTTTTTCAAAGATAAAGATGAGTCTCTCTTTCCCGTATTATAAATACCTCCAGTCTCCACAGTGCTCATCATCCCATTACTGACAACATATTCAGGAAGAAACAAAACAAAAAAGTAAATATATCCACCATCCTTATCTCCAAGTTTTATTGGAACTTTTAATTCTTTGGTAATAAATGGTTGAAGATTTTTTATTTCTAATATTCCACTTCCAAGATCATCATCTTCGTTGCCTCTGTCCCTATCCCATGCTTGAACTTGGAGTTTGCATCTACTCTTTGAGTTCACACTAAATTTGAATTTTTCATCCCAAACAGGATTTAGTGTTTTTTTGATAAAGTTCGAAGTATATAGGATAAATCCATTGAGGCAAATTTTAACATATGGATCTGATTTTCCATTAAAATCGCTTGCTATTAAATTTTCTCCCTTTTTAATTGTCAAAATAATACTACCACTATCATAAAATTTTTCATCGTCCTCTAATTCTTCTTTTAATGGTAAATACTCTAATTGTAAATCAATAGAATTTTCTCCCATATATATTTTAGATGGCATGTTATAACTGTTCATTAATACCTCCTTTGTTGAACAAGTAAATTGCTCAATCATGTTTGTTTCTGATTTTCGGGTTTTCAAATTTTTGCTCACTCTAAATGTGATTTTTGAGTTTTCTAAATCTCGAACAACAATTTCCCCTGTGTTGATTTTAATTTCGCCTTCTGGTGTAAGTTTTGATATAAATGAAGGATAATAAACGTCATCTATAAATACTGAAAAATAGTTTGAAAACTTTATAATTGATTCGGTAAAATATAGTACTAAAACCCCAGAATCATGCTCAGCCAATTCATCTAGACTCATTCTAACTTTGTTTTTTTGATTAAATTGAAGTTCTTCTTCATCTTCATCATCAGTGACTTCAACAATTTCATATTCATTTGGATTTTCTTCATATAAATGGTAATTTTCTTCAAAATCCCTTTGTTCTTCGAGTTGTTTAAGTTCTTTTTGTTCATCAAGTTGTGCTAATTCAATTGGTCCAAACACACTTGTTACTGGTATGAATTTAACATCATAGTTAATATATCCCTTTATAATAATCTTTTGTTGAAGATATAATGGGGATTTTTGAAAAGAAACCAGGTTTTTATTTAGTAATATTTTTTTTACACTAAAACTTGTGCCACCTATTATTCTGTCTTTTTTCTTCTTTTTTGAATTTATAATGTCAAGTGTAATAATATCTGTTTCAGAAAAAATAGGGAAATAAATATTATCGCCAAAGAAAAGATTGCTGTTATTTTTATGAGCCAAAGTTTTGAATTTAATTTGACCAGCTGATTTAATGATAATATATGGATAAGAATTTTTTGAAGTTTTCAAATCGATAATTTCATGTAAAAATAAATTAATGATTCCTATCGGTTGTTTATATTTGTATAATGAATCATTTGAATAAATGGTTGGAATATCTAAAGGTTTCCAAAGCAATGATAATCTTATTCTTCCCTCTGGAGCACAATCAAACCAATCAATATCGTCATCTTGAATAAATTTGTTGATTAAATCTTCCGCATTAACTTTATAGATTGCAACGATTGGGTCATCGAATGAAGTGGATGAATTTCTAATTCTAATTTTTAGTTTTGAAGATGACATTGATTGCAATAAAAACTCAAAGACTTTTCGAAACTCCGGATCATTACTTCTTTTATGTACTGTTGATTTATCAATTAGTGTATTATCCAAGTATAATTCGCAATATGGTGATAGGATGCCAAATAATGATGAATCGTGGTTTAGATTTTTTGCTTCGTGAACAGTTATTTTTAAAATTCCTGCATCGAAACTCCCCTGAGAATTATTGTGGTTATCACTATATTCATCATCGTCATCGTCATCGTCAAAGAAGTCTGAATCAAAATCAAAGCCAATGTCATTATTATTGTCATCATAGTCATTATCTGAAAGTATATCAGTATCTAAATTAGTTGTATTTCTTAAATTGGTATCAATTTCAGTCATAGGGCTCTTTTTAAAGGCTAAAATATCGTCATAAGTGATACCATCGGTTGAGTATTTATTTGATAAATCTGGGAACCATTTTAAGGAGAAAGTGATTTTTCCAGAGTATTTACCATTAATTTCTAGAGAAGAGGTTATGTTTTCGTAGGTATCATTTTGAAGTAAATTTTTTAGATCGAAATCTGTTTTACCAATTAATTTATCTCTGCCGAATTTATCTCGGAATAGATCAAAATTTAAATATTGTCTTAAAGTAGTTAGTAGCAAGTAATTTTTAGGGAAATTAAGACCGTTTTCGATATAGTTTTTTTCGTTATTAATCATAAAGTTGTTATTATTTTTGAAATTGTAATAATCACTACTTTTTGGATTAATGATATCAATATTTTTTGATTTATTTTTATTGAAATTTAGTTTAATAAAGTCCTTTTCGTAAACAATGGTGTCTTCAGTTGATATTATTAAATAAGTATCATCGTTTGAGTTTAAATTGATGTTGTTTATGTTGATTACCAAACAGCCTATGGCATCGCCTGGGGGGATTAGCCAGTCTTTGATAACGATGTCAAAAGAGTTTGGAGCATAGACCCAATTTTTCAAAGTGGAATGTGTTATCTCTATTATAAGAGATCTTATACCTGGAATGAAAGCGCCGATATCTAGACCGAAGTTTTCATTACCAACAGGAGCCTTTTGCTTGCAATTGAATTGAATTTCGGGAGGTTCTAAAAAACACACTTGAATTAGGTCTAGATGGGGGAAGTTATTGCTTAGTTTGAAATTTGTTCTGATTATGCCTTGACATGATATTTCATCGACAAGAACAGGGAAATTTTTGGATAAGAATTTTTTGCCTATTTTGACAATTAAATCAGCCTTTGGTTTGATTTTATTTTTAATTTCTAGCTTGTTTAAATTCAAGTTATCGTTTGGGTCAAAGGAGAAGTTCCAATCGATTTGAAAGTGAAAATGGTCAGATAAAGTTGGGTAGTATTTGACAGAGATAATTTTGGGAGGAATGTTACCAAAATCTATTTTTTTTAAAGTTAGAGATTCAATAGCAGAGATGTCGGGGGATATGGTAATAAAGGCCTGATTGACAAGATAAATGAAGTAGTTTTCAAAATATGGGGCATATATTCTCCAAAACTTTAGGAGAAATTGGTTTAGCCATTCCATTGATTCAACGTTGGATGGGTTTTGTTTTAAACCGGATCTTTTCATGTCATCGTTGATATTTCTTTTGAATCGTTCTAGAGATAGCCTGTAGATGATTGACGTGATTAGGAAAATTAAGTAAAGTGATATGAAACCACCAATGTTTAGATATGCGATTAGCCACGAGAAGAAACATAGAGTGATGATGATTGAAGTGTTTTTGTAATAGTCAGAATAGAAGGTCTCCATTATGTAGTTTTCGACCTTTTTTGAATTTGATAAGATTGATTCAGGAGAGGAATCTGGATCATTGTTTTCATTGAAAAACCCAATTTTTTCCCAGTCTAGCGACACGAAATTTTTGGTTTCTGTTTCCAAATTAGCATTTTCAGAGACTTTTGCATTGAGTTTTGCATTGAGTTTTGCATTAATTATCTCAGGAAAGTTTTCAATGGCATCCTGGTGAAAAATTTGGGAGACAGAAGGAGGAGCATCGGCCGCAGAGTTGTTGTCAAGTGAGTTGTTCATTTTTGAGGAAGCCTATGGAGCATCATTTGGTAAGGTGAAAAAGGAATAAAAGAGAAAAGAAGAGGAAGAATCCAGGAGGTGCAAATACAGTGGAGCAACAAAGGCTGAGTAGGACGAGAACTCCAATGACAGAACAGACGAGCTAAACAAGAAAGCCTCTGGCAAACCTTCTCTTCTAGCAGCAGCAGCTGTGATAACCTCAACCAGTGGCCAACAACGCCAATGTCCAACTATTCTCTTGCCCATACCTCTGTTTCATTTGGTCCCAACCTCTAGTTCGGGCCGTGCCGCAAATCACCGGTGTTGGTGCTCGGACTCGGACCCGTCACCGCCGTTTGATGTCCGACTCCGACCACGGATGACTCTGTGCGTGCGTCTACAGATATAACTGTGCAGACGCGTGTGTGTATGTGATACTACGCACTGTGCCTGTGCGGCACGCGCGCGCAGTTCCACGCTGAACCATGCGCCAGCGCAGCCGTCCGGGTAAGTGGTAAGAGACAAATCATCACAATCCAAACCTTCGCTCTTCTTGGACACTTTCTTCTGGAAGCTCATTATATCGTATCAAAATGCGTAGACTCACCATGGAACTCAACGACGTCGAGGAGCTCACTGAGCTAGTTCTCCAGCACGACTTTGATGTGTCGCCTGGCGACTTGGAGTTGTTGCAGATGCGATACTACGGCAGCTGGCCCATCAACAACTACAGCTCCACCAACACCCTCATATCCAACTTGAATCAGATTATTCTTATCGACTACGACATCTACACTGTTACTCAGAATAACCTCAACCAGTTCGATCCCCACGACCACTTGTTTTCCCTTTCCAATGCTGATAAAGACGTCAATTTTGCTTTGCTAGACAACAACAATACTGCTGATGTCATCTCCTTGCTAATTCCCTCCAGCGACAATTCCAACACTTTGATACTCAATCTAATCAAGAAAATACACTTGCTCCTAATTTCTGCAAACAATTTGTCCAATTTTGAGATCATCAGTCTCAACCTCTCAAGAGCTTATTTGTACTACTTGAACAAAGATTTCAAGCACTCGGTGAATTTGCTAGAAAAAATTAACATTGGTCTTAATATTGACAAAAAAAATAAACAGAACAAAAATATCAATAGCGACCATATCCTCTACAACTATCTACAATATCTAAACTTGAAAAAACTTGCAATCATACTCATGTCCTCATACCATTATTATCTAAAACTAAACAAATCAAATATCTTGAATAAACACCAACTTCAAGAATTATTATCTCTCATATCTTCTTTCTTTAACCAAAATTATTTTCTCATAAACCACTTGCCCATTTCCTCAAACTTGTTATCAAAACTCTGGCTATCCCTAATCTACTCAATTTACTCCAACTTGATATTCAATTTCTTGAGTTTATCACCAAAAAAGTTTTCTTTCTCTTACCTATCCAAATTCATTAAAAACAACTTGATCCTAATTGACTTCTCAAACTATCTATTCATTTACAAGAAAAATCTTATAAACTTTCACGAGTTCAAATCTCAATTTAACGGCAGTTTTTTAAACCAAATTTTGTTTCAAAACTTCAATTCAATTCAATTTCCTTACGCCATTGACTCAAATAAAATCAACTCAAAAATCCAAAATTTCATAGACTCTTTAACCAACGTCTATAAATTTAATTACACAAACTTAATTAACCCATACTATAAAAATGACTCGATCCTACTAAATAACTTGAATATCAACGATATCCATTCCTCTATATTAATCAACTCTCCCTCTTATAAAAAATTCTCCTCATTATTAAACAACTCCTTTCTACAAGATTTGATTAAACAAAATTTATCAAAAACTTATCAATCCACTAAATTATTAAATAACCTTATCTTCCTAAAAATCTATAATCAAAATAACCAAATCGATCAAAACGATAATCAAAATGGTCAAAATGATCAAACTCAAAACCAAACTCAAACTGATGATGATAATAATAATAATAATAAAAATCCTTCCTCTGTAACTCAATTGCAAAACTTAAATGAATTGATCCATATATTCAAGACTTACTCATTCTATATAAATAAACATTTATCTATCAATCATAACATTTTTGAAAATCAAAACGAAAACGAAAATTATTACAATGCTAATAACCCTAATAATATCCAAATCAACGTCAATGGTGAATCCAATTCAATTGCTGTTTCAGAAAATTCAATCACTTCAAAAGAAGCTATTGAATTTGATTTGTTATCCTACTTGGAAATTTACTCTATTTTCCTAATTTATCTAATTGATAACATCATCCCAACCTCTTTATCATACGCTTACACTCTAAACACTAAAAGCTCCTTGGAAATCGATGATTTCTCAATCAACAAAGAATATCTATCATTATTAAATAATGACTTGTTCAACTTAATTGATGACACTCTTTTGTTCCTTAAAAAAATTATTCTCAAAGTTGAAAAATTATCAAACATTAATTTAACAACCATCAGTGACATCAGTAACAGCGTTAATGACGATAATGATATTTATAATGAAAATTTCGATATAATTTCAATAATCAACGACAATTATTCAAACGAAAAAATCGTATCTTCTTCGAACTTAAACACATTATTATCTCAAGCATATTATTCAATTTCAAAAACTGAAATCTTTAAACTTAAATACATGAAAAACTATATTAATGATAATGGTAGCTCAATTTTATCAAATTCCCTATCAATGTATAATACCACTAATAATACTAACAGCAACAGCAACAGCAACAACAACACAAACAATCTATCACTTACTGAAACCATTTCTTTTACTGGTTTTGGTAACATCATTGAAAAAAATTTCAAGTTAAATACTGATCATAATAACAAATCAGTCAACTCATCTTTTAAATCATCCTCAATAATTTATAAAAAATTAGATAAGGTTTTAAAAACATACTTTTTAAAAACCCTAATTTTAAACGATTATAATAATCTTGAATATTACTTTGATTATGCCTTGTTATCTTCAAAATTATTTCAGTATAATATCTCAATACAATTATTGAAAAAAATCTTAATCAAAAATCAATGGTACTTAAAAAGTTGGAATCTATTAATAATTTTAGTTTCCTCATTAGAATCTAGATCTTCACTTAGCTATACTACCAAAAATAATTCTGATATTAAAAATTACTTGCTTGATGAGATCAGCTCTAATGATGAAATGATCAAATCAATTCAAACAATCCATAAAGCCAAGGATTTAATTAAATACTACTTAGACTTTAAGTTAAAATTAAACAATTCTATAAACAATAAAAATGATTATTCAAACGTCTCAGATGAAATGAAATATGATATAATTCAAATTTATATAACAGAATTGTTTGTTTTAGAAAGAAAAGTTGGTGTTGAAAAATCATTTGAAAAAGCTCCTAAATTGTTTGAGTTGTTTAATCAATTTTTCGTTAGCAATGCCATTGTTGGTCACAATGTTAGCACTAACAACAAAATTGAGTATTCTGGCACTAATTCACCAAAACCATCTGATAACCAATTTGATCAAGCATTACTGCCAAGTATTGATAGCCTGATAAGCCATAGTTATGAAGATGAAAATATTAATCCAACCCCAGATAGATCTCATAAAAAAGCGGATTTAAATATTGATTCTTCGGCAACTGAACTGAGAAAAATATTTTCATTGTCAAAAATTTTGAAAAACTCAGGTTCAAATTCCCATAACAATTCTAAACCCAATGCGGGTACAAAAATAGAAAGTGAGACAGTAGAATTAAGCAAACTTGAAAAGACAATCAGTAGGTTGTCAATTGATAAACATAGAAATGGGCACCGCAGCGGTCATTTTAGTTCAATTAGAAGAGTTGCTTCAAGACACTTTGGATCATTAAGATCATCAATTGGACCATCTTCCTCTTCTTCACCAAACTCCAAAAATGGACCTGTTAGTCCAAATGAGAGGAAATTCAATCCAAACAAAAAAGCTTTACCAGAACTTCCAAACCACAAAATTGGAAACAATAAATTGACCGCTAACAGTTTTGGATCAGGCTTTAGAAATGTAATATTACAAAGAATTTGGTTGATAATATCTATCTTCTATTTAAAAATGAATCAATTTAAAGAATGCGAAAGCTCTATAATTGAAGCTGAGAATTTTTTCAAATCCAATGATTTAACTAGGTCGTGTTATGGATATTTATTATTAAACATTAATACAAAAGACATTGGAATAATTTTAAATAATAGGTATGAAAATAATTTCAACAAAAAAACTATAATTGACTTGATTCAAAGTAGAAAAAAGAATGCACTAAATGAATTTGAAAGTATATTAGACAGTAATCATGAGTATTTCGATGCGATAATTGGAATCTGTCAAGTCATTCTTGAAGATACAGATGATTTAATGTTATCAAAATTAAATAACACTGAAGGAGCTAATTTTTTGGATGATAACACTTCTGGATTTGATTTTGAGGCTAGAGACGATGATACTGATGATGAATTAAATAATGATAATTATTTGGGAAAAAATAATGATATTGACCTTCTTGATTCAGATAATGACGATGAATGTTACGATTTATTGAATACTCAGTTGAGTCGTGGTAGAACTATTAGTTCAGATACCACAACAGTTAGCTTGGATTTGAAAGAATTTCACAGAGTTTTTTCATCAGCTCAAGATAAAGCAGCGGCTGTCACTAGAATAAAGGGTTTACTAGAAATTTTTGTCAACGATTACTATTATTTCAGCAATGACAAATTGTGGTATTGTTTATCAGAAATTTATAAAAAAGTCAATGACAATAGTCGGTTGGAGAATGCCTTGTGGAAGACAATTGAAATTGAAGAAAACTACTTAATCCGAGACTTGAGGTTTTTCGAAGAGATGTTTTAATTTTAATTTTATTTTACATTTTGATTTTCACTGAAGAACTTTTGTTGTTTTCTTTTTCTTTTTTTTGTTTTTGTTTTTGTGAGTTTTCAAGTTTTAGAATTTTTAATTCTTTTTCTCATAATCTTTATATTTTTTTTATTTTTTGTTAGTTTAATCTGTAAAAATATTAAAATCTGCATGAAATTCTTTTTACAAAAAATTTTGAATCATTTAATTTAATTTTTTATAATATATTCTTTGTTTAATGTTTCACTTTTATACTTAACTCAGACAATTGTTGCTGGTCAAAAATTGAAGCTGGGTTACATTTCCTTAAGGTGATTAGGATGTTGTAAGATTGTTCCTCGTTGGTTGGTTGATTTAAACTTGATCAACAACTCTTCTGGAAGATTTACTGTTGCGAATACTCTTAAACAGTTTAATCAATTTTAAAATTTAAGTAATTCATGTATTAAAGCTATAATAAATAAAGATAAGGCAAAAAAAAATTGGGCATGCAATGTTTTGGGTTTATTTTCATAGCTTTAATCAGTCGCAGTATCTTGAATATTGATTTTTCTGTTTTGAGTGAAAAATGTTTTTATGATAATTTTGTTTTCATCATCTATATTAATACTAAATTTATTTGATTTTCGTAATAATAATATAATAATAAATATAATGATAAGTTAGGAACTCTATTAGAATATCTGAGACTGTATTTTTTTAAAGTTTCTCTTGTAGCAACACTTAAAAACGGTTCGTCGAAAAAATAAGCAAAATATTTGTAAAGGAAAGACTTCAACAATTCACTAGGTTCAACCTTTTATATCATAAAAAAACAGCTAAATAGGATATCGCAAATGAAATCTAATGTTCATTCACTCCGGAATGATAATAAATGTCTTTAAAATCCTTTTCATCGAAGATCCTTTTCATCGAAAATCATTTCTATTGTGATTTTTCTTTTGCGATAAAGAAAACGAGTCAAAAAGTCAATTATTGGACCTGGAATTATAAATATGGATAAAAAAAGGAGCCAAAATAAATTGATTTGATATCTTTTAATAAATAGTGTGGTGATCTGTGTATTGTATAATAGATTTTGTGTTAATAGATATTTTGCATCGAGACTTAAATATTTTGTACAAAGTTTATATGCAAAGTAGGCTGCCGTTAACGATAGTGTAGCGATAATAAAATTTTCACAATTAAATAATGTTGAGTTGTTTTCAACTAGATTTGGACTGATGTTGATGATTGTCCCTTCATTGAAAATGTTTTCCATAATTCTATCAGTATAATCAATTGTTGGTAAAAAAAGACTGGTTTTTTGAAAAACCGGTATAATATTGATGAATGTGGCAATGATCCTTTGATGATAAAAACAATTAAAGAATTCTGGAAATGAGCTGCTTTATATCGTTTTATATTGTTTTGTTGGATTATATTTTGTTTGGCCACTTGCATTGCTCAAAAAGAAATCAATTACAAAGCTGATATACACCATGTATGCCCATGCTGTTATACGTGTAAATATGCATATTTACATATACGCAATCTCAAAACACGTGACTATATCTTAAATATCAGGTGATTATTATATGCTGTTCCCAATTGGGATTACTCCACAGAAGCACCAAAAGCAGTAGAAGCAGCAAAAGCAGCAAAAGCAGAAGCAGCAGACACAGACACCATGGTGAGACTCAAGAACCGATACATATTGTTTGAGATTCTCTATCCCACCACTCCCGACAACGAGCAGAAGCTCCCCAGGCCACTGAACAGCTCAGTTCCCAAAGCCAAAGACTACTCAAGGCTGAACTCGATTCTATCATTACATCGATCTTCTCCAAACGAAATCACACAAAAGGTTATATTAGATCTCATACGAAAGAGTTTGGAGGTATACTTTGGTGACTTTGGCTCTGGTGTTTCTAGTTCTACCTTGCAAATAAAATACTTCTCCAACAAAACCTCCAATGGGATAATAAAGATTTCGAGAGATTACCACAGATATGCCAATTTGTGTCTAACTCTTATCAATAACATTTTGGGCTATGATGTCATTATAAGAGTCATCAAGGTTAGTGGAACAATCAAGAAATCGGAAGAATGTTTGGTCGAAAGAAACAAGATTTACATGAAAAATCTCCTAGAAATGAATCGCAACTCTAACAGTGGAAACATAGTCACATTGTTTAATGAATAGTATATTGAGACGCGTTACTATTTTATAAAAAATGGTATATACATGAAAGTAAAAGTAAAAAAAAAAAACAAACGCAAAACGAAAATAAACATTCATTAATGAATTAGTAAAATAAATGCTAAGAAATGTGTTCAAAAATATGAAATTCATAAGGGTTCGTCAAATAAGTTAATTTTAATCATAATCATAATCACTATATAAAGCATTATTGCAATCAAATATATTATAATATCTTGCTCATATCCTTTCTCTTCAAAAACTATTTCTTTGATTTGGAGTTTTTCTTGGATGTTCTCTTACCACCACTTTTAACACCTTCGCCCTCAATGAACTTTAAAAGTTGTCCAATAGATCTATTATCGATTTTTGAGTCAGTTTTATCGTTTTTAGCTGACGAGTTTATCTTTTTAGTTAAATTTTCTATTTTCAATCTAGTAGCTTTTTCTGTCTCCTTTTGTCTTTCAGTTTCTTCCATAATTTTCCTCAATTCTCTTTCTTGTTTTGTATTTAATACTAAAAATCTAGTGAAACTATCAACATTCTTCTTAGCATCAATTGTAGTTGGGTCATTTTCTCCTAATAAATCTCTAAAGGTCTTATAAGCTTCATTCATATATTTGACAGAGCTATTGATATTGTTAACTGTTGTCAAACTTAAAGCAAATTGATATTTGATCATTCCAGTCATAGTGGAATCTTTACCATTGATTTTTTCACTTAATTCTAATGCCTTAGACAACAAAGTTTTAGCTGTATCATATAACTGGACGGATTGATACATTAATGCAATATTAGTTAATGTGGTGATTGACGCTGGATGGGTTTCATCTCCATAGATGATATTCCAATCCTTTAAAATCCTCGAATAAACTGCCAACGAATTAATGGTATTACCATTGATGTGTTCATAATATGCCAAATTGATTAAAGCTAAAAATGTTTCGTGGAAATCAATACCCAATGTTCTTTCAGCAATAAAAATCCCCTTTCTAGAATATTCAACAGCTAATGCTGAATTTCCTAAATCAAAATAAGATTGGGCTATTAATCCATAAACTTTAGCTAATTCAGGATGAACTGTTCCATAAATTTGTTCATATAAAGAAAGCGATTCTAACAATAATGAAATACCCATGTCATGATCTTCTTTAGTGGTGTTCACACCATAAATTTTAGCACGACCAGTATCCCAGATTTCTTCAACTAATGAAGGTTTATAAACTGAATCTTTGATAATTGGAACAAATGTAACAATGTCATCAGGAATAAAGGTAGTTGTACGTTTGATAATTTCTGATGATGCTGATGCTGATGCTGAAACAGTGGATTTTTTACCTTTCTTTTTACCTTTTTTAACAGTAGCTTGCTCTTCATTGGTAAAAATTATCAATTCTTCTTCTGTTAACTTTTCAAATTCTTGAACAGTAAAAGGATAATTGAAAGATGCCCATTGAATACCAAACTTCAATGAAATTTCCCTAAATAAAGATCTAACTTTAATGACTTTTTGGTCTTCATACCATTTATCAATTTCAGATAAGTTAAATCTGAATCTTCTGTAAACTTCTTTTTCAATCAATTCAAACACAGCGTTTGGTGCCAAGAAATCAAATGATTCAAAATCAACAGTTGAAGAGTATAATGATTTAAGTTCTTCATCGATTTCAAATTTAGGTTTGGAGTTAACATTATAACCCAAGAAGCAATTTAAGAATAAAGTAACAATTGATGGAATAATAGCAATTGGTATATTGGTAGTCAATTCACGTAAAATGTGTTTAACTGAACGAGCAATCATCTCTTGTATACATGTTTTGTAGAGAGCTTCATAAGAAGCAGTGGTGAAATAAACATTAGATTTAGGTGCCTTTGATTTCTCTTCAGTCCCTTTGGTTTCTTCTTTAGCTTCTTCCTTGGGTTCCTCATTCTTATCATTACTGTTAGACTTTTCTTTTTCTTCAGCTTCCTTCTTAGCTTTAGCAGCCTTTGCAGCCTTTGCATCCTCAATTTCTTTTTTGATTTGATCCTTTTTCTCTTCTATTTTTTTTGTTTCTTTTTCTTTATAAACAATTGCAGAATTTGCAATAGCACCAATATAACGCAAGTTAATACCTTTTTTGTGAAGTAAGCTTGTCAAGTGTTCACCATCAATAGGAGCCATAACTTCAGATGTACCAATTTCTTCCAAAAACTCTGGAATCAAATACTTGCTGATGAATTGAGAAATTTCTCTAACGATTTGTTGATCTTGATGAAGTTCTTCTTTTTCTTTTTCCCCTAATTTTGATTCATCGACAGTTAATGAGAAACAATCTGGATTGATAGAAATCTTACTTGGATCCAAAGTAATAGTTGGTTTTTCATTATCTTCTAATAAGTCCTTTTCAGCCTTCTTCTTTTCAAAAATCTCGGCTTCCTCTTTGATTAAAGCAGCTACTTTTCTTCTAAACCATTCTTCAACACATTCGTGTCTGACATAAGTTTCTTTGTGAGGGAAAGATTCTTTGTTGTCAGGTTTCCAATTTGATTCAATAAATTCAATATCTAATGGAGAAGTTTTGTAAAGATCAATAATGTAGTTACGATAATCAGTTCCTTTCATTCCTTTTGTTTCAAAAGAAGTGACAATTGGCACTGGTTTAACCTTATCAGCACCATCGTTAACATAAACCGAATGCTTTCTCAAATGAAAAGCTTCAGCAATTGGAGTAAATAATTCTTCAAATTTTTCGTTAGAAGAAACAGTAATACCTTCATCACTTGATCCGTATACGATTTTAGAGAAGGCTGTTTTTTCCTCGGGGCTGAGTAGTGTATCATTGTTAAAAACACCAGGAACAGGAGTTTGACAAACAACTCTTCTCCCACAGAAATCAATAATAGCAGTACATAAATGGCTAACCTTAGGATCATCTAATTTGTTAAGAACACGAACTGAATCTAAATCTTTGATAGCACAATACCTCGAGGCTTCGTTTCCACCTTTGTTAACATACAGATCTGATGAGTCAGTGGCTAAGGAGTAAAAGATGTTATTTCTTAAGAAAATATGTTGAGAAGGATCTTCGTTTGGGTTCATTGGAGAAATGTTGCCATTTAAGATTTCGATCGCACCTTTGGTTGCACTGAGAGTGAACTCAAAACCGATTTTGGATAATAACCTTTCTCTGAAGATTCTTTCTTGCAAATTAGATTTTGGTAACTCCTTGACTGATTGGTATTCTTCATTCCAATCACGATAGAGATCAGCACCATCAGAACCACCAATTAAATACTGCAATTGTGTTTTGCCTAAGTCAGGATACAAAGAAGATTGCTTCTCAAGAAATTTATCGGAGGTGGTAGATGAAGATGGGGCAATCCATGGAGTTGATAAAAACGAATCAGTTGGTAAAAGAAACAATAAGGGACTTGAAGAGTTTAAAAGATCGTTATTACGTTTACAAACCTGATTAAATTTGAGAGAAATAGAACGAACTAGCGAAATCAAAGAATGTGATTTAATTAAGGAATTTTTTTTGACTGAGGTTTTTTTAATAGTTGGATCAAAATTATTCGATGAACAGTTGTTAACGAAAAACCCATTAATCGAGGAAGTGACATGATAAGTTTCATTTTCTAAAGTTTGAATAGTCAAGTATAATAAGTGGCCTCTTAATTTGAAATAAGAAGATGGTGGATTCCAAGAAGAAAGAAAAATGTTCTTTAAAGCAGGTTTCAATCTGATTGAAGAAGATGGAGAATGTTGTTTAAAAGTTGGAGCAATGAACAACTCCTTTGAATAGGAAGCGAGTTTTTCTTTATCTTCAGGAGATAAAGTTTTTTCCTCTTCTTTTTTGTCATTATTATCTTTCGTTTTTTTTGCATCCTCAGCATCTTCAGAATCTTTTTTAATAATTGGAGATAATTTAATGTTTTGAAATTTACTTGAACCAGCACCTATACCTAAAATGTCAGATAAAGTTTCAAACTCAGAGACTTGTGTCAACGCTGAGATTTCTCTTAATTTCAACAAATGTTCTCTAACATCTCTTTCTGTATATGGCTTTTCAACTGCAACTAAAGATAAAGATGAATTGTCATCCGACGAAGTCGAAGAAAGTATGTCACTAATTGTAGTTTCAGATAGTAAAGCGTTCTTTGAACCTTTGAGGCATAAATTGAAACAAGTTAAATAATTCGATTGAGATAATACTGAGATTGACTGAGCAATGTCGTGAATTGTTTCAAACTGGGAGACCATTAAGGATAATTCAGATGGTGAATCAGACGAGTCAGATAAAGGAAGTTTCACCGAAACTTGGATCATCAGAGGCTCGACAAAATCGTTAGCTTCATTCTTTTCGGAGCCTTGAGATGGCTCAGTAGATTCAGCAGATTCAGCGGATTCAGCAGGGTCAGTAACATCGGCTTTTTGAGCCTCTTTCACTTGAGGAGCCAGCTCAGGTTTTTTGGTTTGTTCAACATTTCCATTGGATTCAGGAATTGTAGTAACTGGCTGGGCACTTTCAACCTTTAAATCAGCGCTCATTCTTTGGAAAATGAAAGTTGTAACAACTAGAGACTAGAAAAACAAAAAGATAACAATGTATTGGACAAAAAAAAGATTATAAATAAGCTGAAAGAAGATATTTACAAGAGGAACAATAAAGGTGTATTTACTATATATCTCTTTTCTATGACCTGCGTTCTACACCAGTCATAAATCGTGGAGTTGATCTTGAAAAAATGGTGAAAAAATTTTGGAGTGCAATTCCGAAGCTGAAATTTGCGGTGAAAGCGCGGTTTATGCCGGTCTCCGCGTCCACGGAAGCTCAACGGTTATGCAGATGGTGCATACGGCGCGGATCAGAGCTCGTCGTGGAAATCCGCAAGATCCGCATCAAAGTCCTCCTCAGAATCAGAAGCAGCAGAATCAGCAGAATCAGAAGCACTAACCAGATGTATTTCGGCCTCCTTGAGCTCCACCGCCTTTATTTGCTTTGCTTCTTCTCGCAAAGCTGTGATCTCATCGTCGTAGTCGCTCCATTCTTTGATTTGACGTCTTGCTCGATCCAATTTCGGTTCTCTGGTGAGTGGATTGTTACAGAGATCAATTGTTTTAGCAGTTCTCAAGCTTTCGTCTGAGCACCATGTCTCGCACCATAACCAGTCCTGAGGCAATGAGAAGATTTTAATTTCCTTTTGCAAGTTGTTTGGCAAATCTTGGTCCAAATTGGATAATGAATTTGGGTCTGCAGATAAAGATTGATAATGCTGTCTTAACCGATCTCCAGCTGCAATTCCTCTGAATTTTTTCAAATCAATCACATAAAGCGCGCTGATATGGTATTTATACTCATCTCCTAATAAATTGGCCCAATACCCTTGTTTCCAAAATCGAAATCCCTCCATTTCTTTTCTTGAATCACACATTGGTGTATATCCATATGGCGCACCTTTCAAATTCAAGTCAACTAACTCTTTCAAATCTGTTCTGCAAATTTGATCTGAATCAACAAATATCACTTTATCTAAATCTTGAGGGAAAATCACATCTAAAAACAATATCTTATAGCCCCAAAACGTTCTTTGTTTTTCTCTTTGAGGTCTTAACCAAAATGGCCATTTATATGTTATCAACTCGTATTTGAAATCATACTTCTTAGCTAAATATGGTAGAAATTCCTTGAATGATGGTGACATAAAATTCTCAATTAACCAAAATTTGATACTATGCTTTGTATGTTTTCTAACAGATGCTGTCATTATACTTAGAAATCTTTCATATAAGTGTCCACTTGCAATTGTAAAAATATTAATATCCGCTTTATCCAAATTATAATTTGAACCAACCAATTCATTATCTTTGCCACTAATCTTATTAAAAACATTTTTCAATAACCTTGGTAATTTATTCACTATTCCGTCTAAATTCAATATTTTCTTAAATGTACTTGCATCAAAATCATCCGCATCTTGATCATTTTTAATAATCAAGCTACTACCTTCCATTCCAGGGTTTTTAACAAATCTTGGAAAAATTGTCAATCCATTCATATCTGAAATACCAAGATATGAATCATTCCTAGAAATCTTTTTTCCCTCATTGTCAATGATGAAAATGTCATTAATTGAATAAATCTCCCTAGATTTAGAATTTGGTTTAATTTGAAACTTCCATAGCCCAGGGTTGGATTTTAACTGCAAATACCCAAGATTAGCCATGATGTTAGTATCTGAATATGTTTTATCTTGAACATCAATTAGCTCAACTTGAGCTCCCACTGGAGGAATTTTCTTTTCAATATCTTTACTATGCCCTTCAATTAATATATTTCTCAACTCATAAATTCCTTCAACATAACCGAATTCTGTAGAATCAAGTTTAATATTATCAAGATCCCAAATCGATGTTTTAGGCATAACAATCCATGACGTTGAAACATCCATATCTAATGTAAATAATGTCTTTTCAGGCACATTTTCAAATTTCGCATTGTAATTGTTTCTATCAATTTCCCCACTATCAGAATCAAATGTAACATTCGAAAGATATAACCCACGATAAAATCTTTTGATACTAATCTCGCTCATTTCCAAATCTGGTTGAAGTAAAATAGTAATATGACAAAGATTAGAAAATCTGGCTAAATTTGTAAAACCGTCTAGCATTGTTAATATCTTTTGAGATTCTTCACTAATAGGATCAATAATTGCAACAATCTCTAGATCTGCCAAATCTTTAGATCTAAAAACTGATTTAGCATTTTCATTACCGATTTCAATTGAAACATCTTCATAAGTGATTGAAGATAAATCATACCTAGTGATTTTTTCACCAATCTGATAATCAACTTGGTTAGTGTCAAAAAAGCTCTTGGTTAAAACCGTTGATAACAATTCAAACCAATCATAATAGTCTTTAAATAAGGTTATTTCAGTTTTTTGGTATATCAAAATCTGATTTTTAAACGAAATATCAAGATCTGTTCTTAAAATATCAATGGGTTTTAATCTATTTTCAATTTCATATAGAACTAAGAAATCTATTTCTTTTTCAGTGAACAATTCTTCTTCACTATTAAATTTAATCAATCTGCTGTTCACAATAATTACTGGAGCATAATTATAAGCTTCAATATCAATATCAATTGATTTAAGTAAACTGATAACTTCCTTGTTAAAATGTTGTTTGTGTTGATCTTTAAACTCAATTAAATTTGAGTTTCTTTCAATAATATCCACAACTAATTCCATTGTATCCTTTAATGTAATTGATTTGCCAATATTTTTATTAGTAAGAGATTCTTTGATTTTTTTGAAATTAGAGTTATCTATAGCGGTATTTACTAATTTGATTCTGGCTTTATAATCTTGGTCATATTCGAATAGACTATACTCCATTTTAAGCAATTCAACCACTTCTTTCAAAAATGGTTTTGAATTAAAATCACCAATTAAATAAGTAGTTATTGGAATTTTCTGTTCGGAATTAATTCTTCTTATTTTTTTTTCGTATTGAAACTCAACAGTGTTTTCTTGAATTTTTTCATTATATCTGATTGTTTTAAAAAATTCTTCAGAGAAAAATTTATAAGTAAACCCTTCATCAATAATTCCATCATCAATTCCTTTAATATTATCGTGTTCAGGCATTATTTTCAAATTACGGGAAGATAAAGATTTTTCATAAAGATAATCAATTAATTTTTTATTTTCAAACTCTTTGTTTTTCGAGGAAAGATTTTCTTGGATAATTTTAGCGATTAAATTAACGTCTTTGTATAATTGATTTGCAATAGCATATTGCCATTGGTTGTATTTATCGAATTCAGTAAAGACACCATCAATTATAATATAAGGTTTTTTAATTGCATAATTTTTTAAAAAAAAGGAATTATCATATTCATCGAGGTTATAGTCGTCTTCATTGTTATTATAGTGATCTAGTAATTCTTTTTTAACTTTTCCTGGAGAATTACTTAGTCGTTCTAAAAAGCTGTATAAATCCTTTTTCGAATTTACTTGATCATTATAACCAGTTTTATAAAATTTGTGAAACAATAACTTATTGATCAATTTTTCATCTTCATTTTTATCAGAGGCATTTTGTAAAATTGGTAAAAATCCAATTCTTTGGGGAATCCCTCTATCTAAAATTAAGGAGGATATTGACATTGCGATATTTAATAAGCTATCATCATTTAAATTTAAAACAAAAATCATATCAAATAAATTTTCCTTTAAGTTTGGTAATTGGCCAGGACGAATTTCCTTTGATTGTTGTAGAAAAATGCTTCTGTCTATCTTTAAATGGCTATAAAAGGAATCACTTTCAATATCGTTTAAATAAAAAAACTTATCGCCTAATATGTGAGAATTTTTATTTAAATTAAATCGTTTAAATAGATTATTAGAATTTGATTTAAAATTTCTTCTTAGATAAGTTAGCATAAAGGCAAATCTTGTTAGAATGCTTTTTGAATTAAAAGTTGATAGTTTTAGATTTTTTTTCAAAAAATGAATCAAGTTCAATTCGTTATTGAATAAGTTAATTAGGTTGAAAAAATTAAATTTTGAATCAGATAAGGGTTTACCATTGATATAAAGGCCGATTGAATCCTTTGATAACCCAATTTTCGAATTTGAATTTGTTATATCGATTATATTTTTAATTTTTTGATCTCTTTTTTTGTTAATTTTAAAAGATTTTGAAAAGGCGATTAAATTTGAAAATTTGGGAAAGTCATTTAAAATTTGAATTAATCTCTTAAAGTTTGTGTATGAATTGTTAGAGTAATTTAGTACATAGTTGACTAATTTTAAATCTAAGTTTTTAATTCTCTTTTTTGGAACTGATTGAATATCAGAAAAATGAGTGTTTAGGATATCAGAGTCATCAGTATCAATTTTTTCGATATTTGAGTTTTGTTTTGAGTTTGAGTTTGAATTTGAATTTGAATTGTTAAAGACATCTCTATCGTCAATTACAATATAATCTGTTCTTTTTAGAGTTAAATCAACACCATAACCACTTAATAATTCATAATCAATTTTTGTATTATATTCAGGGATATATCTCCAAACAAAATTCAATTTTTTTGCTAAAACATTTTGGTATAAAGAAATAAAGAAATTTTTAAATGAGGGATCATTAATATTACCATAAAGAATCAAAAGAGGAAGATTATTTGTAGAGTAATTACCAATAACTCTATCAAATGGCAAAATTAACTCATTAATTTTGTTATTATTGTTGTTACTATTGTCGATTTGCAAAGCGAATAAATCAGTTGGATCCGATATAATTTTGTCATCAAATAGGATCCAGGAATCCCTTGGGGAGGACTGAGGGATGTTGAAATTAGGTATAACGGACGAATTATAGTAATTGTAATGGGATATAACTGTTGGAGAATAATAGTGGTTTGCTAAGTAAATATCATAAACCAATTTTGAATCGTTGTTTAATAAAGTGTTAAAAGTGTTGTCATAGTAAAATTTATCGTTGAAAACTGGGGAGAGTTCGCAAGCATCAGACAAGTCAATTGAGTTGATTGCATCGATATCATGAATACTCAGAGCATCTATGTCGTTGATGTTCAACAATTTCAAAATCGTTGGCAAATAAAGAGACTCATTCTGGTTTGAAATTGTTTCTAGTATCTGCAAAGCAAATGGGGGATTCAGCCAGCTGGAGTAGAGCTTGACATTGACAGAGTTCTGGGAAGAAGCAAGACTGCTGGCAATTGCTAGCATATAGGAGAAATACAGTAGAAGAGCGTAGGAGAACCATCTGGAGCTGGACATTGGTGGCAAGGCAGCTGTGAGGCGATCTTTTGCAGTTGATTCACCATCTTCAGCATCTTTCACCATCTCTGATCCTCTCATCTTTCCACGGCCACGGGTCCAGTAGTTAAGGCCGGGCGGCGCTATTGAGGAGCGGTTCCGGATAAAGCAAAGGACGAATGCCGCTTTTTTATCAGCTGCCGTTTTTTGCGAGGTTTTCGGAGTGAAAAAAGGCTCTCCTCAGCATCTCCCAGAAGTCTCCCAGAAATAGGTTGGAGATGGGTATATATGGACTGAAGAATCGCTGGCTGGTCAAGCAGAGAGAGTGCTAGGTCAATGTTATTGCTATTCGACAGAGAATGAGTCCCTCGTCTCAGTATTTGAAGTTGCAGTCGCATCCCTATGTCAAGCACTTAGGCTCATCGACTTCAAAGTTCAATCCAATTTCTTATCTACTCCATGACAATTCGAACCACAACGAGGACTTGTTCACTGGGGGCACATTGAGTGGGTCGCATTTGATATCCAAATACCCCATATTGTTTTCGAAATACGAGAACTGCAAAAATTTTAATCGAGAGGCCTTTTTAAAGAGAAACGAGATATCAAATGAATTAATTGGGTTTTTCCATTTGGGACAAAAACTAAGTGGCCAGGTTAATATTGTTCATGGTGGGTTATTGGCGACTTTGTTGGATGAAAATCTTTACAGATGCTGCGTACCATTTATTGAGAATAAAATTGGTGTTACGGCTAATTTGAATTTGAATTACAAGAATCCAACTTATACCAATTCATTTATTGTTTTGCATGCTAAATTGTTAAGAATAGAAGATGAGAGGAAATTTTTTTGTTATGGCAAAATCGAGAGTCTAAAATTCAATGAAAAGGAAGAGGGAAATGAAAAGGAGAAAGGTGATAAAGAGATCTTGGACCACTATTTAAATAAGAATAATATTGATGATGATATTAAGCACAATTTGAATAAGACTAAAAATCCCAAGAAAGAGTTGTTAGTTGAGGCTAATATTTTAGTTATGAAACCCAAATGGGTTTAAAATTAGTCAATAAATTAATTTAAATTTATTTATCTATTTATCTATTTATTTATTTGTTAATTTATATAGATATCTAGCCATGTAGTAAGAAAAAAAATAAAAAAAAATATGTTATCTATAATGGATGTAATTAAAATTATTAAAATTGAAAAGTAATTCAAATATAATTGAATTGAAATAGAAATGTAATGAAGCCCTCCACCAAATAAAAATATAATAAAATGACATAAAATAAAATAAAAATAAAAATAAAATATTGGTAAAAGTATAAGTATAAGTATAAGTATAAGTATAAGTATAAGTATAAGTAAAAGTAAAATAAATATGAGTATAATAATGATAATGAAGTAAAGATTATAATCTTTTGAGGTGAATTAAAGGTGAATAAGATTAATATAATAATCAATATTATAATTAATATTGATCAGATTGAAAATCAGGAGCCCACTTGGGTTCAATAACTAAAATATTAGCCTCAACTAATAAATTGTGATTTGGATTTTTGGCATGATTCAAGCAATAATTGATATCATTATCAATATCATTTTCATTCAAATAATAGTTTAAAATACTATTAGTATCATAATTGCTATTGCTGTTATCGTCAATTAGCAAATTTTCAATTTTCCCATAACAGTAAAACTTTCGTTGTTTCTCAACTCTAGTTATCTTTGCATGTAACATGATAAATGAATCAGAAAAAGTGGGATTCTTATAATTGATGTTCAAGTTAGCTGTAACGCCAAATTTCTTTGAGTTCTTGAATAATGGAACACAACATCTATAAAGATTCTCATCCAACAAAGTCGCCAATAGCCCACCATGAACGATGTTAAACTGGCCATTCAACTGGTTTCCCAAATGAAAAAACGCGATAATCTCATTATGAATATCCTCGTCATTCGCACCATCAGCATTACCGGCACATCCACCGTCGTCCCTGGTAAGCAACTTAGAAAAGATGATGGGATTGGAAATCAAATCAGAGCCAGCCAACGTGTGAGAGGTTAACAAGCCATTGGTTCTGTTGACGTTGGTGTCAAAAACATGGCTGATCTGGTGGAAGTCCTTCGAAGCCTGCAAGTGCTGAACATAGGGATGGTTGAGAAGATGGAGGTGATAAGCATCGACTTCCTGTGAATGTAAAACTGGCTTGGTCATGGTGTAATCAGCAATCAGAGACTCACAGTAAAGCTTGATCAAAAGAGTGGCAAACCTTAATAGAAGCTGATCAGCAAAGTGTTCTTTTTGCTCGTTGCAAAGGAAGAACAGCAGCTTTTATACTCTCAGCAACACAGAAGAGCCCCGTGCCTGTGGTTCCTGCAGCCACCCACGCCACTGGAAGTGACCTGATTTTTGCCATCAGGAGACTGTCTTCTTCTTGTTGCCTGTGCTGCCTCTGCTGTTTGTGCTTCCTTAGCTGCCTCTGCCTCTTCTGCCGCCATGTCCTGCCACCACCAACATCACTCCCACCAGCACCACGATGGGCCGCCCATTCCTACCAACGCCTCTCAGTCGTTGTTGTGCCAAATAGATCTCTTGAACCTCTCAGCCTTGAACATCAAACAGCCCAACGACAAGATCAAGCTGATCTTCCAGAAGAGCGCCAACGATGACCCCCACAGCAAATACAACATATCAGAATATGTTTCGAGCGATTTGGATAGCCAAATTATTTTGAAGATTCCATTCAATGCCAACGTTAAGCTATTTTCAATAATCCTAAGAACAAATGGCTCTTCCAAAAAGTGTCCCAAGACAATTAAATTTTTCAAAAATCGTCTGGATTTAGATTTTGATACAATTGATAACGTAAAACCGTTATATGAAGTCACCCATCCTTTATTGGGCTATTTAGATAATAATTTAAACGCCGATGAAGCCATAGATGAAAATGATTTGACTTTTGTTGAGCATTATTTATCGAGAAGATTATTTACTGGTCTAACTCATTTGACAATTTATTTTCAAAATTCTTATAGTGACAATGACGACTCAGATTCAACTTCTAATCTGGAAAGCGATAGTCAAGACAGTGATAGTGACGATGAGGAAGATTTAACTATGTATTATATAGAATTAAGAGGCGATTCCACTGCTTTAACCAAAAACCCTGTAATTACTATTTATGAAGCTGCTGCTAATCCTACTGACCACAAAGCTTTTATAAAAGATACGAAATTCAATTCTCAATCCAATTATTAATTTTTCAATTAATTTGCGAATTAATTTTCTTGAAATGTCCAACTATTTTTAACAAAGTTGTCAATCATTTGATCTCTTTTTTTTCTGTTTTTTTCATCGTTTTGATTGATTAACTTTAAATAAACTATGAAAATCGGTATTTTATATAATTTATCAATATTAGTTAAAAGATGGTCCAATTTCTGTTTATTACTAAAGTCATCTTTGGAAATTGAATTAATTTTACAAAGATTTTTCTTGTGTTTTGGATTCAATTTGCTGTTGTAATATAGGTATTTATTAAACTGTAATAAATTATTATAATTTAATTTTTTTTCACCACCATCATCAGTGTTTTTATTTTTATTTTTATTTTTATTTTCATTTTCATTTTTATTTTCATTTTTATTAGCAAGTTTGACAATTTTTTTATTATTTTTAACCAATTTTTTGAAAATCTCAACTATCGAAATTAATTTTTGTATTGAATTCATTTCACCAATTAATATTATGCTGTCATTTGAAGTTGATTTGTTATCACTTAAAGTTGATTTGTTACCACTTGAAGTCAATTTGTTGTACATTTCATTGATTTTTTTATTGATATTATCATTAATATTGATAGTTATTCTAATTTTATTATTAATATCAACTTTACTCTTAATATCATCTTTAATCAATTGATTTAAACTGTCGTTGACCAATTTATTAAAAGTTTCATCATCTTTATCCTTTTGTCTTATCAAATCCGTTTTATCTTCATCAATATCAATGTTATAAGAGCTCAATTTAGTAGAATCGATTTCTATATCTAGATCTAGATCTAGATCCACATCTCTATCTGATTTTTTTTTGTTTTTTTTATCTTGTTTATCTTGTTTATGTTTTTTATTTGTATGATTAATAATTTTTCTTTTTTTCTTAGGAGGTTGATTATCGAGTGCACCAGCTGGAAAGGTTTTCCCCATTATTAATCCAGTATACATTTATATCCTAGTTTCTTGTTATCTGATAGCGAGAGTTGGTGTGCTTTCAATATTGTTCCCTGATTGAGTAAATAAAATTTTAGCGGAAGTTTGAAATTTCAGTCATCAATTTTGTGAGTTAAAATCGCTTAGTAAANAAAAAAAAAAAAAAGATAACTGCTTAGAGATTTATCTGATATCGAGAATATAAACTGATTATTATTCTATATACTGTAAATTACTTCAACAGTGTATTGTTTCAACAGCATACTATTGATTCAATATTCAAAATGGTGCATAAAGCAGAATATTTGGATATACATCCTACCGAAATATCGAGCGTTTTGGCTGGAGGATATTTCCATCCATTGCTAAGAGAATGGCAACAAGGTGCTCAATTACACAAAAAAATGTTCATTTTCCCACTATTTGTGTCTGATATCGAAGATGAAGAGACAGATATTCCTTCTTTGCCAAACATCAAAAGAAGAGGCGTCAAGACGTTGATTCCCTATGTTGCTTCGCTCGTTGAAAAGGGCCTTTCGTCTGTTATCTTGTTTGGAGTGCCATTGACCAAAGAAAAGGATCCCGAGGGAACATTGGCAGATGATCCTGAGGGACCAGTTATCCAGGCCATCAAGGCATTGCGAAAGAACTTCCCTGATTTGTTTGTGATGTGTGATGTGTGTCTTTGCGAGTATACCTCCCATGGACACTGTGGGGTCTTATATGAGGATGGGTCGATCAACAGAGAAACGTCGGTGAGAAGAATCGCAGCAGTGGCAGTGAACTACGCCAAAGCTGGAGCCCACTCAGTAGCCCCCTCAGACATGATCGATGGTAGAATCAAGGACATGAAGTTGGGTCTCATCAAGGCTGGGTTGGCCCACAGATGCTTTGTGATGAGCTACGCAGCCAAATTCTCCGGGAACCTCTATGGGCCCTTCAGGGACGCAGCAGGCTCAGCACCCAGTCATGGCGACAGAAAGTGCTACCAACTTCCCTCTGGAGGCAAGGGGTTGGCCAGAAGAGCCTTAATGAGAGATCTTGCAGAGGGAACCGACGGTGTGATAGTCAAACCCTCGACGTTCTACTTGGACGTCATCTCTGAGGCCTCGAATATCTGCCAGGACATTCCCATTTGCACCTATCATGTTAGTGGCGAGTACGCTATGCTCCATGCAGCTGCTGAGAAGGGTGTGGTGGACTTGAAGAGCATTGCTTTCGAGGCCCACAACGGCTTTCTCAGAGCAGGCGCCAGGTTGATCATCTCGTACTTCACGCCAGAGTTCTTGGAGTGGTTGGAGCAGTAGGAGCAGAGCAAGGGAAGAGCACTCGAAGAGCACCTCGAGACACAGCTCAGGCTCCCGTGCTGCAGCGCCAGCACCATGTAAATAGCAAATACACGTCCATCTCTGCTTCTTCTCCTGTATTTCTTGCCACTGCTTTGCGAGGTTCGGCGCTTAACTTCATCCACTGTGTCCTGTTCCTTATCACTCTCCAGGTCCACCACCCTCAGTCCCAGTTCCACTGCTCTCAGTTGCCATGAACAAGCCCAATCAAACCGCCAACAATGTCGACAACCCCCAGAACAACGCCAGCAAAGAAAAAGAGAACACTTTTGCCAACACCACCAGGTCCAGAATGACCTCCAGAGCAAACACTGAAAAGCACAACAGCCACTACTTAAAACCAGAATTCAGCTCTGGGCCAAGCTATGTTCCCTACAACGATTACGAGTTTCGCAGAATCTCTCTTGCTCTAGACAAAAAATTGGGCCCAGAATACATCTCCAAAAGACCAAATGGTGCTGGAAGCGTCCATTATCTCGAAGGTTGGAAGGCCATTAACCTTGCCAACAAAGTCTTCGGTTTCAATGGCTGGTATACCGAAATTAAAGACATGACGATAGACTTTGTTGATACTGTCAGACAAAAATTCAATGTGGGTGTTTCTGTGATAATTAGAATAACTCTCAAAGATGGAACCTTCAGAGAGGATATTGGTTACGGAACAATCGAAAACTCAAGAACAAAAGCTGGTGCTCTAGAAAAATGTAAAAAAGAAGCTATAACTGACGCTCTAAAAAGATGCTTGAGATCTTTTGGCAATTCCTTGGGTAATTGCTTGTACGATAAGGACTTTGTCAAATTTATTCAAAAGGATATTAGTAAAAACACACTAGATTATGATCCACATTCGTTATTAAGAAATCCCTCAGATGAACAGGACTTAGGCCTGATAAGACCTTCTTCCAGTTTAAATCCAATAAATGAAATAATTAAATACCAAGATTTTGAATCGAAAAATAACCTTAAACTATTTTCCCCATACTACATCAACGATAAATTAATTGAACCAATACCTCAAAAGGATATAAGTCAAATTCACATTCAAAACAAAAACAGAAACCAGATCAAACTAGACATTAAAAAAAATTTACCGAATCCATCTCCTGTCAATCGTACCAATAATCGTAATAACAATAATAACAATAATACTACTACTAACACCAATAACAAAAAAACAAACTATGACCCAAGATTCGATCAACAATCCATACAAACCATATACGATAAATTAAAAAAGGAAAACCCTTATTACGATCCCGATTACGATCATTTATCATCCAAAAGAATCCTTTATGGTTCTAATATCGATCAAAGTGACATGGATTACGAATTTGGCGATTCCCTATTTAGTGACGAAATTGCTGCTTCTCAAGATTTTAATAATGGCTTGACAGATAACGATTTTAATCTAGTATTAAGTAAGACAACACCTTCAGATCAATTTGATTCAAATGACGATTCTCAAAATTCTAACATTATAGATAAAAAGAAAAACCAAGAATTAAACTCAAATTTTAAGACGAAAGATGTAAATGATCTTAAAAATATCCAATACAACCAAACTAAACAAGATATCAAAGATATCAAAAATATCGAAGATATCAAAGATACCAAAGACATCAAAGATATTGAAAACAATCAAAACAATCAAAACAATCAAAATAATGAAAATGATGAAATGGATGGCGATATCACCATTACTATTTCTTCAAATGAAAACTCAAAAAATATAAAAAACGAAGAAATGGATATCGATACTGTAAATGCTCAAAATATTCAAAATGATATTCAAAATGATATTCAAAATAAAACTTTGCAAATTGAAAATGATAAAACCACTAAAGTAAATGAAAAAAAAAATAAAAAAGAAAGCAATCTCGAAAATATAAAACAACATAAAGAAAACGCTATTATTGAAGACGATTCTAGAGAACCACTCAAAAGATTGCCTGAAAACATCCCAAAAAAAGTTAAATGGTTTAGTGCAAGACAAGCTGAACAAGTTCAATCAAATTCGCCTTTACCCCCAGAAAAAGCATTTGACCATACTTATCAGTCACCATCACTTCGAAAAACAGTTGATCACTCAAGGTCAATGCCAATTAAACGATCTCTAGTTCAGGAAACAAATGTCAATATTACTAACTACAATATTAACAAAAACTTCTCACTGCCTTTACCAAGAAAGATTAATGGCACATTACAAGCACCTTTAAGAAACGCCAAATCCAATTTGAAAAGATTGCATGCAAATTTAACATCGATAACAAAAAATGGCTCTAGTTCAAAAGTAAATAACAATATTTCAGCGATAACAACCACCACAACAACCACTACTACTACTACTACACCAACTAAACCAATTACAAGCAAAGAAGAGAAAAAAATTGAACCTGTTGATAAATAGTCTAGACTTTTATTCAAAGAATAATTAATTGAAATAACTAAATAAGTGCACTCTGTTTTTTAATTGATTTAATTCACTTATTCTAATTCTAATATAGAAATTGATAAAAACTGTAGGAATATATTTGGGTCTAATTAGAAATCGGTGAAGTTAAAAAAAAAAAAAAGAACAGGTAAAGAAAACCCACAAGTAGATTAAAAAACTAAATAAACAAACAAATAATAGAAGCAAAATAAGTATAGTTAATATAGTTATAATTTAAACAGTTTCAGAGAAAATAAATTTTTTCAACTCGGTGTATGCCTTTTCCAAATCATCGTTAACAATAATTTGATCGTGAACACCAGTTTTAGCAAATTCCATCTCCTTGCTGGCAGTATCGATTCTCTTTTTCAACGATTCTGGAGTTTCAGTGCCTCTGCCCTCCAATCTGTTGTGCAATTCGGTAATGGATGGAGGTGATAAGAACAAATATCTTGCATTCAAATCTGTCTTCTTGACTGAAATAACGCCCTGCATATCGATATCTAATATACAGGTCTTTTTGGCTACTTTTGAGACATCTTCAACAGCTTTGATGGTAGTTCCATAGTAGTTTCCAGAAAACTGAGCCCATTCGATGAACTTATTTTCATCTATCAAAGTCTTGAATTCGTCAACAGTGACAAAGTTGTAGTCTTTCCCATTAACTTCACCTGGTCTGGGTTTACGGGTAGTGTTGGAAACAGAGAAGCCAAAGCTGTCAGGAAACTCAGCAAACAACTTCTTCAACAAGGTTGACTTTCCAGCACCAGAAGGACCAGAAACAACAATTGGACGACCTGCCATGATACTGCTAGGTGAATACTGCGAATATGGTGATTTCGTTACAATATGGGTGATATTGCTTTGCTTGCAAACTAAAAAAGCGAACCGTATTCTAGAAAATATCAGAGAGTTATAAGTAGAAAACATCTAAGGCCATTTTCAAAAAGAAAGTAAAACCAAAAAGTTCCAGCTTAACATTGTTCGATCCAACAAAAAAACGAAGAAATGCCAACTCAGAGCAATTCTCAGATTCCGAATTGGGAACGGCCTGCATTAGGAAGCCTTTTTGTCGAATTGGAGGCTTTTCAGAGAGGTTGATATTACAAAGAGGTGAAACGATTAGCTGTGTATCAAAAATATATAAAATTATATAAAAATTATGTAAAGGCTACAGAAAAAGTGGAAAAAAAAAACAGGAGAAAAAAAAATTATTGCAAGATTAAGAATAAAATCATATACCAAACTACTTTTTGCTCATAACAAACCAAATTCAATAGGAAGTCTAATCTAATTCTTCAGTCATGTTAACATCACCGTCATTGTCATTCTTAGACTTTCTTTCTGCTGCAATTTTTTCAGCTAATTCTTGAGCTCTTTTGGCCTCTTGCTTGCTTTTTGATGATTGTCTTTCCTCTTCTTGTTTGGCCAAGTATCTGCCTCTGATTAAATTACCAATTGAGGCCAATTCTTCATATTTGGCAATATAACGAGCCTTGGTAGTATCGTAACCTTCATCGTATAACCAATCTTCAGTTTTCAACAACATGTCAGATAATTTATCCTTTTCTTCTTGACTTGCAAATGGAGCGTAAATATCTTCGAGTTTACCTCTCAAGTCATATATGTATTCTTCCAAGGCATTCTTACGCTCTTCGGTATCAGCAACTAATTTGTCTTCCATAACCATTGAGTTTTCATGTTCGATTAATTCACTTCTTAATTGATCTGGTAAAGCTAAGAATTCACCAGTAATCACTAAATCGTTCTTTTTAACCAATTTTTTGACCTCTTTGAAAACTGGTTCGTCATCTTCTTTGGCATCAGGGTTGATAACTTCTTCTTTAACCAATTTTTCAACAACAGTATAAGCTTTGTCAACGGAGACTAAACCGGATGGATCTAATCTTAATTTTAACCTACAACTTATACTTTCAGCACCTTCTTCCAACTCAACACCTTTGATGTTCCATTTAGCCAATATTTCGGGAGTTCCTTTGGGTAACTCTTTAACATTGGTATATTTGGCACCAATTTGGAAGTCCTTTGATCTATACAAAGTGATTAATTTAGCAGAAGGGTATGATGCACCTTTACCAAAAACTTCCATATGATCAACGTCTTCTTGGTCTTCTTCCCAAAAGTAGGTGATTGAGTAAGGATTATAGTCTTCAAATTTGAATGGACGAACTCTTAAGGTTGGAGAGTGAATAGCGCAAATAAAAGCGGCACCTCTAGCAATAGCTTCGTCTTGATTTAAAGTAAAGGATAATTTTTTGCCAAAGATTTCAATTAGTTTGGCTTTTATGGCTGGAACTCTTGTGGTTCCACCAATGACTTCGATTGTGTCGACATCAGTTGGTTTGATGCCAGCGGCTTCACAGGCAGCTAAAACAGGAGCAGGAACTTTTTCTAATAGTGGTTGAACTAAGCTTTCTAATTCTTCTCTCTTTAAATGAGAACGGACATCAACATCGTTCATTAAGGATTCAATACTGATTGGGGCTTCAGAGTTGGCACTCAAAACCTTTTTCAATTTTTCACTTGCTTGAATGACTCTGTTGTAAGCTTTGGGATTTGTTCTGATATCAAATTTATGTTTTGATTTGAACTCGTCAGCCAAATGTTCGGTTATAGCGATATCAAAATCCCTACCACCAAAATGCTTGTCACTAGCTGAGCCTAAGACCTTTAGTTCGCCCCTTTTGATTGCCACAATTGAGACAGAGTAAGAAGAATGGCCGATATCTATAAAGGCAACAGTTTTTGGTTTGTCTTCAGGAAGATCGTTTTGTTTAAAGACACCATAACCAACGGCAGCAGCAGTGAGTTCATTGACAATTCTGACAGGATTTAAACCAGCAATAATAGCAGCATCGGCTAAAGCACGACGTTGTTGTTCAGTGTACCAAACAGGAACAGCAACACAAATATCTTTGATGATTCCCTTCACTTCTTTGGCGGTGGTTTGTTTGATTTTATTGAGATACATAGCAGCTAATTGAGTAGCAGAGAATTCAGTTTGTTTGCCCAAAAATCTAACTTTGGTACCAACTTTGCCATTAAGATCAATCAAAGGAGAAGTAAAGTATTTACTCTCGATTTGGACATCGTTGTCAGTGAAGTTTTTACCTAAAATTCTCTTCAAGTTACCAACAGTGTTTTTAATATTTGAATTTTGTTGATTTTTGGCAGATTCACCAATAGCTCTATTTTTCATACCAAAACCAACTAAGGTTGGGGTAGAACGATTAGACACTTCATTAACAACAATATCAATGCCTCTGTTTCTAGCAACAGCTATAACAGAGTTGTTGTTGCCGAAATCAAAACCAAAGGGAACACTCATTGTGGACTAGATGTATAAAGCAAATTGGAACAGAAATGGAGATATATAGTATAGTATAATAGATCTAGAGATAACTATAATATTCAGTAGATGATGGCCAAAAATTTTCTCAGGCAAAAATTTTGGGTTGTTATATACAAATTTGAAAGTGAAAAATCAACACTCACCAACTGGGAGAAAAACTGCTAGAACCTTCGAGAAAAACCCTGTATATGTGGGCTGGATAACGGGGTCACGGGCGCGAAGACAAGAGAATGGCTACGTAATCCCTGTGCAATCAGTACGAGTGCTAGTCACGAGAGACAGACGAGTCCCACACCCAAAGGTAGCACCAACACATCAGTGTTGTTTTGGCGGCAAAAGCACCAGGACCGTTGTCGCCAAAAAAAGGCTGTTGAGGAGAGAAAAACGTTTCGGAAATAACAGTGCAAAAACAGTGCAAAAACAATGCAAAAACAAAGCGTTTGAACAGCACAGCAACAGAAGAAGCAAAGAACTTTCTGCCCTCGGAAAGCTGCTGTTTTCCTGTGTTTAGCCGGATATCACGTGGGACTTGGTTTGATTTTTGGTTTCGAAATTTTGAAGTGAAAAATGGAGCAGAGAAAAGGAAGTTCAGGAAACTGGAAGGAGAAACAGCTGCAATGGGCTCCAGTGTGCGAAACGATGTCTTGAAAAAGAACAAGAGAAGAAGAAAGAAGAGAAGAACAGAGGGTATGTGTTGTTGGTTAGTTGGTTTTTGAATTTCAGCGATGTACTAACAGGTTTCTCACCAGACTTTTCATCCGATAGCGATTCCTCTGATTCTGATAATAACGATAATGATCAGCCCAGTGTAATTGAAATTGAAGTAGATGACGACAGTGACCAGCCAGATCACAAAAAGCCTATGGTAGAACACGCAGGAGAGACAGCTTCTCCAAAACCTGATTTGATCTCAAATTTGTCACCTAGCGAGATCGATAGCTTGAGAATCAGAACATCCCAGGCCAGAAAGAAATTGAACAAAATCACTTTATCCAACTTTGAAAATGAGCTTCAGAACAAGAATAATAACAACGATTTATCTGAAACCTCATTTGATAGGTCTTCCATAAACTTATCTGCGTTCAAAAATCATATAAAAAACAGATCAAACATACTAAATAGAGACATAAATGACATTCTCAATACCGATGACACTACAGCCCATACTAAGGACAATATAGACACCATAAACACAATGGATATTGATGAAAATCTATCTCCATTGCAAATTGAGAGGAAAAACAGTCTATTAGACGATTATTTAAGTCTATTGATTAATACCTACGATGATGATCTAGATAAATTACGATCTTCTAGTGATTTTAATAACAATACCTCTTTGATATTGCTAGCAAATTTGCTCAAAAATTCTGGTAATATTTTTTCAATAGATAATTTAGATATGATTTTAAATAAACATTAGTCCATTAATCAACCAAGCAAATAACTAAACAACCAAATAATTTATTAATTTAATAGCAGATGAATAAAACCAATTACGAGGTGGTAGCTTGATTCAAATTGAATGTTATTTATTAAACTATCTATCTATTACACAATATACTAATCTAATCTAATCTAATCTAATCTAATCTATCCTAAATACATTTAATTTTTTTAATTTTTTTTATTTAAAGTGAAAAATATAAATACATACAAAACAGACCAAAACCACTACCAAAAAAATGAAATAAATTACCTTGAATTTAACCAATTTCAACAAAAAAAATTAATTATCTACAACTACATTATCATCAAAAATATTCGTCCAGCTATTTACAAAGTTTACCAAAAAAAAGTTTCTTTTCAGTTCTTAATAAAAAAAAGCCGGATCAAATAAAACAAAAAAATCATCAAAATTATCTTATGATTATAAATAAAAGCTTAAAAAAATTTCAAAACAAAAACATAAAAAAAATTAAAGTTGAAAATTAAAAACTCTTTCTCAATAAATATTATCCAGACTTTTTTTTGGTTGTTTTTTCTTTATTCTTGGAATATTATCAAATTAAACTTGAAAAAAAATCCTATACCAACAAGGAAATCTTTAAGGTATTGAAAAATTCATTGCTTACCAGAAATCAATACCAATGACTAATGCCAATAAAGCCATTCTAACATATAATCCATATCTCATTTGTCTGAAATATGCTGCTCTTTGATCAAAATCAACTTCTTCTTTGATTTCATTAACTCTAGGTAATGGATGCATAATACACATGTGTTGTTTAGCATATGATAAGATATTGTTATCAATCACATATGCATTTTTGAATTTTTCATAAATTGCACGATCTGAAAATCTTTCTTCTTGAACTCTTGTAATATAAAGCACGTCTGACTCAGAAACAATTGCTGGTGTTAACTCTTCAGTTTCACCACTCAACAAATGTGATCTTTCTAAACTGTCCTTAATTTCTGAAGGCAATGATAATTCCTTTGGAGAAACTAATTGGATTCGGACTTGATAGTTTTTCAATAATTGACATAAAGAATGAACTGGTCTACCATATTTAAGATCACCAACAAATGTGATAGTCAACCCATTCACTGTACCTAACTCTTCTCTAATAGTGAATAAATCTAAAAATGCTTGTGTTGGATGTTCTCTAGATCCATTTCCACAATTAATAATAGGAACTGGCGAATATTTTGCAGCAATCGCAGCAGAGTTTTCATCTGGATGACGAATGGCAATACCATCAGAATATGAAGCTAAGGTTCTAATTGTATCTTGTAATGTTTCACCCTTTTTGACAGAAGAAGATTCCGATTTAACTGAAACAACTTTACCGCCCAATCTTATCATAGCTGCCTCTGTAGAAGTACATGTTCTAGTTGATGGCTCGTAAAACATAGTGGTCAATAATCTCCCCTTCAATAATTCCAAACAGCCAACTCTTTGGACACATAATTTCATTTCTTGAGCTACTGCAAATAGAATGTGCAAATCAGATCTTTTGAATTGTTGAACAGATAATATTGATTTCTTCAAGAAAGGATTATTACCTCTAATAAATGACTCAATAGCACCGGGAGCAGATAATTCGTGTGGCATAGGTAAATATAATAGATCCTTAACATCTTTACTTTCACTTTCGATAATAGCGCTGTCATCTAATAAATCAAATGGCTTGATAGCGGATGGTCTTCTTGGAGCTGAAAATGAAAATCTTGATAATCTTGGTGATTTCAAAATATCTGTTTTACTGATGGTTTTAGTGTCTTTTTTGGAAACTGTGGTTCTCAAACAATCAGTGTCGGTAGCTTCAAGTGGTATGTTTTTACCTAGAGCAGTAATCAATAATTTGGCACACTTGACATTTGTGACCAATGGAACAGCAAAATCAATAGCCATTCTTCTAGATTTGTAACCCTTTGAAATATAATTGGCAGGTCTTCTGAATCTGTTAGAGGACGGTAAATTTATGTACAAGTCAATTAAATTGTTGGCCAAGTGATCTGTCAAAGAATATTCGGAAACTTCATTTTCAATTTCAAGAAAATTGATTGGAACTAAATGTTCATGGTAATAGTTATAAGTACCAGCAGTAGCAAATAACTTGTAACCTTGTTTGACAAGATTCTTAATAAATGGCAACAACTCGGTTTTTTCTTTATATGAGCCAATACTTAATAAAATGTTTTTCTTTGGTAGGGGCAATCCGGATGCAACAAAAGCTTTTAGATAAGCTTCATATTGGTTTTTGGCAATAGAAGCAACTTCACCAGTTGAGGCCATTTCAACACCGAGAATAGGGTCAGCACCCGATAATCTAGAAAATGAAAACTGGGGAACTTTAATACCAACATAATCATCAGGCAATTTTTCGTTAGGATATGGTTTGACAGGTAATCCAACAATAGCTTTGGTTGCCATTTCAATCAAATCAGTGCCCACAACTTTAGAAACAAATGGAAAAGATCTGGATGCTCTAACATTACACTCAATAACTTTGATTTCATCATCTTTAGCGATAAACTGAATATTCATAGGACCAGTGATACATAGAGCTTCCGCAATCTTGGCCGTAGCAACAACAATTTTGGCCACTGTGTGTTTGGACAAATCTTGTGGTGGACAAACCAAAGTAGCATCACCGGAATGAACACCAGCGTTTTCAACATGCTCTGAAACGACATGCATTATAAGTTTACCATCATTGGCAACGGCGTCCATTTCAATTTCTTTAGCGTTCTCTATGAATTTGGTGATAACAACCGGATAATCACGATTAACAGCAGCAGCTTCTTGTAAGAATGTTCTGAGTTGCTCAGGAGAATGTGATACATTCATGGCTGCACCACTAAGAACATAAGAAGGTCTGACTAAAACTGGATAACTAACCTTGTCAGCAAACGCATAAGCTTCTTCGATAGAGGTCAATTCTTTCCATTCGGGTTGATCAACATGGATGTTATCAAGCATACGACTAAATTTGTAACGGTTTTCAGCTGAATCAATGGATTCTGGATTAGTACCTAAAATGTTGATCCTTTGTCTGTGCAATGTTAAAGCAATGTTGTTCGAGGTTTGACCACCCATAGAAATGATTACACCAGATGATTTTTCTAATTCATAGATATCAAGGACTCTTTCTAAGTTAATGGTTTCAAAATAAAGTCTGTCAGCTTCGTCATAATCAGTAGAAACAGTTTCTGGATTATAATTGATCATGACTGTCTTGAATCCTTGTTCTCTAAGAGTTCTAATAGCTCTGACAGCACACCAATCAAATTCAACTGATGAACCAATTCTGTAAACACCACTACCCAATACGATAATACCATTATCATTGAATTCAAGATCGCTTGAATTGGCATTATATGTCAAATAAAGATAATTAGTGTGACATGGAAATTCAGCAGCAACAGTATCAATTTGTTTGGCAAATGGAATAATTCCCATTTCTTTTCTCAAGTTTCTAATAAAGATTTCGTTAGAGTTTAAGAATTTTGCAATTTGTCTGTCTTCAAAACCTAATTGTTTAGCCTCCCTGAATATATGTTTTGGCAAGTTTTCTTTAGTTCTATATGACAGGATTTTCTCACCGAATTTAATCAAGTAATTTAATTTATTTAAAAACCATTTGTCAATCTTTGTCAATGACCAAATTTTATCGACAGTGTAACCATTTGATAATGCGTTAGCAACAGCGAATAATCTTTGGTCGGATGGTGTTTGCAATTCAGTATCAATATCAATGGACATCAACGCTTGAGTTTCGTTAAAACCGATGTTATGATAGTCAGTTGAACGAATAGCTTTTTGGATCGCTTCTTCAAAGTTACGACCAATTGACATGACTTCACCAACAGATTTCATGGAACTATTCAAAGAACTTGAAACTCGGGTGAATTTCTTTAAGTCCCATCTTGGAATCTTGACAACAATATAGTCAAGAGATGGTTCAAAACAAGAATAAGTTGATTGGGTGACTGAGTTTCTAATCTCGTTCAAAGGAATATTAAGACCTAGTTTGGCAGCAGTATAAGCAAGAGGATAACCAGTGGCTTTTGAAGCTAAAGCAGATGATCTAGAAAGACGGGCATTGACCTCAATAATACAGTATTCCTTTGAAGTTGGATTCAAAGCATATTGAATATTACATTCACCAACAACACCCAAATGTCTAATAACATTGACAGCAGTGGATCTAAGCATCATATAATCTTCATCAGACAAAGTTTGAGAGGGTGCAACAACAATGGAATCACCAGTATGAATACCTAATGGATCGAAATTTTCCATATTACAAACAGTGATACAGTTATCGAAAGCATCTCTGACAACTTCATATTCAATTTCTTTCCAACCTTTCATTGATCTCTCAACCAAAACTTGAGGAGAAGTAGCAAATGCTTTTTCACATAATTCAGTTAATTGTTGCTCGTTATCAGCAAAACCTGAACCTAAACCACCCAAAGCATAAGCGGCTCTAACAATGACTGGGAACCCAATTTTTTTAACAGCATTAAGGGCTTCTTCGATGGAAGATGCAGTTTCTGATTTAGCACATTTTTCACCAATGGAGTCCATTGATCTAGCAAATAATTCTCTATCTTCGGTTGTGATAATAGTTTGGATTGGTGTACCAAGAACCTTGACTCCCAAAGACTCAAATTCATCCTTTAATTGGATACCAACATTAAGTGCAGTTTGGCCACCAAAGGTGCAGTAGATAGAATCTGGTTTTTCTTTGATAATAACTTTTCTAACGAATTCTGGGGTAACAGGCAAAAAATAAACCTTATCAGCTAGACCCTTAGAAGTTTGAATGGTAGCAATGTTTGGATTTATAAGAACAGTGTAAATGCCTTCTTCTTTTAACGCTTTGATAGCTTGAGAGCCAGAGTAATCGAATTCACCGGCCTGACCAATAGAAAGACCACCAGAACCAAGAACCAAACATTTTTTGGTTCTGACAACAGGATGTTTTAATTTATTTTCAGTCAAGTTACCGCCAGGGAATTCAACAGCCTTTTTGATACCATCAATAGCTTGCAAGATGGAATCTATAAAGACATCGAATAAAAATTCAGTATCTTTTGGACCAGGAGCTGATTCTGGATGAAATTGAACTGAAAAAATTGGTAATGATTTGTGGTAGATACCTTCATTGGAACCATCATTAGCGTTTACAAACAATTCATCCCAATCTTCAGATAAAGTTGATTTGTCAACAGCAAAACCGTGATTTTGAGAGGTGATGTAGCAGGAACCAGAGATGGTTGAAGTACAAGGAATATTTTGACCTCTGTTACCAAATTTCAACTTAACAGTTTTAGCGCCAGAAGCTCTGGCGATCAATTGGTGACCAAGACAAATACCGAATATTGGAGTTTTAGCTTGTTTGATGGCAGTAGACAAATATTTTGTTACTAGCATTTGAGGGTCACCTGGACCATTTGAGACGAATAAACCATCGTAGTCCTCATTGAGAAAGTTGTAATCGTATGGAACAACTTTTATTTCAACACCTCTTTTAACAAAGCATCTAATTTGGTTGTATTTCATGCCAACGTCAACTGCTAATATTCTCAATGTTTTACCAGTTTTGTGGTTCTTGATTAAGGGAACCGAAGGAGGAGGAACATAAAGCTGTGGATATGAGATTGAGACCTTTGCAACCAAGTTTTGAGTATTTGGGTCAATCCATTCGGGAATATCATATAAGGATTCCCAAGCAGCATCTAGAACAAAAGGTAGAGATTTGTTTGGAAAAGGGTAGTTTAGTCTACCAAGCATAGAACCACAGTCTCTGATGTGTTTTGTGAGAGCCCTAGTATCAATACCGTATATAGCAGGAATGTTCTGTTCTTTTAACCAGTCACCAAGAGAAGAAGTGGCCAAGTAGTGAGAGTAATCTTCGGTATAATGAGCAACGACCAAACCAGCAATGTGAATTCTATTTGATTCGAAATATTTTGGTAGGGATTTTATCAAGTTATCAGGAATAGATCTGTTGGGAACACCATAATTGCCGATTAAAGGGTAAGTTAGCACAAGAATCTGGCCTTCGAAGGATGGATCAGTGAGAGATTCGGGATAGCCAACCATGTTGGTGGAAAAGACTAGTTCGCCAGCGACAGATTTGGGGGCACCGAATGAGTAACCGCATAATTTAGTTCCATCTTTGAGTTCAAGAACAGTTATTTTATCGTTATAATTTTGCTGGGGAGATATAGAAGGTAGAGGAGTAGTGAGATCGATGATTGGGGCAGACATGATTTGGTGAAATACTGAATAAACTCACTTTGCTTCTTGACTTGATTAAGGGGAAACAGAGACAGAACCAGAACCGGAACCAGAAAGGAGAAGCAAAAAGGTTATTAGAGCAATAGACTTTTGAAGAACCAAAACTAGAGAAAAAAGAAAAAATGTAGGATTTCAAGAAAAAAAACAAGATATTGAAACAATATATAAAGAAAAAACCCAACGAAAAACCAAATAAAAGAAACAGCCTATAAACGAAAAGGAACAATAAAATTGTAAAACTTTTGTAAAAAAAATATAAAAAGCTGCAAAAATTTACAAAAATTTACAAAAAATTATGAAAAATTATGAAAATTTCAAAAAAAAATTTTTTTTTTCAACGATGACTATTCGGCTAAGTTTTTCGATGCAATGAGTTGGTAGGGTTACAAATACTAAGTTTGACAAATTTGGGCAGTTGAGATGATTTCAAGTTTTCGCGACGATAATTGTCAAACAGGTTTGTATGTGTTGCGAAAAAATGGGTGAAGATAGGTGACAATAGGTGACAATAGATGAAGATTGCGACGAAATAAATAAAAAAGACGGCGAAAAAACAAGGGAAAACAGGGCAAATATTAGTGATTACCAAAGATTGTAGCAACCCTTTAGGAAGGGATTTTGTGAGACAGTTGAATGATTTGAGTGGGAGAATAGTATGAAGAGAACCCTTTGGTTTCACAATGCAGAAAGAATTAGATCATAGGAGATCATTGAGATGGAAAAAACGAGCGAAAAAGGCGGGAAGGAACAAAGTTGGGACAAATTGGAGTTTCAAAAGTGTTTTTGAAATAGAGGATGAGATGTTCAATCAGATAGGTAATTAAATATTATTTGACAGTGTAAGGCAGGATAAGAGATGGAAATGGTAGAGAAGAAATAAAAAAAAAGAAAGGCAAAGGATATGAATATGGATACGGATATGGATACGGATATGGATACGGATATGGATCAAGAAATTGCCCTCAATTTTTATTATTGTTCAGTTTGGACCAAGATATGATAAAGTTGGTGGATGATTTGGTGAATTAGAATGGAATGGAATAAGTTGAAGTGAAATAAGACAATATTTCGTTTTAGTGAGATAATTGAAAGAAAAGTAAAAGAATAAAAGAACGATATCCATTATTATAAAGTCATATTGTTGGTGGTGATATATAATTTCATGAGTGGAAAGCTGGGTGTAGAAAGATAAGTTTAAGGCAACATAATTAATTTACGATGAAGAAAGCTTATTGTGAGATAGGATGATAAAGAGCTACGAAATTTGTGCCTATTTTTTATTGTAGGGAGAATAAGGTTTATTATTGACTTGTAAGGGTATTAAAGAAGAGAAATAAAGAAATCGATTTTTGAATCATATAGCAGCAGTTGGAGAAAGAGCGAGAAGAAAGAGAGAAAGGAGATGGAAGAGAAAAGCAGATTTTGCATTTATTGTTTTAGCTTTTCTTTTTTTGTCGGTTTTCGTTTTTTTGTTTGACAAATAATAGTTTATTATTTACATTGATATAATAACTACTCAGATTAAGCTTAATCCGCAAAGTTTAAAGATAAAAGAGAATGAGTAAGCCCTGGATAAGATAAACGGTTATTCTATTAACTAAAGGGGAATAAACTTCAAGAAATGTCAGTATCTTGGTTTTGGTCTCAAAATGTTGTTTTGATAGATACTCTAAGAAAGCGTTAGGCTATAGCCGTTATCGAGCAGAAGCAGATCAATGAGAACGATAAACACAACCGCTGAACAGGATGGTTACACAGGTGGTTTTGTTTGATGGAAAAGAAGGTGTAGGCAATTTTTGAGAAAAAAAGTGAACTGATTAAGAAGGATTGACGCGAGGCAACTGGAAAAGGTTTGCATTCACAGAGAAGTTCAGCAAAGAAGTTCAGCAGAGAGTGGGATGGAAGTGATCACTTTCGAAAGTAGAAATTGAGTTTGTGGTAACAAAACCCTGTTGAACCAGATGAACACTGCTGAAGTAGAGAGCCAAATCATAAAGCAAGTCCCTCGAACTTCATTACCTGAAAAACATCCTGTATTTTATATAGCGAATATAATATTAACCGTATTATGTAATAGCATTAAAATAATTAATGACCAAACCAGAGGATTTTGATCATAAGATATCTGCCATAGGATTTGAATTGAAAGATTTCCATAAGACTTCCAGAGAATTTCCAGAGGACTTCAATTGGATGGAATTGGATAAAGAATGAAGAAAGCAGAGTGGATGTTGGGTGATGGAAATATTCAAATTTTCCAGTACACGAAAGCAAAAAAAAAAGTAAAAGAAAAAGAAAAAAAGCAAATATACAGTAACAGAAAAAAATGAAATTGGAAGAAATTCACTGATATTAATATAATGATCATAGCTTCTAAATTCAGAGATAATAGAGATTTTCAGTGTGATTGCTGTTTTCTGAGATTTTCTGTAGGATCCGTCATGGAGAGGTGTGGAGCAGATTAGATCTGTGCAGCGTTGTTTTGGTGCTGCATGGTCTTATTGTGCGAATAAAACGAAGGAAAAGTACAGCAACCATTCCTGATGAATTGCAACACAAGAGCAAAAGAGGGAGATTGGCCACTTCTAACAAAAAAAAATGACAAAGCAGCTGTTTACAATTCTTGTTGCTCCACCCAGATAGCCCTTAAGATTACCAGATAGTTCTTGCTGCTGAAATTTAAAGATAACAAATATATATCTTATGACCTCCAACGAATTCCACTTGTGAGATCAAGATGGGTACAACTGTAAATACTGATTGGGAGCCCGCACCCTTCTATAAATAAACATATCCGCACAGTGTCCGTTGATTGGCCTGAGAACCGGGCCCTGCTGCTGCTTCCTGGATAGAAGCAGCCCTTTCTTTCCTGGAGCTAGTACGCTAGCTCCAAATTGTATTCTTTATCAGCAAGCCGTGTCAACGCTGAGGTAATCAGCCCTTGCCAACACGAGCGCATTCCTGAGTGCTGGAAATCAGCACACGCTGATAGGCTGTGTGCGTCTGGGTAGTGCAGGTGCAGCCAACAGGCCCTGCGGGAGCGGGAGCTGCAAGGGCGCCACTTGCAGTGGAAGCTAATGGGGCTGCTTGTCACGCGTGCACCGCCCAGCGGCCGGCGCGCTGCTGATTCGCTGCGGAAGCCCTTATCGTGTCCGGTGAGGAGGGTGGTGCTTTATCTCCTGCTACCCACCTAATCATGCAAGCGGGAGCGGACCTCGCTCGCAACCGCCAGCACGGAGCATTGCTGCCTGTATGGGCATTACCTCTGATAACACTGGAGGCTTTAGGCTTCAGGCTTTAGGCTTTATTATTTCACTATTATAACCATATTCACTCCAACTGTATCTGCTTCTCTTTCTCTGCTCTGCTTCCGCTTTTCGTCTTGCAGTCTTTTCTTTTAGTTTCCTGAGATAATCTTATCCCATACGCTGCATGCATAACAATCTCAATCAAATCACAATCTTACTTTTGCTACTTTTGCAACTCTTTTTTGAAATATTTCTTTTCTTTTCTTTTCGTTGATCCTTTTTGTTCTGCTTTTTTGCAGTGCTGTAATACCACTTCACTTTTCATCGCTCTGCCATTATTGGTTTCATTAGGTTCGTATAAATATTATTAATTTTCTCGTTTTCCTTCATTTTGTTTGCTTTCTGTTTTCCTTTTTTCTCTCATTTGTTTTTATATTTATTTCCTTCATATTCCTTCTTCCAACTTCACCTGTCCTTGTTTTTCCCTTTTTCTTTTATTCAATAGTTTCTTCTTATTTGACTCAATTCAAATAATTTCTCACAGATCCTATTAATAATCAAATACTCACCATAATTCCTTATTTCCACATTTATCAAGAAATAAATTAAACAATAGAAAGAAAATAAAAAAATCTAAACCAATTAAAGGAAATCCTTACCGTCGATAAATTAATATAAAAAAATATCCTCTTTTTTTATTATCTATCATATCTTCAATTCTTCCTATATTTCAACATGATGGACTCTGTTGAAATAGCCAAAGCAGTTCATACTGCTATAGTAACTGTATCACAGAAGGTTTATCTGTCTCCAGCTATAGATTTGGTTAAAAGACAAGTTTGGACGGAAGAATACGACTCCGGTATCACCACATTCATTATTCTTGCGTCTGTTTTTGTCTTTTTGATGGTTCCAGGTTTAGGTTTTCTTTATTCTGGTCTTGCTCGTCGTAAATCTGCTCTTTCTATGATTTTTATCTGTCTCGGTGCTTCCGCTGTTTGCGAATTCCAATGGTATCTCTGGGGCTACACATTAGCTTTTTCCTCCAGTGCTTCCAACAACTTTATCGGCAACTTAAAAAACGTTGTTTTCCATGATGTCTTGGGTGAATCCGGCGACTATCCTGAATTGGCCTTTGCTCTCTTCCAAGGTCTTTTCCTCCAAGTTACTGCTGCCATTACCGTTGGTTGTATCGCTGAAAGGGGTAGACTTCTTCCATGTCTTGTCTTCATCTTCTTCTGGGCTACCATTGTCTACTGTCCCATCGCCTATTGGGTCTGGAACGGAAATGGCTGGGCCTTCAACTGGAAATCTGGTGTCTTGGACTTTGCCGGTGGTGGTCCAGTCGAAATTGTCTCTGGTTTCTCTGCCTTTGCCTACTCCTACGTTCTTGGTAGAAGAAAAGAAAAATATTTGATCAACTTCAGACCCCACAATGTCTCCATGGTCACCTTGGGTACCAGTCTATTGTGGACCGGTTGGATGGGTTTCAACGGTGGTACTGCCTTGTACCCTAATTTAAAAGCTATTTACGCCATCATCAACACAAATCTTTCTGCTGTATTTGGTGCCTTCACCTGGGTTCTTTTGGATTGGAGAATGGAAAAGAAGTTCAGTTCCGTCGCCTTTTCTTCTGGTGCCATTTCTGCTTTGGTCGCTGCTACTCCCTCTTCCGGTTGCATTCCCTTCTGGGCCTCCATCATTCAAGGTATCGTTACCTCTGTTGTTTGTAACTTTTCCACTGGTCTCAAGGTCTTGCTCAGATGTGACGACTCCTTAGATATCCTCGCTGAGCACGGAATGGCCGGCGTGGTCGGCTTAATCTTCAATGCATTGTTTGGTCAAGACTGGGTTATCGGTTTGGATGGTGCCACAGAACATGAAGGTGGTTGGTTATCTCACAACTGGAAACAATTGTACATTCAAATTGCCTACATTCTAGCCTGTGCTGTTTGGTCCTTTGGTATTTCTTACATTCTCGCTTTCATCATCAACAAGATCCCTGGTCTCCAATTAAGAACAAGTGAATCCGCTGAAATTAGAGGTACCGATGAGGACCAAATTGGTGAATTTGCTTACGATTACGTTGAAGTGAGAAGAGAGTTCTTTGACTGGGAAACTAACGAGGTTTACGAAAATAACCCAGAAGTTAGACAAGCTATTGAAAACTACCAATTGAATGATTTGAAACAAAAAAACATAGACTTGAAAAATAGCGATCCAACAAAAGACATGAAAGTTCCAGCACAACCTGTTTCTGGGAGCATTTCAAGTTCATAATTCATTAATCATTCACTAAAATAAATGATTACATGACTACATGATTATTTTGTTGATTGATTGTTATTTGATGTATATTTTTATGTTTTTTTTCTTTATTTTCTTTCTTTCTTTTTTTTGTCTTTCTTATTTCATTTTAAAATCAATTTAATTTTTTCAATTCTATCCTAATATCAGCTTTTCTTCCTTTTATTTAATCTCTCCTTCCTTTTTTTTTTCTTTTTTTATACTATCGCTTACTCAAAATTCTTCTCCCCTTATATATGAAGATCTAATTAATATAATTTCTACATTTTTCTTGCTCTCTCCGTGAATCGAACCATGCGTCAAGTTTGAGAAAAACCTGCCATATTAAAGTAGTCCTCATTAAAGCTCACGTTAAAGCCCTCGTTAAAGTTAGATTGTGTCTCATTTTACGCAGAGCAATCAGGAACCTCAACATGAGAGTATCGATGGCTCAATATACACTCAACCACAACCTATCCATAACTCATCAACAACTGTTCATACTCTCTTTTCATTCTTATATCTGCACACCCACATCACGTCGCTACAAACATGATATCTAACAAAACTGCTTTCCCTTTTCATATCAGCCAAATATTATTCTACTTGTTCACAACGCTACTTATCCTCGCAATTACTAAAAATCTTCTTATCTACAATGAAGCCTGTCAAAATAATCTTACATCCCTCAGCAGCCACTTTAAATCCCACTTTATAAATAATCTAAGCAAATTGTTCAGCTTCAAAACTATATCTCACAACCATCCCAAGGATTCATCCATCTTCTCAAAAGTCACCCAAAAACCTGATAATAACTTTGCTATGGAAATAGGTCAAAGCAGTTTAATATTAATTGGCATTATGGTTGGAATAACAACCCTATTAATCTAATCTAATTTAATCTAATCTAATATACACCTATATTTTTCATATATACTTAAACAATAAAATATTAAAAAAACTAAAAAACTAATAAACTGATAAACTAATAAACTGAAAAAATAAAAAAATAAAAAAATAAAAAAAAATAATCAACTAATAATATATTCGCATTATTCCAAAATTAAATTATCTTTATTCAATACTGATTCAAATTTGAAATTCTTCTCCTTTGCCCATTTGGCAATATTCCCCTTCATTATAAAAAGTCTTTTGTTTTCCTTTCTAACAAGACACTTTAAATATTGTAGCGTCGTTAAGATATCGTCGGCTCTTATTCCTGTAAATCTTGATAGCTCATCAATGGTCACTTCGTCGATACCAGAAAATCTTCCTCTGAGTAATTCATAAACAAGAACACTTGACCAATATTTAAGATATCCAATCTTTCCAAATGAACTTAACGGCAATTCCGGCCCAGTTATTAGCCCTTGGAATTTAGATAACTCGTATGAAAATGATATCAATAACGTCCCAAGTTTGTGTCTTTGATATGGTGGAAACACACATATACATGCCAAATTATTCTCTTCCCAGGATAACAACTCCTTTGAGAAGAATCCCATCGGTTTCAAACCATCTTCAACCTTCCCATATACTACATAAAATTCAAAATTTTCCACATGAAAAAATATTGATTTTGTGTCCAAAAATAGTTTCCCAAATAACGAGAGACACTGACAGAATAATGTGTGTCTCGAACCTCGCACTTTCCGTATCGTAAAATTCTTCACATCATCTTTATACTTGATTTTCCCGGGAAATCTCTCTCTATACAAGCAGTACTCGCAATGCTTTTTTAATGCTTCATGCTCATCAGTGTATTTAAAACAGTAATCACAAACATATAAGGTATTTAGCCAAAAACTGTCTGATTTGCCATTAACCCCATTCAGAGTTCCTTTAGGATGATCTTCCGTCTCACTGGTATTAAAACTGCTATCAACAACTTCAACATCTTCCTCTTCCTCAGCAAAAATGTCATCGCTAGGGGGATTACTGCTGCTGATACCAGATGAGCCATCTTTCTTTTTACCAGTTTTAACACTACCATTAGACGGTTGGGAATATTTATACCCCAAAGTTTTTTTGTCCTTTGCAAAATACATTGAGCAACCATACCATGTATCAAATTGTAATTCTCCAAAAACAACTTCTTTTATGTTTCTATGATGTAGAACTCCATACAAGTCTTCCTCTTCTTCCTCCGTTTCTTTCTGAGGCATTATTTATATCTCTAACATCATTAAATTCCGGGCACCAAGAGAACTATCTTGTAATTTGTGCGATTGTGACAATATTTTTCACCTGGATTTCTCACACAAAATTAATAAACACAACCTGTTTTTCAATACTTTCTAGAAAGATGGTGTCCGTATTTTTGGGTTTGAGTATGCATGCTCATGCAGACGAAAAATATAATTTTCACTTCACTTTTTTTTGACCTTTCAAATCATCAAAAAGATATGGCAAATCAGAAGAAATACTTTTCAGAATGGCTAAAAACGAAGCAAATAAAAAAAGAAAGATAACAGAAGTTTTTCAGGAACATTTGGAAACCAAAACAACCAAAATTTTAAAAGAAAAAAATGACAATTCTGACATTCCTAGTAACAAGAAGGCCACTAAAAAATTGAAAAAACAAATTAGAGAGGATATCAAGAAAGCCAAAATATCATCAAAGAAAAAAAAAAGATTTGAAAAATATGTTCAACACCAATTACACAAAGCCGAGTCCAAAAAATTACTTGAAAAGTTAGCTGTGCAACAAAATGAATTGGAAAAGTTGCAAGAAACTTCAGAAAAAAACAATAATCAGGATAGCTCCGATGCTGAGGAAAACAAACTAGAAAATGCTAAGAAAAGAAGAAACAAAAGAAGAAATGCCAAAAAAAGGGAATTGAAAACCTCTATTTTAGACTCAACCGAACCACCAAATTTGCAAGAAAGTAATCAACCAAAATCATCATTTATTGATTTCAGACCAGTTAATGGCTCCTTTGGTTTCAAAAACTTACCTGCAATAGCAAAACGTTTAAAAGTTCCAAAGAAAACATGGAGAGAAAGATTGGAAAAAAATGTCGAGATTGAGCAAGAAGATGATCATAACAGCTCAAGTGACACCGATATCGAACTTGACTCCGATGCTGAAAGTACTCTTTCTGATGAGGAGGAAGAGAACATAACAAGAGTTGAGGATGATAAAAGTAATGATGAGAATAGTGATAATAATAGTGATAATAATAGTGACAGTAATAGTGATAGTGACAGCGACAATGACAGTGACAATGATAGTGACAGTGAAAGTGATAATGAGAAAACAGAAAATAAAAATACATACAATATGGATGCAAAAATTCAATTTAAAGAGTTTGTTGATTCAATGAATAAACCCAAGTCAACCAATATTGAACAATTGCCTAAGATTGATTCTTCGGTTTTGAAAAGTCTTCAACATCAAAATGACAATGACTTAGATTCATCTGATGATGAAAACAACCCTATTCATGAAAAAGAAGAAGAGCCACCAGAATTAAAGTATCAAAAAGCTAAGTATTTTACAATAGATAGAGATCCCGAGATTCAGAAAATAAGAGAAATTCTACCTGTTTATGAAAATGAATTTGAAATCATGGAAAAAATCAATAACAGTGATTGTGTTGTAATATCTGGATCTACAGGTTCTGGAAAGACTACTCAATTACCACAATTTTTATATGAATCAGGCTATACGCTCAAAGGAATGATAGGAATTACTCAACCAAGACGTGTTGCTACTGTTTCTATGTCAAAGAGAGTTACAGAAGAATTAGGCTTTGAAAATGGTAAATTGGTTGGGTATCAAATTCGTTTTGACTCTAAAGTTTCTGATTCCACAAAAATAAAATTTATGACTGATGGTGTTTTGCTAAGAGAAATGATGTCAGATTTTTTATTGACAAAATATTCAGCCATAATAATTGACGAAGCTCATGAAAGAAATATCAATACCGATATTTTAATTGGAATGCTTAGTAGAGTAATCAAGTTGAGAAGAAAAAAGTATGTCAATGATCCTAATAGTTTTCAGCCTTTAAAATTGATTATTATGTCTGCCACTTTAAGAGTCTCAGATTTCACTGAAAACAAAAAGCTATTTAAAAACCCTCCTCCTACTTTCAATGTTGATTCTCGAACTTATCCTGTGGCTGTTCATTTCAATAAAAGAACTGCGTTTAACTATTTAGATGAAACATTCAGAAAAGTTTGCAAGATCCATCGAAAATTACCTAAAGGTGGAATATTGATATTTCTTACTGGTCAACAAGAGATCCATGATATGGTAAAACGCTTAAAAAAAGAATTTCCATTTCCAAAAAATCAGAATAACACACAAGCTAATAAAAAAAATAAAGGCGAAAAAGATTTTCCTGAGGTAAGGGTTAGTTCTAAATATACTAACACTGAAGTTGAAGAAATTGATTTTGGAGTGACAAGAAATAACTACAAAAGAATTTTAGAGATTGAAGATGAAGAGTTTAATGATGATTTTGAGGAGGAAGATGAAGAAGGTTTTGAAGAAAGTTTGGAAAGTGATCAAACAGTTAGTGATCCACTTCATGTCTTGCCGTTGTATTCTCTTCTTCCAACAGCCCAACAAATGCAAGTTTTCATGGATCCCCCAGAAGGATCTAGAGTCTGTATCGTTGCTACCAACATTGCTGAAACATCCATTACTATACCAAATATAAAATACGTGGTTGATTGTGGTAGAGAAAAGCAGCTCAAGTACAATGAAGAAAATGATGTAACAAGCTACGAAGTTGGATTCATAAGTAAAGCTAGTGCTGATCAAAGATCTGGTAGAGCTGGCAGAACTGGGCCGGGACATTGTTATCGATTATATTCATCAGCTCTTTTTGAAAGCGAATTTGAACAGTTTTCCAAACCCGAAATCTTAAGAATGCCAGTTGTTAGCACTATTCTTCAAATGAAAAGTATGGGAATTGATAATATTTTAAATTTTCCTTTTCCCACCCCAATCTCTCACAAATCATTATTTAAGGCTGAACAACTATTAAAATATCTAGGAGCCATAGACAACCAAGGAATAATAACTGAATTAGGGAAGAAAATGAGTTTATTCCCTATTAGTCCCAGATTTGCAAAAATGTTAATTCTTTCAAATCAATTGGACTGCATGCCATTTATCGTGGCAATCGTTAGTGGATTAACCACAGGAAGTCCTTTTTTTAAAGAGCAGGAACTATCATTTTTAAACCGAAATAAGGATTACAACAGTAATGATGATGATAAAATTGATTTTGACGAGACTTTTGATGAGAGACCTGATAATCAATTGAGAGCCCAATATTACAAATCACAAAAATTGTTTTGCAAGTATGATCAAAATTCTGATGTTTTCAAGTTATTGACAGCAGTTTGTGCTTCTGATCATGTTTCAAGATTAGAAAAAAAAGAGTTTTTCAAAAGACATTTTCTAAGAGAAAAAACCATGGAAGAAATAAGTAAACTACGGAAACAGCTATTGTATATTGTTAAATCAATTACATCAAAGGAAGATATTGCTGTTACTGTTCAATCAGAATATTCAAAGGAATTCAAGTTGAGTCCACCAAGCAAAAAACAGATTAATGCTTTAAAGCAAATGATTACAGCTGGTTTTATCGATCAAATTGCCATTAGAGGTGATTTAGCATCTTCTGATGTTCAATTTACAAACAAAAGCCGAATAATGAGTATTCCTTATAAGACACTATTTTCTACGAAATTTGATCTTGATGATGATGCTTACGTTTATATTCACCCAGGCAGTATATTGATGAACTGCGGAGAGCTACCACCTCCCTACTTAGTTTATCAAACAGTGAATTTATCATCGTCCAAATCCTCTTTGGAGGACAATAGAAATAGAAAAAAGAGGATCAATGTGCTATGTGACATAGATGGAAAAGCTTTGACTAACATAGGTAAATTAAGCAGCTTAGTCACCTATTCAAAACCTTTGGGTCCTCCATACGAACCAAAGTACTCTGAAAACAATATAAACGAAAGAATATGTTATGTAGTTCCACGGTTTGGAGCTGCGATTGGTAGTGGTGGAGTAGGATGGGACTTACCTGTGGTAAAAGTCACTCAGGAGAGAATTAATGGTGTGTGGACAGTAGTGTGATGGTAAATTTTAATTATTAGAAGTTGATACATTTCTTATCAACAAAAGATAAGTTTGTTTTCTTATCAAACCATTCAGGGCTTTAGTATTCTATAAGCCCTATTTGCAAACACGAGGCATTTTCTTTGAGCTTTGTTTATACTTTTGGAGGGCATCGCTCCCAACTATTGAATGCATATTTTTATGATTTTTGCTTTTACACAAGATTTCCGGTGTAATCCGGTACAGAATCCGTAGTATGTAATCACATCCGCTTCACTTTCAGCTGGTTTACTGAATTTGTAAAGTAGAATATCAAAGTAATATAATTTATCTTCAAGTTCCAACTGAGTTGTATATACCATAACGATATATCAGAAGTGACATAAATTATACTTCAAGATGGGTATGTTTTAAATGATTTCAGTTTAATTAATACAAAAAAAAATAGTCAACCTCAGTTTATCAATCATATCAGTGAATTGTATTGTCAGTTTTCATCACTACTCAGAGTTTTTTAAACCATCAAATTTAGAAACCATTAAGAAAAAAAGAGAAAAATAGACTGTTAATTTTTTATAATTATCGATTTGAAATTTTCAAAAGAATCAACGACAGATACACGATTTTAAATGACATATGTCAAAATGTAATCATGAACAGAAAATCAATTGTCTTGTATTATCAGTTCAATAAATAACTCTAATGGATTACTATTTTTATTTAATTATATTTTTGGGAATTTTTTTTCAGTTAAATCCAGTTATTAATGAATTGCACGTTAAAGGTCCTGATACTAATAAAATCATATTGTTAAATATAGTTAATATTCCAAAAACTAGAAAGACATACTGTAAGGCCAAAGAATGCCGTAAACACACACAGCACAAAGTTACTCAATATAAAGCTGGTAAAGCTTCATTGTTTGCTCAAGGTAAACGTCGTTATGATCGTAAACAAGCTGGTTATGGTGGTCAAACAAAACCAGTTTTCCACAAAAAAGCCAAAACTACCAAAAAAGTTGTTTTACGTTTAGAATGTCTTGTCTGCAAAGCTAAATCTCAATTGGCTTTAAAACGTTGCAAGCATTTTGAATTGGGTGGTGATAAAAAACAAAAAGGTCAAGCTTTACAATTTTAAGGAAGCTATCTATTATATTTTTTCATAGATTAATCCAATTGGTATAATTCTTAAATTCTATTATTATTAATTGTAATGTTTAATCAATGTATTTTATACAATATTTGGTCCTGATTTGTCTTTTTTATTACATTAATTGTAAGATTTTTAACATTAAAATCTATATAAAGTTAATGAAAAATGAAAAATGAAAATTCAGCATTTAAAATTTAATAGAAAATTTTCAATAGAAAAAAAAAATTAAAGAATTAAGAAAACCGCCATGTTTTGTCACAAGAGAGAGAAGCCTATACAGAAAAATAGATACATAAAGATAACTAAAAGGCAATTTTGATAAAATGTTATATAGTTATAGATGTTTCTTGATTTGAATAGGGCAGAATTAGGAACTGGTGGCTGATTGATTGTTCTTATATCCATTATAAATTCGGTTTGCATTGCCCATAATTTTCTTTTCATTCTGAAGTTCTCATCTAAAATCGATTTAACAACATTGATATAAGGTTCTTTATTCATGTCATGGTTCATAAACCCATCAGACGCTTCCCACAACATAACACCACCAAAATGCTCTGAAGCCTGTGAATCTGTGATCACTTTGTAAAGAAGACTGTAATCATTTATATAGCCATTTGAAGCAGAGTCGAGTGAAGCTGGTAATCCAAGAAACAATTTAACGTCTTTATTTGGAGAAATTGTCTTCGCATATTCAAGCCATGTATCCCAATTGAATTTTTTTGTATCCGCATTACAGTTTTGAATGTTATTATAGAATTGAATAAAAATGAAATCTAGTTCTGTTTTTTCAATTAATTCCTGTAAAACGTTATCAGGATAGGGACATTCAGGAGCTGCGGATAAATAATATTTTTTTTTTGAGGTTTTGAAATTTTTCCGAAGACTGTTCGCTAGTGATGCATAACCTGTTGATTGACCATTTTCGATATCAAAATCAAAACCATCGATTGAGACGTTTCCAAAAGGCCTTGGATATTTATTTTGAAGTTGATAGGATGAGATTTTGTTTTTATTTCTGTTTCTATTTTTATCTTTATTTTTTGGGTTTGGATTATTTGTTATGAGGTTAGTTGTTTCATTATAATCGCCAAACATTTTCCATAGGATATCGCCAAATTCTTCGGATTCGTTCTCATCTTTAAAACCATAAGTACCAGCTTCACCGCCTAAAGATAATAAGATTTTTTTGTTAAACTTTTGCTGACATGTTCTGATATCATTGGCTATATCGTTTTCAAAGATTTTTTTTGAAAGGTTAATATATTGGAGGTCATTAGTGTTTTGGGAAATAACCGGATTTGAGTTGGGATTCTTAGGGTTCTTAGGGCTATCAGGATCGTTGATACTGTTTGAATATTCAAAAGAGGATAGTTTGATTTTGGGATTATAGTTTGTTCCAGGAAAATTTGAGATAAAGGACAAGATGATTATATCAATTGATTGTTGAGAACAGTAGAAGGATAAGCTACGAGTGTCAATTGAATTGTTGTAGACATCAGTAGAATAAGCAGCTGAATGTTGGCCCCAATAAACGGCTACATTTGAATTGGAAGTTGAGTTAAATTGTTGATAATCTGAATTAATTAATTGTGAATCTGCAAATGATAGGTGAATAGATAAAATAAGCAAATTTAGGATGATAAAACAATAATTCATTTTCAATTAGAATAATAAAAAGAAGAACAATTTATTATTTATGATATGAATCAGAATCAATTTGGTAGCTAATTTTTTGTTTATTATTATTATTATTATTATTATATTTTTTTTGAGTAGGGAATAAAGATAAAATCATAACTTGAATCAAAACAAAAAAAACCAAAGTGAAAGTTACAATAATTACGATCATCGCTATTTTTGAATAAAATAAATTCAAACCAAGGAAAATTACACAAAGGAATTTTTAAAAGAAAAAGAGAAAATTCCAGTGATATGGGTCCCATATTAATAAAAGAATATCAAGTAAAATAAATCTAAAAAAATGAATATAGCCTGTAGAAGCAAAAATCAAATTGCATTTAAGAATTGAAATTGATACAATTGAAATTGATAGAAGCAGACTAATAAAATTTGCAATAAAGATTTTGATCGAGTTTGCTGGAGGCACTTAGATACAGTAATAACGATCACCGAAATCACCGATACCCGGAATGATGTATTTTTTGTCATTCAAACCTTTGTCAATTGCACCTGTGATGATTTTGATTGAGGGAAAGGCTTTGACGTAGGCCTCAATTCCCTCTGGAGCAGCGACTAGATTCAAAAAGAAGATCCTCTCTGGTTTGACACCTCTGTTGATTAGTACTTTTGTTGCTAAGATAGCAGAGCCACCGGTTGCTAGCATTGGGTCCAATAAAAAGACAAATCTGCTGTCGATATCGGTTGGCAACTTTTCGTAAAACAATTTTGGTAGGGCTGTTTCCTCGTCTCTCTGGATCAAAATCTTGCCGATTCTGACACTTCTGCAGCAGTCTCTCAAACCCTTCTCCATGGACTCACCGGCTCTGACGATGGAGACACCACATATCTTGCCCAAGAACAAAACACCATCGAACTTCTCGTTGGTTGGAGTGCTGATAACCTTGGGCTCCACAGGCAAGTGATTCAAACCCTCTTCGACCAACAAACGGATGATTCTGTCGGAGTAGAACACAAAGTCAGATCTGGGAGTGTTTTCGTCGCGAATGATGGAAAACAAGCCAATAAGCTGGTTGGTCTGCGGTAACAAAGTCACCAGGTCTGAGATCTCGTGCGCCATCTTCTGCTGCTTCTGGAGTCTGCTGCTTCTGGAGAAGGAAAGGAGAGAGACGAGGCACCAGCCGCTTTATATCGCTTTTCAGTTGGCTCAAGCCCCGCTGCCCGATGGAGAAGTATGCGGGCAGCGGACTGCACAGATGCAGCAACCACGTTTGTGGTCTCATCCGGGTGACCGGCGATCACGGGAAAGGAGCATTGCTGTCTGAGTTTAAATACAAGTTCCAGGCCCGCCGTGTTGTTTGCTCAGCATCTATCAGTAAATAAAGAAAAACAGAAAAACAAAGAAAAAACACAAATTTGTGCGGTTCCGTTTCTCTACTATTGGTTTTCTAACCATACAAACAAGTAAGTACTAACCCCTAATTTCCTGCCCTCTCAATCCTCGTTTTCAGCCCAATTTTTCTCTGGAAAAAATGGCATCCATCTCCCTCCATTATTAGCAGTATCTTACTAACCTCTTCCTCTTTATATTTTTTCCAGTCTACTGTTTCTTTTCCTGTTTTTACACGTCAGAAAACCCAGCAGTATTTTGTGGTTTTGGTGTTGGTGGCAAAATTTAGCAAAAATTTTCGTTCCTTTCTTAACACGGTGGTCTCAAGTGCTCCTAATCCTGCCTTTTCCGCCTCTCTCATCCACCCCCAAGATCCAACCACCTGGTTTGTTTGTTTTTTTCATTTTACTGTTGTTTCCATTCTGCTGGTCTCTTGTCCGATACTGTCACTGATAACCTTAAACACTCATATAGCATTTTATCGTTTGCCAAAGTCAGAAACTGTTTAATCCTCAAAATATTTTTAAACGCAAAACCAATAAGCCAAGATTTTACTCTTTCCACAATTCGAATCATAAAACATGCCAGCGCCTCCAGTATCGGCTGGTGCCAGGTTTCGGCAAAGAAAGATTTCTGTCAAACAGACTTTGCAAGTTTTGAGACAATCTGATTTACCTGACTTGGAATCCGAGGATCAAGTTCAGCGTGATTTTCAGCACATAGAAACCGGTGTCGAAAAAAGCGAAGAAGAGGAAGAGCATTTGCAAGCTGTGATCAATGCTGCTCATGCTGCTGCTACTGGTGTTTCAAAACCTGTCAAAAAGGACCTCTTCATTCCAACCCCTGATGCCTCCAAATTATGGCCAGAGGCTTCCAAATACTACCAGGGGAATTTCGTGATGCCAACTAGTTATATAAAATTTTCAGCTACTGTCAACGATACTTCTGGTGTTCCTTATAATTTAGACGAAATCGATGAAGAATTTCTAATTTCTTTAAATAAAAATTTGCCCAACCATATTGACCCATGCACTGAATCAGAGTTTGAATTGATATGCTACAATTTCGAAAAAGCTGTCAGTGAAAAACAGCCTTATTTGTCGATGGACCCTCGCTCAATATTATCCTTCAAAGATATAGAAGTCTATTCATTGACCGAAAATCCAATCTCTGATGATTCAATAAAGGCCTCTTTAGAAAGGGAATTAAACTACAAACCTATAGTAAACCTATTTGAAAAGGAATCAAATGAATCTCAAAGATCCTTAATTAAACTATTCGAATTATTTGGTCCTCAAATATACGAACACTGGAAAGATAGAAAAATCGAAAGAGGTGGCAAAACAATCGCTCCAATACTCAAATTCGAAGACCCATCAGAAAAGGATGATTCCGATCCTTATGTTTGCTTCAGAAGAAGAGAATTTAGACAACAAAGAAAAACTAGAAGAGCAGATTTACATAGCTCTGAAAGATTAAGAAAATTACATCAGGAACTAATAAATGCTAGAGAATTAATAATGCTCGTCGCTAAAAGAGAAATTGAAAGAAAAAACTCTCTACTACTAGAAAGAAAAATATTCCAAGAAAGAACCCAAGTCAAACGTTTAAGACGCGAGTTGAATATAGAAACTGATGATATTGATGATTTGTTACCTCTCAAGAAAAAGAAATTATCTAAATCAATTGACCCTAATAATGATTCCAAGATTTCTAACGGTATTATAAACGGCAAAATCAACTCTAACAAAGACAAAAATTCTATTGATGACATTGATGATAAAATCAAATCAAAGAAAGAATTGCGAGAAAAGAAATTACAAAAGACCAAATCTATTAAAGATGGCTCTCCTGGTTCCAATTCCTTCCTAAAATCAAAAAGACAAGCCTTGGGACAATTATCTCAAACTTACGTTCGTTTACCAGCTTCCAAAATCCCAGATTTGCCATTAGTAACCGTTGAAAATGTTTTGAAAAATAAAGACAATGACCTAGCAAAAGCGGTTGCTGAAAAAATTAAAAAGAAACGCGAAGACGATAAAGGTTGGGTGAATTTAACCGATGATCCTTTCAATCCATTCTTCACAATATCTTTGCCCAACGAATATATATGTGACACAAAACATTTACCATATTCTTCAATAGCTTCATCAATATTTGAAATTCAATCTTCAAATTTTATAAATGAATCACTAAGTAAACTATTTAATAATGAAAAACATTTAAGGGACTCAATATTGGCTTTAGAAGCTACTAACGGTGCAATAAATGAAAAAGTAGAAATAAAACCTGAATTTTACAATCCAATGCTAGATTATGATATACACAAAAGAATTTCAGAACCGATTTTCAGGTTAAGAAAAAGAATTAGCCGCAACGGAAAAATCATGATTGATAGAAAAGGTCTAGTTAAAAAAGAAGACCCAATCGACGAATTTTTAAATTTCGACAACACAATAAATGAAGAAACCTTAAATGATGTAAAAAATGATGAGATTAATGATAAAATTATCAACTCTGTTTATGATTCTAATATCGAAACTTTCATTAGACATGAAAGTAGATGGCAGTTTGATACCGACTCAACTGAATTAATGCAATCAAAGGCCAATCCAATTGGTCACGATCCCGCAAAATTGAATTGCATTTCTAATGACACTCAGGCAATTCGATTTGGTTCAATGTTATTGACAAAATCGAGTGAGTCCACAAAAGATAGCAAAATATCTCTCGGGAGAATGAAAATCATTCAACAACAACTACAACAACAACAGTTTCATCAGTATCAGCTTCATCAAAGGCAACAAATGCAATTAAAACAAATGCAGCTTCAACAACAATCTCAGGCTCAACAACTACAAAAACAACAACAACAACAACAGCAGCAGCAGCAGCAGCAAAATATTCAAATAAAATCAAGTCCTTTAATCATCCAGCAAACTCAAGCACCACAGTTGTCACAACAACCTCAAAATCAACAAAATCCGCTGCAAAAAGTGCAACAAAATATACAGCCACAGGTGCAATCACCTTCCCAGCCTTCATCCCTGCCTCAAAGTCAATCTCAAGGTCAACAGCAACAACAACTTCAACAGCAGAATCAACTTCAACAGCAAAAAGCTTTTCAAAAACAACAAATTTCTCAACAAAATCAACAAAAACAATACCAAAAACAGCAATTAGTGAAAAATCAGTATCAACAACCACAAAAACAAAATTTACAAAGTCCTCAATTTCCTCCACAAATCCAGCAACAATTGCACCAACAATTTTTGCAACAGCAACTACAAAACCCACAACTTGCAAATCCTCAATTAAATCCTCAATTAAATCCTCAGTTACATCAACATCTCCAACATCAATTGCAAAGCCAACAAATTCAATCTTCACAGCTAACCCCACAGATGCAACAATTTCAACAGCAAATAAAGGCGCAACAACTACAAAATCAACAGTTACCCAAAAAACAATTACAAAAACAAAAGCAGTTTGTAATGTGAAATTATACTCAAAATCTAATTATAAATTATAAAATTTGATGAGAACTTTTATCAAAATTGTACAAATAGACGTTATGAATAATCCTGTTTTTTTTCTCATTTTTTTTTCTTATTTTTTTATTTTTATTTTATTTTTTTTTTATTTTATTTTTTTTTATTTTATCTCTTTAAATTTTTTATTTCTTTAAATTTTTTTTCACTTCCTTATGATAAATTAAAAATACTGGGGTCCTTTTATATTTTATAATGGTTTTTTTTTATTTGTAATTTTTCAATTAATTTTTTCTTTTTAATTCTCATTTGTCATACATGTCTATTTGGTCGTTATTGGTTTATTTTATGATTTAATCTATTCTTTTTCAGTTTCTATGTAAATTATTCCCTTCAATACATGCTTTCTTTGTAATAAGGAACCCATTTAAAGATCGATCTTAGTCTCATGTTCATATTCATTTTTTTCATTCTTATCTTCAGTGTTTTCATCTTCATCGACTTTTCTGTTTTCAGATAATTTTCGTTGAGGAAGCACTTCTTCAAATGCAGATTTCCAATCTTTATGAGATGACCATTTTAATAATAAATCAACGACATGAAAAGTAGTTATAACTTGTCTTCCATTGATTTTTATAAATTCATCGATTGGTAATCTGGCTGTTTTCATGCCTAATTTTTTAGCTTTGTCGTAACATAAGGACTTGTAACGACCTTTATCGACAATTCCTCCAACTATATAAGTCATTCCAGGTTCTATTGTTAACAACTTTTCAAATGGCTCATCTGCAGTTAAATAAACAAATTTTTCAAATTCCTTTTCGGGATTTTTGTCTTTTAAAAAATCAATTTCACTAAAATCCTGTTCATAAAAGTCTATGTTTTTAATCCAATTTTTGTACTGATTTAGTGAAACGTCAAATCTCTCTTTTAAAAGTTTGTTGAAGGATGTGATTTTCAAATTGAAATAGTATTCGGCTTTTCTATTTTCACTATAAGCTCTTGTGATTTGAGTAGTTAGAGAAGTTCTTTCTCTCTCGGTCATAAGCTCATCGAAACCACAATCAATGATAAGATTAGAGTTGAGTGGTTTTTGATCTGGGTTATCTTTTGGTCTTTGCTTTTTCTGTAAAGACTCTAATAATTCAGTGTCAACTTTTTCACCGGATTCAATCTTAGATAACAATTCTTTTCTTTGGATTTTTTTATTCTCTTTTTGCTGTTTACGTTTTTCCTTACGTTTTTCTTTGAAATCAGACTTCTTTTCAGCCCATCTCAATTTTCTCTGTTGTTTTTTCCATTGGGATTTGGTCATTCCTTCTGGAATAACATTTCCATACTTATGAATATTAACATTGAAGCTTTCTTTAGAGTCGGCAAGTTCTGTTTTCTGTTTTTTAAGATAATTTGAATCTTGATCATTGCCTAAAGGTCTTTTTGTCGAGATATTGTTCTCTGCTTGGATTTGAGATTCCAAACCATCATCATTTTCTTCTGAAGGTTTAGAAACTGTAGTAATTTTGTTATCCTGTTCAGTTTCTTGTTCAATTTCCTTTTGAATTACTGTTTCACTGGATGCTGTCATCATAATAATTTGGTTGATTGAATTGAAGGTGAAAAAAACAATGAGGTTAAGAATTTCTGGCAGAAATGAAAAAAAAACAAAAAAACTTTGAGATCCACAAAGCTGGATTTTTTTTCTCCAGTTGACTGAATTTTTTTTTTTTTCAAACTTTCATTTTTTCGGTTATCGAATTGAAATCAAAGCTGTAATTATTGTTAAAAGATGGGTAAAAGAAACAGAAAAAACCAAGGGAAGGTTGAACAATTAGTAGATGAAAATGTTTTGCCATTTCTAGAAGTTGGTTATGAAGAAAACGATCCTTTATTTTCGATGGGAATACACCCAAGCGAACCAATATTTTTATCAGGTTTGGTATCTGGAAATGTTTATTTGTACAGATACGATCTGGAAAGATTGAAAGATTACTGTCTTGAAAATTATCTGAAACCCAATGGAAAGAGTTTAATTCACAAAGATACAGGTGATGAAACTGAAAAGTCAAAAGAAATATGGAAAGTTCAAAATAATTTGCAGTTTCGTAATATAAGTAAAAAAAGCCAAAATGACGAGTCAGATGAGGAAGGTGGGATTGTTTTAGGATGGAAAACAAAGAGACACAAGGGAAGTTGCAGATCCATATGCTTAGAAAACAGCGGTGAATATGTATATACGGTTGGTATAGACAAAGTAATTAAAAAGGCATCAATTGAAACAGGCAAAGTGATATGCAAGACTGATTTTAAGAAAAGCATTGGCGAAGATGTGAATTCAATGATATTGTCAAATTCCAATTCATTTTTAATTTGCGGTACAGAATTAGGTGATATCAAAGTTTTTGATACTAGAAGTTTAAATGTGGTTTTCGATATTTCTAAAGTTCATAACGATCAGGTCAATTCCATGATAAATTGCTCAGCTACTTCTAACTATCAAGTTTATTCTGTTGGTTCAACTACATTGAGTAAAGTTGATTTTCGAAAAGGAATAATTAGTCAATCTGATGATCAAGATGACGAAATATTATCACTTTGTTTTCCTGATATTGAGGATAGCAGTACGATAGTTTGTGGAATGAGTGAAGGTATTGTAACGGTTTGGAAGGATAAAAATAAGTTCCAAGATCAATTAACGCGAGTCAAAATATCTCCAGATGTGAGTGTTGATGCTGTAATAAGTACGATGGATTATGACAAAGACGAAGGAAATTGTTTTTGGTGTGGAGATTCCAATGGAATGTTGAATAAAATTGATTGTAAAAAGGGCAAAATTGTTGAGATGAGGGTGCACGATGAGACAGGTGAAGTGCTAGACTTGGATATTGACTACGATTACAGATTGGTGTCCAGTAGCATGGAGAAGCTTAAAATATGGGATAGCTTTGACTTTGAGAAAGAGGCAGATGAAGACCCTGATTCGAGTTTTGATTCTGATTCTGATTCTGATTCTGATAGCGACAAACCTCCAACAAAAATCTCAAAGCAGGAAGTTGCTGAAGAGACTCGAACAACCGATCGCAGCAGAGGCCAAAAACAGAAGAAACCAACAGCCAAACAGCTAAAGAGCCTTCGAAAGCACGAGCCAGGCATAAAAAGATTCATCGATTTATAGATTCCAGCACAATAACCCACTTATAGGTCCACTTTATAGGCCTCCTTTATTGCTTCCAAAGACATAAACACGAAAGTTCCGATTTCCACGCTTATCGCAGACCAGCCGTGCGGGTCTGAGAATTTTCACTGAAGAAAAAGCTGCTTTGTTCTTTATCAGTTCAATGTCTCTGCTGGAGCTGTGGACAAAATGGTTTTGTTCAAAGATGTCAAGTTTTCTGCGACCTCTGTTCCTTTGGAGACAAAGGTATGTCTCTGCTTGTTGATTTCCACGTTTTAACTTTACCTGTGTCTAACATATCTGCTTGCTATTCCAGACAGAATTGGTTTCGATGATAGAGCAGATGGGTGGGTCCTATCACAGCGACTTGATGTCTGATGTGACTGTGCTAATTGTTGGTGACAGGAACACTGAGAAGTACAATTATTGTGTCCAGAGGAGAACAGATGTCGTGTTCTTGACCCCTGCTTCTCTTTCACATATATATGATCTTTGGATCAAATACACTCGAGGAAGCAAAAAAAATCCAAAAGAGATTTTGTTGCTAGAACAAAAATTTGCCAAAAAATTTGCCATAGACCAATTTGTTTTGAAAAGTTTCGAAAATCTAAACATATGTATTGCAAGAGTTAAAAATTTCAAATTAAATAAATTTCAAATTTCAAACATTATCACCGAAAATGGTGGTAAAGTATCGGACAACTTAGTAAATGTAAATTCCTGTTTGATAACGACTGAAGTTCAGGGAAAGAGATTTGAAAAAGCAAAAGAATGGAAAATCCCAATATTGCATCCCCTATGGATAATACATTCCTTTGACAGAGGAACTGCTCTACCTATGAAATACTATCTACTAGAAGACTTTGCTGACACCGATGGTAATATTAATCAAACGAAAATAGGCCAAGGTTCCTGCTACATTTGGTCAGATCTACAAAAATTGAAAAAACGCAAATTTATGGACATTAATCTAACTAATAACCCAAACAATGACATGAAAATTTTGAAAAAACATAACACTTCTTCTGAAAAAATTTGGTCCTCAATAATGAAGTCAAATCCTTCAGCCGGAAACAACACAACTCATAACTTTCCTTTGAATCTTAATAGAATTAATAAAAGAGACTCAATAAATTCCGGAATTTTGAATACCAGCCTAGACAATATTGAAAAAGAACTCAATCCTCAAAATTTAAACGATTCTAAAAACAATAGCACTGTAATAAATGTGCTAAATACAGCCAGACTATCCAATAACTACAATCAAAATAATCACAACACGATAACTAATGGCACCCATACTAATCCTGAAGATGTTACAAATGACGATGAAACTCTCACCAATGACACAACTGCTAACTCCACAACTATAATCACAGACAAAACAATAGAGTTTAAGGGTCCAAATTTGTTTTTGAACTCAACTTTTGCATTTTATGGCTTCAATAATTATCAATTAAAAACTTTGATTAGAGTCGTTGCATCTCACGGCGGTGATATAATTGCAATTGAAGAAAAATCAATAATACCAAATTTCATTGTTTTACCTTCAAACGAAATTATTACTGAATTGCCAAACTTTAATAAAAAAAAAACTTTACTAGTAACAGAATGGTTTATTGAAAGATGTTTATATTATGATGAACTAAAATTAGACAAATGGGGTTTGCCTTTGAAAAATATTAATATTTTTAGTAGTAATACCAATAATACCAATAATAATAATAATAATAATAATAATAATAATAATAATAATAATAATAATAATAATAATATTAATATTAATATTAATATTAATCACAATAGTAGTGACATAGATGATAATTTATCATTGAATATTTCAATAACGGGGTTTTCAGGTGTTGAATTATTACATGTTCCAAAATTAATTGAATTGATTGGCTTCAATTATTTTGATTCAATAACAAGCAATAGAGATATCTTAATAATAAACACTTCAATTCTTGGTTTAAACAGCGAAATTACCCCAAACTTATTTTTACCTACAAATTCCAAAGAAATTTTAACTTGCTCGGTAGATAAGAATTCCTTAAGTTCAACTAAAAAAAAAATTATATTTGCTAAAACACACAATATACCAATTGTCACATTAAACTTTTTATTTAAAATCATTGAAAAACATAGATATGTTGACTTTAATGATATTAAATGGTGTATACATAAACCAAAATTCGATAATTTAACCGATAATTTAAAATCATTTATAAACTACTTCAATGCTAAGGAAAAAAATAGAGAATTAGCAAAAGCAAAAAATAAAGAGATGTCAAGACTGATAACATCGAAGGAAAAAAGTGTGAATTCCAATCCAAACTCGAATTTTAACTCCAATACAAACTCTAACCCAAACTCTAACTCTGTTGATTTTATTTCAAAGAGCTTAAATAACAGTAACCATAGTTCCTTTGACGTTTCACGAAAAATATTATTGCCATCGCCACGAGATGCGAATAGATTCAGAAGAGTTCGTGGAAAAGCTACAAAGTCCAGTATTAACAATAATGTCTCTAAACAAATAAATAACGATATTATAGATAACATTGAAGAATTGAATAAGCTTGAAAAAACGTTAGGAGAAGATCAATTGTTTGCTACGCAAATCCGGTTTGATGAAAGCGAAATAAATAATTCAGATTTCAATAACAGTATTTACAATAACGATAGTGACAATGGCAACAATAAAAATAACAATAATAATAATGATAATAGTGTCATTAAAAATAAGGGCTCTAAAAATTACAAGATTAAAAATAATGGAAACAATGAGGTTGGAAAAAGAACAAGAGCTTCCTTAAAAGCACTTAATGAGCTTTAGTGTTTTATGATTTTTTTTTGTTGAAAAAAAATTGAACAATGCTATATATTAAAATATTTAATTTATATATCAAGATAATAAACACTAAAGAAAAAAAAGATTAATTACACTAAACCGATGAGCTTACTATTCAGAAACTTCACTTTCAAGTTCTTCATCGTCTTGATATTCATGGTGTTGGTCATCTTGAGAAATTTGAGTATCATCATTAATATTATCATTTATTTCGGTAGTGAAATCATGAGTTACATCTTCATTTTGAAGATCATTATTTTTAAGATCATCAGTTATATCAAAACATTTATCGTATACTGCCTTTTCACGATCTCTTTCTTCTAATTCCACACTAGTTGGATCTCTTATTGATAAATTTATTTGATCGATATTTACAGCGTTAGTTAGATTAATGTTATTATAATCTATTCTTCTTTTTTTCAAATCAATTTTTGAAGAAATTGGGATGAAATAGGCTTTGTTATCCTCTTCAGAGAAGGATAATTTGAAAGATTTTAAATTGTTGAGATTTTTAGATTTATTTTCATAATTGAATAAATCATAATCCCTAACTCTATTGAATTTGAAAGTTTTCAAATTATTATTAATTTCTTTATCAGAATCATCGGAATTGTTAATATTACCACCTTTTGAGGATAAAAGCTTATTTAATTTTGATGCTTCATTAATGTTATCGATTTGTAATAATGATAACCATTCTGGGCCAGATTCCATTGTAATTGATTTAAAAATTGAGGTTAACAATGTTGGGTCATCTTGGGCTCTATAGTTTTTAATATCGATATTGTTAATATTACTAAATCTTAAATCCTGAATTTTTGATCTTACAATTGAGGAAGAACCGATAAATTTAAGTTGAATAAAAGATTGATCTAACATTTGAATATCAGGTAATAATTCATAAATTTTTTTAACCTTTAAATGTTTTTTGACAGGATGTTTAATTTTTAGTAAATCGTCCTTATTGTTATCAAAAGTATCTTCAACAGATGATAGGATTGAATGAGGATCAGTTTTGGATAAATCGTCATCGATTAGTTGATCAATTTTGAGTTTTTTCTGATATGAATTCAAGGGTTTCAGTTGTTTGTATTTTTTATTGACCGCATAATCATTTGATCGTTTAATAAAAATATTATTTCCGCTAATGTTGTTAAAATTGTTTAGTCTATTAATTTTGTTTATTTTATCGAGTTTATTTTTATCCTTGACTGAGTTTGAAAACGATTTTTTATCATTTTCGTTATCGAAATTAGCAACATATTCGGTTCTTCTTAAGAAACTCACTGGGTTATCAATTGCTTTATTTTGATTACTAAGTAAATTGGGATCTCGTAACAATAACTTATCATTTGGGTGTAATGGAATAGTGCTATTGTTATTGTTATTGTAGTCAAAACTGAAATCATTTTCGTTATTTCCAGCATTATTGTTTTTATTAATTATGTCTTGCTCATTGACTTGGAATAAGGGATAAAGAGATGGAAATTTTGTTGAATCATTTAATGGGTTAATAAAATTTTGGGGAATATTCGAACCATCAAAAATACCGGGTAAAGCAGATACATCTAGGGGCATCCCAAGATTGGAGTCAAAGGGAATCAAGTCATTGAAGGGATTTTTTCTAAATAAATTGGATAGCAAGTGGTTGGAATTGATCAAAGACTTGCTGGATAATATGTCTGGGTTGTTATCATACTTGATGAGTTTGGGGGGACAGGGAGGAGGAGGCAAGTCATTTTGGTACCTGATTCTAGCGATGTAATCCTGTCTGGCTCTCGACATGTTGCAGAGAGCAGCAAAAATAGAGAAGCAGAGAAGAAGTTGGCAAAGAAGCAGAGGCAGCAGAAGCAGCACCAGCAGCAAAAAAGGAAGCTGAAAAATATGCCGATGATCCGGAATAGGCAGTGGCTTCAATTCCGGTATCAAGCACGTGTTGAAGGTGATTGAGCACGTGCATTTTTGACAGCTCAGCGGCAACTTTCCTTTTAAGAACTCTTTTTGACCTTTTTTGCTGTGAAAAAAACTTTTTTTTTGGTGAAGAAAAGATATAACTGACGTTTCTTCAAACAGGCTGATAGCACTTTGATTACGTTCTGATTAAGCTCTGATTAAGCTCTGAAAAAGCTCTGACACTTCTGCACCCAGCCAGATCTAGACCTCCAGTACCACATATAGCTTTCAAGATGAATCCAGCAGTTTCCAATATCGTTGTGATGCTCGTTATGATGCAAGTTTCCAAAAAGTTTGATTGGGAAAACCCCAACACAATTTTCTACGTCAGAATATTATATGTTTCTTGCATAAGTTTCTGTTTAGCTTTATATCTCTTTGTCAGACAAAAGATTGTCAAGAAGAATGAGTTAACCACTTTCAAATATTTCAGTGATCCAAATCCTATGAGTGGGGAAACCGAAGGCAAATTGGTTATAACCACCATTAAGGATTACGATTTGCAACAAGTCAATGCTCAAATCAAGGGTATTTTCACCGGTGTCGCTATGATGGGCTTCATGCATTTGTACATGAAATACACCAATCCATTGTTAATGCAAAGTATCAACCCAGTCAAAAGTGCCTTTGAAAGCAAAGTTGTCAAAGTTCATTTATTCAATCAAGAAGCCAAGGGTGATTTGGCCAGACCCTTCAAAGCTGCTCCTTTGTTTGGTGGCGCTTCCACTCCAGCTAAAACCGATAAGCAATCAATTGAAAAAGCTGAGGTCAGTGGTTCTGGTGGTATCAAAGAAGAATAGAGTCACTCAGCCCATTGCCAATTACAAAATTTACTTCATAAATATATAATAAATGCAGTCTTTCAGTTCAGCCCTCCTGTTGTCTTACTATTTTAATCCTATATAATCACCATCCAATAAATCACCCCAATTGCCCACCAAACTCAAACTGATCAGTTGTGTTCTTATCTGTTCAGCGTCTCCGTCTCCGTCTCGTTTTCCTCGTTCCGTCTCGCCCTGCGTGTCATTTTCCTCTGTAGATCCCTTTTAGTGCAGCGATATAATAGGTCTATGTGCAATACAGCTGTAGTTCTTCTACCAAACCAACTAGTCTTGTAGATTCCATCCAGTGCTTTCATTGATTCAACATGGACTTGAACTCCTGGAATGCTTTGTCTTCTGACAGGTTCTTGACTTCTGCAACTACCTCCATCAGCAGTTTATCGGGCTCGCTATCAAAGTCCATCTCAAATACGCTCATCAACCAGTTGCTCAACCAATTTCCAATAGCCTCTCTTTTGCCTAATAATCTCAGCTTCAATCAAATATTGTCTGCAAAGTCGTCTGTTGAATCGTTATACCACAGTCTAAATCTTAGCGATGATACAAATATCTCAAATCTAGCCAGTCTATCTAACGATAAAATCTTGATAATCCTAATTTACTCCATTTTGAATCAGGATTTGAATAAATTGAACTCAATTATCAATGATAGCGTTTTGAAACAAAAGTTGTTTTCTTTAGTCAATGACTACGATCGTAATGGTTTGACATTATCAATTTATTCTATTTTCATAAATTCTTTATTAGAATTATACTCCTATTTTGCAAATTCAAATACAAATCCAGGTTTTAATCTCAATTTTAATTTTATAAATATCGATGATCAATTATATATTTCTCGAAAGATTTTCAAGATAATCCTAAACTTGAAAAACTACTTGGATTTGGATATCAACAAACCCGATAATTTAAATAATATAAACTATACTCCAATGATGTGGTCAATTTATTTTAAAAACTTATTTATCATCAATGAATTAATCTCCCTACAGGATGATTTGGACTTAAATTTAGACGCAAATTTCAAAAACAAAAACAACATATCCTACATAGATTTAATTAATACAACTATTATTAACAATAATGACAATTCATTGATCAGTCAATTAGATTTAAAAATTTATAATTATTTTAATAATCATAATTTGATTTCAAACACAATTTTATTAAGCAGCAGTAAAAATACCAGTAACACTAATAATAATAATAATAATAATAATAATAATAATAATAATAATAATAATAATAATAATACCAATAAAATAAATTTCCAAAGCATAGGCCCAACAAATGGTATGACTGAAATAAAAGTGTCTCATAATAGATCAATCTCTGAATCCTCGTTTTTAAATGATATAGATTTTTATCAAAAAAATGACTCTCATTTAATTCAATCCTTGAATTTATCTGATGAAAAACAATTATCAAATAAAATCAAATTACAAATAATCGATATTAAAGCCATTAATTCAAATTCAATAAATACAGCTGTTGATGATGATTTATATAAATCATCATCAATTGCACCCAATTTGAATAGTGATTTAGGAAGTATTAATACTGGAACCAGTATTATCGATAAGATTAATAGTAACGATTCTGGGATATTTGATTTCATAAATACAAATAAATTTATTAAATTTAGTGATTATAATATCCCTGATTTTTTGAATCTTATTTTCAAGATAAGATTTTTAAGTTCTAAATATTCAAACAACTCAATAATACCTGCATCGATATTGTATCAATTAATCAGATACAGTTGGAATATTAAAAAAAATTTTGATTCAACACAAAATATTATTGATTTATTCACTAACAGATTATATTTAATTTTAAATCCGCGATCATGCTTAAATGAAAATGTTAATAATAATAACCCAAGTAGCTCAAATAGTTCAAATAGTTCAGGTAATCCAAATAACCCAAATAGTTTAAATAATCTAAATAAAAAGGGTGATATTGTGCTAATAAGTTATTGGTTATCTGTTATAGTTTTCACATACTATTACTTATTACGAGATGGATCTAATTTTTTTCAAGAAAATCCAATTTTTTTACAAAATTTTATTAATTTAATTCAGCAATTAATCTCTCAGTTATCTAATTCAATTAACAATAGATTATTAGATATAATCGATGATTGTTTATTGAATTATAAATCGTTACCGAATTTTAATAAAAAAATAGTCTATAAAAATGAATGGAATTTTTTCGGTTCAAGTTCATCTAAACACAAAAAGAGATCGTCGGTCAATTCAATTAATTCTACAGATAATTTTGGAGATGAGGTTAATAATTCCGAGATAAATAATGAAATCAATAAAGAGAAAATTAAAGAAAAAAACGAGAAATTCCAAGAAATTTTAGAAATGTTGTATCCACCAAGTATTGAAGAACAAATGAAGCCATCGCCAGATAAGATTATTCAAATTTTGGAGGCATTAATTTATGTTTTCAAATTACACAATCTAAGTAATTTATTATTAAAACAATGCTTAGAACAAGTATTTAACTGGTTGAACTGTATACTAGTTAATAAGATTTTGTTGAATAATAAGAAAAAATACTTAACAAGGTCAGCTGCGATTGAGATGCGATTAAATTTCAGTCATATTGAAGATTGGATTAACAAGTTGAGTTTAAAGTTGGATAAAGAAGATTCTGAAGAGATGAACAGTAATTATCAATTCATTAAATTTGAAGAATATCAGGAGGATGTGTTAAAGGATAATCCTGATGATATTGTGAGAGATAAGGATGTTGAATTGAAAAACGTTACAAGGTTTTCCAATTCTGCATATTTTAAGGATAAATTTCCCGATAAAAAAGATTTGAAAGGAGAAATTGCGAAAATTGCGAAAATTGAATTATCTGATTTTTATTATTCAAGTTTGAATGAAATTTCGAAATATAATTTCCGGGTATTGCATAATCTATTGGAGATATTACAAATATTAACGATTAATTTTTCAGTTGAAAATGATTTGAAAGATGAAGAATTTTTGAATATGATTAAAGAGATCAAGAATTTAAGCTATCGACAAATAACGAGAATCATTCGAAATTATCGATATGAGATTGTTGAAGATAAAGTACCCAAGAGACTAGTTAATAAGGTGATTGAGCTAGATCTTAATTATAGGAATAAGTCTATTAAAGATAAGGTAGATGAAGACAGGTGCAAAGATATTCATTATAATGTTGATAATAATAATGAAGAAATATATTTAAACCCGTTTCAAATTTACAAAGTTTGTTTACCAAGTAAGAGTGAATTGATCAATAAATATGGAGCCGGATTGGGAGGATTGAACAAAGAAAAAATGAAGAAGTTTCAGCCATTTATTTCAATAGAGATTCGAGATTTAATTGATGATATATATGAACAAGAGGAAAAAGAAAAGGAAAAGCAAAGAAAAATAGAAATAGGAAATGAGGACGAAGATGAAGAAGATAATGAAAATGAAGAGGTAAATAAAAATAGTCACAAAAAAAATAGTTTGGATGGAAACTATGATTATGATTATAATTATGGTAGGAATAAGTATGATGGAAATAATGATTTATTTGGAGAAGTGAAGTTGCCAGATACGGCTGTTCATAAAGGCTGGAATGACAAAGCTGGACGTGACGAGGGAAGCGAAGGGCTTATCGATAGTGTTGAGTTCAACCCATGGTAATTTAGGAGAGAAGCATGAGAAACACGAGAAGCACAAGAAGCACGAGACGAAAAGAAGCCGTAATTCCTAAAACCGAAATACCAGAACCATAGAGACGCGCTTCCCTGCAGAACATGCAAATTTAAGTTTAGCTGTCACGCAACACTTTCTCCACTTGTCCGAATTATTTCTGGCGTGTGCATGTCAATGTATTCCGAGGCCAGCTCTGTGGCATTTCGACCTGGAGTTGAAAAGCCGAAAAGGGTAAACCAAAGCATTGTCTCGATGTCCACACGTGAGCAGGTGACCAACAGCACATGATGGGCAGCGCATTTTGAATATCTGTGATGCATCCATGCTGATTACATGTGTCGCTCATTAGCGGAATGTGTGTCACGCGCAAATGTTTCTGGAACTGGAACTGGGATTGTGTTTATTTAATCATATGAAAGCAATTAACTCTAATGGGAATCATCCTTTACAGACGTATATTGATAGTATATCAAGAGGTGATATGTATATGATGAGGAAGCTTTTTCCAGCAGTAATTGAGTTTTGAAGGTACTGAAATTGATAGAGAGATTTAAAAGCAAAAAGCAATTTGATTTTTTAGAAATGTTTTGGGTGTAATTTAAACTTGCAATTAGTTAATCTAAAAAGCTTGAATTTGAAATCCAAAGGTGTTAATGGAATTACTGCTTTTAAATCTTCATTAACCAATAATCCAAACAATTAAAATAAGCCCAAACAGGGGAAATTATATAATTATTATATTACAATAAATTTCAAATTGAAAGCAAGACAAAAAAATTCAATTGACTTATTTTTTGGAATTTTCAAATATTTCAATTCTTGTTTTGTTCAAAAGCTTACCAAAAGTAGTAATTAAAATAATGATATTAGATACTCCGTCAACAATTTTGAATGTGTTTGTTGCTCTTATAAGAACAGCACAATTTAGAAAACAGCAAAGCATTTAGAGCTCTAGTCTTTAACTGAGTAGCTTTTGGCAGATCACAAAAGGTATACCTGTGGTTCTGGAACCACGAGCATAAAATAACAACATGCTAAGCGGTTATGTTCCGTTTTTTTGAACACGCTAATAAATAATATTGAGAGCCTGTAGGAAACCGTTTTATTTTCATAGTTGGGTTAAAGTTTTGTTACTCAAATTAGCGAGTCTTAAACAAGTGAGAAAGCATTTCTTCATCAATACCAAACCGATAGTTTTTCTTTATTGATTGGTTCCGGCAGACGAGTCACGACCAGAACCGTAGATACGAAGGGCCGACAACAAAGCCAACTTTTCTGGTTTTGCAGTCTTTGAGCAGTAAAACAGGCCAGTAAAACAGGCCAGAAAAGCAGACAAAGAGCATCGGATAAGGCTGACGCTGCGCGTGACTGAGTCGGAACTGAACTGCTATGCAGTTAGAGAAGCCCCAGGTTGTGGGGTGCAGGAGAGTGCTGCGCAAAAACCACAAGCGATCGTGAGTTCCACCACGACCCACTCCACTTCGAAGTGTCCTGCTACGGGAGGTGATTGGCATTTGGGGAGCAGTGATTTGACGGCTGCGTATTCCGAGCCCAAAAGAGCATATGTTCCTGCTATGGCTGACGACGGCCAGCCAATCGCCGCAGGGAACGGGCCCTGGAGGGAGCGCTGAAAAGGTATATAAGCCGTCCAAGTCCTTCGCATCCCTGCTCTCGCTTCTCTTTCTTCTCCAGCACCACGCCCCTCGACGATGAGCCAGATATTGCCCGTTGATATAAATACTGCCTCTTTTCCCTCTCCTTCTCTTTCTTCTTCGCTGAACATCGATGACTCGCTAAGCACCGATACCCAGCAGCTCCAGAACCAGCTCCAAAACCAGTCCCAGAACTCTCCCAGCCATGCTGAAAGCTCTGGCTCCAACATGGACAACATATCCACCATAACCGCCATTGCCAGCTTCACCAGCAATGGCCTCGACGCTAGCGCCAGTGATTCATCACACGAACTCATACCAAATAGCGAAATTTCCTCTACAAGTCTGCAGTCCACAAACATACTTCTTGCCCCAGGCCCAACAAGCTCACTTTCTTCCATACTGCCTGCTGATTCAGTTCCCCACGATTCGCCAATGAACCAGCTGTCTTTAACTCCTCAAATCACCCCCAAACAGAAGAAGGCCACTAAAAAGCAAAAAAAACAATCCTCCACCAACGGTGATAATACTAATGGCATTACTAAGGAAAACGCAAATTGGAAATTGATCAAAAATCCCAAAAATGGCACTTCAAGAACCTCCCAGGCTTGTGACCGCTGCAGAATTAAAAAAATCAAATGCGATGGAAATTTGCCATCTTGTTCAAATTGCTCTAAAATTGGCTTTAACTGCAAAACTTCGGATAAATTAACCCGAAGGTCGTTCCCAAAGGGCTACACAGAAAATTTGGAGAAAAATTTAATATATTTGCAAAATGAAAATTTAAAATTAATCAATTTTATCAATGAAAATTTTACAAATAATGACCAATTATCAAATAATAATAATAATAGCAACAACAATAACAACAACAACAACACCAACAGCAACAGCTTGAGTAATAGTGATCCTAACCTTAGTTCTTCTGAATCTCCTAATGACAATATATCCTCTTCCTCCATTATAAAGGACATTCTTAATGGAAATTTTACTAACATTATTCCTCTTTTTAAAAATCAACCTATGAACAATCAGCTCAGTATAAACAATCCCAACAACAGCATAAATAACTTGAATAGCTCTAATATGGCTCAATCAATGTCAAGATCAATGAGCATGAATATGCAAAATAATGATAATATCCATCTAAATTCAAATGTATATGAATCCATTCAATCAATAATCGACAACAGAAATAAAAAACTATCTCTACCTGTTTTTATCAAGGACAACACCATTTTCGGCAAAAATTTATTGAATTTTAAAATTAACAGCATTATTCAAAATGTCTTGCCTATAAACTTAGATTACAACTCTTACTATCTTTTAAATACTTCCTCGATTTTGTCTTCAAAATCTTCCTATAAAACTATCTACACTATAAATTACATCCAAAATAACTCTATGCCAAAAATTCTAGACTCGATTATTTTTGACTTGTTTGTCATTGAAAATCCAAATTTTGATCCAATTTCAATTCCAGCGCGAGTGCCACTTCCAAATTCAAAGCCAAATACTAACTCTTTACCATCCAATAATTACCCCCTATCAATTAACAATACAAATTTACTAATAATAAATAAATTTATTTTAAACTTTTTCAACAAGATTAACAAAAATTTTATACCAATTATCGATGAAATTAATTGGTTTAAAATCTTTAAAAACTTTAATGAAAAAATTAAACATCAAATTTCAAACCCAAATGTAACAAAAGAATCCTTCAATTTGGACAATATCAATATCTCAATATCCTTCAAACTTCAATTGCTATTAATCCTATACTTGGGTAATATTAATTACTCAATCTCTTTGCCCTCAAATAATCCCTTTAAATTGCCCTTTAATTTTAATATACTATCAAAATTAATCTTTGACAAATTAAATCTTATCGAAAACCCTTCCCTATCAAGACTACAAGTTCTTTTACTATTTTTTTATTCTTGCTTATGTTATGATGGCAATGATCAAGACTTGATTATTCAAAATTTTAATTCTCAAAATAATTTATCAACAAACATAGAAGATAATGAATTGCTAGAACCAGTTAGTCACCACAATCAAAATAATCAAAGCATAATCTCTAAAGATGACTTAAATAATAATTCCAATAACAGCTTGAATAAAATTTCAAACTATTTCTTGAATCATACCTCAAATTGGTCAACCTTTTTAATTAAAGTATCAAACTTAATCACTGAATATGCTTTGACTTTAGGTCTAAATTTAAATTACAATAATTTAATCAACTACGAAGATAAAAACTTCAACGATAAAAACTATGACCAGATTTTAAATGATAACCAATTTTTAAAACAACAAACCGCAAATATTTCAATTCAGAATTTTTCTTCTCTAGGCAATTCATTAACAATCAACTCCAATTTCACTAAAAATTTTAATAATTCAAGTGTCAGATTAAAATTATACTGGTGCTGCTACATCTTGGCTTCTTTTCTAAATTTAGTTGTTGGAAATTATAATAATCATTTAAATTTCCTATCTATTCATTATCAAAATGGTTTAAAATCTTGCAAAGTGCCGGATTTAGATTTAATTCTATCAACAAACAAAAACTTAATTGGAACTGTTGAATTGATCAAATTTTTTAAAATCATTAATGAATTTTTACTATTTCATTCAAATGACAATTTTTCTAATAGCCAAAATGATAATAGTTTTAGTTCCTTTTCTAGTGATAGTATTAATCTCAATACCAAAAACATTCAATCGAATTTTTTCCCAAATTTAGAAAACGAAATTTTGTTACTTTCACCTGTCAATTTGAAAAAATTAGACTCTGCTTTAATGACTTGGAAGAAAAATTTGGTTTCTCTAAATTTGAATCATAAAATACCTGCTGGTGAAATTCCAGATTTTAAAAATTTATTTTTAGACAGCACCGTTTTTAATAATTCTACTAAATTAAGAAAGTTGAATTCATCTTCAAAAAGAAGAAATTCAATAGAGTTTTCTATTCAAGATAGCTTTGATAGTATTACATCAATGAACATGAGAAGATCTGTCACGGATGTTTATGATTATAACGTTGGAGGCAAAAGAAAGAATGAAAGGTTCGATGAAAATCAAAATCATAGAGATAGTCATAGTGATGATGATATGAATAATATAAATGCAATTAGCTTACCAGCAATTCAGTTAAATCTAATTTATGTTTATGTAAGAACAATCATCCACTTGAAGAATATCAATTTTGATAATGATGGTAAAATTTATAATGATAACTATCAAAAAAATGGTATTACAAATTCAAATATTATTCTAGGAAATTTGTCAAGAGAGTTTATTTCTTATACAATTTTATTGGATTTTATTGAAAATGATTTCAATAATATCATTTTTGAAAATAGTATTAACCATATCAATAATTTGACAAACAAAGGTAATAATAACTTAATTAACTCTACATCTTTGTCAAAGAAGTACTCATTGAGAAAAAACTCTATTATCAATACAAAAAGAAGAAAGCTATCTTCCTCTGCTAATGCCAATAATTTACCAGGATCGGCTGGGAATTCTAACTTGAATAAAGTTGGAGAAGATTTATTTGCACCATCATCTTGCAGCTTTAATATTGAAAATAAAATTGAAAAAAATGATTTGATTTTTAAGAATGGGTTTAAACTATTACCAATCAATTTCCTCAAAGTTTTGATGGCACAAGTGTTAAATCTTGTTCTAATAACTAAAAACTTTTATAAACGAAATGGAGCTTTGTATAAAGATAGTAAGATTATACTTAGCAATACGTTTAATTCATTGATGAAGAACTATAATTATTATTTTTATTATGACAATGATAGTAACAACAACAATAATACTGAATTTAGAAAGGAATTTGATTATTATAAAGTTATCCAAGATTTTATCAGTAAAGAGTTTGAATTGAAAAACAATTATGAAGAAGAATATGACAATAACGTTGCTGATAACGATATCGACAACAAAATAGAGAAAATAATCAATAGTAATAGTGGTTTTAGAAATATGAATCACATTGAAAATAATAATAATAATCATCCTTCCAATAATCATAGAAGTAATATGATGTACAATCGCCACAATTTTATTCATAGCAGTTATAACAACAATGTTAACAATAATAATGTTAATATTCCTGAAATTTCTAGTAACAATATTTCTAACAATGATAATGATAATGATAATGATAATGATAACAACAACAACAATCAATACATATCATATTCTGAATTAAGAGCAAGAGCCGAATTACGAGCAAAAGCTGAAAGAAGATTTAATAGCTATAATAACGATAATATGACATTTACCAATAATTTAGAAGATGACAGCGATAATTATTTAAATATAACCAGCTCTCGATTAGTTCGATCGAATTCTGATTCAATAAGTTCATCTAACATTAATTCTCCAAGTTTATTTCAAACAAATTTTGGGACAGCTTTACAAAGAACACAAAGTTCTTCAGATCCTTACAACAGAAATGGTTATAACTACAGAAGCAGTATGAATAACAATAATCCGAGCAATAATCTGAGTAGCAATAACAATAATAGTGTATTTAGCAATAACAGCGGTAGTGACATGATTCGATCATACTCATTGTCAACAGAAGCTTATAACATGTCTAACAAAAGCAGATATAATGATTATTCAATTAACCAAAATCCTCATAATTCTCATCATCATCATCATCATCACCATAATAACAATAATAATAACAATAATAATGGTTTTAATATTAATAGCAATAGCAGCAGTAATGAAAATAACAATTTTAGTAACAATTATAATCAATTCAATAATTTCAACAGCAATAAATACAATAATACAAACAATACAAACAATACAAATAACAATAGCAATAATAACAATAATAGCATGAATGGTGGTGATAATAATTATTCTAGAACAACCAATACCTATAATCATCAGTTTGGAATCAGTAGTGTCTCCATGAACAGTTCTTTACTGAACCATGATGATGACATAAATTCACTTTCATCAATGAGTGATCATACAATGGGTGAATCATTATTGAATTCAGGTTCACGTCCCAATTCACATTCAAATTCAATAAAATCCAAAGCTGGATTCACTAATACATTACCAACAATCCCCAGTTTATCTAATCTAAACTCTCTATTCAACTGGAATTCCCCATTGAATAAGAATGATAATTCCAACTTAAAGAATCTAAATGAACAAGAACCAGAAAACTCACTTTCAAGTTTTTTGAATCCACCAGTAGACTCCAGTGGCAATATTGCCTCGAGCATCAACAACATGAATTCTAACAGCATTGTCAATGGCACAAATAATAATAACAACAATAACAGTAACGAAGCTTTTCCTGCATCTTTTAGTATTGATAACAATAACAATATCAATCGTATTTAATCAGTATATTAATGACTATATTACAAAACAAAATTACATATTTTTTTCAATTTTTATTTTATTTTATTTTATTCTATTACGCTTATGGTTATATTTTACATTTTTTTTCTTGAGGTTGTATAGTATTCTATCTTTAATTGACAAATTCATACTTGAACGGTTAAGTGTTGGTTGTAGCCAGTTGCGTTACTGGAAATTACCCCAGATTCTGTCTCAAAATTAAAGCCTAATACAAAGCACCTCTCTCACCAGGACAAATTATGCGTTGATCTGCATTTCAGCCGCATTATAGCACATATTTTTTGCATCTGGCAGTGATCAGCGAGCGTTTTCACGGTCAAAACTTCCTTTGGTGCGGGGAGCGCAAAATGATGCACAAAGAGTGACATTCGGAATTGCTGCCGTGTTTGGAAGTGTTTCCGTACCAACGCTACCGTTCTCAAAATCCTTTCGTATAAAATAAATTACGGTATTGCAGATGATATTACGGGTTATTTCGGATTTACGTAAACTTCGTTTTGTTTTCTGTGTTTTCCGTTTTTGATTTTTTCAATAAACAGCTCCGCCACAAATAAACAATCTTTCTTCATTCTTTTTGCACCACTGAACTATTTTTTTCGCACTCTTGATCAAATATTCATTATTAACCAACCCTCCACTTATTAGATAGATTTCGTACGTATCACTAATCAACGAAAAGCCTATTAAATCATTATTCTTGGAATTGCCTTTCCATTTTGTTTCATATGCTTCGTACCTTTGACCATTTTTATTGTTTTTATTGTTGGTATTAGATAAATGGTTTACGTTGTTTGTGTTTGCACTAATATCTCCATTGAAATTGTTAAGACTTAAATTGATAAAATCATTCTTGTTGAGTTTCTTGTCCGAGATTTTGGAGAATAATTCAGAATATAGTATCATTAATTTTAGTTGTGATTCTTTTGTAGGAAAATTAGGCTTAAAAGATGCAAAAACGTACTGAAGATTTTTTTTAGATTTGAAAATAAAGTGATAAATTAGTGGTGCAGGGATATCTAATACTGATACTCGATTTCTTGTTAAACTGTCATTTAACATCTTAATGATGTTATTGCTATTTTCAGTTTTCTTTCGATTCGTTGTTTTATTACTACCATTAACATTCATAACAAAATTTTCGCCAATACCGTTATTATTACTATCATTAATTTTATTATTATAATTTTGGTCATTTTTATTATTTATATTATTAGCCGAAACAGAATTACTAATTAATGAATTTATAATGTTGTTGGATATTTTACGCAAGTCGTAAAATGCATTTTTATTTGCACTAATTAATACCATTGCAATTTTATTATTATTTTCTTCAAAAAATCCACTTGAGTTTAAATTGGAATTAAAATCAAAATTAACATTTCCAATATCATTTCCCATATCATTTCCCATATCGTTTCTAATTTCATTTCTAATTTCATTATCATTATTATTTTCATTACTATTCGAGTTTGAATTTGAATTTATATTGAAGCTAAAATTATTTAATATATTCCGTAAATCATTATTATCACCATTATTCCCACCTGTATTATCGTTTTTATTATAAAGTTTATTATATAATTCCTGGCTTTTTACCTCAACTTCATATTCTAATTTATTTAAGTCAATATAATTAATAAATGCATACAAAAATCCATTTGGGTTAAACTTCGGTAAACATATTGGTATCCAAAATTCCTCTTCACTTTTTGATAACATTGAAAGATTATTTTGGTTATTAATATTATTAATATTGTTAATATTGTTAATATTGCTATTTATATTACTATTGCTACTGCTCATGTTGTTGATATTGTTATTGTTATTAATATTACTAAATATATTTGATGCCGTTGTACGATTAGTTATATTAGATCTAATAGATCCCACCTCTGATTGATATCTGCTAGAATTACTATTATAATAATCATAATAATCCTCGTTAGCGTTATTGTTTTTAAATGAATTAGAGTTGAATACCACATTGAATAATAACTGTAAATCAGATGTGTGTAACGTGTGTCTTCTTGGTCTTATGACAGATATTAATTTTTCCTTTGGTGCAACCAACAACCCATATAATAAACTTTTACTTGGATTTGTGTTATTATTAATATTATCACTGTTGATACTATTATTATTTTTCTGTTTTTTATTTTTATTGCTATACTCTAAAAAAATCTTATTGATTTTATCTCTGATTTTTTTTCTCAAGTAAATTCCTTCTAATCCTCCAATTAAGAAACTTGGATTTAAATAATAATTCATCGAAAATTCATTGCATAAAGAATCTAATCTTGATAAATCTCCTCTTCCTAAATGCTTTCTTAAGTCATAATTATCTCTATTTTTAAAAGATCTGATTAGATAAGGTTTTGATAATGATGAAATTAAAAATTCATATAGAAAATTTAATTGGTAAGTTAAGGTGTTTTCACTTTCTTTTGGATAAATCGATGATATTGCGACCAATATTATTGGTGATTTATTTAAAAAGACAAAAATAGTATCAGAGGTTTGAAAAGATTTTACTGAATCATTGTTTGGGTCTGTTATAAAAAAGGAAAAATTAGTATTATTGGTATAAAAATTTGAGTCTAAGTTAAAATTTTCAAAATACGAAGCAATTGTTTGAATTAAACCCATATAACCAGTTATAATATCATCGGAACCATGCATTGAATAAATTGGTTTACCAGCGGAGGACAAAATAAAAAAATGTTTTTTCATTTTATGAAACTGATTTAAATCATGACTATCATCTGAGAGTTCAAAATTTATTAATAAATTATCTATAATGACACCTGTTTGTGCGCTTATTAGATTTGAATTTAATTGGGATTGGCTATCTGATATCAATTCATTTAACATGTTTTCTAAAGACTCGTTTTCGGAATATAAAGTTATGGTGGGAATTAGATCTGATAATATTGGGGAATCGTTATATCTAGTTGCAGTGGAATTGCCATTTGAATTGAGATTGAATGTTGTACTTGAGGTCTCTACTGAGATTAAGGAACTATTGTCATTATTATTGATGCTGCGCAAATCGGTTATTGAATTCGTTAAAGACTCACGAACATCAGAGATCAAATTTGAAGAATTATTGTTGCTATTATTATAATTAACAGTTTCAAAATTGACCGTTGCTATCGGTTTAGAGGCTAAGAGCAAATTGTTTATGTCAAAAGTAGATGGAGATTTTGGGCTCACAGAGCCAATTCTTGTAATCGATAACCTTTTTGAATTAGAATTCAATCTCAAAGTTGTACTACTAGTTCCAGTAGTGTGTGTTGTTGGATTCGAGAAGCTTCTTTGATTTTGCTTTGGTGCCAATAGAAAAGAATTGCTTAGATTTGAATTCAGATTCGAGTTCAATCTCGTCTTATGGGGATCAATCTCATTATCGATAATACTATCATTGATACTATCATCTTTACTGCCGTTATCTTTTTGATTCAACACGTCGCTGTTTCCATTGTCATTGCCATTATTGTTCTTGTTCCCATCTTCACTTTTTCCAAGATGTTTGCAAACATCTTTGGTTTTGGTCTCAGTATGGCCACCATCCCCAGTATTGCAAGATCCATCTACCTCAACGCTGTGATGCTGCACAGATACTGTCTCTTTCGCTGTCTCCTTTGCTGAAGCACCAGCTGCACCATCGTCCCTCTTTTCAGTCCTGGCATGGCCAGCAAGCTTGTTGAATAGAGACGACGACGAGTTCCATGTAGCTTTGAATGCCATTGCCACGATGGCAACTGAGTCCTCAGCGCTAAAACCCACTTTTATTATATCGCTGCCCGCATTTGGAAGATCCAACTAAAAGTCACATGTACACCGGAACTTATTTTTTTTTCTTTACAAAAAAATTCTGCTGAATTTGATGCTTTTGAAGCCTGTTTTCTGAGTTCTGTGGACGTTGTTGCTAGAAATGTCGGGTTTTGGTGGTGCTCAGGAGAATATAGAGGTTGTTGGTGCAGTTTTGGATAATGTTGCTGCGTTGTCCCAGGCTGTGAACTCCTTGGAGGACTTGGATGTGAATTTCTACAGGTCCATTGATTCAGAATTTTCACAGAATATTGACAAAACTGGAAGTTCCCTATTGAAAATCATCAATGACCTAGTAAAGTGTGTTGATTCTGATGGTTTTAAGGCACAGGAACCACCAATCGACGAATATGGCGAGGACAGCTTGAATGACAATTGGAAAAAAGTCTCAAATGCCTTTGACAATATCCTTGAGAAATCTGATATCTCATTCGACCTGTATCTAAGAAATAAAAATAATATTGAGAACCTGATGATTAATAAAAATGCAAACAGCAAACCCAGTGATGTCCATATAAACAACAACCCTACTAATAACCATAATAATAAAGATTCAGAGTTTACTTATTTAGACGATGGACAAGAAAATGTTGCTTCCAATCAAAATAGAAGAATCGAAAAACCCCAATTGAAATTTAAAATTCCAGTTGATAATTCTGAAAATGGTCCATTCAAACCAAAGATATCTTCTAAACCCAATGCGTTGACTCCATTTGACCAAGTTTATAACTTGGTTCAGTATGACTATAAATCTTCAAACTTGAAATCTTCCAACAGTCTGGATACAAATATGGATACAGATTCTGAAATTGATAACCCATTTCATTACAACCATCCTTATCAATACGAAATTCAGAACCAACCTTATCCTGAATCGATATTATTTAAATCAGAACCAATACCGAGCAAAGACTGGAATAATACTACAGCAATTTGGATCGACACTACTAAAAAATTAAACAAAATGATAGAGCATTTAAAGATTCAAAGCGAGATTGCTGTTGACTTGGAACATCATGATTATCGAACTTATTATGGTTTAGTCTGTTTAATGCAGATCTCATCAAGAGAAAATGACTATATAATAGACACATTAAAATTAAGAGATGAGTTGTCTCCTCTAAATCTAATTTTTACAGATCCTAATATCATAAAAGTATTTCATGGTGCGTTTATGGATATAATTTGGTTGCAAAGAGATTTAGGTCTCTACATTGTTAGTCTATTCGACACTTATCATGCTTCAAGGTTACTAGGCTTCCCAAAGCACAGTTTAGCTTATCTTTTAGAAACTTTTGCTAAATTTAAAACCTCTAAAAAATATCAGTTGGCTGATTGGAGAATAAGACCTTTAACAAATATAATGCTTCAATATGCTAGAAGTGATACTCATTTTCTACTATATATTTTTGATATTCTAAAAAAATTACTACTTGAAAAAGATTTGTTAAAAAATGTCTTGTATGAATCTAGACAAGTTGCAAAGAGAAAATTCGAATATAACAAATTCGCTCCAGCTGAATATGATAGTAACATTGTTTCTCCAAACATTTCTAGAAATTTTGATAAAAGAGAACCTTGGAGATCCTTAATTACACAATATAATATTCCCTTCTCAAAAGAAATTACTCTAATAAACTTGTTCAAATGGAGAGATCAAACTGCTAGAGATTTAGATGAATCTGTTAGTTACATCATGCCAAACCAATTTCTAATTTCTTTAGTTATATCTTGTCCAACAGATGTTCCTGGCATTTTATCCTGCTCAAATTTTATTCCAGATGCTGTAAGGTCAAATGTTAAAAGGATTGCAGAAATAATCCAAGATTCTTTAATTGAGCTGAAAAATATTGTTTTTGATCATGTAGTGCCAAAAAACTCAAACTATCTTCAAAACAATAACTACCGATTTAAAATTGAAGATGATTATTCCATCGATGAAAGAACTGTAAATAAATTAACTTCTAATTTTAACAAATTACTTAATCTTAGTAATTACAGACTGAAACCAAACCTTAATCTCATTAAATCAAACTCGAGGCTTTTTTCTAATAATATGATCTTAACAAAAAATAATGTTAACGATTATATATGGTGTGTTAATTTTGATAGCTTTAGTAACATAAAGTCCAAAGATATCAATGATTTAATAGAAAGAAAAAATAAAATTGACAATGCACTTAATAATAGTGAAAATCTTCTTCAGACAAAGATGAACCTCAACGAAAAAGTTGAACAAAAAATAACCACTGAAAATCAAAATATAATGATTATTGATGATGATGATGATGATGATAATGATGATGATAATGATAGTGATGAAGAAAAATCAAAAAAACTTAAAAAGGAAAAATTGGATCCAAGAGAAGTAATTGTTTTACGTACACGAAATCTTACTCTAACTAACAAGAAATCCGAACCTGTTTCTGAGGTTATCTCTGATAAAATTGATTATTCATCCACCGAAAAGAAATTCTTGAAAAAAGATGCAAAAAAGGCTACCAAAAAGAGAAAGGCATGGAATCCATATACTGCACAAGTTGAAGGAATTCAACCAGTGAAAAGAATTCACAGAAAGAATAACACAAAGAGCGTTTCATATAAAAAGTAAGTAACTTTTAATTAGATTTATTTTCGACAAGATGAAATTCATATATTGATTCATAATATAAATTTAACGTAAAAAAAACGATGCTTTACAATTATAATAAATAGTATGTGGAAAAAAGTATATATAAATATTCGTGAACATAAAAACAATCTCACAAAAAGAATGAAGTCCTATATAAATGTATGATCAAAATCACAAATGCAACAATAAAAAAAAATAAATAATAAATAAATAAATAAATGATAAATTGAATAAAAATGCATGGTGTCTATCTACTTTCCCATTCAGCAAAAACACACCAAGCAACACCACCATCAGTTACAACAAGACCTTTCCAAGTTCCTCTCTCACTTATTTGAGTGCTTGCCTCCCAGGATCCATATGGTTTGACTGGATCTTTGTTACGTAGCTCAATAATTCTTCCATTAGGGGTTTGTAGAGCTAATTTTGCTTTTGAATATTCTTTATTGGAATTTATACCATTTGCCAAAAATTGGTAGACTTTAAAAATGTAAACAGAATTATAAGTCAAGTGTTTAATTTGGGGTTCTTTGATATAAAGATCATGATTTTGACAATGAATTGTTGGACAACGAGTAACAAACTTAAGTTGTTTTTCTTTTCCTTCATGAAAAAGAGGAACTGTGAGCGAAAGTGGATGAATATCTTCTAGAGTTTTTTGTTCACCTTTAAAACCAGATCTAATTTCAAGAATCGCAGACGATGTTTTCAATGGAAGTACGGCTTTGATTTTGCAAAATTTAAAGTTGTTTTTCCAATAGACTTGACATATTGTGTATTGTCTTCCATCTTTGTTTTTATTATCAGTGTTTAGAGAAAACGTATTCAACGAAGCAAAAACTTCAATATGTTTGGGAATTTCTAATTCCATTTCAAATATTTCCAAATCTAGCATTTTTGTAAGAGAAACGTTAAACTTGTAGAGTTTTAGCTTGTTTTTGAAAAAACTCGAAAGACATACTGGTAGTGATATTGCTAATTCAGAATCGATTGGAGGTGCGATATGTTGTTGTTCAATTAATAAGGGAATATGAGTGTGGATAATTTCCAAAGGTTTCATTAAAAAGTAAATAGAGGTATCAGTTGATCTATTGACATCCAAGTTTACTGGCTTTCTCAAACTAAGAGAACTAAAGTTATTTGAGAATTCAGAAACATCATCATCTTTCACTTTTTCAATTAAACAATTCCTTAAAGGGTTAGCCAAATTTGATAAGAAACAATCAACAAATCTCCATTCTTCTTGGTTTGTATCCTTAAAATCAATTAAGATAGAATTCCATATATGGTTTGCAATCATTTCTTTATTATCACAAAATGGGTCTTTTAAAAATCCAAGAATAAGTTCATTTTTGATACCCAATTGATCCAAGAAAAACTTAAATAACCATGTTAGCTCATATTTATTTGCTTGACGATTTTTGAAGACTTGAGTTAAATTGCTTGGTTGGTACCTAACATCCATTTTGGGTTGTTGAATTGGGGTGTCAACCAATTCAATTTTTTCTGTGCAGAAAATATAAATGGCTCTTATTCTATCCAAAGTGGTAGAATATCTTAAACCGATATCGTTTGTAATAAAAGATTTTGGCGATAAATATTGGGACTTGAGATTTCTTATATAAGAATCAATAAGTTTAAATTTAGAGGAGCTGAAAGAGCTGTAATCATTTTTTGACATTGGTAAAGGGGGTAATTCTTTGTCTGCTGAATAAGTTGAGTATCTTCCAGATCTTACAACCTCATTGACGTTGGCTTTAGTAATTAACTTGTGAGGTTCCAAAATGAGAAATTCGTGTAGATCATTTATCCTTTTAATCCTATCTCTTTTTTCTTTTGCGGTTATTGAAGAAGATCTATTTAAATTGACTCTAGCTTGGATATAGGAAGATTCTGGATCAGATTCATCCATTGATCCCAGGTCATCAAATTTATTTGTTAAAACTTTAGGAACAGAATATGAAGATGTATTCTTTTTTGGAGAGGTTAAATCTCCTGTGATATCTCTATCACCATCGTAATCATCAGTATTAGTATTGCTATTAATTACAATATGGTTGTTATTATTATATCCAGATTCATTATCATCAAATCTTTGATTTAACGCTAAAAGTTTTTTGAAAAAGCCAGTTTTTTTATTTTTTTTAGCTTGTAAATTTAAATTATTGTATTTTTGAAATTCAAATTGGACATCGGTTGGATTTAAATTTCTAAAATTGTCTTTATTATCTTCATTAAACTTGTCGATATTAGAAATTTCTAATTTTTTTTTTTCTTTTGATTCAAGTTCCATGTCAATAGTTTTTTGCATTTCAAAATTGTTGGAGACATTGTAACTAATTGAAGAAATTCGGTTTTTTGAGATAATTTGTTTATAATATTTAGTTTTAAGTAAATCGTCATTATTTTTAGTTTCATCAGTGTTATCAAGTTGAGAATTGATATTAATTGGAACTTGAGAGTTAATTGGAACTTGGGGTAGAGGAGTATTTTGTAGTTTATGTCTTGCAAAACTCTCAGCGCTTGCAGCACTAGTTGCACTAATATCAGTGAAATTAGTTGAATTTGAGTAAGAAGAGCCAGTTGTACTGTTGGTAGAAGATGTTAAATTTGTATTATAGAAATTGGGTTGACTTTTGACATTCAAATGATTATTTGTATTATTGTTTTTGTTTTTATTAATTGGGTTCAAGTTGAAATCGGGTTGATATAAAGTATCAGGATCATAAGGTAAAATAAAATCATTTGAATTGTTATTTATTAAAGTTGAATTTGAATAAAAACTTGGATCGTTATTTGAAAATTGATTATTTTGATCGAAAAAGACATTTTTTTGGTTAAAATTGGAACTATTATTGTTATTAAAAAGCTGGTTTTGGTTTTGGTTTTGGTTTTGATTTGATTTTTTGATATTCGTGTTATGAATTGGAGGAGGTGGTGGCGGTTCATTATCAGAATCTGAATCAGAAGTTGAGTTTGAGTCAGAATTAGGATTAAAAGTATCGTCATGAATATAAGTATCATTATCATAATGTATAAATGAGCTTTTATTGATGTTGTTTGAAGGGTAATTTGGGTTTTGAAAGTTGTTTAGTTTTATATTATTAGTATTGTTTGAAGTGGGATAAAGGGTCGATGTGAAAAAAGATTTATCGAATTGAGATAGAGATTGGGATTTTGTATGGGAATGAATGGGAGAAGAGGAAGAATAAGAAGGAGAAGAATGGGAAGGAGAGGTGGAATATGAAATAGCAGGATTTGAATTAAAAGGTAAAGGTAAAGGAGAAGGAGAAGGGGAAGGAGAAGGGGGATGGTTTAATAAATGAGATGGAGAATGGGAATAGGAGTGAGAAGGAGAGTGAGAAGGAGAGTGAGAAGGAGAGTGAGAATGGGATCTAATATAAGAAACATCATTCATAGTAATGTTATTATCAATTTGTGAAGCTAATTGAGAATTGGTTAATTGCATTTGCTGTGACAATAATAGAGAGTTTAAAGATAGATCATTAGGCAAGACAGTTGAAGTACTAAATGAATCATTGTTAATGATATTGTTGTTATTAGTATGAATATTATTATTATTCATTGTCTTGTTGAATAAGTTGACGGTTTGATCAAATGAATCTATGTTATCATTATCAAAATCGGTTGATTTTTTATGAATAATAGGATTTGATTTTATTGAGTTTAGAGAATTGTTTTGATTGATATTTAAAGAAATGGAGGGATACATGTTTGAGAGCATTATAGTGTTGTTTGGGATGACATTTTGAGGAATGATAGTGTTAGGGACAATGGTATTGGGGATGATATTGGGGATGATGTTATTAGGAGCAAGATTATTGGGAGCAAGATTATTGGGAATAATGTTGATCAAAGGATTGGATATCGAGCTGGAGCTGGTATGGAGGATCTTTTTCTTTTCATTTTTCTTGTTCAACATCATTTTGCTAAACTCCTTTTTGAGCGAAGCATCGACAAAGTCGACATAGTTCCTGGGGAAGTTGCCGGTCATTTTATTTCTCTTCAATGTTCCATGCCACCAGTTTCCATCGCCAAAATCGTCAACCTCAATGAAGTCTCCCTCAATAAAGCCCAAATCGTCCTCTTCCTCACCACCCCAGGAGTAGATTGCCTTGACCTGGCAGGGGAGTTCTAACGCAGACGCCATATTCAGAGCAAACAACAACAAACGTAGACACAAAGTAGCAGCACAAACAGCAGAAGAAGCAGAAGAAGCAGAAAAAGAAGAGGCAAAAGCAGACAAAGACAAAAAAAGCTCTAATGTTGTTAAATAAAAAAGGTTCTGTTTACATTTTGCCTTTTCTGGAAGACCCGCTCTGGTGGTGTGTGCAGAGACTACCGCTGTATGCATGAGAAGTGTTGCTGGTGCACCCTGCAGAACTGGAATCTTTCTGCCGTGTCCACGCGGACACCACCAGAGTGCTTTTGAGCTGCGTCAAAAAAAACGGCTGAGGCCGCGCAGAAGTCGCGCCAAACCGCTGCCAAACGCTGCCCAAACTCTTTGTGACTGCGCAGTTACCCGAATCTGGTTTTTGACTGCGCAGCGCGCGGCCCTGCTAGAACGGGCTGCAGCAACCACGTATGTGTTTTTCAGTCTAAGTGAAAAATTTTTCATCAAAAAAATTTCTCAGTGGGAGTATTTATATAAACTTTCCCTCTGAATTTTTCTTCTCTTTTTTTATTTTTTTCTTTCTTCTTCTTTCATCAAACCTGATTTTTTATTTGCTTGAAGTTAATCAGTATCTACAATAATTAGAATATACTAATATCACAATGGTATGTTCACTCTATGAACCATTCTATTGCGCTCTTGTCATTTGATTCGGTGTATTTCCATTATTTTGCATTGTATTGTGGTGCTGAAACGAACAGATTTTTTTTTTCCAAAATTTCTGTCTCCTTTTTGCCGCCTACAGGGTGGCTAACAATTATAAAACCAACAGTAGTATCCATCAATTTCAGTAACCTTGGACAAATTGCAGCCAAGTTGCGACTTGTTTGCAAAATAATTGCCAATACATTCAGATCAATGGTCTCTTTGCCTCTTCCATCCAGTTGATCGCTTTGATTACCTCTCATGTACTCAATATACTAACTGCAATTATTCTATTCTACAGGGTAAAGAAAAACAACACGTTAACGTCGTCGTTATTGGTCACGTCGATTCTGGTAAATCAACCACCACCGGTCATTTAATCTACAAATGTGGTGGTATTGACAAACGTACCATTGAAAAATTTGAAAAAGAAGCCGCTGAATTGGGTAAAGGTTCTTTCAAATACGCCTGGGTTTTAGACAAGTTAAAGGCTGAAAGAGAAAGAGGTATCACCATTGATATTGCTTTATGGAAATTCGAAACCCCAAAATACTATGTTACCGTTATTGATGCTCCAGGTCACAGAGATTTCATTAAGAATATGATTACTGGTACCTCCCAAGCTGATTGTGCTATTTTAATTATTGCCGGTGGTGTTGGTGAATTCGAAGCTGGTATTTCCAAGGATGGTCAAACCAGAGAACACGCTTTATTGGCTTACACCTTAGGTGTTAAACAATTGATTGTTGCCGTTAACAAGATGGATTCCGTCAAATGGGACGAAAAAAGATTCAATGAAATCAAAAAAGAAGTTTCTTCTTTCATCAAAAAGGTTGGTTTTGCTCCAGCAACCGTTCCTTTTGTTCCAATCTCTGGTTGGAATGGTGACAATATGATTGAACCATCTCCAAACTGTCCATGGTATAAGGGTTGGGAAAAGAAAACCAAAGCTGCTAAATACACTGGTAAGACTTTGTTAGAAGCTATTGACTCCATTGAGCCACCAGCAAGACCAACTGATAAACCATTACGTTTACCATTACAAGATGTTTACAAGATTGGTGGTATTGGAACTGTGCCAGTTGGTAGAGTTGAAACTGGTGTTATCAAACCAGGTCAAGTTGTTACTTTCGCCCCAGTCGGTGTTACCACTGAAGTCAAATCCGTTGAAATGCACCACGAATCTTTAACTCAAGGTCTTCCAGGTGACAATGTTGGTTTCAATATCAAGAATGTTTCTGTCAAGGATATCAGAAGAGGTAATGTCTGTGGTGATGCCAAAAACGACCCACCAAAAGGCTGTAAATCTTTTGATGCTCAAGTTATTATCTTAAACCATCCTGGTCAAATTTCTGCCGGTTACGCTCCAGTCTTAGATTGTCACACTGCTCACATTGCTTGTAAATTCTCTGAATTATTAACCAAGATTGACAGAAGAACCGGTAAAGAATTAGAAAAAGAACCAAAATTTGTTAAATCTGGTGATGCTGCTATTGTTAGAATGGTTCCATCTAAACCAATGTGTGTTGAAGCCTTTACTGACTACCCACCATTAGGTAGATTTGCCGTTAGAGATATGAGACAAACTGTTGCTGTTGGTGTTATCAAGAAAGTTGATAAGACTGACCCAACTGCTGCTAAGGTCACCAAATCTGCTTTAAAAGCTGGTGCTAAAAAATAAGATAAATAAATTGAAGTATTTTTTTTTGTTTTCTTCGGTTATTTTTTAGAAAATTATATACTATACTTTATATTAATGTCTTATTTATTTATCAGTTATAATTTAATGGTTTGATTTAATATTTTACATTTTTGAGCTTTGAAAACTGTAGTTTTTGTTTTTGTTCTATTTTCTAATTGAAAAAAAAATTTTTTTTGAGTGCTGAACAAAGCGATTAAAATTATTGAACAATGAATACTAAAGATATTTGATTTCATTCCCCTAATTGTAAATCTTTGTTAATTTTTTCGGTTCAAAATTTCCAAAGATTCAAACCCAGCATTTCCTTACAGATTTTAAATCAGTCAAAGGAAATAATAAACTGGACATTCTTTTGTTTTTATTCTAGTATGCAGTTTCAATACAAAAAAGTCAAACAAAGAAAAATAAAATAATATATAACAAATATATATATATATATATATATATATATACGTATGTATATAAAATATGAAGAAAACGAAAATAGGAAGAGAAAAATTTATAAAATCTATAGTGGTATAAAAAAAACTAGATATAATAATAATAATGATAGTGGTAATGGTGATAATAATAAATTATAATAAATTATAATTGAATATAATAATGGATAATAATGAATAGTAATAGATATTAACAATTAATAATAGCCAAATTTAATCTGAGTCAACGTCGAAATCCAATTGATCTAGTAGATCATTTTGATTTTGGACGTAATCTACATCAAACTCTGATGTGTTGAAGTTATTATTTGAAGACCTTGAGGAAAGTGGAACGAATTCTCTTGTTCTTGAATTGAATAATTTTTTAGTTAACTATTTGCAATGAATTAAAATTAAAATAATAATTTATGGATAAGATAAAAAGAAAAAAAGGAAAGAAGAATAAAAGATTAAGAAAATTTTGATGTAAAATTATTGCTAAATTTGTCAGTGTCAGTTTTTTCAAAGATCAATAATTAAAATTATTTTTTTTTTAAAAAAGAAAATGAATAAAGAAAAAGAAAATGAATAAAGAAAAAGAAAAATAAAGAAATTGAAAATTTAGGTACTTACATTGTGAAAATAATACTTCAATTTGCTGTCATTGGTATTAAAATTATTATAATTTGGCAAATGGACTCCTTGTCTCCATGGAGTATTAAAATTTCTTCTTTTTGATATAAAGTTTTTATAAAGGAAACCACCACCGCAGGAAACAATTAAAAAAGCCATTACAATTGATAAAAAGATCCAAATAGCAGTTAAATTGTCAGTCTTTTTTGAAGTAACGCAAGCATGACTTGTCCTGACCTCAAAGAAATAATCACAATCATTCAAGACTCCAACAAAAGATATAGAAGCTTTAGTTAACAATTCCTTATCACAAATAAAGTTTAAGATACTTGATTTTCTTAAGTGGTTATTTGTATTGGGACAATAACTGCCATTTTGGTAGGTTAAAGTTAGTTTTCTGCCTCTAAAGATTGGAGTAGTATTGAAATTGCCGATTGAGAATTTCTGGCCTTCAAAATCGGTATAATAAGCACCAACCAATGAGGTGTTTGTGATATCAACAACTTCATTGTTTGGTTTCAAAGGAGATGAGCAAATGCCCAACGTGAAGTTCATTCCATAGTCATGACCCTTTGCGTTCCAACCAACAGCACCAGGGGTTGAGGGACCAGGAGCTAAGGCGCCGTTGTTTGAATTAGAATTGGGGTTTATTACTGCGTTTGGATTTGAATTTGAGCTCGAGGAAGCCAATGCAACAGAAGAATATAAATCAGATAGATCATAAAAGCCATTGTTTGCTGGATTTATAACAGTACAGGGTTCTAATAGAGGTTTCTGTTCTGATGGTGGAGGAGGCTGGTTGTTTTCTGAGCTGTTGTTCTGATTATTGCTGACGTTTTGATCGTCTTTTTTGGGGTCCTCTTTGGAACTCTTGTCTTGTATGGGACTGTTTTTCCTAATATTTGGGAGCAAATTCAGATTGATATAAGTGTTTGTATTTTCAAATTGGATTGGATTCAAGTGGTTTATATTTAGTTTTTGCTTATAGTCTTGCTCAGCCAAGTTATCGGATATATCCAAAGAATGTCTTTTGGTAAAACCAGAGAAAGCGCCAGCGACAATGTTGGTGCAAACAAGTAAAGCTGCTGGAAATTGGGCAAAGAACCTCATCTCAGAGTGCTGATGGATATGTATTGGTCAAAAAAACTAAAACAAAGAATATTTAAACAATCAACCAAAAATAGGATAACGAGTGATAAAAAAAGAACGAAGAAGATGGAAAGAAAACAGCATTGGGAAGCAATCCGCGCACGGATTTCTCAATCAGACACGGATCTTGCATCCGGCATCTACACTAGCCATAACAACGCCACAGAAACACCGAAAGCGGCATATGGAAGGGCTGGTAAACCGGCCTCATCCGAGGATTTTGAGAAAAGCTGTCGGTGGCCAGCGGTGTGGGTGCAGAAGCAGAAGCAGAAGCAGAAGAAGAAGAAGAAGAAGAAGAAGAAGAAGAAGAAGAAGAAGAAGAAGAAGAAGAAGCAGAAGAAGAAGAAGAAGCAGTATGTGTATTGCGTCTGTCAGTTTCGGCCTAGGTTGGTTTGATCCAGTCAATGGTTTTAAAGATAGTTGTCTTTGGACCTTCTGGTATATTGAAAGGAGGAAGTTTACCATTGAGTTTTGGAATCACTTTTGGATCCACTTTTGGAATCACTTTTGGAGTCAAAATAAGAGCATGACCTATATACATCTCAACTACTAGAAAACAAGCAATTATGTATCTTAATAAATAGATTTGAATATTTATCTTTCTGTTATTTTAAATTGTCTATTTTTAATCCTGTTATTCTTCTTTGACTATTTTCTGTTAATTTACAACCTATACTTTGTTATATACTTGAGAAACTCACCCCATTATATATTGCTCAATGTTTTCCTTTTTTCTTTGTTAGATCGATTTTTTTAATTGTTTTACTCTCCAACAAAACAATTATATGGATCAAACTCAAAAACCGTGCTTAACCGTAACTTTGTTATGTTGGATTCATCAGTGAACTCATTATTACTTTCCAATGAACATCTGATTTGCTTAGTTTGCTTAGTCACCACTAAAACAGCCTCTTTGATAGTAACAAACACATTATTAAGATTTAAGATCACTTCTCTTTACTCAAATGCTATCCAAAAATGCAAAGTATATGCAATCACATTTACTAATAAGAATTTCTCTTATTTTGGCCTGATTAGTTATCATGAACAAATCAAATTCAAACAAAAACTCGATATCTGTTTTGCTCCTATTTTCTTTTGTTCTTTGATGTATTTTTCTTCAAATTTTCTCTATAAAAACTTTCTCGTAGATTTTCTAAGCACTGTTCATACTACTATGTTTGAATTTATGATCTCTTTGAACTTTTTGATATGCCGACAAGAGTCATGTAAACCAGCTTTAACACAATCCTACATTTAATTTGAGTATCAAAATAACATCATTTATTTATCCTCACACATCTGTTATTTATAACATAAACTTCTCTTTTATTTTTATTTTTATATTTTATTTTTACTCTTATCTTTTGGATAAAATATATTGTTAAATCTTTTCATTGATTTGCTATGCTCAATCATGTTCACTGGAAGACTTTTTTTCAACCCAATTGACGGATTAAAGATATTAAAATCAATAATTGGTTCCAACATTTTACTTTTCAAACTATCTTTACTAGTCTCATTAGAAACTCTTGAATAATATTTAATGTAAAACTCTTCTTCTTCTTCTTTTGTCAAGTACGCATCATCAGCTTTAAATTTTGTGTTATAAATTCTATTAAAATCTTCGGATTTCTCATCTTTGTTATTATTTTTTCGTATTTTTTTTAAATATTCATCCCGATTATAATTACTAACATTCTCCTTAAAGTTCTCATCCAACTCTCCCATAGATACTTCATCCATATATTTCAATATCTCTTTTATATTGTTTTGCTTTAAATTTTCCCTTTCTTTTTTCCTCTCTTCTAACTTACTTTTCCGATTTAATTTTTTTATTTCAATCTCTTTTAGCCTTTCAATTTTCTTCATTTCTTGTTGTTCTTTTTTCATTTTTTTTATCTTTCTTTGTTGCTCGACTTTTTCGATTTGTTCTTTTTTCTTTCGCTCCTCAATCTCCCTTTTTCTGACATCCATTTTTTTTTCTTCGTCTTTCAATTTTTGAATCTCTTGTTTTTCAATTAAATCAATCAATACCTCATCATTTAATTCATCCTTACTTAAATCCTCAATAAAACTTAATCCAGAATTATTTTCGTTTTGAGATGAATGTGATTTGAATTTGGTTGATGATATATTTTTTCTTTTTCGAGGGCCTAATGTTTTAAATTTTAACGTATTGCTAGTAATTTTGTTGTTTTTTATACCAATTGCCCCAATAGTATTCTTGATCATACTCATTATATCGTTTCCAATGTCTTTTCTGACTATTTTTTGTATTTCAAGATCATCTAAATTGTCTTTCTTATTTTTATTTGATAAAATTTTGTCATATTGTTTTACATTTCCATTTATAATATTAGTATTAATATTATTCACTATATTATTATTTTTATCATTCATTATATTATCATTATTATTATTATTATTATTATTATTATTATTATTATTATTATTATTATTATTATCATAAGTTTTTTTAGAATTTCCTCTTTTATTTTCTGCAGCCGTTTTAACTTGCTTTGTTTTTTTATTTAAAAATTCCTCGATTTCTTTATTATCTATATCATGCTCTTCAAAATCATCATCACTGAATATTTCATCTTCAAAAATATCTCTACCTAAACTAATTGAACTTAAATTATTCGAATTAAAAGACTTTAAATTCCCTAGATTAGAAGACAAAGGTTTACTGTTAAATGACTGACCTATAATAGAATTAGAATCTAAAGATAAATTTATCTCTAAATTTTCGTGCATCTGCTCATCTTCAAAATCATCTTCAAAATCATCATCAAGAAACTCATCATCAAGATTTATTGATGCATTAGTCTTTTTGCCTTTTATTGAAACAGAATTGGATTTTTCTTTTTGTGAAATTTCTACGTTAATTACATCATTCCCATTGATTTCGTTATTCAAAAGAGAAGAGTCCTTATTATTACTAGAATTATTCAATCCAATAGGCAAATCAACTTCTTGAGATGACTCAAGAAAATTCATTATATTCGATCTTCTTTTTTTTCTTTCTAGCCTGCTTCTTTTCCTAAGAGGCTCATCTTCTTCATCAGAACTTTCTATATCTATTATTTCGTTTAAATCATGATCATAATCTTGATCAAAATCAGTTGTTTTTTTAACTAATTTTGACGCTGCCTTAAAGCCAGTTTCAACATTATCAGGCATAAAAAATATTTTCTTGGGCTTTTTAGTTTGTTTTATTGGTTCAGTTATCAAACTTTGATGTGGTTTGTTAGTTTTATTTTTTCCAGGCTTTACTTTTTTTCCAATCGTTTTTTGTGTCATAATTTTTATGAGTTCATCATTATCTTCAGTATTATTAATTTCAATATTTTCTTCTGGAATTTCTATAAATAATTTTTCGCAAATTGGAGTTACATCCTTTGGTATAATCCGGTCAGATTTATTCAAGTTTATTATATTATCCTGTAATACGCTCTTTTGAACAAAATTATAGGTTTCCATTGAATTTTCAAATTTTTTATTTTCAGCTTCAGTTAATAAGAGAACAATTTTCCCATCTCGTTTTCTACCAGTTCTTCCCATTCTTTGAATATTTTTAATTGGTGAAGAAGTTGAATCGTAACATATAATTAAGTCAACTTCTCCAATATCTAAACCTTCTTCACCAATTGATGTGGCAACAAGGATATTATATATACCTTTTTGAAAATCAACAATCAATTGTTTTTGCATTTTTTGATTCATTCCATTGAGCTGAGCGTCTTCAGAACTGCCAACCCTAGTTGTTGATCTTTCTTGTTTTTGCTTTTTTTTCAATAGTTTTTCTTCTTCTATCTTTTTTTGTTTTTCGATTTTTTCAGTTTCAATATTTGCTTTAGCTTTTTTTTTTCTGCCTTTTGGTTTTGCTTTTTCTCTAAATGAGTCTTCATCAAATTTTTCTTTTTCTTTAGATTGACCAATGAAAATATGAGGTTTCAAAAGATTTTTTATGTTATGGTTTTCAATAGCTTTAACGATTTCTAAAGCAGATTCTCTCAATTCAGTAAAAATAATGACTCTTGAATTTGAATTCGTTTTGGGATCATTAAAGAAAAATTTTAATTGGTCAACCAAGTTAATTAGTTTTGGATGACCTAGATATTTTGGATCAGTTAATAGGGATTGTGATTTTTTTAAAATTTTATTTATATTAATATCATTATAAAAAGAAGAGGAAGTTTTATTTTTAGACTTTCCAGTTTCAAATTTGGTTGTAATTTCTTTATATTTATTTAATAAATAGGAATGAAAAGTTCTAACTCCATAAACATTTAATCTTCTTAGCATTTGACCAACTTGAGCTAGTAATTGTAGAATAAAATATAAATACCATTTCAAACCTTCGTTATATCTTGGATTTGAAATAACTTTTTGAGAAGCTTGCATTGCCTTAAAGAAATTGATATTTGAAGGATGGACATTTTCATAAACTTTGTTTTTAATTGCAATTTTCAAAGTGGGCTCAATTGCGATTGAGATATAATTAATAAATTCACTAATTTCCTGGCATTCCATTTCAGGGTAAACAATGATTTTAATTATTTCCTTTTGTTTGATATATTTGATTGTGTCATCGCTTTTTTCTGATCTAATTTCGATTTTTGAGATTAACAAGTTATCGACCAATTCTTGAACACCGGGAATATCAGAAGCTGGAGTGGCAGTTAAAGCCAAAATTCTGAAGGATAAAGTGAATCTAGTGATAAATTTGATGATATTATTGTAGGCGTAATTACCCTTAGCTCTATGGGCTTCATCAACAATTAACAAAGCGATGGATTTGGGGTTTAAAAACCCAGTTTTCAAGTCATTTTCAACTACTTGTGGAGTAGTGAAGAAGACTCTTTTTGAGTTCCAGATTTCAGGTCTGTTTTTTCTTGATTTATCTAATAGAATTGCAATTTCATCAGTTGGAATTCCTGTTAGTGATAAGCATGTTTTGATTTGTTGAGCCACCAAGGGTCTTGTGGGAGCCATGAAGATTAATTTAGCATCTTTTAACCAACGGTAATAATTTAAGATTAAAGTGTTTGCAATAAAAGTTTTACCCAAACCAGTTGGTAGAGCAACAAGAACATTTTTGAATAGGGCTTGTTTAATGATATTGAATTGGTAATCTCTGATTTCGAAATTTGTTGGATAAATATAGGAAGGTAGGTTATCGTGATTTAAAAGATGGTGAGTTTTTGAGTTTACTCTGACTACTGGTTGATTAATTTGGTAATATTGTGGTTGATTATTGGGGTGGTTATTATTGTTGTTGTTAGAAGTGACTGTAGATAAAGGTTGAAACTGAGTTCTTTCGGTTAATTCTAGATCATCAATGTCATCATCAAATATATCTGATTCAAAATCGCTCATGATTATGAGAAAAGAAAAGAAAAGAGAACAAGAGGAATTAAACAGAAAGATTAAATTGAAGTAGAAGAGATGTAATTGAGCATTATGAACAAGCTCTCTTTTTTTTCCTCGCTCAGTCTCTATTTCTCTCTATAATTTGTCCTTTAATGCTAATAATTTAAGCAAAAACTGGCAGATATAACAGTGATTGTGATTAAATTGCGAAGGTAAATTTGGATATAAAATTGAGCGAGACGCGATTTCGGTTGCAGGAAAAAGTGCGTGCGTGAGGGTGCGTGATGAAAAAGAACGCGCGAAACAGGAAAAAGAGAAGTTGCTGTTTTTTTTATTGAGAAAAGTCATAAGTTCATTATAGAAAGAGAAAGAAAAAGAGAACAATATATTTAAGATAAGATAAGATATATTATAAATAGATAGCGGGGAGTTTGTTTTTTTGTTTGTGAAAATGACAGTTTTGAACAAGGGAGATAATAACGATGATTTGAATGGGATTGAAAATAGACCATTTGCGATTTATTATAATATTGGAGAGGCAATTGAGAAAAGGATTGAGGTGGGAGATGGGCCACATTTTACAAAGGGTAAAACAAGTGGACCTAGTGATTTTGTGTTAAAAGCAGGAATTAAAGATAAAGATAAACCAAGCGAGGCCAAGGACAGTTGTTTAGGAAAGTTAAGAAGTGAATTGACTACTTTACAAGATAAGATTAATGTGTATCTAACAGAGAGGATGGCCAGCAACAGTAGTGGAAATAATAACGAAGAAGCGAAATTTGAAAAAGAAATATTGGATGGAACAGCTGAAGACGATGAAGATGAGTATTAGATAGATCTTGCGTATTACGTATTGGGTATTATTGAAATACCTTATTGAATCATCTCATTAAATTACTTAATTGAATTTGAAGATTTCTTTTTTTTCGTTTTCTTTTCTTGATAAACATTTGATAAGGAATCGAATTTGGGAATATCTAAAGCTGAGGGTCTGTTTAAGATTAAGTCATTGTGGATATTTATTTTTTGAGAAATTAGTAGATTTACTAAAACTTGGTTTTGATCATATAAATCTTTTAAATAGTTTGCACTTTTGGTCAATACCGCGACTTCGGTTCGACTTTCCTCAACGGATAAATTTGGAACTAAATTGACGATTCTATCGAAAGCGGATCTAATGGCCTGTCTTCTTTTCTGTTCCGAAGCAATGTGGTGTGCCTTTTTCTGCTCTTCAGTTAAAAAGGATGTTTTCAGTTTTCCTGATTTTGGATCGTATTTGTTTTTCAAATTGATAGGGGGCTTTTTGGAGACTCTATTCTGGAGAGAGTTGATGTTGTGAGTGTTGATGGTGGAGGTGAGATTGGGACTGGGATTAGAGCTGTTCTGAAGAGAGGTGAGAGTAGCCAACTGAGAGAAGCTGAGAAGGCTGTTGATTTGGTTGGAGTTGTCGAGGGGAGTGTTGAAGGACGAGCCGAGAGAAACAGCAGACGTGAGAGAAAGCGATGGAGCGGGAGCCGGCGAGGCAGAGGGAGAAGCGCTGAGTCGTTGGGACACAGCAGCAGAAGCAGCAGCACGAGAGGTGTTCATGAAGGCAGGGGCAGCAGAGGCAGCAGAGGCAGCAGACGAGAGGCCGACACCGGCAATATATAGCAGTGTAGAGATGGAGAAGCTGGGGATGCTTTTCATGTGTTCGTTGTTGGATAGCCTCAGCGTTGACAGGAGTAACTTTGACATGTGAAAATTACCGGTTGCGTGCCCCGCATTGGCTGTGCACGTGCTTTTTTACTTCACGTGACTCTGACTCAGCACAAGCCCTATTTATAGACCCTGCTTGTAGACCCTTTGCCGGAAGCTTGCAAAGGATTGACTTTCCCAAAATAGTATATGATTGCTTTGGTTCACGATAAGCAGAGAAATGAAAAGAAACCGAGAGATGAAAAAGATGCCCTTTTGAATCGATTGTTGATCTAGGTTTTGGTATATAAGCTAGCCTGATTTCTTCTTTTTCATTGCTGTATCGTTCTTCTCTTGTACTGTCGATAAGCTTTACATCTACTTTTATTTTACGTTTCGACTACTTTGATAATTGATTTATAAATCTCATTTAAAATGCCATCTCAAACCTCATCTTCCTCCTCTGTTTCGTGTTGTGGTTCCAGCTGCAAATGCGGTTCCGGCTGTTCCTGTGCCTCATGTAACACCACCAAGTTATAAGTCCTACGATACACATGTTGCTGCCTTTGCAATAATAATAGATGCTAATAAATAATACAATCCAATAGAAAACAATGGTGTATGTGTTCCAACAATGGTTTGCAATCAAATGCATTTTGCTGATTGGTTTCCGATTTTTTTTTGCTTCAGTTTATATTTGGCTTTTATTTTTTTTTCCTTTTTAATTTTTGATAATTTACAATATTCAATGTTTTTTCATTTTTTTCATTTTTTTTGTTTCTAGTTATTTGTATTATTTTATATATAGTATCAACCAAATTTAAACCATATTCATACTAGTAACATTGGACACCGATTTGGCTAATTTATTTCTGAGATAACTAACTTGTAGCTATTGTAACATAAAAACATAATATAATATTAAATATTTCAAGAGAATATATATACTGGAAAAAACTTGAATGAATAGCCACTTGCTTTACTTGATGTTCCAAATAATTTTTATTTGTTTTCTATTTTGTATTAACCAAGAAAAAAATGAGAATTAAATACTAAATTAGTAAAATACTGAAATACTGAAATAAAAAAATTGAACGTATTGATAAAATTAAACAATTTAAACATTAACACGTTCCAATTCTTCTCTTCCAGCTTTAGTATACAAATAGTGATTGTAATCTCTGTTAACTGACCACCAGTAATAAATTATAGCTCCTGGAATAACAACAAACAATGTCTGGTTCTTAACTCTTCTGAAAACATTAAATATAGCATTGTGTGCTACTCCCTTTAATGGTTTTTGTGCAAATGGTGAAACTGTATAAGTTGTAATACCCTTTTGCTTTGGGGATCCTAAATTACCCCACCAGCCCATATATGCTTTACCACCATGGCCACCACTCATCTTGATTATCTATTATGTTATGTTGTTGTATTATATTATTATTGTTATACTATTATATGCTTAACAAATAATATTATTACCAGTTATTACAATATCGTTATTCCAAATGTGTACCGAAATCGTTGGTATAAATAACATCATCCGCTTGGAAAATTAAATGTAAGAAACAATAAATTGCAAACAATTGGTCCAAACACGGTACTCCATTTACGACTACTTCTAAGCTTTACAGCTGAATATATCAGAACGCATACAGGCAACTGTCTGTACAGCAATATGCATTCATATTTCCTAATCACACAGCTCAGTCATTATGTAATAACTCGTGTGGTGAACCCTCAATGCTGGCTGGATTTCTCTTGGGTCGATGTTATTTTTATCTCAAAACTCAATAAGGTGAATGCTTCAATTTTCAATCGCTACTTTATTCAATGATAAGTAGATAACAGATGATACTATCTAACAACTAGACCCTTGATATATTAGTTTTCAATCCCTATTCCTTCTTTTTTTCACATGGCTTTTCCTCAACAAAAGATGAAACCAAAATCAAAAAGCTTTAACAGACCTTTTAGCAAAATAGTAAATAAAAAATTCATTTACACCGTAATATCTGTCTTTTTATTTTACTTGTTTTTCCTAAGATCAAACAATGATAACAGCGATTCCTCAAACTATAACTACAGCTTCTCACCAAACAACCCTTATCAACATTTACCAAAAGAACATGGTATATACAATGATCAGATCTTAACCAGTGACCCATTAATCTATCCCTCTGTTCAATATGCACCTTTCTTGAGAGAATTAACTTTATCCAAATTATTTCAATCAAAAACCGATGAAAATGGTAATTTACACTACGTCTATGATCAGGATTTAGATGAATCTGAAAGATTGTTCTCTGATGATGATACTGCTAACGGTAATAACGATAACGATAACAACGACAACGATTTAAATGATTTAAATTATGATGAAAATTTAAATGGTCTAGCCTTAAATAAGAAATCTAAATCTGATAAAAATAATAATCATGACGATTATCATGATGATTTAAATATTGACCAACCTTATGATGACAATGAAGATGATGAGATTCATTTTAAAAAGGCTAAAAAATCTTTCAAAAATCATGGTAAAATTGTGTTTGATGCTAGAAATAATAAATCTCCAGATTTAGTTATTGTAACTTCACTAGATTTTGAAAAATTTGAATTAACTCATTTAACTAAAGTTATTACTAATAGAATCGATTACTGTAAAGCCAATAACTTTGGTTTTTACTCGAGATGGGTTCAAGAATTTATCCCAATTTTGCAAAAACACAATTCGAACAAATCATGGGTCAAACTAATGATAATGAGAGAAGCATTTCACGCGTTTCCAAACTCCAAATACTTTTGGTATTTAGACCAAGATTCGATTATAATGAGATATGATTTAAATTTAATCAATTACTTATTAGCTCCATCGATCTTAAATCCAATTATATTAAAAGACCAGCCAATTATTCCACCAAGCGGCGCAATACATACGTATAAAAATATCAAACCACAAGATATTCGTTTTTTAATCACACAAAACGAAAATAGTATTGATTCAACATCGTTTATATTAATTAATGATATATATGGAAAGGCGATATTAGAATTTTGGCAAGACGATTTATTTCGAAAATACACCAATTTTCAAATTATTGAAAACGCATTAACTCATATTTTACAATGGCATCCAGTTTTATTATCAAAGACAGCTTTGTTGCCTCCAAGAACTATAGCAAGTTTACATTCAGTGATGGATTTGCCCAAGGGAGGAGATCATTTACATTATTATCCAGGTGATTTAGTTGTGAATTTAAAAGATTGTGAAGCAAGAAAAAGTTGTGAATCGGAATTTGAATCATATTATCAACAGATTGATAAGAATTGAAAATGTATAAAAATAAAAATATAGAATAATATACAAAGCATATCATTATGATAAACTAGAAGTTCAATAATAATAATAATAATATATATATATACATATACGTATACATATACATATACATATATAATTAATAATTTTTTTGATTTTTTAAATTATTTAAAATATTTAAAATATTTAAAATATCTAAACTATTTAGTCTTCTTCTTCTTCTTCATCTTCTTTAGAACCTTTGTTTTGGTTTTTTCTGGCAACACGACCTGGTCTACCACCACCTAATGGAGAAGTTGAAGCGTAGTCAACGTATTTTTGGGAATCTAATCTGACCATGAAGGATGGAATGTTAACAATTTGTTTACCGACAGCAATGTGTCTTTGAGTGATCAAGACTCTGGCGTGGTGAATAGAATTGGCTAAACCAGCTTTAAAGACTTGAGTTTGTAAACGTCTTTCTAAGAAATCTTCAATTTTCAAAGCCAAGACATAATCTAATTTTTTTTTATCTTCAGGTAAGACGCCTAATCTAACTAAACGTCTAATTAAGGCATTACCTTCGAATAAACGTTTTGGGTCTTTTTCATCTCTGGTCAATAAATCTCTGGCAGCACGACGAATTTTGGATAATTGAAAAGAAATTCTGTAAATTTCACGTTTGTTTTTCAAACCATATTCACCGGCTAATTTTAATTCAGCATCTAAACGAGCAGATTCATAAGGACGTTTTGGAACCGAGTAGGTTTTAGAGTAAGTTCTTGGAGCACCTATAGTTGAAAAATGAAATAGAAGTTAGTGAATGATTCAAATTTGCTAGATTGTGGATATTATAGTCCCATGATTGATATTTTTGCATTATTGGTATCAGAGTTTGATATTAAATTATTAAATTATTAAAACTATTCAAAAAATGAATTTTGCAGAGAAAAAAGCAATCTAAACAGTTTAGATTTTACTACTCAATCTGTTTTTATTGTAATCTGTTTTTATTGTAATCTTTTTTTTTGGAAAACAATAATAGTTCAATTATATTAATGTTTGAGTGGATCAAGTTGAGAAAAATAGAAATCGGATGGTTTGTGTTTGACAAGAAACGACAAAATGAGAATTGATGTATGATACAATACGTACGAGGCATTTTGATATATTATTGAACAGTGTAGATATAGTATAAGATGGCAGAATACGACTTATATTGAAGATACCTTTAGCTAACCCAACCTTTGATAAAACCTCTAGCTGAGAAGTGCAAGATACTTCAACGATATAATAAAATTTCACGACAAAGAAAACACTCGTGACCCGGCCGTGGAAAAACGCGAGCCGGCTCAGGAAAAACCCAGGCGCGAAAGAAAAGCCCGTCGAGTGCCGGCGCATTACAGCACTGCGTTGGATTGCGAGCCCTGCGCTTTGAAGCAGGACATCTCAGCACTGCTCGATCGGTGTTTGCGTGACTGTGTTTTCTCCGCGCTCGCAACCGCAGTGTCTCAGACCAGCAGTGTGGGTGCTTGTTGACGTATGCGCGGTGTTGCGTCCAGCATACGGCATATGCGCTTATACGCACAAATGTGCTTTGACAGGAGCAGCTGTTGGAGTGTAGGTCGTGGTCAACGTGGGCCAATAGAAAGCAGGACCGCAAGGCTGGTGCAGCGGGTTCTGGCACATGTGATGCGTAGGTTTTGCGCGCATGGTGTGCGGAATCGCGTGCATCTGTGGCGAGTGCAAGCCAGTGCGGCGGGTTTGCGGTGGGTGTGCGCAGACAATAGGGTCTCGAAGTGAAAAACACGTCAAAGCAGCGGAATAGCGCGTGCTGATTGGCCAGACAGACAGCAGTGGCGGTGCTCGGCTGGGGCTGTTTTTGTCCGCTGTTTGACGTCGCTCGGCCTGCGGTTGCTTTTGGAGCCATCCCGCAATCTTTTGTGTGCATCTTGTGTGCATGTGTATTGTTTGTTGTAGATTGATTGTTTTTTTCCTCTTTTTTGCTTGTTGACTCCAGAATATATTATATCCTGCTTTTTCATCTCAAATTACTGCTTTGATACCTCTTGTTATTTTGCACTGAACAATTACTTGCTTCAAAAGGGCTATCCTTACTCTTTTCAACTTCAATTTCTCGTCCATCTCTTCTCTGCTTCTATCTCTATTCCTCTCCAAACTACCTCCAATCCTACCTGCTGCATTCAAAACTGCTCGCACCAATATATAAAGAGATAATCTTATCTTCGTTTAGTCTCTTGTAGTTTATCCTCAGTGTTCTCTTTCTCATTGCAATTGCAATTGCTGTCTTAATTCCTCCCATTTCTCAATTGCCAATTGCAGTTTATAATCTTTTGTTGTTTGCAGCTCCATTTCAATCCAGCTGCCATCTCCACAATCATCTTCAATAAACAGCATTTCTCTTGGATCGAAAGAGAAAGAACAAAAGAAAAACCAATTCAAAATCAGTTTACACATTTACAATTCCTTGCTACAGCTATTGGTACAATATCTGTCTCTCCAAAGCAGATTACTATTACTATTACCATTACTATTGTTGTTGTCATTCACACTATCTCTAATTAATCCCAATACTCAATAGTGCTCATTACCTAAATTTAAAACTAACTTTAACTTCACTTTATTTCGTTTCGTTTCGTTTCATTTCGTTTCATTTCACCCAACCTCAATTCATTTTACCTTTAATCTATTTTATCTCAACTCTCTTTATTCCTCATTATTTGCTTTCCTTTTTTCTATCTATCCATTTATCACTCTACTTATCACTTATCCCTCTTATCTCCTATCTTTTCTTTCTACTTTTCTTTCTACGTTTGTATTCTACTTCAATAACCAACAATCAACAACACTAAAAATAATAATAATATTATTATTACTAAAAAAATGGACCCCTTTCATGATGACAACAATAACAAATTTAAACAAAAATCTTATTTATCAAACAAATTAATAAATCCAATGAAATCCTATGACTCTGCTCCTTTATCGAGATCCTTATCAAATAAAAGCAACAATAGCAAAAAACACAAAAGAAATATATCCTTTTCAAACAATTATCTCCCTGGTAACAGCAATCCTACTAATACTTCCTACAACTCCAACAATTCCAACAACTCAAATACTTCCAATAACCATAACAACTTTGTATCTTTTAACAATCACAGCCATTTCCACAACCACTCACATTCTCATGTTTTTTTTAATGACTCCCCCTCAAGTTCCCTAGTCAACCTTCAAATAGAAAACCCTGGCCTAAGATCAAGTAGTGTCTTTGGAACAAGCTTTAAAAGAAACTCCCTGCTTCTACAAACTAACTCTCCTAATCCTAATTCTAATCCCAATCATAATCCTAACTCTAATCTTACTAACAACAACAACAATGAAAACAGCAACATATCCTTTGACAATGACATTGAAAATCTCTCCTTTATCAACTCAAACATTGCAATCAACAACACCGACGAAATTCACAAACAAACTGCTCAATTATCCATCTTGGATGATTTTGATAGATTCAATAAACTAGATTCAAACAAGCTAGACATCTCAGATCCAATCAATGATAAATTCGATAAATTCGATAATCCTGAAAATCCTGAGAATCCTGATAAGTTGGATAAACTGGATAAAACAAATGATCATGACAAATTCGACACTACCGATAGATTTGATAAACTTGATAAACTTGATAAAAACGATAAACTTGATAAATCTAAAGACAAAAGCTTTATCAAAAAGAGAATCAAATCCTCCTCCTTCTCTTCTCCATTGTCTCCTTTCTCAACTACTCTCAAACAACAAAATCAAAACGATTCTCTGGCCTTATCTCTATCCATACCTCACTCTTCTCTGCAACCTTCTTCAATCATAACTTCAAACCACAAAACTCCCCTATTATCCTCATCCACCCCTTATTATCAATCCTTCACAAATGATCAACTTGAATCTGATCTAACCTCTTTTTCCTCCCTCCTAGGTCCTCACAGTGTACCAACCAATGATCATGAATTTGGCTCTCAAAACAACTCTTCCCCTTTCAAAAAATTCAAAAAAAGATTCAATAGATCCATTTCTCAAACTTTAAACAAATCCTTCTTAAACCTATCCTCTCCCACTGATAATATCATCAACAACAACATCTCAAACTATTATAACGACCCGAATAATCCTAATAATAACAAGAATATTAAGAAGAATAAGAAGAATAAGAAGAATAAGAATCCCAATGCTATTATTAAAATTAATAATAGCTCTGCTTTTAATAACCAACTCAAATCAATCAATAAAAACAATTCTCCGGTTTGTAATAACTATTTAATTGATTCAACTGATAACGATAATTTAAACAAATTTTTACATCATACAAATAACAATTCTAACAACTCTTTTAAAAACAAATTACTACACTATAAAAACTTGTTACTTTATAAAAGTTTCAAAAATACTCATCTATTAAACGATTTTTCTAGAGCGTTGCCGCCAGTATTAATCGGTTTGTTATTAAATATTTTAGATGGCTTATCTTATGGAATAATCTTATTCCCAAATGTTGGAATTTTTTCAAATTTAGGGCCTGCTGGTCTTTCAATGTTTTATATATCTTGCATTGTCTCTCAACTAGTTTACACCTTTGGTGGTTCTGGCTTTCCTTGCTCAATTGGCTCAGAAATGATCGAAATCACTCCCTTTATTCACACAATTGCTTTGAATATTTTGCATAAACTAAGTCCCTCTCATAACTCAAATAATATTCCTCAAGAGTTGCAAGATAAAATACTAGCTACGACTGTTGTAGCCACTGCTATTTCTTGTATCTTGACAGGTTTAACCTTTTTCATACTAGGTAAATTCAGACTAGGCCAATTAATTGGCTTTTTCCCTAGACATATCCTAATTGGTTGTATTGGTGGTGTGGGTTATTTCCTTATTATGACTGGTTTTGAAGTCACTTCAAAGCTACCAAATAATATACATTATAACTTGGAAACATTAAAATTGCTATTTTCTGGTCTTTATTTTGTCAGATGGTCTTTAGCAGTACTGGTAACAGTTTTATTAATATTATTACAGAAATTCAATAAAGTCTTATCAAAATCAGCAATTTTCTTACCTTGTTATTTCATCTTAATTTTTTTACTATTCCACCTTTTAGTATTGATAATTCCCTCATGGAGCCTTTCAAAATCTAGAGAATTGGGTTTTGTCTTTGATATTGATACTTCTACCAACAACTCTTCCTGGTACTCTTTTTATTCACTTTATAAGTTTTCAAAAGTCGATTGGTTATTGATTTTGCAAGAGCTTCCAACAATGTTGGCCTTGACATTTTTTGGTATTTTGCACGTTCCAATTAACATCCCTGCTTTAGCTGTCTCCACTAAAAATGACGAAATTGATATCGATAAAGAATTAATTGGTCATGGTGTATCTAATATACTATCTGGTTGTCTTGGTTCAGTTCAAAATTATTTGGTTTATTCAAACAGTTTATTATTCATCAGATCTGGTGCTGAATCGAAACTACCTTCTTTCTTGTTGGCAGTTGGAACAGTCATTATCATGTTTATTGGTCCAGTTCTTATAAAATTCATTCCAGTTTGTGTTGTTGGAGCTTTAATTTTTCTCTTGGGCTATGAATTAATGATTGAATCGTTAATAGATTCTTATGGAAGACTCAGTAAATTTGAATATACAACTGTCATCATCATTGTTTTCACCATGGGTATTTGGGATTTTGTTTATGGTATCATTATTGGTATATTGCTTGCTTGTATTTCTTTTGTGGTTGATAATGCCAGAAGAAACCCAATTACTCATATCTACTCTGGTGTTATTGCAAAATCAACTGTTTTCCGTAATCAATTATTTAAAAAATTTTTAAGAAATGTTGGTGATCAAATATATTTAATGAAATTGGAAGGTAACATTTTTTTTGGTACAATTGGTGCTATTGAAGAAGAAATCAGAGCGAGATTTGAAGTCTCTCCATCAGAAAGCGGCTTTTCGTTTTCTTCCAATTCTGCCTATGTATCTCCTAGTTCACTGCCTGTGTTGTCTTATCCAGCACCTAATACTTTGTCTCCTGCATCCTCAAGTTCATCATCATTGTCCAAAATTGATACATACCCATCTATTCGATACCTCATTTTGGATTTTAAAAACATTTTATCAATTGACTACACAGCTGCAGAAGGTTTTACTAGAATTAAGAACTTGGTGAAAAAACATAATGCCTACCTAATTATATCCTCTATTTCTAATGATAGCCAGATTTACAGATCTTTAAATGATGTCGGTTTACTATGTAACAATGAAGAATTTGATGGTTGCAAACCAGTCCAATTGTTTGATAATTTGAATTCTGCCTTAGAATGGTGTGAAAATGAATTTTTATCATCTTATTATAAGTTTAGACAAAAGAAATTATTAAATTTAGTCAAAAGATCAAATTCCAGCTCTAGTCAGGTTCCTAAAATATCTCCTTTTCCTATACAACATCCAAACGAGCATACTTCTAAGATTAGTCCTATAATATCTGCTATAAATCCGATGCTGTCAATGGCAGACAATTCTTCTTTTATTGGTTCACCTAGACAGACCAACCTTTTTAAAGCTGCTACTCAAACTATTAGTGAGGAGTTTAAGATTAACAACCAAAGTAGGATTGGCTCTAATAATGATACCATTTGCATCAATGAACCCTTATCTAAAAATGTGATTGAAATTAAGACTAATGGAAAAGAAAAAGATAAGGACAATTCAGTTATGAAGGAATTAACAAGTGTTTATCCCCTTTCATTGATAATGTCGACTTTTTACGGGTTGTCATCTAAACCTGAGAGTTTTTGGATAAAGTTGTTACCTTATTTGCGTAAAGAAAGAATTCCAAGAAACACAATTGTTTACACAAATGAAGGAAAAGAAAATAACGAGGGTTTTATGTTTATCATTGAATCTGGTTTAATAAAAGTTAATCATTCTTTTGCTCAAGGAACAATAGATGAAACATTTCTGCCCAAAACATGTTTAGGAAATTTAGGTGTATCTTCTCCTATCCATGAAAATGATGAAATATTTGAATTATTGGATAGAAAGTATCAAATTATCACTTCATCAGATTGTGTTGTTTGGAGGATTAATTTTAATGATTTGCTTAAATTAAAAAAAATAAAGAGTGAAGAAGGTATCATTGGTGTAGAAATAATCAATGAATTATTAGAGGTTCAAATGAAGATATTTTTTGAAAGATTTGAAAACGTTACAGCATATGCTTTAATTTCAAGTTAATAACCATCTGTATATATATTTATATAATTTTTTTTTTATTTTCTTAGGTGTATTTTTAGAAAAGAAATATTTTATCCATTCCTTTATGTTTCATTTCACTTTTTATTTCAATTTTTAATAAAGATCTTGTATTTTATTGTTTTATTTTAATTTTTCATATACATTTAATTTTAATAAATGGAGAGGTAAAAAAAAAAACTGAGGTTTTATTTATAATATAATTTATAGTAAATTTGGATTAAATCAAAAAAAAAGGAAAGAAAAACAGATAGACATTTGAAAAACAGATAGACATTTGAAAAACAGATAGAATTTTTCTTTAAAGAAATTATATATAAAAAAAAGGGAATCATGAAATTATCAATAAAAAAATAGATCATTAAAAAAAAAATAATATAAAAAATATTAGCATAGAAAAAAAAGAAAAAGAAAAAGAAATGCTGAAAATAATAGATGAATATTATAAAAGTAAGAATGATTTTGCGATTAAATCATAAATAAATGGTATTGAAATTTTAAATAATTAATTTTAGTAAACTTGGTGAAAAGTGTTTCTATAAATTATAAAATATATGTTATATGTTATAAACAATATTATTTTTTGATTTTTTTATCATTATCCATGAATATATTTGATATATCACGATCTTGAGGTTTGTTATTGATTTTAATTTCTTTTTTAATTTTTTTTCTTATTGGATTTTCATTAATTTGGCTTTCATTAGTTTGATTTTGATTTTGATTTTGATTTTGATTTTGATTTTGATTTTGATTTTGATTTTGATTTTGATTTTGATTTTGATTTTGATTTTGATTTTGATTTTGATTTTGATTTTGATTTTGATTTTGATTTTGATTTTGATTTTGATTTTGATTTTGATTTTGATTATGATTATGATTATGATTATGATTTTGGATTTCATCAGTTGAATTAATGTTAAAAGAATAAACGTTATCAAAAGATGGTTCAGTGAGGGTGTCCTTTGTGTGTAAAGATCTTTCTATATATTTTAGATTACCTTGTTTATCTAACAAAATGATGGTTTGAGTTCTCGTGCCATAATATTTGCCAATAATGTTTGGAATTTTATTATCTTTAACTTCGAATGGAGGAATAAAAATTGAATTTTTCAAGTTATTAAAATTTTCCGAAGGAAATTCTTTATCAATTTGAAAAGAATTAAAAGATAACAATTCGAATAATTTTTGAATTATTTTTTGTTCTTGCCAATTTTCATTGATTGAATTTGTTATGAGGTTATTTAAAAGGTTTTCGCCTATTTGAACTTTTGGCCAAGGGTGATTGAATAGCGAGTTGGATAGTCCTATGAATTTTTTATTTGAGTATTGTTGTTTAAGTGTATTTTCTGAATTTTCTGAGGAGAAATTGATTGGAATTGGATTATCATTTTGATTAAACTTGACATTTTTTTGCTTCTTTTCCTTCTTTTCCTTTTTTTCCTTTTTGTTATTGTTAGCATCATTTTTAAGAGCACTGTTATCTTTAGCAATTTTTTTGTCGTTATTGTCTCTTTCATTAGTTTTGTTGTTTTTAGCATTACTATTGGTGATATTTTGTTTGTTGTCATTATTGTTATCCACCTGGGCAGACTGAGTATCGGTATTTATTGTTAAATCGTTGGGGTTATTATTAATATGCTGATTATCGAATATTATTACTTCATCGCCACGGTTTGATATGATTTTCAAAGGGTTTATTGAGTTTGCAGTTTTGTTATAGGATAATTCACCAAACAATAAAGAGAAGCCACCAATTTTTTGAACGAAATTTTCTTTATTCTGGTATAAATCGTACAATTCTAGTTCCCAATCTTTTGATTTTTTAGGAGATTTTAGAAATTGCATGGGAATTAAGCCTCTTGAAACTTTGCTGTAAATGCTATCATAGTTATCTTCGTGAAAATTGACAAGAACAGCGATTTTACCAGCTTTGTTGACGCCTATCCAGGTGCCACGTTCATTTCTTGCTAAATCGTATGGGGATAAGATTTTGTTTGAATGAAAGTGAGCAAGAGCAGTTGGCCTAAGAAAATATTCATCCCTATTAGATATCAAGATGAAAGGAAAAGCAGGATGGGCACAAGTGGTTAGGAAGATACACATGAGAAGAGGAAGAAGAAAGTGGAGTTAATTGAAGTAACTGGTGGGCTGAAAAGACTGCGAAAGAGAGAGCAAGAATATATCAGCGAGTAGTGATGGTGATAGAGATGAGTAGAGCAGTGAGTCAAAAAGCAGGCGATAGATAAAGCGATAAAGAGATAAGGCCCAGAGAGAGACAAACAGGCAGCAGACAGCCACAAGCCACGAGAGCACCAGCAAGAGCCACGAACATCCCGGGAGAAACAACGGCCCAGGCAGCATAGGCAGCACAGGCAACACGCGCAACACGCGCAGCACACGCACAAAAACCATCAGCCGCACCAACTCGCTGACGGCACACGCCACGACACGTGCCTGAACACCGCGGTCAGACCGGCGGAGTTGTGCACGCTCCAGCTTTCTGCAGCCTCTGGAAGTGGAGCGAACACCAGTCGGGCCGTGTGCGCGGTTCGTCAAGAGCCGGCGCTGTTTGTCTAGGCTGCGCCCTTCGTGTTCTGTGTCCGTGGACACAATGCAGCGGTGTGCGTTAAAAGCTTGATCCGGAAAAATGATTTAGTCAGTTCCATGCACCGAACTTTCAAGAACAATACAATCCTATTGAAGTGTCGAATTCTATTGTACCTCAGCCAATCATCCTGTGTCCCGCACGCCTGGCTGCAAATGGCTTTTTGCGATTGCTGGCTGCTGGCTGCTGGCTGCTGGATTCCACCGACTTATTGTGGTCTTATTCATTGCCTGCCTCTCAAAGGGAAACCGTTTTTGTTGCACTGTTCTATGTCTGCTTCTTGCTCTCATTGGTCTTTTCCTCACCAGACACCATGACACCAGTCGAAAACGGTTGTCTGAAGGCTGCAAAAGTCTTCTGCGTTCCACCAATCACCGCTCTGCCTCTCGTTTCCTTCTTTTGCTCCTCAATCGATCATTGCTCGATTGATAAGAATTCTTTTCCACTGCAAATTTCATCGGTATAGCAAGACGATCGAACTTATGAGACCTTGCTCTTTTCTTTCCAATTCTTTTTAAACAGTTGTCAATCTGTTTCTCTGCCATGATAAGCCATCGTCCATTTACATATGAATTGAGTGGGAATTACGGAATAAAAACTCCACTGCTCTTCTCTTTTTTTGTTATCATTTTCCATTTCCATTTCCATTGTAATGAAATTTGTCTATTCCAATTGCAATATGGTAGGATATTTAACCCAATTGCTTCTCTTACCAACCCTATTTCCCATCATCTAACTCACCCATTTCTATCTATTTGTTTATATACACTATACATTTTTGAAAACCAAAACCAAAAGTGAAGTAATCAAAATTATACAACTACTTGCTCTTTTTTGAAACATTAAATTTGTCTGAATAACCAAATCAGATGAGTTAAATTGAATGAATTTGCACTAAATATTACTAAAATATTTGAAATTGTTTTAAATTATCTTTGTTCAATTTAAATTTACCATCAAAATCAAATGTACCATCACTTAATTAGAACAATCAAAAAATATGAAAACATCTTTAAAAACAATAAAAGAAAATTAACATTCAATTGATTACAAAGAACCGCCATAAAAGCAAGCAAAAACAAAACATTCTCTAAATTTCTCTTATTTTCAGTGTATTCACTTTTTCGAAGATCCATAAACAGATCATGAATCATGATCTGGATTCCACGTTATTCTTTATACTAACATGCTAAGAAAAATTTTCTTTTAAAAAAAATCAAAAATAAGACAAAAAAGCAAAAAAGAAGTATTGGTACAAAAAAAAATTGCACAAATATACTCCAAATCGGTAATTCACTTTTTTAATCCCCAGTTATCAAATCTTCTCATTACAAATCTCGATTTTTATTTAACTAATACACTCCACTTTAATAAGAGTATCCTATTCAAACATTTATTAGCTTTCAATTCTTGTCCCTTTTTTGGTTTTGCTTTTTGAAAGAAACAAAAAAAAGCATTAAGTTCGGTTTCATTACACTATTCTCAATTTATTCATTTATCTATTTATTCATTTATCGAATAAATTTCTTTTTTTCTTTTTTTCTTTTTTTCTTTTTCTATTTTTTATCTATTTTTTTTTCTATTTCTTTTTCTTATTATTCTATTTGCTTCCCATTTGCTTCCCATTTGCTTCCATTTAGTTTCCATTTAGTTTCCATTTAGTTTCCATTTCCATTAAGAAAACTCATTTTACTTGATAGTTTTAATTACTTAGATATTCAATATATGAAAAATTATTAATATCAACAAGAATATAAACAAAAAGAATAAAAATAAAACTAAAAAAGAAACAATAACTGAGAACAATAAAACTAAGTAATAGGTAATGAGAAATGAGAGATGAGAAATGAGAAACAATAAATAAAAAATAATAAATAAATAAATAAAATGTATATATATATAAAATACAAACCTCAAAGCCATAAACATGCAACATATTTAAAATATTCATATCATCATCAAATAAAAAATTATTTTTTTCTTTATAATACCAAAATAAAACTTATAACAATAATTAGACAAATACATAATAGAAAAGATTTCAAAAAAAAAACTGGAGATCAAAAATTAATAAATAAAACAAATAAATAAGTAAGTAAAAAAATCATTAAAACAACCATCATTCAAAACCCAGCAAAATTATTACATGTACTATAATTTAAAATCATCATCATTATCACTAGAATATATCATCACTGCTCAGATTTCAATCAATTCAAATGTTAATTTAAATATTAATTTAAATGTCAGTTCAAATCCTAATTTAAATTTTGATCAAATAAATAACAATAATAACAAAAAGAAATAGAAAAATTAAAACAGGTCATCAGATTCATGGGTTGTTTTTTTTCATTGTACTGAATATTATAATATCCTTATCCCTGTATGGTTTTGTATTTTTAACGATAAATTATAAACTTCATTTTGTTCTTTTGGATCATTCAAGTATAGTGCAGCAGTTTTTAATGCTAGTATTGAAGGTGGCCATATTGATTTTTCATTTGATTTTATTATTCCAACAATTTGCTTTGAATGGATGATAATATAATTCATGATGGAGTTAAACAGTTGGTTTTCACCTATGCTAACACTGATGCTGAGATTACCTGTTGAAAGTAAAAAAGATTGTAATAAAATTGAATTTAAATGATGATAAATTGATGCCAAAGCACCAACATTAGTATTATATAGTATAACAGGGAATTTTGAATTTAATAGTTGATTTTTTTTTTCATTGACTATTGCAATAGTTGTTAAAGGTTTTGGTAGAGATAGTAGCCAATTGTCATTTAAATTTTTCAAATAGTTCCATTTTTTAACAATTAACATTTTTTCATTTTCATTTTTATTTTCAAATTGGTTTTGGTTTATAGAACTTTTGTTGGGATAGTTACAAAAATTGTTGATTAATGTCTGGATGTAGATAATTTTATGTAGCCACCAAGTATCTGATTTAATTGAAAGATTGTTGAGATTTAAATTAAAGTAATTTATGCTGTTTAAATGGAACCAGAGGTAGTTGCCATTGTAATCATCGATGATTTCATCATTAACATTTTTCAAGCCAATTTTTAGATTGTAAGAATTTTTAAAGGTGATTTCGTTAAACAAGAAATCGTTAATTGAAGTCCATCTTGAGGAATTTTTATTTTTCATTGACAATAATAAATCAAGCTGATTTATAACTAATAAAGAAGATTTTAGTATTTGATTATTTTGGATTGAGAAGTTTAAGATATTTAAAGAATTTATGTCCTCCAAAATCTGTCTAGAAGAGTTTAAATTGCAGTTGAAAGATGGGTTACCATTTAAGTTGAAATCCAGAAAAAACTCAAAGATGTTTAGTAGGATTGAGCACATTAGAGAGACATTTAGGATAAATAATTTATTGTTGATTAAATGAGATGAGTTTGCAGAAGATAGAAGGGATTTAAAGGTTATGAAAGATGACTGGTATGAATCAAAGGATGATTTGATATTAATGTTAATGTTAATAGAGTTGTGATTAATTTGGTTATTTAGAATTGAGCCACAAGATAATAGACAATTCAAAATCAATTTTGAATTTAAATTATCATATTGAGCAATTTTGGGTAAAATTTTAGAGAATAAAGGAAAAGGAGATAATAAATCTAGCCAAGAAGAATTTGATATAAAAGCATTTAAAAACAATTGATCATTAGGATTGTAGCTGATTTTATTAATTTTTGAGTTTGGATCGATATTAAAAAAATAACAACAAGATTTAAAGCAATCGTTTGTTAAAGAAGTAGAAGAAAAAGATAGGTGATTTATGGGCTGAAAATTTTTTATGTTGTTTGTGTTTAGTGATTGATTCATTGTAATTATTATTATTATTATTATTATAATTTTTGTAATTAATATTATTATTTAAACTAAACTAAATATAACAATAGATAAACTATTGAAAGATTTTCAAAAGAATATTATGTTTCTTTTTTTTTCTTAATTTTTTTTGGTTTAATTTTTTATTTTGAGAACCAATATAGAGCATATAAAAATAGAGAATTGGTAATTGGTAATTGGTAATTGATGGTTGCTGAATATAAGAACAGTCGAAATCTAGATTAAAAGAAATTAATAAAAGAAAAAAAACAGACCCAAAACAAGAAAACAAATTGAATATTGAAGTAAGATGTAAAGTTGAATATGGTTTTGATAGGTATAAAGAAATTATTTTTTTATAAAGATGGTGGTTGAATAAAAAGATAATAAAAACGATCAGATATATATATGTATGTATGTATGTATGTATACATATATATATGGAAGAAAATGATCTATTTTTTGATTTCTCTGATTCTGATTTTTTTCTTTTTTATCGAGATAGCTGGGAATGAGGTATTATATAAACAGAAGAATAATTTAAGACAATGATTCAGGATTATTTCATATTTATAGATTATCATTTCATGTTTAAATTTCTCTTTAGAATTTCTGCAAAAGATTGAAATAAGATCAGAAAGCTATTTTTTTAGAAAAAGCTAAATGGGCCATAAAGAACGTTCAAAAAAGTTCGAGAAGGGCAAGTGGAAACTTCCAAGCAGTGGAAGCAGCAGCGGACAAAAATCAACAGCAACAGCAACAGTAACAACAGCAGCAGTGGGTTCGATGCAAAGCACAGCTGCTGAACAGCTGAGAGAACGAACCAAACTTTCCAGCTGTGCTTTGTTGGTGGTGGTTGTGGTGTTTTGTAAAGGATGTCGCTTCAGAGCACAAATCGAAATGCGCAGCCCAGCGCGGGATGTAAAACAGAGCGCGGCTACATGCGTCCGGCTGCATCACGAGTCTTTTACCGACGACTGAGAGTGTGGAAAGATGAAACTGGTAAGTTTGCCAGAAAGAGCATCTGCACACACAACGCATTGTTCATGCATGACGCTCTCATGTGAGTTGGCCAGCAGTGAGCACATGCATGGTTTTGGAAGTGTGTTTGGTTCTTTGGGTCTTTGGTCCTTGGCCTGGGTCTTGGCCTGGAAATGGTGAGACATCAAAGGAGCTTGCGAAGTTCCGGCTTTTTTCGACCTAGGGCAGGCAGCTATTGGCTGGTGTTGCTGTGCGATTGTACCGTCGAGGAACGAAAAGGAATGTTTTGCTGGCAGCGGCGTGCTCTCATTGGTCGATTTCGGGTAGCCGTCAATTGTGGATAAGCAGCGGACACAAACAGCAGGCACAAAAAGTGGGCTTTTTGATCTGAGAACAATGCGAATCAATACTGACCATTTTGTACAAATCAATAGCATTGGATAGAAATTAACCATTAAAAATAACAATTAATTAAGCTACTTTAAATAATATTTATTATTTAAAGTAGTTTATTAACAATCTTAAACCAGTAACATAGAACTAATGTTTTGAAGCAACTGTTTTGAGGACTTTATATTTTGGATAACTCGTATATTTTCTTTTGATTCACATTTGCTTTTTAAGTTTTTTCAAAACTTGGACAGCATTATTGAATGAAATTGCTATTTTAGCCTTTCTATTTCCACTATTTCCACTGGGGTTGTATGGATTTTCCGTTATTTCATTTATCAGCAATCTATGATTTAAATAATCTGATAGATATGATGGATATGATGGATTTGAAGGAGGATTTTCCAAAATATAAATACAAAATCCCTTCCAAAAAACACAAACTTATTAAACCACAAGTTTATGTAATAAGATTATTTACTATAATAGGATCAGCATCAAGATCAACCATAAACATTATTGAAATAGCTTTTAGCTTCTGCAGAGAAATTTTTATACTAATGATATAATTTGATAATGTTTTAATAATATTTTAATAATATTTGATATTATTGGATATTATTGGATATTAATGGGTATTATTTAATTTTGAAATTAGACAAAAGTACAATGAAATTTGATTTCATTCTATTTCATTTCGTTCCATTTCATCTCATCTTTTTTAGTTTATTTGATATAACTTGATATAACTTGATATAACTTGATATAATTTGATATTTTTTTGATATTATTCTAGAAGTCTATTCTTTTTTTGTAATTTAATGAGTATAATTATTTCATTGATGAATATTCAAATTTCATAGCCCAATGTAAAAAGAAAATTATATTAAATTGTATTTAATTGTATTTAATTGTATTTAATTGTATTAATTCATATTAAATCATAAATCATAGATCACATTAATTCAACTGCTATTATGCTGGTATAATAAAATTATCTCCATTTGCTGAAAATTTACTTTGTTCTACTTAGTTTTACTTGTCTCAACTAAATTAATTACTCGATCGCCACTTATTTACTAAGGTAAGTATACACGAGTAAAGGTTTAACTCTATATCTCAACTTATTTTAATTTTTTGTGGTTTTTTTTGTTTTTAATTCTGTTAATTTCTTTTAACTCTTTCCAACCCCTTTTTTTTTGGTTATATGTCCTCCATGTATTTCAATTGAAATTTCACTTCAAAAAAAAACAAAATAAATAAAAGACTCATTTATCTTTGATTTATTCTTACCTATTTCGTGCTTGCTCTCTGTTTAAAACGTTTGCTAATTCCAAAGGTTATTCATAACTTCCATTTTTTTTTACTTTTATACATTGTACTTCTGTAATGTTATTCATAACACAATCTTTTATTTTGTAGGGATTAGATCGATTCAAGCTAATATTCAGTGATATTAATGAGTTTTAACCAATACTAAACTCTGGTTGTATTTCAATTTTTTAAAACAAGAATTTGATTCCACAAGAAAAAAACAAAACGAAGGATTATGACAAAAGCGCTTATAAAACCATATTCTAAAACACATTATTATTAATTATTATTATTTATTATTAATCGTTAACTTAAATTATTACAAATGTTTCAGTCCACCCATACGCACTTGTATACAATAATCACCTTTCAAAGTGCATTTATTTAGCCATCTTTATTCACTCTTATCTCTTGAAAGTGATCAATTAAAACCTAAGTAACTAGATATAATATGGGATGGTTCAGCTCAATTGATATAAATTGAGCTCATCTCGTTTCGTTTCGTTTCGTTTCATCTCATTTCATCTCAGCTCAATTCATTACTACCAGTGTTTGTCTCTCCACCCGGATAAAACACCATCCTGCAATCCAATAGCCCCGATAACCAACAATCAAGACCCACAATAAATAAGACCCACTAACATCATCCAGATCGCAACCAAAGAACCCGGCTGCAGCGTCCGCACAAAGCCACTGTCCTCTTCGTGTACCGTGTACCTAGTTGAAGTTGCTTTCCGGCTTGTGCAGTTTCACATGCATGGAACATTTTCTGTGCAGAACGGGTACGATCTTTTCCTATCATGCGCTTGCTCAACTGACGGAAAGACCCAGCCACCCCCAGCCAATCAGAGCACGTCCTGCAACGCCATATCTAGCAAGAGTCAACACTTCAGCCAGAGAAATATCACAAATCTTGAGAGATACAAGAAAGATGGGACGCATTGCAATACTCTGGAATATATTGCTATAAACAAAAAGTGGCGGATGAAATTTCTACGTATTGTTCGTACCATTTTTCAGACACATTTGATGATTGAGGCTATTCCATCAAAGTCTATTTGCTTTTTGCTCTGAACAGCTTCGCAAAACTGCTTTCCCCATGGCTGAAAACAGACTGCAATCCGCAGAATCAAAGCTCTTGTTGCAAACACTAGAACTATCCTCTGGACTCTCTGACCACTTCTTCTTCCCACTCTGTCGCTTGCTGTTTTCTCCTTTCCCCGTCAGCAATAACGATAACAACACCAAAGCCCAGTCCCGCATCGTGGGACTCGTCTTATCACGTGTGTGGACTGATTGAGAGGACACCTTTTTTGGTATTCCTGATATAATCACTTCTTCTGCCAGATCTGATCCGATACATCTAATAGTCCATTGTCTTGTTCTCCATTGCTGCGTTTTCTTATGTTTTAACTGCACCTCAATCAGATAATTTGTAATGCGTTCTATTCACCGCCAACTATCCAATCTTAGGAATTCCTCCAACAGCTCCCCATCCTCTCCAAGCAGGACTGACACTTTGACTTTGGCTCAGAAGTACGATCAGGACCGCCAAAGATTGATTGATTGCTGTTTTTCCAAATTTGATAGAGATAATAACTTGCATGAAAACTATATAACCCATGTCAGAATAATCGAAGACTCCTATTATCCTTCTGCCAAACCTCCCCCGTCTTCTGCTCAATCTCACAAAAAAAACCGTATCTTAGCTTTAGCAGTCAAGAGATCTGGAAAGGTAAGACTTCATAAAGGCAGAGAAAACAATGATTCAACCTTTCAAATTGGAAGAACCTGGGATCTAGATGACTTGGCCTCCATAGATATCGATACATCTTCTCAAACTGGCTTCAACATGTTTTTAGGAAAATCATACTATTGGGAAACAAATTCTGCAAAGGAGAGAACAGTTTTCTTAAAAAGCATTTGTAACATTTATTCAAAATACAAAAATGGTGAGTTGCCTAAACTCACTGGCTTTGATGCAGATTTTTCAAGAGAAATCAATGCCCTTGCTCGTTCAGAAAGTCTATCTAGCAAACATAGTCCAACAAAATCAAGATCAAACTCATATGCTACCCCCAATGATCAACACAATACAAAACCTGTTCACCAAAGTAACAGTATCAGTAGTCAGATTTTTCATCACTTTCCAAAATCAAATTCGCCTCATTTCAATCAAAAACCAGCAAGTCCTACAAAATCTATCCACTCAATTTATTCTCAGCAATCTCAATCTCAATCTCAGTTTGCCTATCAAAATCACCCATCAAATACTCAATTGCATCAAACGAATCAGCTACAATACCAAAACCAAAACCAAAACCTTCCAGCAAGAATGCACACTATTGGCAATAACAACAATAAAAACATTCAAAATAATCCCCAACATAACTTCGAAAACCAACCATTGCCTAACCACATTAACCAACCAATCTCAACTTTTCCAAATAACCCATTATCACCGGTTCACCCTGCCATACCTGGTAGTCCCTCTCATCCATATAATCAACTTAAAAACAAAAACTTTGAAAATGGTTCCACCATATCAAATGTCGATCCCTCAATATCTATCAAAAATGATAATATAAGAAAAAATTCACTTTCAACCCCTCAAACCCCTGGCACAAGATCAAGAAAGGGTTCCATTTTAAATAATCCAAAATTTAAACAATTTGAAAAATTAGAAAAAATTGAAAAAGTCCCCTTAAATGATCCAACCATTAGAAGTTTATCTGGAAAAGTTAACCAAAATAAAAATATTTTTGATAACCCTAGTTTTTCATCCTCTTCTAATTCTCTTGCTGGGAAAACACCCTCCATTGCTCACAAGAAAAGTTTGAAAAACATTGGAAAACAATTTGAAAACAACTCTTCAACTTTATCTTTTCAATCTACTTCTTCTTCTCTTAAAAAAGCCCCTGAAATTAAAGTCAAAACTCAGATTTTGCCTAAAGTAAGAAATTATAGCAATAACACTGCGAATTCACCCATTATCATACAATCAAATACAACCATTAATAATAACCCAAACCAAACATTACCATATAGTAATTTACAAGATTCAACAACAATCAGATCTATTTCTACTAATGATCGAAATCAAGTACAAATAAATATTCAAACTCAAACTCAAACTCAAACTCAAACTCAAATTCAAATGCAAATGCCAATAGTTCCTTCACCAGGAACCATTTCCCCCCTCAAAATGAGTCCTGGGGTTAATATACTAACCGAGCCTCAAAATAATTTAACTCAAACTTTACCAAAACTTCAGCCAAATGATTTACATACCATTCCATCTTTCCAAATTACTACAGAAACCCCTAATTCAGCACTGAAAGGTGTAAGTTTCTCTGATTCAACTATCCCACCAGTTGTTGACCCAAATTCTGCAATTATCAACTCATCAAATGTCTCTACTGATAATGTTTTAGAAAGAAAAGGCCATAATCATAGTTCTTCCATTGCCAGCATTCAGTTTAAAAGTCGAAGAAGCAATCATTTTGAAACTGAACAAGAAGATGCCCGTAAGGAAGAAAAACGAATAAATCGGCAAGAAGAAAATAATAATAATAATAATGACGAAGATGAAGATGATGACGATGATGATCAATTTTATGATTCCGTGTCTGATCATAAATATACAAATTCAGATTCTCAGATTGAAACAAACCCAGAAATTAAGATAATTATTAATAACGAGGTCCAGGAAATAAAACACGATAACGAAGCTTCTGTTTCAAAAAATGAAGATGAAGTTTTTAATAAAAGCGAGAAAACCAAGCCTCGTGCATTGAAATTTGCTGAAGAAAAGGAAGTTATTCCAAGCTCTAATGTGGAAACCAAGCACAAAAGAGTAATATCAGCTTCTTCCATCCGAACAGAGATATCTCCATTAGAAGAATTATTAGATGAAATTGATTGGAAAAGTTCCGATGATTCCAAAACAATTGAAAAAAAATTGCTTAAAGCCCTTGCTTCGACTGAATATGAAAGTATAAATTCTTTAATAAGCGTCTCTCTGAATTATCCACAAATTAATGGCTCAATTGATGCCTCAATTATTGAGTGCGAGAAATTAGATCCACTTTTGACTTTTTTCCAGGTTGAATTGGGTGCTTTCCAGGATGAGATTAATTACATTGAACAGCAAGGGCATGGTTTACAGGTGAAAACTACTAATAAAAAACTTTTATGGAATGAATTGAAAGATATTTTGGCCAATATTAACTTATCTGATGATGAATTAAAAATTTTGCATTCTAGCCCTATGTCTAACTCAAACGAAATAATGATGGTTGAAAATGTTTTAATTAGTCTTTATGGAGCAATTAAAACAATCAAAGGTGTAGGACAAGATAAGGAAATTGATGAGGATGATATTGATGAGGATAAAAGAAATGAAGAAGATTTAGGTGAAATGAGGGCTGTTCAAGAAAGAAAAAACAATTACGAAAGAACAACCAATATATTCCTTTCCAGATTTAGTGATTTGTTATTTGATCAATTTAAATTTATTTTTAATGAACTAGATGGATATTTCAATAAGCTTTTAATGCAATATACTGATTTATCAATGATGAATGAAAATTTAGACTTTAAAATTATAATAGATGCTCTGTTAAAACAATTTTCGAAACTTTTTGTCTTTGATTCAATTATTCTTTTTGCCAAAAAGATTTCATCGAATGATTACTATAATTTTATAAAATCGTATCAAACTGTTTTTGCCAAGTTGTTTCATAATTTGATAGGAAGTTATAAACTCAACTTGTCCAAATTAATCAAAGCAGAGCTATCTGAAAATACATTAAAAACCTCTTTTGATCTATACAATGGCAATTTGACTGTACATGGGACTGGAAACTCGAATGATCTTAAACTTTCTGAAAAGTCAAAAACAGGACTTAAAAGAAATCAGACATTAGCAAAGTTTCGCGGTGCTGATAAAAATAAAAAATTAAAAGACCAGTTTAAGCAAATAGATGCTAGCAATAAGGATTCCACCGGATTAAATCAACAGTTTAAAATCATGAGTATTTTTTCTTCTGGCTTAGAAAAGAGTATATATGAAAAGTTGAAAATGTTCATAGTTGGATTCACTAATTTGATTATTCATCAACAAGATTTTGTTGTGGAGTTTTTTCATCTTTCTTCTTATAAATATCTCGAGTTTGAGGAATATATTAAGAAGTATGATAGTCCAGAAAAAAGAATTCAATCATATTTATCGAAAAAGAGTTACATTGACAATAGGATGGAGTTGAATAATGAAAACGCATCTACTATTGTTAATTTGATCGGATGGTTATTCAACAATGATATTAATGTTGTTATTAATTATATTGTTGAAGTTTTGAATGTTAATATCAATTTGATTCCTGCCATTATTTTGTTATTTGAAGTTCAAATAAATTCATTAAACCTTGGCAACCAGGAATTTGTTTTAAAGAATTTTATTAATAAAGGATTGAACAAGATTAAATTATCTTGGTCTACATATATTAGCGATGAGATTAGATTAATTGAGAAAAATGTGCTGATGCATTTGGATACAAGCAAAAGAATTGGTATATTATATTCCGTTAAGTTGTATCCTAAATTTGTTGATAAAATTGAATCAATAATCCAACTTGGTGGAATGGATCACAATGAGATCAATGGGTTTGAAATCAGAAGGACAATGGACAAGTCTTATACAGATCTCGGTGCTTCATTTGTGAAATCATTAGAAAAGTGTTACAATGATTGTCAAACAATTATTGTTTCAACCACTACTAATGCTTCAGTTGGAAATTTGATTGATGATAGTATAAATGGAATTTCCAGTAGAATGAAGTCGACATTACATTCTGCTGAAGAACATGAAGAAAAAACCAAAATAAACAAAGCAATAAATTTGATGAAAAATACTAATTATTTGGTTGAAAAATTTTCAGTTTCAGACAATTCACTTATTATGAATTTCCGAACAAATTGCTTTAAGATTTACAAGGATAGTTTAAATATATATATAAGTTTGGTTTTACAAAGACCTATTGGAAGATTAATAGATTTCATTGAGGGGATTGAAAATATTACTAGCAAAAATAACATTTCTGGAAAGATCATCGATCCAACTAAAATCAGTGGTTATAACAGGTCATCTTTGAAAAAATTGTTGAGTTTTTATGATTATAGAGAAATTCACAAGGGAATTGAAACATTATACAAGAGAGTTGAAAAACATTTATTGGATTTTGAAGAGAAAGAAAGAGACTTGAGTAATTTTAATATTGATGAAAAGGATGTTAATAAGATTGAATTTCAACTCTTAGGAAAAGTTTGGAAATCAATTGAAAATGAATTTATCACATTAAGTGCAAGATTTGAGAATATTTTAATGAACTATTATAAGGATATTGAGATTCAATTTCTGCAAACCGAAATGGTGCAAGCCTTTGCTAGTATCAACAAGCAACATTAACCAAACAATATAAATTTGGAAAGAAAAAAATTCTAATTTTTGATTTTTTTTTTTTAATTTATTTTAAATATTTTATGTTTTTTTTGTGATTATTTTTTATTTTTATTTTTATTGTAAGAATATAAGCTAATATAAGATGATTTCATGAAAGAAAGCAATATTAATGAAAAAATTTAGAAAAAAAATGAGACTTTGTCTTGTGTGTGCTGTTAGATTTCGTTTTTCTGGTATTTGAGGGAAAAGTTTTTGATCTGTTTAATCTGTACAAGGTTGAAGCCTTTACCAAGCCAGTTTCAGTTTCTATTGTATATTCTTCAGGAAACAAACTTTTGTTTGGACTTTGAGAGGTGGGAGCAACAACATCAGAAACCGGTTTTCTGTTGAGATTCAAACCATTTCTTCTTAAAGAATCGCAGGTTTCTGTCTTGCCCAAGCAAGCCATTGTTTTTGTCTTTTGTAGTCCATAGTTGTTTGAGGTGACAGAACTGATCGAAGAGGACTTGGACAAGTTGTGTGCCGGCAAATCGTTTTTTGTTTTGAATTGTGAGAGAGATAGTCTTAAGTTTGTTTTGCAATCAATGGTCGAAGCCGAAGACTTACAAGAACTGTTGCCTGAATATTGATGGAGATCAAATTCAGAATCCTCCTCTGGAATCGATTTCAAGGATTTTGATTCAGACAAAACCTCGTCAATCTCATTCATTGACAATTCGTTGAATCTACTGTAGGACATTTATGAAGATTGGAGAAGTGCTAGGAAAAACAGTGTAAACAGTGTAACTGCTGAGTGTGCTGGGACTGGGCCAAACAAATAGGAATCAGCATTATTCAGACCATCGAACGAGTGGTTTATATATCTACAGACTACATTTTCTGTCAAAGATTGTACTGCAAACAGATATCATCGCAGCCCATCCGATGATAACCCCAGTTAAGGAATAACAGCAACAGAAATCGGGTGATTGTCTCCAGCTAGTTTGGAGAATCACTTGTATGTTCTTCTACAGCGAAACCGAAGGTCATTAATTGCGAGAACAACTGAAATCGCAGAACTGGGTTAGAACTTGCTGCCTCTGTGTCCAACAAAGGCTTGAGCCATGGTGTCTCTGCAGAACAACACTCTGATTCTCCAGCAGCTTTCTCACCATGCCAACAGGCACTTGCTGCTACTGCTGGTCTTGGTGGAGGGCTTCTTCTTGTTGCAAGCAGAGCTGCTTTGCCCCAGTCTCTCCAGCAGAACTGTGACAGGTTTGCAACAACAGGCTCAACAAGCCCAGAAAGCCAACAAAACGTTTTTCAGCTATTATAGGATAACAACTGTTGGACAGTAAACTAAATCTCGTTATTCTCTTAGTTTTTTGAACGTTAAACAATCGGAAATATTATAGGCTTATCGACGAAAACTCTTGCTGATAGCTCGCCTTGTAGAATTAATGAGCCTTTATTGTGCAATTATCTGAATTCCAGAATCTACAAAAAATAATAATGGTCAATTTGTGAACAACGTCAACAATAGACGATAAAAAACCCAAAGCTTGTCTAGCAAACAGTTATTATGCTAATACTATAGGCATAGCTACTGAAAAATACCTTTATTCAACCATATTTCCTTTATTATTGATCTAAAAGTGTTGTTTGCACTAACGTTATTCTTTTTATTTTTATTTTTTTTTGTACCATTAATTCTAGACTATTTTGTGATTAAATACATACGTTCTTTCCTGAAATTAAAGAACAAGCGTGAGAATGACCAATTTTCAAGACAATATGAAGACTAAAAAAACCATTGTTATTACTTTGGTCACTTTGAAAATCTTTAAAACTGATAAAACTGATAAAACTGAATGTCATTATTTGGCTTGTTGATAGCTATCCAAACTTCGTGATAAAACTTGGTTCTTGATATTCTTTCAAAAAAATTCCATCACATATATCAAATGATATCCAATGAAAAATAAAAATAAAAATAAAATTACTTATGGAAAAAAACACATTTTCCAAACTAATTGATGGAAGTTGGGGAAAATAAATAGAAATAGACAGATTATTTTGAGCGTGCTTTTAATATCATTTAGAATCTTTTCACTGAAATTACTATTTTTCTTGTATCGATTAAATTTAAATCCTAACTAGTTCTTTGCTGTGGATATCAACATTTTTTATTTCAGCCTAGATTCCTCTTGTTACTCTTCTCGATCTTATCCAAATCAACACCTTAGCACGCAAATCTATTTTAAAATATACTTGTTGAATTTTTTGTGCTGTTAACAACTAATTAAAAGGGAAAACACTCAATAGTCTTAAGAAATAATGACAAAGAAAATGTCATTAAGCTATTGATATTTGTCTAAATTCTTTGAATATGCCTTTTTAACTACTCGATTCTTTTACCTCCATATTTCTTGACTGATTTTTAACAAAATATTCTCTCAACTCAAAAAAGAATCAGCTAAATTGCTCATGTTGAATATAATATTTTAGCCCCAAATCATTATTTTATCTTAATTCTACCATATTCTAAATGGGTCAGCTCAATCAAAATAAATTTTTTGACATTATTTCTCACAAAAATGCTATTATCTCTTAAATTCTAATGTTTACTTACAATAGCAAACTTACAATTAAACTCGTCAATTATAATTAATTGATTAATTAAAATTATCAATAGTTACTTGTCAATCTTTAACAACAAGATTACCTTCAGAAAATAAAAGGGTTGTCCAGTAAGTCAATTACACTTAATGGTGTATTAGATCCCACTTCACTCCTTTGACAATCATAGCTCAAAACCTTTGATGAGAACAAAAGCATACCATGAAATTATTCATTTCTAATAGCAGCCCTTTTCCACTGACTTCGATTCACAACCAAAGCTTTTTAATTACTGCCAACGAGTTGTTTATCAAAACTCAATCAAATTGTTGAAAGTTAGCAAAATTAATAAAATTATTGTGTTCCATGAATACGGATCAACTTTGACGTACCGTAAATCTATACAGTTACTTACATTAATCTGCATGAATACATCCGGCTTTTCAACGGCTTTCAAAACCCGTGGCTTTTTGAAGATAATAGTATTTATTTTCCAATCAAATTTTTGAAGGTCTATTTAAAATCATAAAGTTTCACAATTCTAGTAGTATCTAATAGTGGTTTAACTCAAATGCTTGCTTAATTGAAAAGAAAATTATTCAAAGCAATGCTACACTGAATAATGTAATAAATGCAGTGACAAAAAAGATTTGATCCAGCCCTGAGGAAGCTGTTAAACAACCACTAATATGGTACTATATGCGCAAGTGCGTGCAACAACATACGACCATTGGTACGGTTTTATATCACGTGCTGAACCCTGATTCCAGGTCCCTAGTTGTCCTATATACATAAAAATATACTGCAGCCACCAATAGCTCTGTCTAATAGCTCTGACTGTCCAATAACAATGCACTGCTGGATCTAAAGCACATTGATAGACTCCTTTATGAAAACAGCAATAATAATCAGCACACTATTAACAGGAGACGCATTAGCTGGCGAGTCTTTGATTATATAATAACACGTGATTAAACTACCTTTCAATATATTATTTGACTATCTATCCATTACTCTTATATCATACTGTATCATATTATTATACTATATTCACTCTTTATTCTATATCAACTGAAGCTAGTCTAGCTGTATTGCATTCTTCATGGCACATTCTTACCAGCAAGTTCCCACAGATCCTCCAACTTATGAGCAATCAAGAGTTCATCCCACCAATTTATCCCACTCCTCTGATGACAATAGTAACACCAATAACAATAACGATGACGATGATATCTTTAATATATCCGATAGTGACTCTTTGAATATTGAACAATTTGAAATTGAAGAACCTCTTGCTGATTCGGTTTCAGTGTCTACTCAACTTCTCGAAAGAGCAAATCATGCATCCCAGGTAATTCGTTCTTCTTTTAATTCAAAAGTAATTAACCCTGTATCAAGGATATTGGACCCAATAGTTGGCTTATTCAGGTATTTATCTGTGAAATTTGACTTATACTTGTCAAAAATTGGTAATCCATTGATAATGAGAAGACTTCTTTATATTGCATTTGTATCTGCCATCATATATGTAATTGTCACCTCAGGCTTGTATCCATCAAGTTATGATTTATCGGATGGAAATTTCACTAATAAAAAAGTATTGTACGAACACATACAGAATAGTATAAATATCAATTCAATGCAGGAAAACTTGGAGTATTTATCAAGTGTCCCCCATGTTGCAGGTACCGAAGGTGATTTGGCTTTAGCAAGGTATATAAATAATATCTTCAAACAAGATGGTTTAAATCCAATGGAATTTAATCAAGTTGAAGCTTTTATAAACTATCCGAACGAATCAAGCTTGAATCTATTATCAAGTGATGCTAATGACACTCTATATCAAGCTACCTTAATTGAAGATTACGAAATCAAACAAATAAGCGATGAAAGGAATACTGATAATAACGATAATTCCGGTAGTGATAAGAAAGGAAATGGCAAAGAAGACAATGACCACAAAGAAATGGTCTTTCCTGATTTAGCTAAAAAAGCCTTCAATTACTTATCCACTGATGGCCAAGTTACCGGTAAAATACTATATGTTAACTATGGTCGTGAAATTGACTTTCAATTATTAAATAAAAATAAAATCAATGTGGGAACTTCAACTCAATCTGTTTGCTTTATGAAATATGGAAAAATTCCCGTATCTTCAAAATTAAAAATCTCCAGAAATAATGGGTGTGATGCTATTGTCATATTTGATGACCCAAATAACTATAGTCACTTATCCACTGATGAAATCAATAATCTAAACATTAATAAACTAATTCACAAGCAAATGGCAAGTAATTCAAACTATGCTACTGGTGATGTTTTAACTCCTGGTTGGGCTACAACTTCATCTTCAATGAAACTATCTTGGGATCAATCAAATTCAAATATAAACATTCCTATCATGCCAATCTCCTTAACTGATGCTCACAAATTTTTATCTTCGATAAAAGGTAATGGTCTAAAAATTGATCCATCAAAAGATGAGATGAAAGATTGGAATTTAAAATTTAAAAATTTAGATGATTTTGAAACTTGGACCGGTGATTTAAACGAAAAAAATTTACAAGCTTTTTTCAAATCATACTCTGTAAAGAGAGACAATCATGCTCTTTGGAATGTTGTGGGAAAAATTTTTGGGTCTGAACAAAGTGAAAAAGCTATCATTATTGGTGCCAAAAGAGATTCTTCATGTTTTGGTACAATCAATCCCAATACTGGAACAGCTGTTTTAATGGAATTAGTCAAAATTTATACTAAAATGACTAAAATTCATGGTTGGAAACCTTTAAGAACAATTTATTTTATATCAATTGATGGTTCAAATTATAATTTTGCTGGTTTAACCGAATGGGTAGAGGCAAGATTGAAAGAAATTAGAAAAGAAATTTATGCTTATATTGATTTGAGTGATGCCATTGGAGGTCAAGATTTAAAAATATCTTCTCATCCTGCCTTTTCTAATTTAATAATGGAAGTTCTTCAATCAGTTGATGAAATTAATCAGCCAGATACTTCTCAAAAAAGAAATGAAGAAAGAAATGGTAATGAGCCTCATAAAAAAATATCCGATTCTTTTAAAAAGGAAAACATTTGTTCTTTAAAAGAGTATAAAAATTATGTTCCGTTTTTATCTTATGCAGGAATTCCATCGATTGAAATTAAATATACCAATAGTAAAAATGGCAATATATTTGAAAATACTTGTATGGATAATTTCAAAAATTTCGAAGATTTAAAAATTGATCCACAAATGATATATCACAGAAAGTTGGTTGAAATTTTATCACATTTAATTGTTGAATTAGTTGATGATCCGTTAATACCAATGGATTTGAATCATTATGGTCAAAAGCTTGAAGATTATTTAAGAGATCTCGACTCTTATACTCATAAATTATTTGAAGAGTATAAATCTAAAAGTAATAAGCCTGATGATCAGTTTCCTTTAAATTATAATCCTTTAAGAAATGCATTAACCATGATCAAAAAATTTGGTAAAGAATATTTAATATGGAAAAAAACTTGGAACGAAATTCTTTTGCAGGAAGGCAATATAGAGCCTTCGCTTTTGTCCATTCATAGATGGAAATGGAATACAAAATTATGCAACTATGAGAAAAAATTAGTTGATGATAATGGTTATCCTAATAGACCGTGGTACAAGAATTTGTTGTTCGGGCCATCTTCTGATAAACCAGAAATATTTAATACAGATATTAGTCCAGAAACAGAATATGAATGGTGGACATTTCCAACAATAAGAGATGCCATTGACAATTACAACTGGGAATTAGCTCAAAAAGAAGTTGAAAAAATTTCTCGAAAATTGACTGAAGCTACCAATGAGTTTACCATATAGTAATCAGCTTTTTTTCTTTTTTGCTATGCACTGTTTATTTTAATTTTTTAATATCTACTCTTTGTTTTTCAATTTTTATTTTATTTCTATTTAAAATTCTGTTTTTAATTTAATTCTTCATAACTTTTTTTTTAATTACTTTGATTTTGATTTTTTATATTTTATTTTAATTTTTTTACGTTTAATTTTAAAATTCATTTAGCTCTATGATAATTATCTACAGAATATTACAGAAACAAGTTTTTAAAAATAGTGCGAAAAAAAAAGAATTTTATGCAAATATAAAAAAATAAAATTTAATAATGTTCTTAATTCTATGATTTAATTTTCTCTCTATCTTCTTTATAAATAGCATTAGCTTCTATTACCAAATGATCCTTTAATTTTTTGAAATCATTACGAAAATTCAAACCACATTTCCAACATTTCATATCTTGTGCCATTATTTTTTTCATCTCTTTTGCAATATTGAAAAATTCGTCAGAGTTAATGTCCCTTTGATTAAGTGCATTATTCTTTATCAAATCGTATAAATTTAATAAAAACGGAGAATTAAATGAAATATAATGTTTTTTTGTTTTCAATCTTTCACTCAAATTATCCTTTGAAATTACATGAACGTGCAAATTGCTTAAGGAAGGAATTGCATGAAAACCAACTTTAAAGTATTCATCAAAATTTAGAGACTGCTGAATTAGGAATGGAAATTTTATAACCAACTGTTGAATTGCAATTGGTTTTGTTTTTTCAATGCAAAGTAGTAACTGATTTTGAAAAACCTTATCAGGATCGTTTTTATAATTAAATACTAAAAATGGCGACTGAGTTGTTTTTATCAGGTCTCTTGGTAAAACTAGTAAATGAACTTGAGCTTTTGGATATTTATCGTAAACTACTGTAAAATCCGAATCATAATATAGAACATCATTTGGATATTTTTCAGGATGTTTTATATAACAATTCAAAGCCGATCTAAAGCTGTTATTCGATTTCATTTTTTTAATATCAGTAAAAAAAATGGGGTTTTCTATTGTCTCTACAAATTCAAAGGCTTTTATAATAGTTCAAGACACTAAAAAAATGTTGGTGCCTAAACTGGTAACAATTAAATCGTATTGAAATGATTATAAATAAATTAACGAAACGGGAACCAATCGGATTGTGCTCGCTATTGCTGTTGGATTATGTCTGATGACGCAGGCCTTAAATGTGGTAGCGAGTCGAGGCTATTGAGGCTGTTGAGGAATTTGAGGAATTTGGGAAATTTAAGCAAACAGGGAGGGTCCTCAAACTTCAAAAACATGAGGTTTGGAGAAACACATTGGAAGTGAAAAAGAAAGGATAGGTAACTATTGTCGGATAAAATATTTTGGTTATTGTTTGAATAATTCTTCTGTAAATCTTGGGAAACAATGCTAATCATTTAATTTGAAAGATATGATCTATTTGCATTTCTTGTAGATTTAATTTAAAAACAAGATAAGGCAGCAAATTTTTGATTAGTTTCGGTCAATTTCGATTTGATTGATTATTGTTAATTTTATTAACATGTACATCAGTTACTTTATCATGCTCTTCAATTTCATTGGCAAGATTTTCTAGTTCAGCTTCAGTAAAATATATTTGTTCTTCACCAGTTCTTAATTTTCTTGTATCATTTATTATACGTTCGCCATTATATTTCAATTCATCACCAAAATATCCTAAGTCATTGCTGATATTATTTAGCCTATTTATATAATATTTTACAGTCGTTCTATCTTCTTTAAACTTGTATGTCCAAGATAACAAAAATTCTTTAAATTATAATACAGAAAAACAAATGAACTATTGTACTGTTTTCAAACAATCTTGAATCATTGCTGAATTATTGTTGAATTATTGTTGAATCGGACTGGGAATTGAGTTTCTAATCTTAGTTTTGAGACAAGTTTGATGGCAGCATCTGTGCATAACACAGCAGTACAAAGCATGTGTGAGCATGTGTCAAATCGATAACAGGAACAAAACGGTTTTGAGTTGGAAGTTTGTGAAATAAAAAAACGAGGGCAATATAGATTCATAAATACAAGATTAGAATTTGTTTTAAGTTTATTTCTTTTGAGTTTTCTTTATAGCTCTTTTTTTATCATATTTCTTCATTTTAGTTTTCCTTTTCTCTTTGGCTTTTTCTTTAGCTTCTTTTTTGCGAGATTTTTTAGCATCTTTATCCTCAAATTTTTTTCCTTTTAAGAGTACGTTTCTTTCTTCCCATTCATCTTCCTTGGATTCTGAGTCATTTGATTCAGTTTCTACATCTTTGGTAAGATCACTGGTTTTATTTCTATCAGTATGGCTGTCAGTATTATTGTCCTCATTATTAAAAATGTATTTTTTACTATCTTTGTTCGTTGAAGTTTCGTTCGAATTTTTTTCAGTGGATTTACTTGGTTGAGGGTTTTTTGAGATTAAAGATTTAAAAGTTGTCAATTTTCCGTTTTCAAAGTCAGCAAAATCGTCATCTTCTTGTAAAGCATGTAAAGTTGTAATCAAATGAGTAGATCTGAAGACCTCATCATTTAATTTATCTTCATCAGTTAGTTTAAGAGGCAATTTAGTTAAAATTTCCAATAGTATTCTGTCATTTTTACCATCATTGTTATTATCAATTTCAAGATCATCAATGTCATTAAAATTGGTTTGGAATTGATTATTATAAGTATTAATATGATCGTCATTATTATTTTGATTAGAATGATATTTTATAATTAGGTCGTTTAAGTCTTCGATTATAAACTCAAATATATTCTTTTCCATTATTATGTCAATTTTCTTTTTTGATTGAAAAAAGTCATTGATGTTTTTAATATCCATTCTTAAGAAATCTAAACTCATTGGGTGATTTGGCTCAACTGATTGAGAGACATCAATTATATAGATCTTTGAACGATGAATTATTATATTATATTCGGATAAATCAGCATGAATTAATCTACAGTTTTGGTATAATTTTCTTAATATGATTAAAACTTTGAAGTAAAAAAAATTAATTTGAAAGTTATCAATAAAATTAAAGTCTTTTAATTTAGGAGAGGGCCAGCCGTCATCATGTTCAGATAATAGATCCATTATAAGGATATTGTTCTTAACTTCAAGTGGCTTTGGACAATAAATGTTATTTAAGATTAATCTTTTTAAATTTCTAAATTCCTTTTCGGCCCAAATTTTAATCATTTTCCTTGGATTGGATTGATTGAAATTTTTAAACCTAAATTCTCCGCTGACATATCTTTCTCTATCTTTAAATATCAAAATCGAGGTTTTATAGATTTTAATTGCATAGTGTTTTACAATTGTTTTTTTTGAAGGATCAGATGTCTTTGAAGGATTTTGGTTTTCCAAATTGTTTTTTGATAAGCCATTTTGAATTTCTATATTTTTTTTTGATTCTTCAGGTTCAGGTTCAGGTTCTTCATCTTTGGTTGCATAATATATGTTTGCTTCTTTACCGGTTGAGATGCAACCATTGATCCTGGTTAAAGTTTCATTGCTAATATATTTGGCTAAAGCTTTAAAGGTTCTTGGATCCAAAACGGTTTGAATTGTTGCTCTTTGTGATTTATCCTTTAATATTTTGGGAGTTTTGACTTGAGAATCAGTTGATACGGAGTACTTTTGCAAGATATCGCCTCTTTCAGAGGAGAAAACATTCGTATGATCATGCAAATGAGCACCATTTATATCTTCTTGGTGTGGACCCTCAGAATCAGAATCGTCAGAATCGTCAGAATAGTCAGAATAATCGTCATCCGGAGCATCACGACTCTGCAAATCTTCAAAGTTCAAACGGTTGATTTTTTCAATGATAGTGTCCTCATCGTTAGGGGAGGATATATTGGGCTGTGGCATGTCTCAAGAGCTATTTCAGTTCTTCAGCTGGGTGATTGTGGATGTAATAATTTTTCAGTGCAATTTTTCGCTGAGTGAAAAATTCGTGCTCGTGATTATGTCTCCGGGGCTCTCAAACGTGCAAATATGCGTGATACACATACATAGTGTCATTGTGCAGACCGGCCTGTGGCCAGTACGATGGTTCTTCCAACTCAAGAAGCACTGTGGTGGCAGTTAGGGCTGGGCGCAGTTGTGCGTGCCAGTGCAGTGCAAAGCGGCGGTGTTCTTAGAGAGACGTGTAAGAGCGTGCAAAGAGCGAGGAGCATGAGGCCAACCAGTGCTAGAGAAACCATAAGCCATTGTTGAGCTGGAAGCAGAGAGATTGGAGAATGGTATTGTGGTGGTATATATAGGAAATCCCTTTTCTCTGTAGGAAAACACGTCTTGTGTTGTAGGTCTGCTTCTTCTCTTTCTTTTTGATTCTCACTCAACCCAACACTTTTGGCAGAAATGTACGACAGATACCCAGGCTATCCTCCCAACGACAGCTACGGCCACTACGGCGGCTACCAAGGTCCTCCCCAACCTGGATATGGTGCTTATGGTGCTTATGGCGGCTACAATGGCTACAATGGCTATCCTCCTCCACAACAAGAAGAAGGTCAATATGATGGTTATGGCCACAATGGCTACGGATACAACAACCAAGCCAAACGCGACATAGAATACGACTTTCAAGAAGCTTCTGATGCTGAAACACCCGACCAGAGCGAAAGAGCCTTTGATTCCAACGTCGATGGCTACAATTACAGATACTCCGACTGTTCTGGCAATAAAAAGGCCTTATTGATTGGTATTAATTATACTGGTTCAAAGGCCCAACTAAACGGTTGTATTAACGATGTTCAAAATGTCAAAGAGTTCCTCTTAAGAAATGGCTACTCAGAAGAAAACATGGTTATATTGACTGATGACCAAAGCAACCCCAGAGCCATTCCAATAAAACAAAACATATTGGATGCAATGGGCTGGTTAGTCAGTGGTGCATCTCCTAACGATTCATTGTTTTTTCATTTCTCTGGCCATGGAACCCAACAAGAAGACACAGATGGTGACGAAGTTGATGGATATGATGAAGCCATTGTTCCATTGGATTATGAAGAGAGTGGAATGATAGTTGATGATGTTCTCCACCATACAATGGTTAAACCATTACCTGAAGGTTGCAGATTGACTGCATTGTTCGATTGTTGTCACTCAGGCTCAGCATTGGATTTGCCATACACCTACTCAACCAAGGGATTGCTNAAGGAACCAAATTTGGCTGAAGAAGCTGGACAGGGACTCTTGGAAGCTGTCCAGTCCTATATGGCTGGAGATACCACCTCTGCTATGAGGTCTATCTTTGGTGCTGTTAAGGTTTTTATGAATGGCTCAAACGATGAAGCTCACGAGAAAACGAAGAAAACCAAAACCTCACCAGCAGATGTCATCATGTTGAGTGGTTGCAAAGATGATCAAACAAGTGCCGATGCAAGTATCGGTGGTGAAGCTACTGGTGCAATGTCCTATGCTTTTATGAAAGTCATGAATAGTGGCAAACAACAATCATATCTCAGTTTATTAAACAATACAAGACAAATTCTTGAGGGTGAATATAGTCAAAAGCCCCAGTTAAGTGCCAGTCATCCAATTGATGTCTCTCTCAAATTTTCATTTTGATTACTTTTTTTTTATCTTACTATCTTATTATCTCACTATCTTAGCACATTAGTATATCGATATACTGACATCTTCTTATCTTATTTATCGTTTTGTTTACACATTTAAACTGGCATATTAATAAACTAGACTGGTTTAAATTAAATATTTAACTTCTTCCTTCCTACTTTTTTACTTCTTCACCATGTAATTTCATCATATTTCAGGTGAAACTAAGCCCCATACAGGTGGTTATTCCCCATTTCATCCTTTCTCTAAACCGTCATCCAGGAAAAGCAAGTGTGTAGCAATAAGAGAAAAGGAAAAAAAGGAGTATTTCTATATAGACAGACCTACAAACTTCTTTTATTTTTTTTTTATATAGTATTGCTTGTAATACAATTGTTATCCAATTATTATCCAATTATTATCCAATTATCCAATTATCCAATTCTTCACTTACTTGACTCTATAGTTCTCTACTTACCCCAGTTCCCTTCCTCATTTTACTACTTCTTTACTCTTCTCTTTAATTAACTTACTCCCTATTAAACATGTCAAGATTTGGTGGTTTTGGTGACTTTGGTGATTTTAACGACCTCAAAAAGTTTGGATTGAGAGGAAGATCTAGCTCTCCATCAAAGTTTGGTGGTCGTAGGTCTCGTTCCAATTCCTCTGATAAAAAGAAATACAATCCTGGTTCTTATGGTGGTGGTAACAGATCCAACTCAAGCTCTCCAGAAAGGTATGGTGGTAAAAAAAATAAAAACAAAAAAAAGGGCAAAAAGAAAGATCATTCTCCATCTCCTCCAGCTCCTTATGGTTATGGGAGCTATGGTGATTCCTCTTACGGCTCAAGCCAAAAACATTCTCAATATTCAACCTCTTCAAACTCTTATAGTTATTCATCAACCACTCATTCATACTCAAAAAACAATGGCAAACCTGTAACTTATAAAACTGAATCTTACAGTAATTCAGCTTATGGGGGAAACAATAGACCATCCTATAATTCAAATCAATACGACAATCGTTCTAGAATTGGTAACAGTTCTAATTACAATAGAAACAATGACGACGATGACGATAATTATGATTTTGAAGAAGCAACCGATGCACATGTTCCAACTAGAGATGTTCAAAATTTTGATTCAAGAGTTAAAAATTATCATTACAAATACTCTGACTGTTCTGGTAAGAAAAAGGCTTTATTAATTGGTATCAATTATATTGGTACAAGTGCGAAATTGAATGGTTGTATTAATGATGTTAAAAATGTTAAAGCATTTCTTTTAAAGAACGGCTATTCAGAAGATGACATGGTTATATTAACTGACGATCAAACCAATTCCAGAGCCATTCCAACAAAACAAAACATGTTGGATGCAATGGGCTGGTTAGTCAGTGGTGCATCTCCTAACGATTCATTGTTTTTTCATTTCTCTGGCCACGGTTCGCAACAAGAGGATAAAGATGGAGATGAAGATGATGGATTTGATGAGACAATTGTTCCATTGGATTATGAGAAAAATGGACAAATTGTTGATGAACTTATCCATGATACAATTGTTAAACCATTACCTGAAGGTTGCAGATTGACTGCATTGTTCGATTGTTGTCACTCAGGCTCAGCATTGGATTTGCCATACACCTACTCAACCAAGGGATTGTTAAAAGAACCAAATATTTTGCAAGAAGCCGGTCAAGGACTATTTACTGCTTTCCAATCGTATATGGCTGGTGATGCAGAATCAGCTGTTAAATCTGTTTTTGGAACAATCCAGAATGTTATGAGTTTAAAGGCCAATGAAGGAGCATCAGAAAAAACCAAAAAAACTAGAACTTCACCAGCCGATGTCATCATGTTGAGTGGTTGCAAAGATGATCAAACAAGTGCCGATGCAAGTATTGGTGGTGAAGCTACTGGTGCAATGTCCTATGCTTTTATGAAAGTCATGAATACTGGTAAAAAACAATCATATCTCAGTTTATTGAAAAACACAAGACAAATTCTCGAGGGCAAATACAGCCAAAAGCCCCAGTTAAGTGCCAGTCATCCAATTGATGTTTCTCTTCAATTTATCTTTTAACATATATATATATATTGATTTAATTTGTCAAAAAGTTTAATTTTTTTATTATTTTATTATTTATCTATTTATCTATCTATTTATATAACTGAAAATAAATCAATTTCAGGTTGAAAATACATTTTTTTTTTATGGAGCTTTAGAATTTCTCTATTGTCAAAGGTAAAAAGGTGGATAAGTAGTCGATTCAACATCTTATTACCCTAATTTACAACAATTCCAATGTGCGAAAGAGAATACTGTTTCTTGAGGGGTGGATTTCTCTTGACTGTTTTCTTTGTCGCCTATTGTACCATGAAGCTTAACCTAAAAGAATTCACAGTGATTGAGTGTGGTTTTGGATGTTGATGCTGGATGGAAAAACAGATTCCGGTGGGTGTAAGAAGTACACAATATTGGTAACAAATTAAATTGTTGATCTTTTAAAAGATATAAAAATTATAGATATATCCTTATTTTGAATATAAGAGTGTTTTATGTTTTGATTTTTGGTATCATGATACAAGTCATTATTCTTTACTATTTGGCATAAGAACTAATATATTAGAAAAGTACAAGAAAATGGATGGACACAATAGATTACACCATTATTTTCGATTTGAGTATAAACATTTGGATAAGAAGTGCACAGGAAGCAGGAAAGCGTTGTTGATTGAGATCATAAATCCCAAGAATATCAATCACCGGATGAAATACACAAACAATATAGAACTTGTGTTCAATTTTTTAAAGAGTAATAATTTTCATAATAGTAATATAAGGATTTTATCGGATTTTGGGAATAATAAAGAAATTTCTCCTACTAAAGACAAAATTATTGAATCTATTGATTGGTTGGTTAAAAACTCATGTTCAAATGATTCATTTTTTTTATATTTTTTGGGGGCAGGAACACATTCACCAACCAACGCTGGAGACGAGATAAGTGGATACGATCAAGCAATAATTACAAAAGATGGTCTCCGAATTCTTGATAATGACTTGTATAATAGAATAGTTAAAGATTTGGCAGAAGACTGCAGATTAACAGCAGTATTTGACTGTGACCATTCAGGCACAATACTTGATTTGCCATATAATTACTCAATGGAGGGAGAACATATATTTGGGATGAGAAAAACGCTAGCTAAACAGATAAAAAACTTGTTATTTGTACTCAAGCCTCTTGGGCTGGGTACACTTGTTGATACTTACAAAAAGAAAAAAATTGATAAAATAATTAAAAAAACACATAAACCCAACGCGAAAGTGATCCTGATTGCTGCTTGCGAAGACCTACAAAACAAAAGAATGGGAATTATTAAGAATGAAATCAATTTTCTGTACTTGACATACCGATTCTGTAGAGCTATGGGTATTGTGGAACCAAGATTGTTATCATACCAAAAGTTATTAGAAGAGCTTGGTGGCATGGAGACCTCAACACCACAGTTGGGCAGCTCTGTTCATATCCTGTTAAGACAGGATATTTTCCAGATATAATCATCAGTAATTTGTCTGCTGGCGGCACAAGATGCATGGCTTTTTAATCACCGTTCTGGATGGACAATTTTGCTGCCAGTTTTGGGCCTTGAAAAGACATTTCCCGATAGATTAGTTACTTAATCCTATGCTGAGGACACAAAGGTGTCCAAATATAAAAGGTGTCCTAATATAGAGAGATCCCAGTTCCCTAGTGTCATGTGACGGACACTTCACTCACCAGAATAAATTGATACAACTGGAATAGATACGCGGGATTACTGGTTCTGGCAGGCTTTCTTCTCAGGTCCAAGTCCGTCTCATTTTCAGGTGAAGGTTTTTTGTTTAAGCAGGAGTACCGCTTTAACAGGAAAAATCAACTTGTTAGTTTTCAAAAATGGGATGCAATCAAAGCATATGATTATGGTATAGATTTGAATTCCAGCTGGTGAGAAGTGGATATGAAGAGCATTTGAACTCGCTGATGGTTTCGCTATTGTCATTTGTTGAATCAAAATGCATTATGAGGTGCTTGACCCATCGGTTTGTCTAAAGCAAAAGAGGTTCAATCAATAAGGCCGTGCTTTATATTTTCTCTTATCTTGACCTATTTCTTGTATTTATATTGCCATCGTCGCCCTGTTATTGTTTTTTTCATTGGTAGCTGGTATGAAAAATGCAATATTGCTATTTCAAATCTCAACCTGTTGTTTCTAATTCGGATAATGGGTCTTTACTTTCAGAAGAAGGACCACAACCTCAACCATTTGAACCTCTTGAATTATTTAATAAAATTCTTCGTGTCGATTCGAACGTTCATGAAAATACAGATAACTTCACAAGTCCTATATTTGACAATTCTATAACTGGAAAAAAAAAGGCTTTGATAGTTGCTGTTAGTACAGACGAATTACTTAGTCCTGAAAATGATTCCGAAATTCTTTTACGTTTACTAGAATGGGGTTTTGACACTGATAATATCAGATTCCTTGGTACTAATATATCCAATGGTAATGAATATGGTAATGAATATGGTAATGAATATGGTAATCCCACCAGAAAAAACATTTTAGAAGCAATGAAATGGTTAGTTGAGGATCCGAAAGAAGGTGATTCTTTTTTTTTTCATTACTCAGGAAAAGGTCTACCTGAGTTTTCAATTAGACCATCTGACTATGATACAAATGGTACTTTGAAAAGTAATGATATATTTAATACAATGGTAAAAGACTTACCAGAGAAATGTAAATTGACTGCCATTTTTGATTGTTGTTTTTCTGGTGGAATGTTAGGCCTACCGTATGTCTTGGTTGAAAAAAATTATACTATATTCAAACTTTTACCCCAAAAATCTACATTCAAGTTTGTTCCAAATACAGTTTGCTATAATCAAAAAAAAAGGCCCTTAAAACCAAAAGCAAATGTCATTATGCTAGCAGCATGTACTTCTAATCAGAAGTCTATCGATAAATTGGTTAAAGAAAGACTTTACGGGCATTTAACTGTAAAATTTGCAAATTTGGTCTTTTCTAAACGAGAAATAACCCTAGCTGAATTATTAAATTTTCTAAGACAAAATGAAAATAATCAATTTCCTCAAATCTTTTGTTCTCATAAAGTTAATACTAAAAACCTATTTAAGATTTGATCGTTTTTACAATTTATAAAATACTTATACTATATTTTTTTCACTTAGTCTTTTTCCTTTTTCCTTTTTCCTTTTTGTGGTTAAAATTATTTAAATAAACTTTTTTTTTTTGATAATTTTTAATTTTAAATTTTAAATTTTCTTTGGCTTTGAAGACATTCTATTATAAATTGAATTTAAGAGAAACATCAATTGGATGACTTGAACTTAATTGAGGTCTTTTTTTATATCTTCCACTTAAAATCTCTCTTATATTCCTTAATAAACTAAGATATGATTGTTGCTTGCCACTATTCATGACTTTCATGAAAGCGTAGGACATCGCACCAGTTGACTTTCCTTCAATTTTAGCATCAGAGCTTTTTTGTTCATCTTTACAACCACTTAGCATAATAACATCTGCTGGCGATGTTCTAGTCTTTCTGGTTTTCTCTCTTGCAATATCTTTAACTTTACGGTTCATAATACTTTGAAATTTATCGAGAACTGTTTGAATAAATGATTCGTGATCACTCTTTAAAAACGATTGAACAACTTCCAATAATCCCTCACTCGCTTCTTGAACTAAGTTGGGCTCCTTAATAAGTCCTTTAGTGGAGTAAGTGTATGGCAAATCCAATGCTGAGCCTGAGTGACAACAATCAAACAATGCTGTCAATCTACACCCTTCTGGCAATGTTCTTACAATCAATTCATGCATTTCATCATCAAGAATTTGCCCATTTTCTTCAAAGTCAAGTGGAATAATGGTTTCATCAAACCCATCATCTTCGTCCCCATCAATGTCCTTTACTTGACTTCCGTGTCCAGAATAATGGAAAAATAATGAATCATTGGGTGAAGCATCCTTTACTAACCAACACATTGCATCTAGCATGTTTTTTCTTGTTGGAACAGATCTTGGATTTGGATCCGTATCAGTCAATATAACCATATTTTCCTGAGAATAACCATTTCTTAAAAGAAACTTTTTAACATTATGAGCATCGTTAATACAACCTTTTAATTGATATTTTGTTCCTGTATAATTAATTCCAATAATCAAAGCCTTTTTCTTTCCAGAACAATCGGAATATTTAAAGTTATATCCTTCAACTCTTGAATCAAAAATTTGTTCATTCCTACTTGGGGTCATAGCATTTGGATCTTCTAAAAAGTTATAAACAGTATCATCATCACTATCAGAATCACTAGAAGAGTCACTGTCGGAATCAGGATCAATTGGTCTTTTAGCTGCCAGTTTTAATTTTTCGTCTTCTTTCTGTAATTTTCTTTGTTTTTCTTCTTCTTCTTTTTTTTTTTTTTCTTCTTCTTCTTTTTCTTTTTCCTTCTGTAGTTGTATTTTCTTTTTTTCTTCTTTTTCCTTTTGTAATTTTCTTTTTCTTTCCTCTTCTTTTTCTTTTCTTAATTTTTCTTCCTTTTCTTTCTTAAGCCTTTCTTCTTCCTCTTTTTTCTTTTCCTCTTCCCTTTGTTTCTCTTTCTCTTTCTCTTTCTCTAATTCTTTTTTTTTTTGTTTTTCTAATTCTTTTTCTTTTTGTTTTTCTAATTCTTTTTTTTTTTCATCAATTGATTTTTCATTTTTCTGATCATCGTTTTTCTGATCATTTTCGTTTTTGTTCGTTTTTTTATTTTCATCTTCATCACTTGAGTCACTATCAGAGTCCGAATCACTACTATCACTGTCACTGTCACTATCTTTTTTGGATTTGCTGCTCTTTTTCTTTTTATCATCCTGGTCAATCTTAATATTATAGCTTGAATATGGAACAATAAAATCATTTGTATCTTTAACTTTAATAAAAGTCTTGTTGTTATTTTCAAATTTTCCATAAGTAAATAAGCTATTATTCAATTTTTCAAAATTATTAAAATTATGAGGGTTAAATGTGTAGTCTCCATAATTAAACAAACTGTTGATAGCTAACAATGATTTTTGTCTATCATTAGCAATATTTTTCTTGCTATAATTTGGTTCATTAGGGTCAATGTTTCTTTTAGCTCTAATTCCATAGCTAGAGGTATCTTGTTTTTTGATTTCAAATGAGTACTTCTTATTCAAATCGAATTTGTTGTAGTCAATATTAGTTTCTGGCTTTAAGGGATAGCTCTTGAATTTCGACAAATTTCTCTTGTTCAAATTCAATAGATCGTAATTATCATATTTGTTGCTGTTATTGTTGTTGTAGTCTGGCATTGCTATAAAAAAAAATCAATAGAAAATGAGGGAATATAGGTTATCTGCTGGTGGGCAAAGAAAATAATGGTATAATCTGAGATATCGAGGTTTCAATCACAATAGATGATTGAAACAGCAAATGGAAGATATATAAATCAGTTTATATTCGAAAGCTGAATTGTCAAATAATCGTGCCTTGATTGTGGGATCTGAATTTTACCAAACATAAGGCCTTGGAAAATTGCAAAAGCTGCACAGAATCGTCTCTTGCAAACAGACCTTATCAAATGGATTTTGTCAGTTTAATCAGCACAGATTTTTCCCAGAAGCAAGCAAAACAAAGAAACACAACTATCGCAGCATTCTCCTAACAATTTAACCACTCTTTCGACACATTTTTCAGCTTCGATTGGAAACAGGAAAGGAAGCGCGCACTTAACTGCCTCTTTTCGCACTTCGTAGCGCGTGTACATCACGCACGAATCACATGGTCGTGCGTGAGACACAAACCCTATTTTGCCTAAAGTGTATAAAGAAAGATGGAAGAGTTATTTTTCGAGTTCCTGTTTTCTTTTTAGCTGCTCGAGTTTCTGTTTTATCTGGAAATAATGCTTATGGATGTCTTCTTTTTCCTCCCAGAACTTTCGTCTTATTGCAGCTATTTTTTCGCTCTGCTCTTGTTCCAATTGGGTTTTCTCCTTTACTAGTTTTTCGTTGATTTTGGCAATTTTCAATTTTTCCTCGTTGAGCTCATTGAGAAGTCTGTAGTTTTCAGCTACTTTGTCTTGTATGTCTTCAAACTTTGTGTTTTTTACTTGAACTATTGGAAGACAAAAGTTTGAAGTGTTAAATTGCTGAGAATACGTCAACCAGTTTTCAATGTTCTTGTCATCATTTACCAACATTTTAAGCTCTTTTATCTTTAAATTTTGTTCATTTTGGTATTTCTCGTTATCACAATAGTTTTCAGCGTTATTAACTCTTTCAATTTCTTGGTTGGGTTTTGGTATTTTACTATTAGTGAGTTTGTTACTTGAGTTTTCGATTCTTTTATTTAAAGCCGAAGTTTTATACCGGTTACTTTCCTTTTTGCTAATTAATTTTTTGAGATTTTGGTTATTGGATTGAATATTGTAGTTTTTTATTTGAATTTCCAAGTTTTCACTTGATAGTTTTAGAAAGGGATTGATACCGTTATAAAGGCTGATATTTTTATTGAACAATTTCAAAAGACTAATTAGGTTTTTATTATTATTATTATTATTATTATTATTGTCATTACTAAAATAATTAAAATGTAGATAAATAAATTTATTAATCGTGTTGATTGTTTTTTGCAAATCAAATTTGTTTATATTCTTGATATTAGAATTGTTGGGATAAAAAATATTTTGAATTAAATTTATGAAATCAATTTCAGATAATAAAGTTGGGTTTATATTTAAATAGTAATAGAGATAACTTAGGTTGATGTAATTTAAAAAAGTTAAATTGAAGGCATAGTTATTGATGAAATTTTCGTTTATGATATAATTATTGTTATTATCTGGAATTAGTAAAGTTATTAAGTTGTAAAGATTGTGGATTAATTGGTGATTTAGATGTTTTAGAAATAAAGCTACTAGGTTTGTTGAGTAGTATGTTAGACTGTTTTTCGATTGGCTTACAGTTGTTACTGGGATGAAACTAATGAGATCTGATATTAAATTTTTTGTGTTTCCAATTGTAAACAAAGAAGAGCGAATATTGTCAAAGGATAAGAAACCGATATTTGAGTTTATTTTGATCATATTGTTATTGAAAATTGAGGAGATGTCTATGGTGTTTAGTAGATTTAAATCCTTAAGATTTTTGTGGTAAATTTCACTGTCATTTTGACTGGAATCATTGTCAATATCTTGTTTAAAAAAAAAGCCATTTAAATCTATTGAGTTTACTAGATTTGTAATTTTGTTAAAATCATTAAAGAATGCAATCTGGGGGATTTTGAATAAAACACAGTAAAGAAATTTTAGAAAAAATATGTTATTTTTATAAACATTTAGTATGTTACTATTGTTTCTATTATTATTATTATTGTCATTATTGTTTTTATTGTTGTTATTGTTTTTATTGTTGTTATTGTTGTTATTGTCATTATTATTATCATTATCATTATAATTATTAATATAATTATAAAAATTAATAAATTTTAGTTTCTTAATTTTGTGTAATTTTGAAACATGTTTAGAAGAGTTTTTAGCAATTTTAGCAAGAGAAGAAATCAAAAGCAACATTTTTTTTTCAATTAAAACACTTAATAAATAAATGGGGTCAAGATTTGAAAAGTTGATTAAAATTATATGAAGGAAATCATAAATTAGTACAAAATTAAAGGCATTACCGAGTTTGAAGATAATTAAATAATTGGACGATTGATAGTTAATTTTGATACAGTTTGAGTTCAAGTAAAAATTGATACCATTTAAATCGTTTATTTCATTATTCGATAGGATATAAATCTGGGAGTAGTCGTCTCTATTGATATTTTTCAAGAATAGTAGGTTGATAAGCTCCTTCAAGAACTCAGAAGATAAAAAACTCTGCGAGGAATCTTCAGAACCCTGACTTTTAGTACTACTTTTACCAGCATCGTTATCAATATTGGATGTGTTGGTGTTGTTTCCATTTACGGCATCATTTGTGGTAAAGTTGCCTTTATAATTGGCGATTAGCTCTTCGATGGATAGGTTAGCAAGGTGGTCTGAACCTAATCTGTTTCTGAGTAGAGTGACAAAGCGTAAGTCCAAAAGAATAGAATCCAAGCTCATTCTCAAAGCATATTAGAAGAGATATATGGATGTGTCGTGTATTATATCTACATCTATATCTGTATCTATCGATCACATCTTCACGAATAAACCAATGTGCCCGCGGACACGGAGCACGGCTGAGTCAGCCGTTGCATCCGGTGTAGTAATAGCACGTGTGCTGATATCAGCAGAGTTGCTGACGCAACGCTGACTCAGCCTCCAACACCAGCACGTTTTGCGGCTGAAGAGGTGTTTACATATTGCCTCTTTTGGCGGGTCCCCGAGAACGACAACAGAGACTTTTGCCACGGGCCTGGTAATCGCCAGATTCTTTTGCTCCAGCTCCAGTACCATCTTCAGCACCATCTTCAACACCATCGCCAGCGCCTCCAGCTCCAGAAAATGCTTGACGACTTGTCATATCTACAACCTGGTATGTTTTCTTTGTGTTCTGTTTTCTTCCCACTGCTGTTACAACGCGATACTAACCTCTGTTGCTTTTGCAGATTTTAATCCGAGGACTCTAAAAATTGCTCAATTAAGAAGCATTTTCGTTGAGCACAAAATAGATTATCCTGCTCATGCCAAAAAAAACGACTTGATCAAAATCTTCAATGAAAAGATCAAACCCATCTCCCTGAGTTTACTAAGCACCTACAGCTCTGTCATCCCCAACGACAACAAAATCTTCAATGCTGATGACTCCAACATAGATAACTTGGATGTGGACGACACCATTCTTGAACCTTCTTCCTCAGAGAAAAAGGCCTCAAAGAGAATAACAAGGTCCAGATCTCCCAGAAAGGTCTCTAATAATGGCTTCCTCTACACAAACATCCAACTACCAAATTCTCCTAACAAAAAAACTACAAAACCTTCTAGATCACCATCCCCAAAGAGATCGCCATCTCCCAAACGGGCTTCAACCAAACGATCCCCCAAAAAGAAGCCACAACCTTCCACTAATGATCCATTGGACGTTCCCAAATTAAATACCCAAGACGAACTACTACTAAACCCCAAAAAACAAAGATCCCCTTCAAAATCAAAACCAAAACCAAAACCAAAAACGAGATCTGTCTCTCCAAGAAGAAAGACCTCAAAGAGACTCGACTCCAAAAACAATGAAGCTAAACAAAAAGACAATAACGATCTAATAAAATCTCCCAAAAGAGGAAGACCAAGAAAACAGCTCCAAGAAGAGGACCAAGACAATCAATTCGTTAAAAATAAAACTATACCTTCAATCAATATTCAAAAGGCAACCCAGTCCCAAAAAGATGACTCAGATAAAACACCAGAAAAACCTACTAAATCAAACACTCCTTTCTCCAAAAGAAACTCATTCCAACTATACTCATCTCCATCACCTAATAGACATAATAAATCTAACCCCAAAAAAAGATCCATCTCTGAAATAATTGAAGAAAATCAAAATCAAAATCAAACAGAAACTAAAAACTCACCTGAAAATAGTACCACTTCTGATGATGAGCCAACTGAACCCGCAAAAAAGAAAAAACAACTTCCTGTTTTCACTAAATCTGTTAAGCCAGGGGACTTGTTTGGACTCGATGACAACGTATCTTCTGAAAATGAAGATGAAGACCAGTTTTTTCGCAGCTTGATTGAAGACGAATCAAAATTTATACCTTCAAAAAGAGAACCAATTCCTAAAATTGTCCAAAAAATTAAAGAAGAATCTAAACCTTCATTACTACCTCCTTCTCCTTTCAGAAGTCAATCCCAACCTCAAGTTCAAGCTCAATCACACATTCACTCTTCAAACTCTGATAAAAATAAAATTAAAAAAATATCAATCATTAAAAATGATCAATCAATTAAAAAAATTAAAAGTGATTTAATTAAAAATAAAGTTCTATCAAATTCAAAAGATGATCAATTTGAAACCATCATCAAAAAAGAATCAAAATCTAAAGTTATTTTACATGATAACCATCCCAAAGATAACATCAAATTAGAACTTGAACTTGAACTTGAAAACAATTCCATTAAACCTGAATCTGAACAGGACGATCTTATTAAAGCTGAACCTGATCAAAACGATCTTGTTAAAGCAGAGTTAGACCAAAACAATTCCGTTAAAGCTGAATTTGATACCCAACAAATTTTAGAAGAAGAAACCTCTTCAACTAACATCATAATCAAGGACGAATCTACAATAAATGAAATCCCCCTCTCACCAACACCACAAATTGCTCCAAACTTCAGTTCATTATTAAATCAAGAGCTTATGAAGCATTTAGGCATTATAATTCAAGGTACACCACCAGCATCTGCTTTTAATTCAAATTATGAATTTTCAAATGAACCTCATCCCAAACAAGAATTCAAAAGACACATTCCTTCGATTCCAAAAGTTACTCCTGAAGAAATTCAAAACGCAAAACCTTTAAATCAACCCTTAGATTCGCCCCCGGTAACCATTGATGAAAATAATGACTCAGACTCTGAAGATGAAACTTACTATCCTAACCAAACAACTCAATTAAGTGACATTGATTTCCAAGAAGAACAAGAGCTAGAAAAAATTGAAAAAATTGATCAAATACTCGAAGTTGAAGAAACAACTGAAGAATCTGAAGAAGGAAATGAAGATGAGCCAGGAATTTCTGAAAAAACCGAAAAATCGCAAGAATCTGAAGGGTCTAAAAAACCTAAAGAACTTGAAGAACCTAAAGAACTTAAAGAATCTGAAGAGCCTGAAGAATCCGAACAACCCGAATTCGTCGAATCCCCTGAAGAACCTGAAGTAGAAGACACTGAAGTGAGCGAAGAAGGTGAATTGATTGAAGCCGATGATGATACTAAAGTTGGTGATGAGATTGAAAACGATTATAAAGCAAAAGCTAAAAATGCTACTGAAATTATAAATGATTCATCACAAGAAACAGTTGGTTGGTCTTTTAAAAGCTATTTAAAACAAACATTTCTGCTATTGATCATTGGTTTATTTGTTCAAAGTTTGTTATGGTATCGTAGTCAATATTTTTCTGTTGGTTACTGTGGCCATTCAACTGATACTCCTTTGTTATCAAAATATCACAATGATGATAGATTTGAGTTTCTTCATCCATATATGGAAAAAATTGAAGTTTTTTATCAGGATTTTATCAAGCCAGACTGCATTGCATGTCCTTCAAATGCTGTTTGCTTTGAAAACCTTGAATTAAAATGTGAAGATGACTACATTGAATTAACTCCATTTTATTCATTTAATAGATTATTACCGGTTGCGAGTGAATGTGTTCCTGATACCAGAAAGGCTCAAAGAGTTCATGCAATGTTTAGTTATTCATTAAATTTATTAAGAAATAGAAACGCTGCTATAAAATGTGGTGAAGGTGAAGACGAAGAATCCGGTTTGTCATTAGATGAGATATATAATGTGTTATATCAAATCAAATCAGTAAGTGATTTTAAAATTGTTTTTTTTTAAAAAATATTTAATTGTTTTTAATACTAACAGCTATATTTTTTTTTAGCCTGAAATAAGTGATGCTGATTTTCGTGATGTTTGGTCTAAAGCTGTTGTTGTTCTTGAAAATGAACCAGAAATAAGTGTAAGGAAAGTTTCGTTTTAAATAATTTCTTTAATGTTTTAAGTTAAGCCAAATTATTTATGGTTTACTTAAATTGATTAAAGTAGTTATTACCATTTTTATTTATTCAAAATCAACTCATTTGTTTGGACATAGTACTAACATTTTTTATTTACCATAGGTTTACCACAAAGGATATAATAACTCCAACGATGTTATTGAAAACAGTGACAAACGAGATGAAGATTCTCAAGAGTCAGAAAAAGAAAAAGGATTTCGATCGACTTCCCTTGCAAACTCTGGAATTAAGTGCCGTTCCAAAAAGGTTTTTAATTTCTTACTAGAAACATACAAATATTATATTTTATCATTTTTGATAAGTTTTGGTAGCATTTATTACGGCAAGTATCAGATTAATGAGTATAATAAAAAGCAACTAAAGTTGAATAAGATTTGCTCAATAGTTGTTAAAAAATTGAAAAAACAACTTAAAAACTCGGTTCAAGATGATAGTGGGACAATTAAAAAACACATTCCAAGTATTCAATTGAGAGATTCACTTTTAGAAAATGAAACGCCAAAGGAAAAATTAGAATTGTGGGAAAAAGTTACTAAAAAAATTGAACATAATTCCAATATTAGAGTTCATATGATGGAAGTTTATGGAGAAATAATGAGAACATGGGAATGGATTGGAGATTTTGAAAATGATGAAGTTACAAATGCACCAACAATATAGAATAGAAATTTCCAAAATTTCAAACCTATGTTTTAATTATGATATTAGCTGTTTAACAAACTTCCTGCATCTAAGATCCTTTTGTAAAGTATTAATTTTGCTTATTATAAAATTAAGAAGCATTAGAAGAATGTTGTTGTTTTTTTTTCTAATGTATGTATCTATGTTTCTTGAATTAAATATTTTTTAACTTTTTGGTTATTTCTTTATGAATTTTTTCACATTTTTTTTAAGGGTTTTTAGGATTTCAACTTTTAAATTTTAATTTTTAAATTTCAACAATATTTCAATATTTAATGTTTTTCAATTGATAAATCTTCAAGTTCTCGGATGATATTTTTTTTCTTTACCTATTTTGTTAAATTTGAATGTTAAAGAATTTTGCTGTTTATACCTATTATTTTTCTCTTTTCCTTATTTTGTTTTATTGATTACTAAATTTCAGTTGATTTATTTCTTTTTTTCTTTTTTTGTTGAATACAAATTTCTACACTATATATATGATTAAGTTTAATAATAAATGATTTTATGTTTCTCATTAAGAACAATTCTAAAGACAAGTAAATTGTGTTCCAAAAGAAAAAATAAAAGAAAAAAGAAGCGAAAAAAATGAATATTGATAATAAAAAGAGTAATATTTATGTTAAAGAAAAGAATGCAAAGGGACAATGTAACATTCTTAGAGTCAATTTCTTAAGATTAAGTACAACATAGCAGAAAGAAATTAGAAATGTGGTAAGAATTGAGTCTGAATCTGATTTATTAAAATATGAATTATTTAAAGAGTCAATGAAGGATCATTGTAAGAATTGATGTAATTCAATTGAATTATTTATTGCTATTTTCTTTGGGCCTCCAAGACCTTAACTTGGGCCTCCAAGTTTTTAATGGATTTCTGCAAGGCTAAAACCTCAGAGACAACAGCACTATTGGCAGTTCTGTACTCGTCCATAAGATAGTAGTAGGAACCAAAACCAGTCAAAGTCACACCAAACAAGAATCCCAAAACACCACCCTTGAAGGAGCCAACTCTGGCCTTGGACTGGGTCTTTACGACTATGGGAGCCTCAGTAGAATAAGCACGAGCAAGAGCCAGACGAGTTGCGAGGAAGAGCATTTTGTAGATGTTGGAGAGAGCTGAGAGCTGAGTGATTCTACACGAGATTATATCCTCTTCTGAAAGAAGAAACGGCGGACCAATCAGCGGCTGCAAATTTCGGCACGTGAGATCCAGTTTGGGAGGGCCGAGCAGAAAAACGCCGGCGTCGGCCGTTGTCTTTCCCGGCGTCGGCCGAGAGCGGCATTTTGCGTTTTGTGTCCGCGCCCGCAGCTGTTTCTGAGGCAGTTGAGGAAGAGTGAGATGTTGATTGAAATTGATGGTTGGAAGTGGAAACCACAGCAGAAACAGAGAAAGCACAGCCAGAAGACCACAATGAATGCTCATCTTATCTTGATGGGCTTGAAGAGAAGTGGCAAGTCGTCCATTGTCCAGACTGTCTTTCATGGCGCTGAACCACAGAACACAATCTTGTTGGACACCACCTCCAAGCCCACCACCTTTGTCTTCAGATCGCTAATCGACTTGCAAATAACTGAATTGCCTGGCCAGGTGGACTACTTCCAAGACACCTGGGACGACCAGGACATCAACTCCATCATGAAGGACGTCGATTGTGTTGTTTATGTCATCGACTGTCTCGATGAATACAAGGCTACAATCAACAACTTGCTAAATGTCGTTTCTTTCGCTCTCGATAACTGTCCCCATGTCAAAATCCACGTTTTGGTTCACAAAATTGATGGCTTTTCTGAAGATTTTAAACCTGATATAATGAGAGAAATCGAAAACCAGGTCTCCTACCTATTGTGTGAAATTGGCCATGAAAAACATATAGATTACCATGGAACTTCCATATATAACCAAAGTATATTTGAGGTCATGTCTGAGATCATATCCAACTTGGTTCCTTGCCTACCTTCTCTAGAAAATATCCTTAACCATTTAGTCCAACACTCAAAGATCGAAAAGGCCTTTTTATGTGACGTTAAAACAAAATTATATTTTGTAACCGACTCTAGTCCCTCAGACTCAACATTATACGAAGTTTGCTCTCAATTCATTGATCTAAGCGTCGATATTAACAGTTTATATCTTCCTACTCACCCAGATGATACAGACAGTGAAATTCAATCCCGTAAAAAACAACAAAAAATCACCTCCCATTGCACTTTATTACCAGATATGAAAATCTATTTAAAACAAATGATCAAATCTTTATGTTTAGTTGTTTACATCAAAGATGATCAATTATGTGACTCCATTAACGGCCAGGCAATACTAAATTATAATGCTAAAATATTCGAAGAGGGTTTAGCAAAAATAATCGATTGTACAAATAAAGATCCAACCGATTATAACTTATAATCCAAAAAATTTATTAAGAGTGGTTGATGATTTTTTAATCTTGATTTTGGCATTCAGTTTCATTTGAATTTTCAACCTGTCAGCCAATTTAACTTTATCATTTTTATCTCCCTCACATCTATATCTATTATCTATAATATTATCACTGAAACTATTATTATCACTGAAACTATTATTTTCACTTTTATTTTTTTCAGTCAATGAGCTCTCATTCTCTTGACAAACTATCTTTCCACTATTGTTATTTATAAGATAATTTTCATCAATTATGTAACTGAAATTATTTTCATAAATTTCCCTTTCTTTAATTCTAATTTTTTCTAACCACATTTCTTCGTAATCAAAATTAATATTTTCAAAATTATCCATTCTTTCAGAGATTATTTTTTTATTCATAATCTGGAAATCAAGTAAAAGATGATTTAATTCTGGCTTAAATATATCCTCCTTCTCAATAGCTTTAAATAAACTTGTAAAATTCTCACTTAAAAATTGTAACTTTAATCCTAATTCTTTTTTCTGTATTTCCTTGACTTTTAATCGCTCTTTATAGTTAATCCAATTCAATCCTCTCAATTCCATTTCATTTATATATGTCGAACTCTCAATATAAACCAACTTGCTATATTTATATTCACGCCCTAATTGAAATAACCTTGTTAACGAATACGAACTAATAGATGTACCAACTATCGTCAAACAAATTAGATTCTTTAATTTCCCATTTTTAATCGCCATCACCATTGTATCAATAAAATTATCATCAACATTTTTCAATCCATTTAAACTCAACGCTATCAAATTATCTATATTAAATAACTTTAATAAATTTTCATGGCTTATAATCGAATTCCCACACAAATAAGATAAATTGATCATATAATAAGTTTTCTCATTAAGATGATAATTATATGATAATCTAGAAGCAAAATCATCAAATAAAATATTACTCCCAAGAACCTCAATTCTATGCTTAAGGTCCGGTATTAAATTATGATATACCACCTTATCTCTATTATTGTTAAAAACATCTTTAATAACATGACATTTAAATTCAGCCTTCACTTTAAATCGCTGATAAAAAATATTAAAAATCCTGAAACTATCAAGATTATTTCTCAATATAATTTCCCACATTTTTAACCAAATATCATCATCAAAACCATCAACACCTAAATGATCCATATCAATTAAATCACAATTCTCTACTATTTTCAAACAGCACAAGATTTTCAATGATTTAACCTTAAAGGTATCCAATTCAGACATTTCAATTTTTTCTTCATCAAAATAAATAAATGGTTTGTTCAATGTTATTGGATCAAAATATGGGCGAATGCTCTTCCAATCATAAATCAGCTCAAAACAAGAGAAATCTTGAAACCATTTGTCATTTTTATTCACTATTCTGTTAGATTGAGTGATCCCATCATCATCTTTTTCATTGTTACCAGTATTTTCATCATTATTGTTTCCATTCCTCGCAAAGTCCTTTCTGAATTTCCTTAACCCAGATATCCTGCTTCTCTTTTTGAAGCTATTTGAGGACTTTGCAGCCCTTTTCCTTCTCTTCTTAAATCGCTTCTTTGCTACAGGCCCATACTTCCTCTGAAACTCAGCATTGTCCATTTCGAAATCACTTTCAGTTCCACCAATTCTCAGAAACAGATTTGAGATTTTCTTTTTACCAGCCGAAATGAATGGGACAGAATGAAGCCCTCATTTTCCGGGACTGGTACTGTGGGTTGTTTTTTTTTCTATTAGTGGGTCACTATACATCCCTTTAAAAACAGTACTTACTACAGCTTTCTGTCAAATTGGGTCAAGAATTGAATTACATATGAAATAAAATAAAATGAAACAAGTTAAAAATTGACAATCAAAGAAAATAAAAGCAAAAATCAGAAAGATTAGCCAGAATCTAGAGTCACCTTACATCTCTTGTTGAGTTTGAAGATTAAAAATAAGCTGTTGGTAATGTTTTTTCAAGTACTCGATATGGTCTTTTAAAAACTGATTCGCTTCAGCTGTTTTGTTACAAAGATCATTTAACTGATTGAAGCTATTTTTGTAGGTGTCAATCTCAGCTTTCACTTCAATTAGCTCGTCATTCAAATTAACCATTTTTATGCCTTTTTTCATTGATTTTAAATGCTGTGATTTTAATTCTTTATTTTTCTCCGTCTTTAATCTCAAAATATTTTCATGAGTTGCAAATTTCGTCAGATTTTGGTTTTTTAATTTCAGGTTAGTTATTATTTTTCTTTTTGGTTTTAGGCATTTTTCTTTAGTGTAATAAAATATAATTAATATTATTTCAAATCCTGTAATTATTCTATTGGGCAAAGAAGCTATCAAGTATGATATATCTTTATCAGTATAATCATTTTTTAAAAGTTTCATTATTCTTGAATATAAAAAATTATAAAAATAATTTCTACCAGAATCTGTTCCGGGATAAATAAAAAAACTTTCCATTATATTTTGCAACTCAGGTATAGGAGATAAGTTAATAACGTTTGTGAGAGGAGGAAAATTAAATTTTACTCTTTTATAAAGATTTAAATTGGGCTGTAATTTTTTACGGTGCAAATTTTGAGAGGTATTAATATCTATAATATTCATTGAAAAGTTATCATTATTATCATACATATTATTATTATTATTATTATTATTATTATTATTATTATTATTATTATTATTATTATTATTATACGTAGTATTATCTTCGTTATTAAAAAAATATTGATAATCAGATGAGGAAAATTTTTTTAATAAATAAGAATCCAATTGAGCTGAACCTGTGCCTGCTGTATTTAATAGAAAATTCGGAGAGGAATTATTGAAACTATTTGAAAAATCAGGAATTTTATCTTGGTATTCAAATAATCTTAAAATTTTATTTATATCTATATTTGATTTGAGAAATATATCAAATTCATTTAATAAGAAAGTACAATGGTTATCAAGATAAAAAGAAGTTGGATCTTTGCGTTGCTTATTAATTTGAAAAGAAATTTTTTTAATTAAACCCTCTTGGGAACTGATTCTCTTTTGAAAATCGGTTGAAAAATATAAACAGGATTCCTTGAAAGAGTTTATTATTATTGATTTTTCATAGGTTTGGCTTCTCGATTTACAAATATCAAGTAACAAATTGAGTCTATGATCTATATTATCTTCATTATCATTTTCATCACCTTGTTCTTGGTTTTCTTGGTTTTCTTCATTAAGAAAATCATTGTCATAAATAGAATAATTAGATGAACAATTTATTTTATAATTTTGCTTAAAGTTTTCTGATAAAGAATAATTAAAAGGGTTGATAAGACCCGAAGAAGTTGGAGGCAAGACTAATAGATGAATTTTATTTGAAATTAAAAAATTTAGTACATTAGAATCCAAATAATAAAGATAGGCATCAAGAATGAGTAGTCTTTTATCAAACGGATTGTGGGGTTTCGAGAATTTTTCATAGTGTTGCATTAATTTGAAGAATAAAGCATTATTGAGGAAACCTGTATCAGATTGGTTAAAGTTCCAACTTGTGAAATCTCTATTAGTTAAAATTTGAATTGGAATTCTTGCTTTACCGTATGATTTAAAGACTAAAAAAGGAGGAAGAATTTTTCCATCAGCTGTAATAAATTCGAATAACGAGGATAAAGAGGTTTTATTGTCATCAAAATGATGATCATTTGCGACCAATTGATCAATTATAGGATTTTTATTATTTGGAATTAGATTAAAATTGAAGAAATCCATCATTGAAATATTTTCAGGTTTAACAGGATTATTTTCCAAAAATAAATTAATATCATTAAAATATTCATGGATCAAAATATCCTCATTTGTATATATATTATGAGTTGTCTCAGAGTATTTTTTTGGAAGACCTCTATGGTCCAAGTTGTGAGACTTCAAAAGATTTGTTAAATATTTAGGTTGAATAGAAATATCTTCCATTTTTTTTGCATTGGGAAATCTTCCAATGGATAAAAAATTGTCATCAGTAGATGTATTAAAGGATTTGTACAAGAGATAAGAAATAAGCATCATCAATTCAGGCTTCAACAAGATATTGCCTTTCAACTCATTAATTTTGGCAAAAGCACAGAAACTTAATTCCTCTTTTTTGGGCAAGAATGGGACAGGTTTCTTCTTTGATGCATAGTTGAAGTTCAATCTCTTTGTAAGATTAGACTTGTTGACATTGCAAGTCTTGACAGCTATTGTTATGGAGTCGAACAAATTATTCTGAAGACCATAAATAGCAAGTTTATATCGAGCGTCTGATGGTAGAGCAGCTACTTGAACTATATTGGACAGTAGATGAGCCGATTGGTGCTGCCTCACAGTCACAATAGCAGAAAGATCGTCGTCGTCGGAAGAATAGGAGAATACCTCATCGAACCTGGACCCACTGACACTTTCCCGGAGTGTAGGAGCATTGTAGTTGTTATAATTTTTGTAGTTGTTGTAGTTGTTGCAGTTGTTGTGATTATTGTAATTATTGTAATTATTATAATTATTGTAATTATTATAATTATTGTAACCGTTGTAACAGTTGTAGTTGCTGTAATTATTGCTGTAATTATCGTAGTTTGTGGTGGTGTTTCTCCAACTCATTTTGGCTCAGCAGGTTGTCCAAGAGGCAGAAGTAGCAAAGGTGCAACTTTCCGTGCGATTTTTCCTCACATCGAACCATGGAGGAGCATCGCAATCACGTTCTATAGCCGGAACTCTTTTAAATAACGGGAAGGTTTTCAGAAACATACCGAGGTTGTCGAGGGTTGATCGAATATCTGATTATTTCCGGTATATTCATCTTGTTCCGACCATCCTGCCTATGCTGCCCAAGGTGTCTGTGTTTAGATGGAAGACGTGTATTGCACTACTTAAGTTGGAGCTGGACCTGCTTCTAAAAGCAGTTAATGGAGGTAATTTGTTCGAGGAGTCTGGTGGTAATTGTTTCTGTGTGAGTGTTTTTCAGTTTCAACTCCATCAACACTTCCAGCAACCTGTTGTCTTTTATTATGTATCTTTGAAGTTCTGGGTTTTTCACTCTCAAGAACTGGCTCAAAATCAATAGTATCTCAAACGATGTGTTTGCAAGGTTCAATTCCCCTTTGTATGTATCGTCAAGCCTAAGTGGTCTGCTGTTCCCAATGTTATCGGGAGTTTTAAGGCCATTCAATAAAATCAATAATCGAATGTAATTGAAGCTGATCTCAAAATTTGTAGCAATTTGAGGAAAATGTTCCTTATGATAATAAATAAATCTTGTTAAAAACAAATTGATCCCTAATATTATCTTATAATTTTCATTAATATTATTCAAGTAATAATTAAATGTTTCTCCAAATGATTTAAAAAAGATTTTGTCATCTTCATTGGACTCTAATAATTTCTCAATAAATTCCTTAATCAATTTTTGAATCTCTAAACTTTCATCTTGAGTTATCTCAATTACTTTTGCAAAAATATTCAATATCTCAAAATTTATCTCTAATTTAATCATAGTCATATTTAAACTATTCTCATTAAATAATTTTAATATTTCATGAAAAATCCTTGTATCTAAAAATTTAATAACCATTTTACGGTCATCTGCAATCTTTGAAATATTATTCAAAATTTTCAATTTCACTAATAATGATCCATTATTATTACTTATCAAACTGCAGTATATATTAATCAATTTATCATTTATCTCAAATCTTCCATTCTCAATTAAATCAATGAATTCCTCAGTTTTCCCTTCAGTTTTATATATTTTGCATTGATTAAAATTATCAATATCACAATTTTTCTCCAATATATTCAATATTTCATCCTCAATAAAAATTTTGTTGTTTCCAAAAATACCACCAATTAAATTATTTTTTGTTTTTCCACACTTTTTCACTATATTTTCAATTAGAAAAATAAAACCATCTTCAAATTTCTTTTTGTTTTTTATATTGTTTTTGTTTTTTATTTTTTTGAAATTCAAAAAAATCAACCGTAAATCCCGCTTTTCAAATAATATCTTTATGCTTGAAAATAACTCATCTTCATTGTTTTTATTCAATCGTTCTAATACTAGTAAATTGCCTAAAATCCTAAATATATCTTCAAAAAATACTTCTATTTTTAATCCCATTAACACACTTAATAGTTCATACTTACTAAAAAGCGAATTCACTTGTTCTAATTCATTATTACAAATTAAATTTCCTATTAGTATTAAAATCTGTTTTGTTAACTTTATATTTGTATATTTTTTCTCTTTTATTGGTTCTTTATCCACATTGTTTACCTTTTTCTCAAATTTAATGAAGGCAATCAATGAATCATTTTCTTTAATTATAGACCGCTTATCATCAAAATAATTATCAAAACAATCTTCTTCGTTTGCATTTTCTATTAATTTTGTCTCAGTTTCAGTTTCAGTTTCAGTTTCAGTTTTGGTCTTGGTCTTGGTTTCACTTTCAATTTGGGCTGTTTCAATTTCGATTTTTAAAGTTTTAAACATTGGCTCAAATACTGCATTGTTTATAATTATGAAATTTTTCAATCGGTTATCATTGTACATTAAATTGCTTATCAAATTCAAACTCAAAACCAAAAAATCATATAATATTGAATCAAATTCAATCTCATTTTCAACAGAAATATTATATAACTGAATTAATTTATGAATCAACTTTAATGAAATGTCAATCAGAAAATATTTTAAAAAATAATCCGCAAACTCTTTATCTAATGAAAGGTTGCATGTTATCTTTAAACAAATCTGAATAATGTAATTTTTCTTAAAGCAACCAATTTTTTTAAGATCAAATGATTCATAGTTTGTTTCATAATAATTATTAAGATATGAAATTAAACAATCACATATTTTTCTTTTGTGGTTATTCTTAAACTCAATTTTCTCTTTTATTTCAAAATTACTATTTTGATTATTCTCATTTAATAAAAAATTAAATAAAAATGAAAATAGCTCAGTTTGTAACTCTATTGATAATGTTTTTTGTTTTTCTGTAAATTCTTGTTTATTTTCAAAATTAAAAATCTGCTCCTTCATTAAAAATTTTAGCATATTGCTTATCATACTAGAATTCAATTCGGTGCAAAATTTTAAACAATTCAAAAGTAATTTATTAATATTTAATAATAATGACTTGTTGCAAATATAGAAAACATCTAGGTTATTTTCGATAGAAATATTTTTAACTGTCTCTGAAGTCCTGTTTTCATCACCTACATTATTCATAATGAACCCATCAAGTGAATTTGATTGTAAAATGTTACTATCACCATAATCATCCTCGTTGACAGAAGATATCGATGCTGTATATGATAAAATAGTATTATATCTTCCTTCAAATACACCCTTATAATAATTTAAACTCATTCTTCTTTTTTTGAAATTTACAGGCAGCAAATCCTTTCTTAAAAATTTCAGGGAAAGAATCTTTATGATTGGGTTTAAAGTCTTGATAATATGGTTAGATAATAAAACTTCGTTATTGTTATTTTCTTTAGTTTTAATATCTATTTTTAATATATTGTTCAAAAATAAAATAATTTCTTCTAAGGCATTTATTTTTGATTCAATGCTTTCATTGTCATCACCACTATTATATTCAAAATCAGGAGCTTTTAAATCATTAAACAAATCAAGAAAAAACGAATTTAAAAAATCTATAGTGTTTTTGTTGAAAAAGAGGGTCAGTATCGTATTGGTGACATTTTTATCGTTAAAACTTAAATGGAAAACCAAATTTTTATAAATAAACTCAATTATATTATAATAATAAATTTGCAAAGAGCTTTTTAGTTGATTTTTCTGAAAATAATCACCTTTCTCAAAATCTTTTAGATTATTAAGTAAAATTAAGGAATCATTCAAGTATTTGGAATCTTTAAATAATTTTGAAACATCTTGAAAACTTCTAGAGATTCTCAATAATTCACTTAAAAACCCAAGAAAAGTTTCCATGGACAAAAGATTTAAAAATATTAATCTTTCTTTAGTTTTTAAATTGTATTTTGAAGACTTTAAGAAAGACAGAAATCCTTTAACAATTTCATTAAAGAAACCTAAAATTGAACTAATTAATTTTATAAAAATGTTTTTAGAATCTAATTTTTTCAAAAAAGTGCCCTTTTGATCATCATTTTTAAGAATATTTATAAGAATATCTAAAGAAATTAAAGATCTTATGTAATGTTTTAAGTTTTGATTTGAGAAATTGTGATAAATTGAAGAAAAGTCGTGAAAGTTCATGATTGATTTGGATATTAAAAGCATAAAACCATGAGTTTCAATCAGATCAACTAAATCAAAGTAGGTGATATTAGTTAAAGTTAATTTATTTTGATTTAGACTACTATCAATTTTATTTTTATTATGTAATGTTATTATCTGAAGTATTTCTATTGAAAGCTGTTTAATTTGCAAATTATTTGAAATTAGTAGAGGATATAAAATAGTTAAAAAGCCATTATGAATTAGTAAAGTGAATTTTTGATTTAAAGATAAATTTGAACCAAAAATTAAGAGAATTGATTTGATAATAGATAAAAGTAGAATAAGTAACTTTGTTGGTATCTCTGCTTTTGATGAAAAATTAAAATAATTTAATAATTTTTTTAATAATTTTGAAGATTCAAGGTTTTCAAAAAAATTTTCTTTAAAATTATTCAATTTAAAATTAAAATTTGTATCATCTGAATCCAAAGAGATTGATAAAATGTATTTGAATAAATCTGAGATTGAATTTAAAATCAAAATAATTGTTTCACTCTCAAAAGAACTCAAAGCTGGAATTAAGTAATAAAACAATAATTTAGGAGAGTTGAAAAAAATTATGTGAAGTTCAAGGTTAACTGAAGAGACGATTTTTAAGATTTTTAGTAGTTTTTGATTAGCTAGAATGAATTCATCGTCATTTATATCGGGGATATCATCAGGATGAGAATCATCTTGTATAAATTTTTTTATAGAGCTTTTAGTATATGCTAGTAAATAATGAGAAAATTGGTTATTATCAATTATAGTTTGAAGGAAATGGAAATTGTTTTTCGAGTTTTTTAAACCGTCAAAGGAGTTTAATAGATATAAAAATAGGTGAAAAGAATTTCTGTTTAATTTTTCTTGTAATGTTTGATTACTGTTTCGATTGATTTTAATATAAGAATATTTTAGCAAATGATTTAATAAATTATGTTTCAAGAAATTCAATTTGACAGTTGTTAAACAAGGTATATTATTGGTATTATAAAAATGATTGAGAATATCATTTATAGTGACTACTGTTAAATTTAAGATTTGAATCGAGTTATAGTTGAAAAAATAGGTAAATTTTGAATATAAATCGTCGATATCAACTTTGTGGGAAGGTATTGATTGGATCTTAATTTCTTTGAAATCTTTTTGAAAATCTTTTTGAGAATTGTTTTGCAAACTGTTTTGAGAATCATCTAATAAATTTGGCAGACTGCTGGTTTCCTTTTTAAAAGGATTAAAACTGTTCCTGTATTTTCTTTTTATAGATTTGACAAGAGAATCATCGCTTTCAGATCTGTTTTCAATGATTTTGCTGTTTCTCTTGCCTTCAATGATTTTGCTGTTTCTCTTTCTTTCAACAATCTTGCTGTTTCTTTTGATTTGGGTGATTTTACTGATTGTTTTGCTGGAGCTGTCATTAAGAGTGCTTCTATTTGGCCTAGGATTTGAATCGGTGTGATAATCAATAATATCTTGTTTGATTCTGACTATTAGCTGAGAAAACTCATTCAAATTCACTGCTCTCTTGGAGTTGAAATCAATTGTCATCAAAGAGTTGTAAGGTATTTTGTTCATGTTGAGACTAGAAGCATTTTCTGGTGGCATCTGATAAAAAAGATAAACAGAGGAAAACTAAACTAAAGACTAACAATGACCAAAAAACTGGAGAACTTCGAAAAACTCTCTTTCAAGCTGTCTATAAGTCTTTTCAAGGCTGTTGAAACCATAGGGTCTTATAACAATGCAAAACCAACGAAAAGTTTCACCAAAACTTCTAAGAGACAGCTTTGTGGGAACAGCGCCATCGGCGGAACAATGCGCGGACCAAACAGTCGGTTCTTTTTCCCCGCCAAGCTTCTCTATGCATCTCAACGCGCCATGATATGCTGGTAGCTGCAAATATCAATGATCGCTGCGCCACAGGTGTTTAATCACCAGCGGGAACATGTCTTGTGAGGCACACGTGGTACAAACAGTCACGTGCACAAAACGGTTTTGGACCTCACAGGCTGACTAACAATTAATAAGCGGCTTACCTAACACAACGCAGTTCTGCGGATACGCAGCACAATGCAGTTCGCTGCGGCCAGACTCGAAAAAAAACTGGCTCAACTTCCACAAAGCTGGTAACATTTCTGGAAAATTCAACTGGTGTTTATCTGATTTTGAAATTCTTTTGCTCGATTTATTGTGCTTTTTACTTTCTGAGTCTTTCAGTGTTGTCTTGATGATGTTTATGTTTGTGCTTACCTCTAAAGCTAGTTTTGGTTTACTAAGGTTTTAAGAGTATAACTTTCAAATACACTTACAAATTTGCCTCATATCCCACATCTTGTTTCCCATATCTCTTATAAACAACTCATAAGCCTTTTGTTTTTTTTGCTTTTTTTTTTCATTTTAAAAAGTTTTTCGTTTATCAATAGTTGTTTTTTGTGAAAAATATAAAAAAATAAGAGAAATTAAACTAAGAAAACATTTTTAAAATGTTGAATGACTTTTTCACAAATCTACTTGTCAATTTCAAGAAAAAATTTCCTTGCGACAAAATACTAGCAAGAAGAATTCTCAAATGTGTAATTAATAGCACAATATGTTTAATTCTCTGTTTGAATCCAACTGTTCGCTCAAAATTGGGTGATGAACCATCAATGCTTGCCTTAATCTCAGTTATGGTCCATCCTGGAAGAAGATTTGGTTCAATGATTGAAGGCATAATCTTTTGCACAATTGGTTTGATGTTTGGTAATGCCTGGTCGATATTAGGCAGGTTTATAGCCCAAAGAATCATTGGCTCCGATTTCAAAGATTTGTCTGATGATCAATTGCTATCCTCAAATTATACAAATTATCAACAAGCTTTAGTGGTTTTATCTATCTTTGAAATCATCATGCTTTTCATTCATGGCTGGATGAGAAGCGTCTTTCATAAATTATTTGGTATTGTTTTCCCTTTTTTCTTGGTTGTCCATTTCACTTTCCTATCCAATTTAAATATCCCAGCTTTAACAATGTTGAAGGATTTCACTGTTCCATTTTTTCTCGGAATCTCAATTGGTTTAGTTGTAAACATTTTAATCTTTCCTGAATTTGGCTCATCTTATTTGGGCACCTCAACCATAAATTCACTAAATAACTTGAATTTTACAATTGATAACATTATTTATTTTTTCCTTTTTTTACCAACAAGTATTCAACAAAATTATGACATTAATAATAATCTATACATTGGCTCAATCGACTCTCAATCAAACTCTTTAAATTCATCCAATTTATCAAATCTACTATCTTTAAATAACAATTTCAATAAAAAATTAAATGAAGTCAATTTAGTACTCCAAGATTCAATTTATGAAATCTCTTACTCGTACAACTCCCCATCAGAAATTAAACCTTTATTAAGTTATTTAAATAATTTATCAAATTACATTAATACTTTATTAAACTCCTGTCAATTAGAATTCTCAATTTTTTTAAATGCAATAAACGACAATCAAAACGTTGTTCCAAATGACAAAAAAAACTCAATTGAACCTTTAATTGATTTTTTAAATCAAGTTAAATCTCCAACTGCAAACTTACATGCAAAAATTATCGAGGTTTTCCATCTAATTAAAATCTCAATCTCTTATTCTTACGATGTCAACCTTGATTTATCCACTTTTTCAAATATTTTAAATAAAGACTTTATCTCAAATTTAAATTTAAAGTACAATTTTAATGATAAAAAAAATATTCATAATATCGATTTTGAAAACGAAATTAATGAACTACTAAGACTACTAGCTATCTTTGATCAATCTTGGTCTTTAGCTTTGAAGTCCTTGAGGATTCATTCAATTAATCTGGTTGAAAAAATTAACATGCAAAAAAATGACTGGTTATTACCAAGAAATGAGGCTTTTTTATTATCTTCTTTCTTACTTAATTTTAAAGAATTAACCAATTCAATTTGTTTCATGCTAAGGGAATCCAAGACTATTTTAGATATAAGGTTAAAAAGAGAACAAAAAAAATGGTTTTTTGGCAAAAAAATTTGGTTATCCTTTTTAACAAACAAAAAAATCTTAAAAAATTGGTTCAGTATTCATGACAATCATGTTCAAATAAATGAAAATGCTAGTCTTGTTGGCGACATTAGAGAAAGTGTAAATGAAACTATTCGAAGACGACCTAAAGATCTAGAAGAAAAATTATTATCGTCACTCAAATCAAAAAGTTTTAAAGACTTTGAATCACAAAAAAAAATAATCAAGTTACCCATTTATAATTTATCAAATAAAAGTAAAACTAGTTTTCATATTAATTCAGATCAAAAACCTTCCTCAATAGATAATTCAAAATCTATATTAACAATCCTCAGTGGTTTTCTAAATTTTTTTTCTTTCCTTAAATATTTAAATCCAAATTACCAAGTCTTATTAATTAAAAAATTTAATAATAAATATCATCATCACATTTTGTTTGGATTTCAAGTAGTCATGGCATTGATGTTAGCCTCTTTTCCTATGTTTATTCCGGAGTCAAGACACTGGTATGTTGATATTAAAGGAGCTTGGATTGGGTTTGTTTGTATTTTAACTTTAGAACCTTCAGTTGGTGGCACTTTTTTTGTTTTCTTTTTGAGAGGAGTTGGCTGTATATTAGGAGCCTTTTGGGGATATGTATCCTATGTTTCTGCATATAATCAAAGATACCCTGTGGTGGAGGTAATTGTAACTATTATTGGCGCAATTCCTGGATTTTATTATTTTCTTGGAACTGCATATGTGAAGGCTGCAATCATTGGTGTTATTTCAATATATATTGTTTTACTATCAAGTGCTCTTCCAGGATCAGATGGATCAATTGAAAGAAATTTTGGGTTAAGATGTTTAGCAGTCGGTTATGGTGGGATCATTGGATTAATTTCTAATATTGTAGTTTTCCCAGTTATAGCTAAAAATGAAATGATCGTTGAATTGGCTTTTGCTATTGGTGCATGTGGAAAATTGGAATTGTTATATGCATCGTCACTAGAAGGAGAATATACACCCATTGCATTATCAGATGAAAGATTTGAAAAATTTTCAATAATATCTAAAGAGATTAAAGAATCGATATCTAGAGCAGAATCATATAAATCAGCAGCAAAGAGAGAGCCGGATAAGGGAGATTTTAAAAAAAATGAAAAAGTGTTTACAGAGATTATTTTTGTGTTGAGGCAAATTGTGTCTAGAATGGATAATATTACAATGATTAGAAGACATTATGGATCTTCTATTATTGAAGGAATCAATGATATTGCATATCCATATAGAAGACAGATTGTGGGATCAATCCACAATTGTTATAAGGCTGTTCAATTGGCATTATTGACTAAACAACCATTACCACAATATTTACCAAGTCCAAGAGTTGCACATAGAAGACTTATTAAAGTGGTCAGGGAAAAATTATTTAAAGAATATAAGTTAAGTCGTGAGGAAGAAGAAAAAAGAACTGGGAAGCAAAAGGAAAAACAAAAGGAAAAGGAAAAGGAAAAGGAAAAGGAAAAGAAAAAAAAGCATTCAGGATATATTATTTCTAGTTTGAACTCATTAAATTTAAATGATAACAGTAAAACAGTGTCATCTAAGTCAAGTTCCAATTCCAATTCCAATTCCAATTTCGATTCTGATTCTGATTCTGATTCTGATTCTGATTCTGATTCTGATTCTGGTTCTGATTCTGATTCTGATTCTGATTCTGGTAATTTACATTTTGAAGTTAATAAAAAGAAAAATCCAAATAGAAAGGGAAATTCAAATAGTTCAAGTGATGATAACATTGGGCTAAGTAGAACAATTGAAAAACTTAGTACATTTCCAGGTAATGAAGGTATAAATATATTAGAGCAGAAATTTACTGGATGGAGCGCTTCTAGTGCTGGAACTGTTGAAATAATTGAATATATTGAAGAACTAATTGAATTAGCAAAAATATTAGTTGGCGTAAATGAATTTAAATATGGATTCTTAAGTCGACCATTATATGAAGAGTGGGCAATTGATACAATTATGAGTTACAATAATAAATTTAATAATATTGGGAACCTGGAGAATTGTACACAAAATGCAAGAAAACTGGAAAAGAAATCATTAGAGAACGAAAAAGGAAAGGAAAAGGAAGAAGAAGCAGATGGAATAAACAATAGCGATAAGAAAATCGGAGAAGAAAAAGACGATCAAGTGCAGTATGGAAATGATAAAAATGAAGCTAAGGAATCAAGTAGCAGCCTGGAAGATGAGCTGGAAAAAAACGATAAGGTTGATGAAGATGATGCGAACATTCGAAGATTTGATGGGCCTGGAACTAGCCATGCAGTCAAAGGATTTAGAGACAGGAAAATGAGTACTGCATCAATAAATAGCGACTTCAGCACTGATTTTGTGCATCGTATTTATTCGATTGGAGCTGGTGATAAAATCGGAGTTCAAAGTGAACTATACAAAGCACCAAGCAAGATGAGCAACACCTCATTCTTGTCAGAAAATGAAGACGAAAGCGAGGAAGATATCGAAGTTGGTGGAGACAAACAAGCTGAAAGAACTAGGAAAGAAGATCAGACTGGAGAAAAGAGTGGTAAAAGCAAAAAAGGCCAAAGAACAGAAAAAAAAAGTGGAGATGACCCCAAGGACGACGAGTTGCCTTTGGCTTTGCAAAGAGTGATGACGAGAACAGCAAACTTGCGAGAGTACTATCGCAGCTGAAGTGTATAAGTAGTGTAGCCTGAATAGAATGGATCTTTTTGTATTATATTGCATCTTATTGTCTCTTCTTTTTGTCCTCTTCCTCGAACCTTATCAGCTCTCGGCTGAACGCGCGATTGGTCCATTTCAGCGTTTGATAACAAGCTGATGGAGAACATCGCAGTGTTGAAGACTCCCTAGTGTTTTGCTATCTTCCCACTTCTTCTGCCACTTAGCAATGCTTCGCTACAGAACTGCTGGATGCCTTTCTTTGGAAGCAGCTATTCGACTGCCTGCTTCCCCCAGAGCCATCAGCTACAGATCGCCTCTCAGCCGTAGCTCGAGTGTGTATACTAGGTACTTCTCCAAGCTCACCAATGGTGATAACGACAACGAGCAGAACCACAATCCCCATGAGACTAAACAACAGAGCGAAAGCGAGTCCAACAACAAACCCACAGACACCAAACGTGCGAAAGACCAGGCCAGAACAACTCCAACCAGCGAATATGCGAATAACCAGAAAATGAGCTTCAGACAGCTTGCATATATCTCAACACAGGAGTTTTTGAAGAAAAATGGGTTTCGTGATAATAATGATCCGGGAAAGATTCACGAAGACAACTATCCCAAGCACCATCACAACTATATAAAGGCTGCTCATACTCCTCCCACAAATTCTGACATTCATGGACCATCAAATACGTCCTCAAATCACAACCATTTTCCATCATCTACAGCTTTTAGCCATAATTACAATTTGTACGATTCCAATTCTATAGGAAATCAAAACGATCTTAAACCGCAGCATGAAAAAATCACTGAAATCGAACTCGTTAAAGTTCCCAATCCCAAAGAATTGAAAAACTACTTGGACAGTTATATTATTGGGCAAAACCATGGGAAAAAAGTGATGTCGGTGGGTGTTTACAATCACTATATGAGAATTAACGACAGAGCAAAACGATTGCATTTATTGCATTTAAAAGAAAAAGAAAAATTCAATAGCCAACATGAACTAAGACCTTTAGAATCCAGAGGTGGTATCCCAAGCGAAATTCAGCAATCGAATTTTGCTGTTCCCCAAGTTTCTATAAACGAGCTAAATTACGATCAAGACTTGCAAGAAGAAATACCCGAAATCGAAAAATCCAATATATTAATGCTAGGTCCAAGTGGTTCAGGCAAAACGTTAATAGCCAAAACTTTATCAAAAATTCTCGACATTCCCTTTGTTATAACAGACTGCACCTCGTTAACCCAAGCTGGATACATAGGAGATGATGTTGAGTCCAGCATTGAAAAGTTGCTCATAAATTCAAGCTATGATTTGAAAAAAGCTGAAAAGGGCATTATTGTCCTAGATGAGTTTGATAAATTATCAAGAAAAGAGGTTTCAAGAGGCACCAAAGATGTTGGTGGTGAGGGTGTTCAGCAAGCTTTGCTAAAACTAGTCGAGGGATCGACTGTTACAGTGAATGTTAAAAAGCCAGTTTCTGATAAAGACAAAAGCTGTTCATCGCTAGGCAAAAGTCCATTGAGCCCAGACAAAGCCAATGAGACCTACATGGTTGACACATCTAACATATTGTTTATCTTGATGGGTGCGTTTGTCGGTTTGGATAAATTCGTTGCAAAGAGATTTCAGAAGTCGAATTTTGGCTTTCAAATTGAAAACGATTTCCATGAAAATGAACAAGAAATAGGTGACAGTTCTGGTTCAGATGACAATGCAAGCATAATATCTGAGCTTTACGAAAACTCAGGAAAAGAAACACAACTCCAACAAGTAGAACTAAGAAATGGCAAAAAGGTCAATGCATTGGAGCTCGTCACTCCTGATGACTTGGTTAAATATGGAATTGTGCCTGAGTTGGTTGGGCGTATTCCAATAATAACCAGCTTGGATCCTCTAACAAAAAAAGACTTGCTCCGAATCCTTACAGAGCCCAAAAACAGTCTATTGAAACAGTACGAATACAAATTCAAGATGTTTGGGGTCAAACTAGCTATCACTAGCAAAGCCTTGGAGGCAATTGCAGAGCTTGCTATGAAAAATGGCACTGGCGCCAGAGGCCTTCGAGGTATCATGGAGAAGCTTCTCTTGGATATCAACTACGAGTCGCCAGATAGTGGCATCAAGTACGTTTTGATCAACAACCAGGCCATACTTGACTTCATCGCCGACGAGAACAGTGGTTACAGAGGCAGCTTCAGTCCAGAATACTACTCGAGAGGACAGATCTACCAGTTTTTGGATAAAATCAAAGGAGAAGATGAGGAGTTGTACTTCAGAATCAGCGACGAGTTCCAGGTGATGGAGTCTGCTTTGGACAAGGAAAGGCACAAAGAAAAAAAGAGAGAAGCAGCTTCTGGCTAGGGCAAGTATATAGCATATTTCTGCTTCTGTTTCCAGCAACTCTTCTACGTAGTTTCAATCGACACCAAAAGCACCAGCTCCAGCACCAAAAGCACCAAGGGAGCCGTTTTAAAGGCGTTCTCCTATTCGGGCTGTGGTTCACAGCTTATCAGCGCCAGAGCTGGATTACAGACCAAGATTAACAGACCAAAGCTGCAAGATTGCAAGATTGCCAGTCATTGCCATCGACACAATGGCTTCATACTCCTCACACCCCTCGTCCTTGTTGTTCCAGAATAGGTTGAGGATCAAGTTGAAAATGGCCATCAGCAAGCTCCAGTTCGTGCAGAGCAAGAAGGTCGCCATAACCAAACAGCAGAGAAGAAACATGGCAGAGCTCTTGAAACAGGAGAAAGAGCAGAGCTGCAGAATCAGGGTCGAAAACATAATCAGGGAAGATGTCTATATTGAATTGTTGGAATATCTAGAGTTGTACTGTGAGTTGTTGTTGGCCCGAATAAGCTTGTTGGATTCTTACGCTTTGACCACCAATCCAAACGTCCATGATAACAACACAAAAAATGTCAATGGCACACACGAAATCCACAAGGATGCAAGTCTCGAGGAGGCATTAAAGGTTGTGATATATTGTGCAAATCACACTGAAATCAAAGAATTGTTCAACTTGAAGGAAATTTTTGTCCATAAATTTGGCTTGGAATTCGCTAAAAGTGCCTTGGAAAATAAGAATGATTGTATCCCTGATAAAATTGTCACCAGAACCTTGAATAAGTCTCCTTCTCCAGAATTAGTGTCCTTGTATCTAAAAGAAATTGCGAGAGCTTACAACGTGCCCTTTTCTGAATTGTCTGACAATGAACAAGAGGCAGTACAAGAACCTGATTCAAAAGGCCAAAACCAAAAAACGCTTAATCCAAAACTTGAAGAGATCCAAAATCTTGCCCCTACTCCAACTTCAAAACACGAAAAGTCTGGAAAAAAAGTAGAGGAGGACGAAATTGATGTTCTAAAAAAAAGATTTGCTGCTTTGAAAAGGATTCCAAAGTGAATAGACCAACCATGATTCAAAAGAGATATTTTGTTGTCTTTTGAAAATGCTGAAAACTAGAAAAAATTTATTTAGAACAGGTTTCATATATATAGCATATATAAACAAAAACAAAAGGAAACAATTTATCATTTAAAGAAAAAATAAAAAAATAAAAAATAAAAACATAAAGAAATAGAAAAATAAAAACAAACAAGAATAAAATGAAATGAAATGAAATTCAATATCTAACAATCAAAGTGTAATAATAATCAAAAAGAACGACAATCATCAGTAAAAGCATAAAAAGTACAAATTAAGTATAAAAAAATAAAGTTCAAAAAAATAAAGTACAAAACAGTCAAAATTAAAAATAGTTTGCAATAATTTGCAATAGTTTGCTATCTTTTGCCATACTTCACATGTTTTCCATGTTTTCCATGTTTTGCCATATAATTATTCATCAATTCATTAAACTAATCTTCATTGTCTTCGGTTCCAGAGAAATTAAAGATATCCTCAAATTCATATCTATCTTCATTTTTGACCTCATCATTTCCCATTGGAAAATCTATAGCATCAATATTGTTTTCCTCGATTGCTTTGTTTTTTTTGATATTGGCGCCATCGTCCAATGTTTCTTCAGACTTTCTTTTTGATCGATTAATCTGGGTATCTATATACATTCTTTCTTCAGGAGGAGTAGGCATGGTTGGTAACAATGACGATTTAATTGCCGAAACCTGTTTGAATGTCGATCTGATTGCCTGCGTTGTAACACTTGCAGTCCAAACATAATTTTGTTTATTTGCACTATCGTTTCTTCCCACTGACACTGGAACGGCTAAACCCTGGTTAACACCATTAATCATAAACAAGTTTGGAGATAATTTAGGTGACATCAATGATCTTGCTATGTTTGTAGATTCACCATTACTGTTAAAAGAGTTGCCGGTCACGTCTCTAAGAATCAATGACTCAGGTCTAATTGTTGTTATTCCATTGGAAACACCATTAAGACCATCCATCATATCATTGATATTAAAATCCTCGCTGGTTATTTTATTGATTGTTTCATCATAATCTTGATCAGATAACTCCAAAGTCCGGGAAAGTGTCATCAAAAAATACTTCTCCGGATTGGTTTTCTCTAATTTAGCCCTGTTAAGTTTTTCCGCTTCACTTTCCTTTCGAATCGATTCTTCTCTAGTTAATGTTTCCACATCTTCCTTTAACAACTGAATTTTAGGTAAACTATTGTTGCTGATACTTGGAGGATTACTCATTGAATTTAGAGTGAGTGTCTCAACTTTTATATTTGGTGTACTATTCAAATTATTAGCTGCAGGAGTTTGTCCAGGAAACTCAGAAGGTGTCTGGATTTTTGCAATGTTTACATTTGGGTTTTGTTCATTATAATTATCATGAGGATTTGATTCCACATTAACCGATGAGCCATCAGAAGGTAAATTTCGATTCACTAATTTGGGTGTTTTACTTTTATTGGTATTAGGCATTTTTCTTCTTTTGTTTGGCGATACCAGTAGCTTTCGAGGCTGTGTAATTGGAGTAGCTATGCGAGAAGTAGAAAATTGGTCATAAACTTGAGGTGAAATAACATTTTGTGGGGAGTTCTTAAATTGATTGTTTATTATTTCCGCTTTTACTGTAGATAATTGATTTGATGAAATCAAATTCTGATTACTTCTTATGATATTCATAGGAACTGATTGGGGAGACAACAGAGAAGATTGTTGATTCACAATTGGTGAAACATGGTTTTGATTTAATTGATTAGCTTGCAAATTCGTTTTTGAAGTGTTATCAAGTCCCATTATTGATTGTTGGTTTTGTGCAGTGATGTGAGCAAAATTCGGGTTTGGCATTTGATTTGGCATTTGGGTTTGCATTTGATTTGGCATTTGGGTTTGCATTTGATTTGGCATTTGGGTTTGCATTTGATTTGGCATTTGATTTGGTGTTTGATTTGGTGTTTGATTTGGCATTTGAGTTTGCATTTGGGTTTGCATTTGGTTCTTATTAGCAATAGAAAGATTCAGAGAGGCCTTTTGATTTTCGATTTGAGCTTGGGCCTGTATTCGCAGTTGCATCTGTTCCTTATGCAACAAATATCCATTATGAAATTTCTTAATATCATTAAAAAGCAAAGAAATTTGATTTTGATTCAAAATAGACTTCTTCTCTTTAGCTAGAGTTTGACAGAATTCTATAGTTCTTTTTTTCATTAAAAAAAACTCTTCCAATAGCTTTTCATCGTTTGTTTCAAAAAAATGTTGTTTATGAAGTTTCTCACATTCTTGGTAATTTCCATACATTGTTCGAAAAATATTCCCGTACTTTGGCAAAAACTCAAGGGAATGATATTCTAATTTTGGGATCTGGATTCTGTCAACTTTTTGTTTGATGAGATTATATCTTTCTTTCATCTTTTCTAAATTACCATTTCTTTGATTCAATGATAGTGTAGAATTTAAAGGACTAATATTACTTAAAGATGTTTGAGATTTAGAAATATTTGTTTTTGAAAAAGCTTGATCCCGATTATTATGACTGGTATTGGCATTAGTAATAGTAATACTATTGTTATTATCAGCATTGGCATTGGCATTGGCATTGATATTAGTATTAGTATTAGTATTAGTATTAGTATTATTATTATTGTTGTTGTTGTTGTTGTTATTATTATTAGAAGTGATATTATAATTGTTATTATTATTAGAAGTGATATTATAATTGTTATTATTATTAGCGTTAGCGTTAGCGTTAGTATTAGTATTATTGTTATTGTTATTAATATTAATATTAGTATTAACATTATTATTATTATTAGCATTGTTGTTATTATTATTAACGTTATTATTGTTATTAGCATTATTATTGTTATTATTGTTATTGGTGTTAGCATTATTATTAGTATTATTATTATTACCATTGGTAGTAGTAGGAAAATTAGTAGCATTAGTGTTAATGGCAGTGCTATTATTATTGATATTATTGCTAGATATAGCTGTAACGTTATTAGTAGAATTAGTAGAATCATTATTTCTGTCCAAATTGTTATTGTTCAAATCGTTATTTACCGAAAGATTGGTAGATTGCTGTAAATTTCCTCTCGGACCTGATTCAAATAAATTAGTGTGAAACGCCTGAAGTTTGCCTTGAATGTAAAAGCGAATAAAATCTTTCTTGGAAGTATTTTTAAATTGCTCAAAATTGTTTCTTTGTTGAAGTATCCAAGATTTTTCTGCTTCTTCCTCACACCTTTTATAAAAACTAAGCAAATTATTATCAGCTCGATTGATGGTAGGTCTGTTAGTAGCATTATTAGAAATAGAGGAACCAGTAGAGTTGGAATTAAAATTTGCATTTGCATTTTTATTTGAATTAGAGTTAGAGTTAGCGTTGTTACTATTATTATTACTGCTAGTGTTATTATTTCCATTACTATTGGTATTGTTAATATTAGCATTGGTGTTATTATTATTACTATTAGCGTTAGCGTTAGTATTGTTATTACCATTATTATTATTATTAGCATTGGCGGTATTATTAGTATTAGTATTGGAATTACCATTATTGCCGGTATTAACAGCAGCGATACCAGTAGTTTTAATACCAGTAGTAGTGGTGTCATTACCAGTATTATTATTGTTATTATTGTTATTATTGTTGTTATTGTTGTTATTGTTGTTATTGTTATTATGTCTATTAATTTTACCGCCAGTATTATCGCTATTACTGTTTTTATTATTGATAATATTAGAGTTATTAATATTATTCAGAGAAATTGATTTGTCATTATTTGTAAAGTTCTGAGATTTACTTTTCTCAAAACCTTTGATAGTGATTTCATTTTTCATAGGTTTAGATTTGAGATCTTTTTCGTTGATAATTTTTGATTTGGGAGAGATATTGGAAGCGTGTGAGAGAGGATCGTTTGCTGGTTTGAGTGATTTTTGATCAATTATCATTGTAGTATTTCTTGGGCTGATTGAAGTATTGTTGAGAATGAGAGGGCTGTTATTTGGGATTATTGAAGTATTATTTGAGATCATTGGGCTGTTATTGGGTTGAACAGAAGGGGGAGGTTGTAATTTTTGTTGGTTTTGTGCTAGAGATGGGATTTGTAGACCTGAGTTTTCAAGTTGATTTTTGGTTTTAAGTTGGACTTGGGATTGTAGATGGGGATTGAAAGCAGCATTTTTTTTAATTGATTCTTGGAACAATAAAAAATTGCCTCGAATTATTGCAGAGATCTTTTTTTTGGAGCTGTCCATGGTAACAGGTTTGATGGTGGAAAGTAGAGTATTCCACAGATCTATTTCAGGAGAAATTTCGTATTTTTCTTTGATTTCTGAGGAGATTTTTGATTTTAAGAAATTTTTAAGAAGAAATTCGTTGTAAATAGAGGCAGCAAAATCATTTTGAAATTGAGTGTTGTTGTTGTTGTTATTGTTATTGTTATTGTTATTGTTATTGTTATTGATTGGTTGATTCATGGGAGAATTTTGGATTGCAATTGGATTTGGATTTGGATTTTGGATTAGATTTGGATTACGGATTTGAGATTGATTTTGGGAGAATGGGTTGTTGTTGTTATTGGAAGTGTTGTTGTTGTTGTTGTTGGGAGTATTGTTGGCGGTATTACCAAGTGCATTTGGATTCATATTTGGGCTTATATTCAATGGAATATTTTGGTTATTCAATTGATTGTTATTGTTGTTATTGTTGTTATTGTTGTTATTGTTGTTATTATTATTATTATTATTGTTATTGTTATTGTTATTGTTATTGGTATTATTGTTATTGGTGTTATTGTTATTGGTGTTATTGTTATTGGTGTTATTATAAAGCTGCAGTCGGGAAAGGTATTGAATAAATTGTGACAAGTTAGTTTTATAGGCTTCTATTGTAGAGCAGCCTGAAAAATATCCTTCTTCACGTTTTTTAACAAGTTCAGCTAAATACTGGGGAGATCTTAATTTATCAGGTTTGATTATGGATAGGACTAATTTTATGAGCTTTTCAATGTTTAAACGTCTTTCTTCAGTACTGTACTGTTTTTGCCATTCAAATTTATAAGGTTGATTTCTGGCAGCAGCTAGTCTAAAGTTTTTGATTTTCAAGGGATGTATATTTCTTGCTTGTTGTAGATTTTGAGGACCAATGTTTGTGTTGTTTACGTTAGATAAGTTGTTTGGGTTGTTTTGGTTGTTTTGGTTGTTTTGGTTGTTTTGGTTGTTTTGGTTGTTTTGGTTGTTTTGGTTGGTATTGGTACTGTTGTTTGAGTTTCTGGAGTTGTTGGAGTTGTTATTATTCATAGCAACCATGCTGTTGATGTTGTTGATATTGTTCATGTTGAGATTGCTGAGATTGTTCATGTTGATGCCGTTGATGTTATTGATGCCATTAATATTGTTCATGGCCATATTATTGATATTTTGAAGGTTTGTGAGGTTGATATTATTCATGTTGTTGTTCATGTTCATGTTCATATTCATGTTCATGTTGTTGCCCATATTGTTCATATTCATATTATTTCCCATGCTGTTCATGCCGTTCATGTTGGGGATGTTTCCCATATTGCCCATGTTAGGGATGTTGTTCATGTTGTTCATATTGTTCATGTTGTTCATATTGTTCATGTTGTTCATGTTCATATTGGCCATGTTGTTCATGTTCATGTTGTTGCCCATGCTGTTCATGTTATTCATGTTTAGATTGCCCATGTTCATGCTGTTCATGTTGAGGTTGTTTAGATTTATGTTTGATAGGTTGTTCATGTTGACAGCATTTGGGTTGATCATTGAGATGGGGATATTCGAAGACTGTTGAATCTGGTTGGGATTGCCAGAACGAGGAATGTTTTGTTGGTTGTCCATTTTAATTGAGCATACAAGGGAAGAGAGTAAAGGTGGAAAAGGGTATGAGCTGAATGGTAGACGATGAGATTAAAAGAGAAGAGGAGAGAAAAAAAATAAAAAAGTAGAGTATTTGATAAATGGGGATTGCAAATCAGCTAAAAGGAAACAAAAATCAGTGATTAGTGATCAAGGAGGTGAGGTGAGACAGAGTAAGCAAAGCAAAACTGTGAAGGGAAGCTGAAGCCAGATGAGCTATAGAACAGCAATAAAGGGCCAGGGCAGCAGCAGCAGCAGCAGCAGAGGAAGAAGAGACAGAGGCAGAAGAAACAGCAGAGACAGCAGAAGAAACAAAAAGAGAACTGCTGGAAGGAAGGTGAGGTTGGAAAATGAGGTCTTTAAAGGCGGAACAGGGCTGTGGAGAGCTAGACTCGAGGACGTGAACTTGGACAGCAGAGGGAAAAGAAAGCTTTCGACGGTAGAGAACGGTACCTGTGGTGTGTGTGCTGCTTTTGCTTCTTTTGCTTCCTTTGCTTCTTCTTTTGCTTCTTTTTCTTCTTCTTTTTCTTCTTCTTCTCCTTCTTCTGCTGTTGCTGTTGCTGCTTTGTCTCGTCCCCCAGAAGCAGCAGCAAATTCCCGACGCCGGCCGCAGAAGAGCCACGGCTGTGGGTTGCTGCGGGTGCGTGATTCCCGATTGGGCAGTGGTTACCAGCATTACGGTTGCAGGTTTACGGTGATGTTCGTGTGCGGCTATTTACGAACACGCCACTGGCTGATCGGAAGGCTCTGGAGCTTCGAAATCTTGCGTTTGATGTAGAAGATGTAGAGGAGGAATCCCAAAGAGACACAGAGCATGTTCATCGAGTAGTAGCCATCGCTTTTGATGACACAGCTCCCATCCACCTCCTGTTCACACACGTCCTTCATTGCTTTGCTGGAGCAGCTGGGGATGCTGTGCTCGGCTATCTCGTTTTTAAACACCTCCAATTTCTCGTTGATGCTGAAATTGTCTGAGTAATTTGTCTTAAACTGTTCAATGCTCCTTTTGGAATCCTTCAAATCGTCCAATCCCTCCATATCCAACCCGAACTTACGGTTCAAGTACTGGACAAATTTTGTTTCATCAAATTTAGTAAATTTCTTCTCCAACACCTGAATCTTCGGGTTATTCAATACCAACTTTAAATAGTTTTTCAAGTATTTGAACTCGACGGTTTTCGGCAAGCAAATCGACATCGTCAACTGGTCAATCATTTTGTAAATGAAAAACTTTGGCCATGTTCCACCCAAATTGGATAGTGTGTTTAATGTTGTCATATACGTCCCTCCAATAACCGGATCCGCTATTTTGGTATGAAACCCACAAAGACACACAAACTGAATAGTAGACATGAACGATCCAAATAGATGATTTAGAATGACTATCAAAAAATAGCTGAATGTGATCTTCCCATTTTTAGGAAACTTCAAAACAATAAGTTGGCTGAAGATTCCAGAAACCAATCTCCCCAAATACCCAATCATCCATTGATTCAACGGTCTGTCATTGCGCGTCCATTTGGCTACATAATACCCAAAGATTATCTCAAATGGAAAATCAATTAACGTAGTCAATGCCAAATCTTCTTTTGAGAATCCCTTTTCAAGCAACTTCAAACTGGTGGCTGATTCATTCACCTGAAACCCAATTTTCGAAATCAATAAGATTATCATAAACTCTTGAACGTTTTTTAACTTGATAACTTTATACATTGCTACATATACTTTTTTAAATGCATTCCAACTATTATTATCATTATCATTATCGTTATTACTATTACTATTATTATCTTTATTATTATCAAGATCGTTATTATTAATAAGAGCGATATCATTAATAAGACCATTATCATTATAATCACTATTCATATGATCATCCTTTTTGGAAAGAAATAGTAAATGCTCCGGTGTCTCAGGAACATAAAACACAACAACTGTAACCAAAATATAAACTACTCCCCAAAAGATCAAATACCCATCCAATTCAACCAATCCGTAATCTTGAGGAATCTTCCGGAAATATCTATTCATCAAGTCCTTTGAATTAAGAGCCAAAAATATCGTAAACGACATAAAATACCCTATGTTCAACCCAATAGTCTGTGCTGTTGACGCGAAACTCAAACAGGTAGGTGACAATATTGTCAAGGCCCACCCGTCAACCGCTATGTCTTGTGTTGCACATAATGTGATTAAAATCAAAAAGAAAAATGTAATTTTGAACAAATTCAAATTCAAATCGTCGAAATAATAGTTGATATTCAACCCCAACAAGATTAACAAAAACCCTGTAACAAACTGGATTGGTATGATCCATGACTTTCTTCTGCCAATACTTGTCCAATAAAAGGAATCCACCAATGGTGACCATAGTAGTTTCAATGAATATGGGTATGAAGCCAATGAAAAGATTCCCACTTGAGAATACGACAAGTTTGAGGATTTCAAAAGAAAGGGAATCGACCCAAATGCTAGCCCACTGGGGATGCCCTGTAAGATGTATAGTACAACTAGTAAGAAAAAAGCTGGATAATCGATTCTCGTTAAAGTGTCATGAGTTGGCGGTTTGTTTAAAGAGCCTGATGGTGATGGTAAAAGTGTGGGTGACTTTGGCAACGATAAGCTTGGAGATGGAGGTGCATTGGAAGAAGATATTCTTTTGTGGTGGACATAGTTTTCATCAGACTGCAGCGAGTTTGAGTTAACATACAATGGGAGCAATTCAATATCGTCGCGAGTATCCCTTAGATTCACCATTTTCCATTACTGGAGGCTTTGAGTATTGCAATAGAAGTTTTTTCTTAAACTGCTGTCAAAACGCAAATCTGGGTCGGTGCGCGGGGACTCCTCGGGACAAGAAAAGCTTTATGGGAGCATATTCGGGACCATCGCCTACGGAGTTTTGTTAGTTTCGTTCAATTCTTTGTTCATTAGAGAGAAAAGTAAGAATAATTAAATAATTAAATAAATAATAAAAATATATAGGGCGGAATATAGATGTATTGGGTTTTTATTTTTTTTCCAAGCTCTTATTTGTCTGAGAGTTTAGTACTTTTAGTACTTCTTGTATTTTGGGTAGAGAGATTTAAACAAGAGGCCATCCACAAGAACTGCACCAGTTAAGATTGCAGCATAGACATTGAGAACATCGTCGGGAATTCTTCTAATCCTTGCTCTTTCATGGTAAGCAAAGATACCACCAGCTATAGCGCCTATGGTTAGAATGGATTGAGTAGCAACAATGGGGTTTTTAAGTTCTTCAGTGATGGTGTAAGCAGCATTTGAGGTTTTGTTGAAAAGATATTCGAAAAATCTTGCAATTGAGGATTTAGTCTCTTTGATTTTTTTCTTTTGATCGTCAGATAGATTTGAGTTGATTGATTTCCTTAACTTATCTTTAGCGTGAGAAAGATCGTTTTGGAGATCGTTTTGAAGGTTATTTAAATTTTGGTTGAAATTTTGGTTTGAATTTTGATTTGAATTTGGGTTATCATTATCAGATACACCAGGGGCACTAGCAGCGACTTCAGCGTATGTGGACATTTTTAGTAATTGAAAAGAAGTAGTATGAGTTAATAGATATAACTTTGGAAGAAGGAATAATTGGGTAGATAGATTGTTGTGTATTAAAGAAAAAGAAGAAAAAAGAAGAAAAAAATGTATTCTTTTGTATTCTTTTGTATTCTTTTGTATTAATTTGTATTAATTTGTGCTGATTTGTATGGAATCAAAGGGTAGCAATGTTAGAGCGTGATGAGAAATGTCATTGGCTGGTGAAAGGTGGGTTGCTATGTAGTGTGAGATTGCAAGTGTTTTGTGGGATAAGATTTGTGAGAGGTAGTGTTAATGGGCATCAGATACAAGGGGGGGGGGGGGGGGGGGGGGGTAGACGGCAGTGGTTGATTATATGATTTCATTTTATTTTGTTTTATTTTGTTTTAATTGATTTTAATTCATTTCAGATGAAGAAGTTGCTACCAATATAATTGCCAGAGGCGTGAGATCGAGAGAGTATTGGTTCATCATTCTTTTGAATTGCTGTGGGAGATCATAACCAGCAATGGTATTTTAAATACAATTGCCATTATCATTTCAATTACCATAATCATTTCAATTACTATCACTATTGAACATTATAATTACTATTACTATTACAATTTCATTTTCATTTTCATTTTCATTAAAACTTGTCCAAAACAATTGTAGTGGTAAAGAAGCAAAAGAAGGAAAGAAAGTTGTGGTCGACGCGGTTGTACGCAAGAGTCTGCGGCAGATGCGGCAGATGGAGTGACAGATTTACCCACCGTGAAATATTTCTACAGATCATTTTAAGAGAACAAGTAGAGTATATTAGGGTATTCTATATAATACTGTATATAGTAGGGTATAATATTGTATAATATCATATATAGCTAATGATATAGATTAAGATTGAAGAATCTTGGAAAGATGTAAATTAAAAACCAACTGAGATAACCGAATAGTAAACCAAACAATTTTTCATATACTGAGTGGAAATAGATAGAAGTTATGAGCAACATAAAGTACCATAGAGAAAGGAGCAAAAAGGTCAAGGAGAGGGAGTTTTTAGATAGTTGAAATAGTAGGTTTGTAATTGATTTATCTTTATTATTTATCTGATTAGTTTTATTGTTATTGTTATTGTTAATACTGTCATTATCTTTTAATTTTTGGTCAATGTTTTTATTCAATTTCAAGTAATCAATTAGACTAGCAAAGTAGTAATTGTTTGAATTTTGATAAATGAAATCATTCAAATAGATTGATAAATTTGGCAATAACTCAAAGATCAAAAACAAAGAAGAATGAACCAATAGAAAAACATGGCCAGATGGATCATGGCCCCCCTTCCAGCTCCCACCAATTCTTCTGCAAAGTGCAGAGGACGTGAAACCCTCAAGTGGAAGGTTCTCAGTGTCGATGTTGAGTCCATCAGCTGGATTGTTGTTTTTGATTATTTTGTAGTCCAATTGGGGAAAGACGAGTTGTTCCCTTAGGCTTGGATATCTTCCGAGTATTTTTTGGAACTTTGAGTCAAGCGAGTTGATGTCGTGGCACTTGCCGCCGGTTAGAATGAAGATCTTGTCCATGATGGGCTTGCCAAAAAACCACTGGGTGAAAAAGTACCAATACAAGGTGGTTAGAATGTATCTTTTGATGGAGCTGGTGAAGATGCGCCAGAGAATGGCGTTTTTGTTGTTTGTTTTGCGCGTTGCGTCCAACTTGGCCAAGTGGACAGACTGCAAGAGCATCAACAGGACGAGATTGAAGAGGTAGATAAAGGTATTCCAGAACCAGCCATTCTTGACAAAGACAAGGTTGATAAAGTTTTTCTTGTTCCTGAAAAAGGAGCTGAACAACGAGTGCTCCACAGCAGCAGGCTCGCTGAGCGAGAGAAGCTGACCCACCACAAGCACCACAGGAAAGCTGGCAACAACCACAAACTCGAACAAGCTGAGCCTGAGGTGGTTGCGAAGGAAGTTGTTGAGCTGCAAGAGCCGGAACCAGTGTCGTTCGTACACATCTGAGTTAGCCATTTTTGCTTCGTGGGGTTGTGTGGGTGGTGCTGCTCCTCTGCCCCCTCTTATACCCCCTGCCGTGCACCTGACCCGCACGTGCTGCGTGCCTCCCGTGCTGCTTCTGCTGCGTGTGTCTCCTCTACTGCACGTGCTTCCCTGCTGCTGCCGCTGCTGCTACTCGGTGCTCATTTCTGTGCTGCCTCTGCCGCTGCGTGACCTCTTCTTGCATCTTTTGTTTGTTTACCTCTCGCCCGTTTGGGCTGTTTGTTTACTTTTCCATGCAATAAATATTCATCCACCTTTTCTCACTCTTTTGCGTCTGCCACCTTTGCTTCTCTTCCTGCTTTTGCTTCTCGTTCTGCTCCACTCCACAATGCCCAAGAAATCCAACATCAAGATCATAGAGTTTCTCACTGGCCGTATCTATCTCGGTGCCTATGACTCCCCTCCTCAAGATACTAACCAGACTGTTTTTTTCACTGTGGAAGATCACTTGCCCTACAACCCTTTTCACCTCGACTTTGGCCCTTTGCACATTGGCAATCTTTATCGCTTTGCTGTCGTTCTACACAACATCCTCAACGAAGACTCCAACCAGGGCAAGGCAATTGTCTTTTATTCCTCCACTGGCCCCAAAAACAGAGCAAACGCTGCTTGTCTCCTATGCTGTTATATGATTCTAGTGCAATCCTGGTCTCCCCATCAGGTCCTACAACCCATCTCCCAAATCAATCCTCCATTGATGCCCTTTAGAGACGCTGGCTACTCAAATGCTGATTTCGAAATATCGATCCAGGACATTGTCTATGGAATATGGAGAGCCAAGGAGAGAAACATGATAGACCTAACAAACTTCAATCTAGAAGAATACGAGCAATACGAAAAAGTAGAAGAAGGCGATTTCAACGTAATATCAAAGGACTTTATTGCTTTTGCTTCTCCACAGCAAAGTCACTACCACAATAACCCAAGTGCCATCACCATCACCAACAACAACCAATCAAAAAATCACCTCAACAAACCCTTCATAAAAGTCTTAAACTACTTTCAAAAAAATAACGTCCAGATGGTCATCAGACTAAACTCGCATCTTTACGACAAATCAAACTTTGAAAATTTGGGTATCCAACACCTAGACATGATCTTTGACGATGGCACCTGTCCTACAATGCAAATAGTCCAGGACTTTATAGGTGTCGCAGAAGGCGTAATCAACAATGGAGGCAAAATCGCTGTTCATTGCAAAGCAGGTTTGGGAAGAACTGGTTGCTTGATTGGCGCACACCTAATATACACTCATGGCTTCACTGCCAACGAATGCATAGGTTATATGAGAATGATTCGTCCTGGTATGGTCGTAGGCCCTCAGCAACATTGGCTCTACCTCCACCAAAACGAATTCAGAAACTGGAGATACACAATGGTCTTGGACAACATCCCAAAGAAATCTCTTGCTGGCTTCACTTCTCTAATTTCCTTTGACATTTTCAAAGCAAGACAAAAACAACTCAACCACTCAAACTCAATCTCAAAAAAAACTTTCCTAATAGCAACCCCAAACAGAAGAAGAATCTCTGGCCAAATGAAAAAAAGAATACACATCGCTGTCCCAATCCAATCTCCTGGCCAACCAAGAAAGGCCCCAAATAACTCTGACAATGATAACGATTATGAAGATTACGATGACAATGAAATTTACAATGATAATAATAATAATAATAATAATAATAATAATAAATCTAGCAAAAATAAAAATAAAAATAAAAATAAGAATAAAAATACCCATATTAATAATGAAAATGAAAATAATCACATAACCGCTGAAGAAAATGAAGAAAATGAAGAGAATAAAGAAAATAACCAAATTGAAATCATCGATCCAATAAACGACCCTTCAATAACTCATAATCACTCAAATTACAATCTTGAAAACAACGATAACTATCTCGATAATGACAATTCAATCATCATTCACAAAGTTAACAATGTTTCTGACGTAGAAGAAATTTCTGACCTACAGATACATATTCAAAATAAAACTTATTCAAATGGAAACTATAATACTACTGCCACTACCACTACCAGTACCAGTACTACTGCTATTAATAATAACAATAGTCGAATTCATTTATCGCCAAATCACTCGCCAAATCAAAGACCAAGACAAAAAATTAGCATCATTTCTTCAGAAGAAACAAAAGAAAATATCAGTATATCCACTGTCTCCTCTCCAAAATCAAGAAGAAATTCTCCAACTTCTTGGAGAGTCTTGAGATCAATTACAAATCCAAATTCTAAAAGATCTTCATCAACTCCATCAAAACCTATTCAAATTAACCACACTAATTCAAAAAATTCAAATAAACCTACAAATACATCAAATGTATCTTCTTCCCCTAAAAATTCTGACCAAAATCAAATTTTGCCCAAATCTAAGCAAAGATCAAGTCTTCGATCTAGAAATAGATTATCCAGTAATCCAAGTACTGAAAAAGTTATCAATGGGGGTATTAGAAAAACTAGTGCTTCAAGAAGAGCATAAAGCATTTAATTCATTAATTAATTTACGAACATTTATTTCTTGTTTCAATTAATTTTTTCCACTTCTTTTTCTTCTTATTATTACTATTATTAGTTACTACTATTATTAATTATTTTTTTTTCTTATATATTATTTACTTGATTTTTTCTTCATTTCGTTTTACTAATTAATAATAGTTTGTTTATTAAATACCAATTTGTTTTTTTTTCATGTTTTTTTTTTCCATTAATCATTTTTTTATATTGTTTATACTGTTCAATAAAAGAATTTAGAAAAAAAATGAAAAAATAAAAAAATGAAAAAATAAAAAAACGGAAATACTAATGAATCTAAATTGTGATAAATTTAATTTATTAAAATCATTTATTTGTTTATATTAAAGAATATAAGATAAAATAAATAGCAAGATTTTATACTTGAAATTACACTTATATTTTTATATATATAATAAAATATAATAAAAAAATAAAGCCACTATTTCAATTTCTTCTTTGGTCTTAATTGATTAGAGTGACCACATTTTCTCTTACGACAGTTGGTAGCTCTTGGAGGTAATCTAGCATAACATTTACGGCAGATTAATTTATCACAGTTATAAGTTGAAGCTAAGGCTTTTAAGGATGGTTCAATGATACCACCTCTTAATCTGAGAACTAAATGTAAAGTGGATTCTTTTTGAATGTTGTAGTCAGATAAAGTTCTACCATCTTCTAATTGTTTACCAGCAAATATTAATCTTTGTTGATCTGGAGGAATACCTTCTTTGTCTTGGATTTTTGATTTGACGTTGTCAATTGTGTCAGAAGATTCGACTTCTAAGGTAATGGTCTTACCGGTAAGGGTTTTGACAAAACTGTAAAATTAAGATAAAAAAATGTTAGAAGCGGTCAATTTTGTTTTTAATTTCAATTTCAAATCAGCTTTTTATTTTCATTTTCATTTTCATTTTCATTTTTATTTCAATTGAATAAATCACTGAATATTTAAGATAAATAAATGAATAAGTAAAAACATAAGTTTTTTTGTACGTATGTATTTTATTTGAATCAAATTGAATGAGATTAGTTAATTTAGCCATATTAAATTGTATTTTATTATTTTATTTTAGTTTAAATTAAAGGCAAAAAAAAAGCAATTTTGACATTTTTAAAACAATAGCTTTTTAGTATTAGTTTTAGTGATTTTTTTATATTAGTTTTTGATCAAAATTCTTTATAGGAATTTTTGTACAAAACTTTATAAATTTGATTGAGTTTTTTATTTATGAAAACCATTTTAAAATAGTAGAGTTATGCAATTCAAGATGAGTTTAAATTTCTCGTATGAAAATGGTGTTTTTCTATATAATTGTTATTAAATATTTATAAAAATTACTCAGTGATTATGACAATAATATTTCAAAAAATGGGTATCGTTTGAAAGATGAAATATGGGATATGGGATATGTAAATTGATATAGATTATGAGAAGGATTATGATTGAAATATAAAGTAAATGAAAATATGAAGCAGGAATTGATTAGGAACATACATTTGCATTTTGAATAATCGTTGCTATATTGATTTCTTGAATTTGGTGAGGATGGTAACAAAATACAGAGATATAGCAAAAGGACTACTCTGGTGGAGGAGTTGAGGTGGTGAAAAAAAGCGTCCAAACATCACACAACCATTCTACATGAGAGCCCTGTTATCTTAAATGCCCTATTTTAGTTCATGTGACTGAACAACAATTATAATCTACCTTTGTGGTTATGCAGACAGGGCTTCAAGTTTACACGTGAGATGTAACGTGATGCTTTTAGTTTTTTGAGTTTAGGGCTGGAACGAAAGCTCAGAGTCAAAATGTGATTGGTGGGGCTGTTCTAGCTTCTGATTGGAAGGAACAGAAGTCTAGACTAGCGGTCTTGAAATCGGAAGTAGCTAATTACAATATTGAGAGAAGTTAAAGATATGGGAAGAGAAAACCATATAATTCTTTAATTTTGGTAAATCCGGGCAGCAGTGTTTTAATTTTATGAATTTTATGATTTTTGTGGGAATTAGATAATAAAGATGATTAGTACAGTTGTAGATTATTTCGGATAGAACAAGAATAAATGTAGAAAAGATTTAATTAATTTGGGTATTTTCCACTAGACTGCACCAAATTCTAAATCAATTGTTTAATTTTCTTTTTTTGTTTTTACAAGGATAGACTCATTCACCCAAAATTTGTAGAGAGAGTAGAGATATTATAATAGTAATTAAAATAATAATTCTAACTATAATAATTCTAACTATAATAATTCTAACTATAATAATTACAATAAAGATCGGTATTTCTGATGATTTCATTGGATAATAAGACAATACTGGGTTCAGATTCAGAAAATGTTGATTATTGATTAAAATAAATAATTTAAAATTGCAATTGTATTAATATTGTATTAAAAACGTATTAAATATTTGAATACTAGATTGATCAAATTTTCTAAAATATCAAATAAGGGTATGTTAGCTGTAGAAATTACAGTAAACATGAAATTGACTAAAAGAAAAAAAAAGGAAGGAAAAAGGAAAAACTCGGTGCAGGGAAGAGTTGGGCGAATAGAAAAATAAAAAATAGAGTAACCAATTAACAGACCAGACAATTAAATGCTCTCCATTGCTAATTAATGATAGAAGCAGCAGAAAATAAAATGTTGGAATTTCACTCGAAGGAAATACGTCAAAGTCCTTCAGAGACCGTTGGTGGATAAGGGCAAACAGTTGTTATATGAAACAATATACAATTAAAGAGATGAAACTGGAGTTGTAGCGTGGAAAGATAATTTGCCTGCTGATTGGTGGCGCAACTGGAAACGGAAGCGGTGATGGGCGGAATTCGCGAAAAGCAGGCAGAGATAAGATTTGTAGGGTGAGCAAAACCTGTCGCTTGATGACTTTTACAGTTGCAACCGGAGGGCTTCGGTGCGTTGTAACACAGAAGTGTGCTTAGATACCGGAACCTTAAATGCGGCCGTGCAGTATTTTTAGATTCTAGAAAGAGGTGGGCTATTGTTTGCGCGGATTGTGGATCATGAGAAGTTTTCTTTTTCCTTACTACTTTTAGATTTCTTCTCTACGTCTCTGTGAGTCCCAATACCAAATACCCAGATAGCAGAGATCAAAGGATTTTCCTTCTGAATGATGTTCTCTGCGATTTGCACTTCGTTCAAGCACATTGCTGAGCCAATTGCACACATCATCGTTTTATAAATAGCTTCGCTGGAATTTTGGAATATCCCCCTCTGTGCTTTCTCGGTTCTGGGTGTCTGGGCTGTTTTCTTTGAGTTTCACTTTTCCATTTTCAAGCTTCCATGGAAAAATGAGAAAAATAGGAAAAAAGGCAGAATCAAACCAAGAGCCAGAGATTGTTTAGCGGGTCTAAATAAATATATGATATAATAAACTAAAAAAATTAGATAAATGGAAAACAATCAAGAGACTACACAGCTGCTACTTGGCTACCTGGTCACCATGTCGATGCCAACTCTTTATCATGTGCTGTTTATACGTTGGTGTCAATTTTGTTTTAATAAAAGAGGTCAAAAAAAATTATTTAATAGGGCTGATATCACTCATATCGCCGATATCGATGGCAATATTTTTGAATGTTATGTACAAAAGCGGCAACTCTTAAATATCTGGTAACTTGGTGTTGTTGTTATTTTGGTACCATTCACCACCAGCATAAAAGAACAATAAAACAGAAGAATTGTGTGAATTATTTTTTTGCCAGAGCAGCTTTTATTAGTTTCTCTGCTGCAATTACATCAAATGATAGCTTTTTGTGAAAATTGAAGAGAATGAACAATAATAGGCAAAAGAACCACGATTCGCTGCTCCTGCACCGATACAGGTTTTTGTTCGGCAGCGGCGGGTAGTGGAACTTGAAAGTTAATAACTCCAGTTCAAAAAGTGCAAAGCGCGAGATATTTGGTTCTGTGTCAATACAAGCGTGCGTTGTTGCCAGGTAAACCACGTATATTTGCACGCAATCTTGCTGGCGCGTTTTTCCAACTATTATGCTCCGAAGTTAAGCCTGCAACCTAAACTGTTTCAGCCAAAGTCAGATTAGTCTGGCCTCCAGCGAATAGAAATAGCCTTCATCTTATATCAGCGTTATACGAGTCACTTTACGCTATACTATTTACGCTTTAGGATTGGCTATTAAGGTTGGCGTTTGCTTGGCATAACTTTGGCGCTCTGATTGGTATTTGCCATTTTTTTTCAGCGTAGGCGTGCAGCACACTTCACATCCTGGCAAGCGTTCGCCAAATCTTAGGTTTCTCTCTGCAAGATAGCTAGCCCAACACACTCTTTTTCTTGTGCCCTCGCTCCCATCACCCTGTGGCCCATGTGGATGCTTTGTCTGGTTTACCTTGGTTCAAGGCTGCCAATTGGCTGCTTATTGTTTGAGACCACTGTCGTCTTTTCTCCTTTTTTGCTGTCACTAATAGTTTTGTCTCCACAGTCTTTGTACTTGACTGTTAAATAGGGAGAGTAAAGGAATTTCCAACCAATTTTCGGCCAATCACAGTGGTTTGCAAGATCAAGCCTATAAATATTCCTAAACAATCTCTTCAAATAACCAGTATCGCTCGTTATTTGAAGTTTATTACAATTTATCATTTCTTATATCATTTTGTGATGTCTTGTTTTTATTACAATTAAACTTCTTAACCTTACATTTTTATATTGAAAATTTTGTAATAAATAGTAATAAACTTTAAATACAGGTATTCAGGAAAACTGATAAAAATAGCAAATTTTTCAAATTGTAATAATAGTTAAATTACTAAATCTGATTTAATTAGACAATGCAAAAACTAAATTGTTTTTTTTTGTTTTTTGTTTTCATGTTCTTTTGATAAGAATTTAATTAGTTTGGCAAGGTAATTTATTTGATCTTTTAGTCTTTTAATCTTTTAATCTTTTAATTTTTTAGTCTTTTAGTTTTTATTATTCAAATTCTTTAATAAGAAAACTTTTTGTATACCTGTTGTAGAACTTTTGTAAAATTTTTGTAAAATTGTAACACATTTGCAAAACTTTTTTAATACTTTATTAATACAGTTATAATACAGCTATAATACTATTATTTCATACATTTTTATATATCCCCTGGATTAATTAATAAAAAGAGTTGATTTGTAGAAAGTGAATGAGTGAGAAATAAGATTCAAACAATTTTAGTAAAATGACAAACTGGGACAAAGACTTGACTTCTTTTTGTATGAATCTTTATTGAAGTAGAGAGATTCAATCGCAAATTAGACATGTATTTACCAAATTGACACACCAAAATTATATTATACCACATCACATAATGCTCGATCAGCACAGAAAATAGTACAATATAATATCGACATCGAGAACAAAAAATGTTTCATTTCAGTCTCTCCGACGTGTGACAAACCATTGCTATTTATCCGAAGCGCCTTCAAGATGTCTTGAAATAGACGGGGCGTTCAGGTGATATGCAAAGGCTACGTTAATAAGATTACCCTTCCTGGTTAAAGTATTATGCAATATACAATACCGTACAAATACCATACAATATACCATAGAATACCATAAAATACCATACAGCAGTGTATAGAATAGTACTTGATGTATTTTAATTAAAATTTTAATTAAAATTAAAATTTGAATGGAAAAGAGAATGGGAATGGGTCTTGACGATTGATGATGAGTAAATCAATCCTAGTAATGACTTAGTAAATTAAGAACAAAAATAACCAAAGAGAAAAAGAATAAAAAGGAAAAAAAAGAAAAAGTTCAATGGTAGTCGAATCTCTATTCGTGGCTCATTGGTAGATATTGTATACAAATGATGAACAAAGAATTCAAGAAACCAAAAGAAAATAATTGCATAGTCAAGAATTCTTTGATCATCAATTTTAGTGAAAACACAAAAATAAAAAATAAAAATCAGTAAAGATATTAGGCACTGGAAAAGTTACTTGTACAATTATTAACACTCGTATTAGTGCTCTTACTTAAAACTAAATTGGAAAATAGCAAATCTTTTTGAGCAAACAAGAACAAGCAAGTGATAAACGAGTGATAACTTGCTATTAAATATACTGTATAGTGTTTTGTTTTAATATGAATTATTTTATTTTATTCGATTATATTTTATTGTGTTGGATCGTATTTTTCTTTTCATTTTAATTACTGATTAACCGAGACGAATTTTCATTTTGCCAGGAATAATCAAGTGTATTATATTTCAATGATCGAGTTACAAATTAATATTCTAACAAAGAAAAATAGAAATAAAGAAGAATTACAATTGTAGTTATGATTGAGATTATGATTAAGATTAGATTTTAATATTTAGCATTTAATATTTAGCATTTAGCATTTAATATTTAGCATTTAAAATTAATTATCGATTATTAAATCATTCTAGAAGGAAAAACCAAACAAAAAGGAAACAAGTTACTTTTTTTTGCTTGTTAGGTCTCTTGTTTTCTCATACTTTTCTCTTTCATGGAAGTAAATATGCGATTCAGGAAGTTTGAAAATTTAATCTTAATAATAAGATTATTAAAATTATTACGATTATTGCAAATAATACAAATATTTAAATAAAATTAATACTACTCATAATAATTTGGCAACAAATGGTGTTGAGGCTTTCAATAACAGAACTTGGTTGAGCAATTGTAAATAATAGAGATAAAGCTTGAAGTTTGAAGTACAACCACCTGAACACCTGAACACTTGAACACTTGAACCATCTGATTCCCCATGAAAGAGAAGGCTCTCCTTTTTGTATGTGTTTTGCTTTTGTTGGTGAAGAATCTGTGATTGAAGGTAGCGAAAAAAAGGAAAAAGGAAAAAGTAAAGCAGCAACAAAAAGAGCTGGAGAAGTGCTAGAAACGTGAAAAAAGAACACTGAAAACCCAGAAAAGGTGCTAAATCGACTATAAATTGTCTCCCTTTGAGGAATGTTACCTTTAAGATTTCTTTCACTGGAGATGGTTCTGTTCGCCAATCGTTGTTCTTCTCCCGTTCGCGTTTGCAAAAGCAACCGTCGTTTTTGAAAGGCGTTTTGTAAGCCTGTGGGCCTCTTTCCTTCTTTTCCCTTACTCTCATTATTATCTTGAAACATCTCCATCTTCAGTATCACCATCGGAATAAAGAGTATCTGAATAATTTCGATCTTGCTTGACTGCCACAATAGAATGGTGAAATAATGGAATAGTGAAATAATAGAATACTGAGCTAGTGAAACAGTGCAATAGTGAAACAGAGCAATAGTGTTTCGCAACGTATTCCTAGTTGAGCCCCAGCCTGTGATTTAGTTCAAAATGAAAGAATTTCACACAAGCATTTTCTATTGTTGTTCATTATCTAGCAAAAGGGCAGAACAAAAACCAAAAATAATAATTAAAAAGCCCAAATCTTTAATCTTTAAATTAATTATTTTAAGATTAATTTAAGATTAATTTAATATGATCATGGTTTTGGTTTGTTGCACAACCAGAGAAGCATAAATAGCATGTTTGTTGTAACTTGCAAGTTACAACTCACCATTTGTATGTCAGGCAAAGCGACACTGAATATCTGATTTTGCACTTCGAATGGTTTTCAGCAGCTGCTTCTCGCCCACCTGAGCCTAATGGTCAATCGCTCGTAAATGTCTTCAGAGCGTGGATCAACACAGTCGGCATGCAATCCCTTGGCTATTGGCTATTGTTGCAATCCCTGCTACTTGTGCTGCTATTGTTGCCATTGAGGCCGGCCTGTACATTGTTGCCACCGGACCTGTCGCTCGTGCCGCTCGTGTCGCTATTGTTGCCCGTTCTGCTGGCTGCTCCTGCTCTTGCAGGGCTATCTCTATCACTCACGACTCCAGAGGCTATCTCTCCTTATCTCCCAGAGCCACGAAATGATCAAATTGCCAAACCACCACTGTTTGGCTCACTTTCGGTTCGTCCACACGCAGCTCCAAGGTGGTTGTACACACCTGCCGTTAAGGTTCAGTGTCTTCACTACAGACTCACTCTAGACTCACTTTAGACTCAATTCCAATTCTTCCAACCCGCTGTGTGTCTCTAGCCACTTTCCACACTACTGTGCTCTTTTCCCATTTTCCGTCTGGTAACCAGATCACCCGCAGCTGAGTAGCCTGAGTACATGCGTAACCTTACCTTCATACACCGTCATACACAAAAAAGAGGCTTTAACCCTCAGTCTTCACAGCCATGTACTCACTACTCACCTGCGGCCCACTGCGTGGAAGAAACTTTTTGGCTTTCTATACCTTTGAGTAGCTTGATAATTATCTTTCTCAAGAGTTGGTTTTTCTTTCAATGTAAAATTTCCTATATAATAAAACCCTGTTTCCCTGCTGGTGCCTTTTCAAATCTCTTTTATTCCACATCTCCAATTATCTTCCTATCTTCCTCCAGCTCTTTGATATCTATTATATATCTCTTATATATCTCTTATATATCCACCATCTACTTTATCCTCTAGCTGCTTGTCATTGCTTTCTACATTGCATTGCTACATTCTTATATTCCCATCCTTCTATCTCCATATACTCATATCTTTCCATCCAACACCACTCAAACATCTTCACATCACCTCTACTCTTATAACCTTATAGCTCCCTATAGTCTCACACTTCTATAGATCTAATTTCCCAATCTTCTTTCTCATATATGCTGTCGATAATTCCCTCAACTGTCACCACCCCTGCTCAAAGATTTGACTACGAGACCTATCCTTCCTCCAACATGTCTTTTGAAACAATATTATCTCCAACTTTGACTGAAAAATCTTACAACCAAAATATTCATCTAAATCCAATGGACCAGTTTTTGAAATCGGAGCCCATTTCAACTCCCCCTCTATCCAATATCACCATTTCAAATACCTCTGCTGCTTCTAATACTCCCTCAGTAAACACATCCACAAGTAACTATAACCAATCTTCTCTATTCCCAACCTCTTTTATAACTTCCTCATCTTCTCCAAACTCAACTGCTTACTACCAGCAACTCAACGATTCTTATGCTACTAACAACATCGCTACCACCTCTACTCTCACCTCCTCTCCTAACAACAACCAATTTTTAAATCCTGTCGTCACTTATAACCCACTATCCTTACCATTGCAAGATGCCTCAAAAAACCAATTTGTTAGCGTATTCAATTTCCATTCCCAACAACAACAACAGCAGCAGCAGCAACAACAACAACAACAGTCCCGACAATCCCACCAATTACAACCTCCTAATTTGTTCTACGATAACATCTATTTCTCAAACCAATATTCCTTGAGCAATAACCAACAAAATATTCTCAATAGCAATGCTCCAAGCCCACAAATGGATTCATTGCCAATACTATCCTCAAACACCTCAAACAACAATATACATAGCGACTATCCTCCCTCTCCCCCAATAGATCCCGAAACAATTTCAACAAGAAGAGCAAGCATAATAAGCGAGCCTTCAACCATTTCAAGTATGTTAGGCTCTCCCTTCTCGGTTAGCTCGACTGCAACCACGATCAATGAACTAACTCCTTACAATACTTCAGTAAATCAAAACCAAAAGACAACTGCAACAAACAGCAAAGTTTACTTGGAACAAATTCAATTCCAAAACACTCCTTCAAATCTTAATTCATACAATAGTCTTCAAAGCATCCAAAATATTCAAAACATAAATGCTTTAAATAATATCAATACATTCAATAATATCAATAGCATAAATGCTCTTAATAATATCAACAGTATTAACAACTTTAACAATCTCAACAATCTTAATCTTAATAGCTTTAACAGCCTTAACAATCTCAGCAACCTTAACAATATCAATCTCAATAGCCTCAATAATTTCAACAACTTGAACCCAATTACCACTTTAAATCCAATCAACAATTTATCTTCTTTACCAACTCTTTCAAACAACTTGAATAATAATAATAATAATAATAATAATAATAATAATAATAATAATAATAATAACGATAATAACGCCAATGCTAATAACCATGGTAACCATAGCATTAACATCAACACCAATGCCAATGTCAACAACACCAATAAACTAAACCAATTCTCAAAACAATTTCCCTTAAATAAATACAGAGTAGTTAGGGGGATAAGCTCAGGTGGTAGTGCAACAAGACCCCCAAGAATGACTTCATCTCATTCAAATGTTCGTTACATTCCTGTTTCTCTATCTCTCGATAATATCTCTGTCAAGGACTTGTGTTTGCCAGAATGGGATGCAAATGAAAAATTCGATCAAAGAAGAATAATCAGAATCGAAAAGAGACAAGATGGCTGCAAAATTAATGCCACTTTCTCAGTTGTTGGATCAGCAAAAGACCATCCCAAACCCAAACCTGCTCCAATGGATTGTGAAGTTCTTGAAGTTAGTTGTCTAGAATCTTTTAATAACGAAGATGATCCAAACGGTCTTAAAAAGAGAAATTTCTATGTTACAAGTGTTGAAGTGATTAAAATTGTTGAATTGCTTATAAGCACCGAGTTAGCTGACCCAGGTGAAAGAAGACGTGAAAGAGGCAGAATAAGATCAAATTTAGTACCATTTTGGTCGAAAAAGATTTCAACCAGACCAACATCAAGATACACTTCACCAAATTCATCAGATTCAAAGACTTCAAAACCTATTGAAGAGTACAAAGTGCAATTAGCCAAAAGAATTATGGCTTACGATATCAGAAAACCAAGAGGTTTTGATAAAGAAGTTCGCATTTTAAAATGGGAAAACTTAGAATCTGGTTTAAAAAGAGCTTTACAAAGTTATTACGTGGAAATTCCATTTGGTGATAATATCCATATGTAATTGTATTTGCAATTAAATATGTAATGAAAAAAAAAAATAAAAGAAAAAAAAAATTCTTTTGATGATTTAAATGCTTTCTTGTGTTTTTGAATGTTTTTTTTTTTTTTTTTTTTTTTTGAATTGTATAATAAAGTTAGTCGTTGTTGTTCTTATTGTTAATTTTGTGATTCATATTATATTTTGATTTAGAATTCAATTTTTTTTCTTTCCTATTATTATAACTATTATAACTATTATTTGTCTTTATTTTTATGGAGAAACAGAATTCTAATGTTTAAAGAAAGAAAAAAAAATTTGCTTTTTAGTTTCTTAAAGAACTATTTTTTTATTTTTATTTTCATTTCCATTTCCATTTTTAATTTTAATTAATTTTCTCACTCATTTCACTCATTTATTTTGTTGCTGCTGTTGTTTTTTTGTTTTTACTATTTCATTATTTTATTTAGAATTCAAGTTAGATTTTTTTTAGTTTTTTTCTTTGTTTTACTTTGATTTACTTTCTCTTTTTTTCTCTCTTTTTCTCTTTCTCTTAGTCAATCATTTGTGAATGTATATATTTTTTTTAAGTTTTGGACAATAATTAAAATTATATAGTTAATAATAATAATTTTTACAAAAGTATACCAAAAGGAAATTTTAGAAATTGGTTAAATTAAAAAGGAGAATTTTTTATTTTTAATTACTTCATCGTTTTTAATTTTTTTTAATTAGTAAACTCCATAACTCATAGTCTCATAATCTCAAATTATGATTTCTGATTTTTTTGATTTTTTTTAATGTTTTTTGATTTTTTTTGATTTTTTTGGTATTTTTTGATTTTTTATTTTCTTGTTTTCTTGTTTGAGATACAATGGTAAAAAATAATTGTTTTTTTAAAGAAGAAAAAAAAAAATAAAATTAAAAAGATCAATTGGGTAAAAAAATACAGTGAAGAAGCGAACATTAAATTTGAATTTTAAAATGTAAAATGCAAAATGTAAAATATAATCAATTTCAATGTTAATAATAATCCAATTGGTGTTACCAATAAGAAAAATAGAGTTTTGGTTTTAAAAACTACGAAAGTTTTGTAGAGTCATACTATACAATTATGAATAAAATGAATTAAGTGAATAATGAAAATAAAGTGAGTATTGTGAATAGTATGAGCAAAGGGAATACTGTGAGTAAAGCGAGCAAAGTGAATAATGGGATTAAGAGGAATGGTATGAACAATAAATACGAGTAGTGATATGAATGGTTTTTTGTTCTATGAAAAAGGAAAATCAATTAACATTAGCAGGAATACAGGGTTGAAATACATGCCATACACTGTGATTGTGTTTTTTGTTGATTGATTCAACATTCTTGTGCTTGAGTGAAAATTCTTTTGTTGAAAATCGTAATCACAGCAAATCAAACCTGAATTTAAATTGATATCGCAGAGTAATCAGCGAGCCACGACAGTAAAGATGAACAACAGAAAATGAAGACCAAGCTGGACTAACACTTAAGCTCTAAAAGATGTTTTTGGTGACGAGTTGAGCTAAACTTTGATAGACAGGCCAATAAAAGGGCAAGACCACAGCAGGAGTGCACAGATTGCACCAGAAAAAGTGGGATTGAATTGTTTTCTGGAAGTGCTTCTTCATCTTCCACCATCTCTACCATCTCCATCTTCTCCATCTTCTCGAGCTTCTCTATCTTCCTGAGCTTCCTTTGAGTCTCTTCTTTACGTCTCTTTGTCCGAAAAAAGACAGCCATCAGAAAACCCCGCGAGTTTTTCCGCTACTGCCGGGGCTCGCCGCGGAAAGGGCCGACAATATACTACTTTCCTCTTTAGGACAGAATGTGCACGGCCGGGCGACCCCATCAAACTCCTGCCTGTTTTGGAGATCTACCTAATAAAGCAGCAAAAAATTGCCCGATTAGGTAGATGTGCAGCAGAAGCAACAGAGTGCTCCGAAAAGATTCTTTTGAGGTCTGGAGCCGGCATCAGAGTGTTCGGCCATTAGAGGCGTGGATCGGCTGGAGAGTGGATATTGTGTACAGACCCCTGATCCTGGGCTAGGGAATGAGGATTGGCCATGTAAATCAAGTGAGTGCAGTACTGCTAAGCCTAAAAGAGATGTGAAGAGCAAAAAGATTTTCTTTTTCTTTGCCTTCTGGGTGTTTGTCTTTTGTTGATTGATCGATTTTTCCAAATTCTTGAAGGGAACTGTGTTTTACCCAATATCAACATTAGTAATCCTATTGGGCTTATTTTTTTGTCTCGCTAGTGCTTTTCTTTTTCGTCTCTTGCACAGTAAAGCTATTAGTTTTTCTGGCAGGAAAGAACGAGAGCAAAATCAAGCACACTAAAAGTGCTGAGGTGCAAATGGTATTTATCGTAGATTATACAATGTGATTGTATGATAATGATTCATATATCATGCTATATAGTATGATGTAGTGTAGTATTGTGTGGTGCACTACAGGATAGTATGTTAGATCATGACATGATTCAAGATGATAAAATAAAGTACTATTGTACATTACTGGCATATTATATTGCATTAACCACCTCTTGAAACCCAACTATCCCATATTTATCCCAAAAAGGATGATTTATTTGCAGTAGCAAAAAACTGAACCAAACAAAAACTGAACCAAACAAAAACAAACAATCAATAATTAATCCAAAAAGAAATGGACAAAGTTGCACTCTGAGTATTCGTATCTAACAATTTATTTTTTTCAGACTAGTTGAATATCTGTAGATATATTAAACCACTTTTTTTAGCATTGTTACTATTAAACTTATATGAATATAATCTACTAATCTCCTAAGTAAAGAGTTATTATTACTGCTGTCTGGTCAATTATCTACCAGCATCCGAAAGCTCTCTTCAAACCATTTTTCCCTTTCCACCTCTGCATTTTTAGATAACACACCAACATTCATGTGAAAAGCGAACAAAACAAAATCATAGAAACACTTCAAACAACTTTTTTTCAATTCTTATTCTTTACGTTTCTGCACTACGACCACTAGTGTCCTTACCATATTTCTCTTCTTTTTAAAAAAAAAGAAATAAAAATAAACCCAAGTCAAAATCTTTGTTGACTCAGCAATCAGTAACAAGACTTCTCTCGATCTTGATCAAAAGAAAGAAAAAAAACAAAGATAAGTAATAGTTCTAATGAAATCAAATCTTATTTCATTCTTTCTCCAATTTTATTCTTCACCTACTTTTCTATTTGTCACTTTTGGTTCCATTCTCGATTGAGGAATCTGCTTTACTCAATTAATGCCTCCCTCACCTTTTTCACGATCCCCCAGCACAGATCTAACCACACAAATCAGGAATCCGGAAAACAAAACCTTCCCTCGCTATCCAAAAATCTTCGTCCTTTCAACCTCTCCAATATTAACGCTACCTCTTTTCCTCACCTCCCACAATGTGTACTCGCTACCCGGAATTTTGGCCCTCTTCGACTAATACAGGTTTCTTTCACTGCTTTTCTTTTTCTATTTCTCTGTTGCTCTTAGCACGAATTGCTAGTTGCTTAGAGAAATGTCTTTGCCAAAAACAACACTGCGACTAGCACAAACTTTGCCCATTCCCATTAATAATCATGCTCCAGCTCTACTCCAGCTAAATTGCTGCCATAACTGGCGTATCTGTCTCCTCCTTCTGTCCCGCAGAAGCCTTAGGAGCCTTCACAAACATGTTTGGTTGGAATTTGGCGTACAGTGCTGATTCTGCCCCAGTGGTTGCCACCACAACCCGGGATTGTATTTTTGACTGCAACCAGTTTAAAAACTCTAAAGTCTGTTACTCCGCAGCTTATAGTTCAAGCACGCCCGCATCTAGCATCTTGAAACACACACTAGTACATCAAACTTTTGGCTTTTCTTTCACCGGAGAAACCCTGTTTTAAGCTCGGATGTAACATACAACCACACCACTGGCGCTTATATTACACGTGCTATTCACGTTTAATGAACCGTCTGGTTGGCTCTGCTTTTTCTATTCTTTTTTCTTTGACGATGTTTATCTTTCTGTTTTTGGTCACAATCCAATCCACAAATATATCTGCTTAAAGATAACAATAACTCCAGCAATTGTGCTTCCCTTCTTCGTTGATATTAAACCACAATTCTCCAAATGTAAACAATCTTGTTTAGTATTCCCATTTCCACTACGAGGCTTATGACCTTTACATATCTTTAGAATTTATTCATTGCCTTTCGTGTACAACATATTCTTAATATAAGTATGTGTTTTCTTCTCTTACTGTCTTTTTTTCAATTTGTTCTTTCCTTGTCTTTTATTAATTGAAACACCAATTTCTCAATATATATCACATTCGATTGTTTTTTTCCCCATAATGCCTCCTCATTTTTTCAACTCTTCAATGTATTCTTCTGATGATGACTATGATGACTATGACACCAGAAATAGAGATAGAAACAGAGATAGAAATAGAAACAGAAATATTTTTCCTGGTTCATTCGACAATATGAATTATGGTTATTACTCAGATTCCCATTCTGATTACTCAACTGAATCCAATCTTCAACAAAACTACAACAGCTTTATTCAAAAATACTTTTACGTAAATCCAATCGATACATCTGATGATTCAAATGATACCGATTCAGAACGAATAATAAAACAAAAAAAACCTCAAAAGGTTCATTACGATCCTGTTAGAGTGTCTGTTTATGATGATGATTCAAATCAAACCTTTCAATTTCCTTATGAAGCCGTTAAAACATGGCCAACTTTTCAATTAGCTATTCAAGCTGCTTTTCCTAATTACTCGTCTCAAATTAAAAAAGTCCAATTGGATCTAATTGACCTAGATGATAACACTGCCTTTATACCTTCTTTATTTGACTGTTTTATTAAACCAGGTGCTAAAATCTCAGTCAAATTCAAATTTCCATTAAAACCGGGAAATGAGCTTTCTTTAACTGAGCAATTACAAAAACAAATAAATCTATTACAATTACAAAATGCAGCACAGTCAAAACAACAAAAACAATCAAGAAAATCAAAACCTTTATTTTCCTTTTCCAAATCAAAAAAAAATCAACTTCACACAAAAAAAGTTAACAAACTCGCTACTCAAAATGATACTCAAAGCGAAAGTGAAAACGACAATGAAAACAACAATATTTTACCTGGCTCATTACCCCCAGGCCTATTCGAAAACTCTGATGCAAAACTCTCCGAAAGTGATAATCAAAAACTTGAAACTTTAAATTCTCCAAAGGAATCAAAAGAATCAAAGGAATCAAACACTTTAAATTCTAAAAAAACAAATAAACCAAAATCTTCTGGCCGTCATTTTGGTTTAAGTAGAAAAACATTATCTTGGATTGCTCAATGACCAACAATCTTAGTATTATTCCCTTTTAATTTTTGTAGTTTTCTTTTTTTTTTTCATGTTTCTCATGTCTTTTGTCTGTCTTTAATTTTTTTTATTTTTGGGCTCATTTTTTCACGTTTATCTATATTATTCCTCTTATCTACTTTTTCATTTTTAGCATTTTAATTAGTATTTCTAATGTTCTAATTTAATAATATAATTTATTTTATTTTCATGTTTATTTTCATATCTAAAAATTCTCTGTAAAAAAACAAAATACAAACAAAAACAAAAAATAATTCAAATTAAATATAAAAATCAGAATTAAAAAATAAACAAAAATGTAGAAATTAATCTCAAATTAAACACTAAAAACTCGCTCAATCATTTTAAATCAATTAATAACTTCAGTCTCATAAACTCCCTTAAAGTTATCATTATTTGACATATTTTCCACAGTCTCTTTATGAGCTCTTGGATTCTCCAGATCATTATGAATATCACTATCCCTAAAATTCTTATATGAATAATTCCCTAAATCATCATTTTCTATGTTGCTTTTAATTGGTGATTCTGGCTCATTAAATTCAACGCTTTTAATTGAAGATTCAAGCTCATTAAACCCAATACTTTCACTACCACTAGAAAATTTATCTGGGACATCACTATGATTATCTGTCTTAACTAAATTATTATTATTTAAGCTTAAACTATTTTTTGTTTGGTCAAAACTAAGCTTCCTGTTGCTTTCGTGATTCTTTTCAGTTTTCAATTTTTTCAATTTTGTTTCATTCTCAATTTGATCTATTGGAACAGATGGTTTGACTTCATTAAATCTCTTTTTAGTGTTAGTAAATGCCTTTTTCGATTGTTCACTAGACAAAACAGGAAGCAATTTCTCTCCGTTATTCAGAACATTAAAATTTTGAAAAGAGACTCTTCTTGAAGTTTTTGAGCTAGTAGCGTTTTGACTAAATGAATTTTTGGCATTAAAGTTTACTACCGAGCTTGAAAGAGCCTTAGATGCAGCCATTTTTGCAAAATACTTATCTTGATCAGAATTCAAAGACAGTTGGCTTGGGTTTCTCAGATGAGAGCTTGAGTTTTTGTTGAAACCTCTCATAGTTTTTAGTTGGAAGGCCTCATGTTTTTTTATTGGAATATTCAAACTAACTCTTTTATTTTTTGTGCCTGAAACTTGATTTTCTTTGTTATCAATTTCTAATAAAGGTTGATGATAACTATTGGTTTCCTTTTGATTCATTTGGCGTGATTCTTTTAAATCGCCCAAAATTTGCAAATCCTGCAATTTTTCTGCTTTTAGTTGGTTTTCCATATTATTATCATTTATATTCTTTAGTTTTTCTTCATTATCTAAAGCCTTATTTTTTTCAAACACATTAGAATTATTTTCTAAGTCTTGACTTGGAAAAGTTTGATTGCTTACACCGAATAAATTTTTATCAAAATTATTATTATCGTTTAAATCTGAATTTTCAGTTATATTTTTAAAAGAATTCCTCTTACTGCTATTAATATTTTCAATTGGCTTCATATTTTCTTCAAGGGTCTTGAAACTTGAAATAAAAGAATCGTCCTTAGTAGAGGCTTTCGAGATATTTTCTTTCTCAACACTGTCACTATCTTTTGGAAAAATAAATAAAGAAGTTTTACTTTTTGCAGCATCAGTAGCATCAATAGTATTATCGATTTGAAATTCAGTATTCTTTAAGCCAGAGTTAACCTTTTTTTCATCACTTTCTATGGATTTCACAGAATTAGAACCAAAAATAATGGCAGAAAGATCACCCAAAATATTCGAAATGTCTTTAATTAAACTAACTTTATCCGCTTTTTCTGAACATTTATTTTCAAAAGTCTTTCTTTCTCTCTTTTCTGTTATTTGGATGTCACTAAAAGCTTGAGTTCTATCATCTTCAGTTTCTATTTCACCATTCAGTAATTGAGCATCACTTTTTAAACCTTTACTTTCATCAAATAAGCTATCATTATTTTTGAACATGAGTTCACTGAAAGATAAATTAATCCCTGAATCGTTTTGGCTTTGACTTCTTGATAAACCATTATTTAATTCTGAAAGCTCTTTTGTAACAGAATTATCAACACTCTTATCCTCGCCAGCCTGCAAGTCAGATTTTGTTGATTGTCTACAATAGTCGTCAGTAAAAAATTCATTCAAGGCTAAATTGTTTTTATTGCCTGATGAATTACCCATGGATGGGACTAATAAACCACCTATAGGAGCTTTATTTTCACGAATCACTTTTTCAACCTTGGGTTTAGGTGGATAATCAATAAAAGGCGCCTGATATACAGGAAAGATTTTATTGGTAATATCTTGGTGTGAATTAATCTCAGTAACTGCTGACTCTTTTTGTATCTGATCATAAGCGGTGGGAGTGAGTTGCTCGCCATGATAAAAATAATTAATATTTTCCAGATTACTTAAATTGGAGAGTGCTCGGTTTGTTTTTTCTTGATGTGTAGGTGAGCCATTAAAGTAAGAGGTACCTTCATTATTTTGATTGGTTGGTGTTGTATTATTTTTTTGAAAAGCGATTGGAGTTGAAGTTATTTTGCCGAGTGTATGATTGCTCGTCTTTTTTTCAGTACTTTGTAGGTCATGTTCTAATTCATATTCTAATTCATATTCTAATTCATCGCTTTTTTGGGTTTCTTCATTACTTGTTTGGTTAGATGATAAAACAACTCTTTCCTGATTTTCTAGGTTACCGGCATCTACAGGTTTAGATTCAAAGGTTGGCATTGATGTAGAATCAGTAGCAGCAAAGCGATTTTTCCTTTGAAAAGTAGTCCAACCTGTTCCAGCTATTGGTTGTTGTCCCAAATTTCTTCTTTTAAGATTGAACCAACGAAAAAAGACACATAGCAATAGGAAACTAATTAAAACAGGGAAAACAACACAAAGTGTGATCCACTATTTTCCACCTTGATTATGATGATTAGAATTCATAGTTAAAGAAGTTGTAGGAGTAGCTCTTTCAACTGTAATTACATAAACCAATGTTAGAGAAAACTGAAAAAAAATTTAAGCAATGTTTTTTTTTTTTCCAAACAAATATTGAACTTACTTAAAGGAAAATAATATATTGAAACCATTTTAAAAGCTTTACAATTGACAAAGGAACAGTTATGAATAAAAGTAATTGTAGAGTAAATCAATTGCTTATATAGTAAAAATTTTTTGACAAAAATTTTATATAATGAGGATTAGAGTTTGAGCAATCAATAGAATTTCCTTTTAAAAATTTTAATTGCTCTGAATATAAATATAGATATTAAACTTTCTCTTTTGGTATGAAAGTCTAGAACTTGGATTGATTAAAATTCATAGTATAAATCATAAATTGGTTCAGCAAATCTTTTTCCATTAGTATCCACAAGAATTTTAAAGTAGATATTGTTTAAGACCAAAATATCTAGTTTTGGTAAATTTTGAACAATCTCTTCAATTAAGGGATACATTGTGTGTATAATAGCTGTTATAATTAAATCCAATTCATGGCCGTTACATTCACAAATTTTTTGAGATTGAGATTGAGATTGGGATTGAGAAAAAAAGAAAAGTCTATTATGGTGAGATAAAAGTTCATGAAGAGTGGTTAAATAAAACTTTGGAGGATAATTTAAAAACTCTAGAAAAGAGCCAGCAAGTAAATCTGTGTTTTTATATAGTATATTTCTAATTGAAGCAGCAGATGAAGGATTTAATTTTGGGATATTGTGGAAAGAGGGATTTTTTTCTTCAAAGATTATATCAAAAAAGCTTAAATCGTTTAGAGAAGTTGAGTTAAATTTTATCTGAGATCTTGATAGTAGGTAATCGAATACTACGGAATAGATGTAATAGGATAGTGGATTTAAAGATTCAGCTTGACTTAAGAAGGGAAAAGCAATTGAACATTTGAAGAAAAAGGGATTTGTATCGAAGAATTGTAAGGATTTAAACGTATTTAGTTTGTGGAAGGATAGTTTGCAATGGAGACAATTGCATTTTTTAAAGATGAGGTTGTTGAAGGAGGTATTTGTTAGTTGAGGAAAGTACAATTGAATGAAATCTGGGATGATTAGGTATTTTAGATTTTTTTGATTTAGAATCCAATTGTTAAAGATGAATTTAAAGGCGGTGAAATTTAGTTTTGAATGTACTAGATCGTTTGAAATCATTGTATGAAAGTTTTGGTCATCTGGGTTGATTTCAGTGAAGTTTAGTATTGTTGGATCGCCATGGTTTAATTGGTCAGTTGGAGGTGTGTCAGAAATGTCTAGGTAGTTTTCCAAGTCTTCCAGAGTTGAGTCAATTGAGGAATTGTTTAGGGAGTCAGTTGAAAGTTGAAGCATATTATTTTGGGAGGACTCTAGAGAAGGGTTTAAAAAAATGAAAAAGTATTCTAAATTTTTTGAAGGGATTTGATTTAAGAAAAACACTCTTAGGTATTTTTCCCATAGGGGATTTATTCTTTTATTGTGAACTAGTTGTGGATTATAGATTAAAGTTTGACCCGAGAGATATGTGTTGATTGAAGTTAAAGAGGATAGTTTATAAATTACCAATTTTTTCAAGGAGAGTAATTTCGGAGCCAATTTTATAAAAAAATTTAAAAGACAATAACAGTATGGTACTATGCAATCGATTCTTAATTCTAGATTTTGTAGAGAGTTTAGGTCGATTAAGTCGTTGATTAGATTAAAGTTTAGTGAGAAAGTGTCCAAGTTGTTATTTTGATGTGAGCGTACAAAATTTTTTGAGTGTAGATGAGTTAAGAGAAAAGTTTTAAGGTGCATTTTTTGATTTGAATTATTAGTATTATTAGTATTATTAGTATTATTAGTATTATTGATATTTTTATTGATATTTTTAAATTTTAACAAATTACCGAGAAAATTCAAACCATTTAAGGCGTCATGAGTAGTATAGATTTCCAAATGTTGAATTCTTTTAAGAATTTTTAAAGCACTGTATTTCAATTTAAGAGGAGTCTTTGATTTTAGTTGAATTGTGTGTAGTGAGGATAAGTTTTTTGTAGGATTTGATAATTTTGAGAAGGAGTAAGATAGGATATTGTTTAGAGTGGCATGGTTATTTTTTTTAAACTTGTTGAAGTAGATATCATTGTATTTTTTGGTAAAGTCCTGGGGGGAATTGCAGACTAGAAAGTTTTTGAAGCTGTGGATATTTTTGCAGGATGATAAGTTTTGTAATAGGACCAAGATAGAAGAATCAGATTGCGACAAAGATTGAAAAAAAGGAAATAAAAAAAAGGGAGAGCCAGTGACAACAATCTGTCGTAGAAAGACACCATTTCCCAGCTGGATACTGTGAAGAAAAGCAACCCATTTTCTGATCAAAAGAGTGGTGATGGTGTCTCTGTTGGAGTTGGCTCTGACCTTGAGAGTGGACCAGCCATTGGCAGAATTTATGGAGGACCAGTCATTAGCAAAGTGTGTGGAGGCTGCTGGGGACTGGAGGGCTCTGGTGGGCTTCCTCCTCTGGTGGCTGTAGTAGTCCAAGCAGTACAAGTATCTGACGAAGCTGGGAAGCCTGGTGTTTCTGATGGGCTCGAGCAGCACTGTGTCTGAGAGAAGGACCTTGGAGTACAATCTGATCTTGACTTGCAAGAGAAGTCTTTTGCTGACGAGGGCCAAGTTGCAGAGGGACTGCTGGTCGAGATAGAACAAGACAGTCTGGAGGATGTGATCAGGCAACTGATCCATGGCAGTGTGGGCCAGTGTTGGCAGTCGGTATCAGGATAGGAAAGAAGCAAAAACAGCAGAAGCAGCAGAAGCAGCAGAGGAGCAGTCTTATCAGAGCCTGTTCGACAATATGCACAAGTACGTGCTTCTGCATGTGCATCCACACTCGTGGCTCAAGTGCTCCATCACCAAAGAAAAAGAGAAGAAAAGAGAAAAAAAGAAGTGAAGAGAAGAAGAGAAGAGAAGAGAAGAAAAGAGAAGAAAAGAACCAACTGTAATAATGTGCGATTCCTGGTGGTTTCTTGTCGATGTTATCAGCAACAGTGCTGTTTTACAAGCTCAAGCAGAAGGGCAAGCTGTTCGCTCCAGGCCAGGCGAGCTTAGGCTGCTGCTGTTGCTTTTGCCTGCAAACTCTCGATGGTTGTGATGTAATGGCTCTACTGCTTGCTCTGAGATGCTGTGGTAATGCTCTGAGGTGCTCTGTGGGTGCTCTGATAGTCCTCTAGCTGCCACTTAAATACCCAGGCTTTTCCTTGACCTGAACATCTTCCAACCCCTTATCAACATCTCCCCATCGCTTATCTGTTTACAATGACCACCAGCAACACACAACGCTTGGAGACTCTTGCTTCGCAAATCAGCCCTCTCCCTGCAAATCCTCCAGCATTGAAGCCCCATATCTTGGATTTGTTCAGCTTGAGGGGCAAGGTTGCCTCCATCACTGGCTCCTCCAGTGGCATTGGCTACTGCATTGCTGAGTCCTTTGCCCAAGCTGGTGCAGACGTTGCAATTTGGTATAACAGCTCTCCAGCCGCTGTCGAAAAGGCCTCCAGACTCTCCAAGTTATACAACGTCAAGTGCAGGGCTTATAAGTGTCCCATCAACGACTCTGCTTTGGTCAGCCAAACCATTCAACAGCAGTTGCAAGACTTTGGAGGCAAAATCGACATCTTTGTTGCTAACGCTGGCGTCGCCTGGACTCAAGGTCCTTTGATCGATGTTAACAGCGACGACCCATGGCACAACCTCATCGACTTGGACTTGAATGGCGTCTACTACTGTGCAAAAGCCATTGGCAGAATCTTCCAACAACAGCACTCTGGCTCCTTGATCATAACCTCCTCCATTTCTGCTCACATCGTCAACATCCCCCAGAAACAGGCCTGCTACAATGCTGCAAAGGCTGCTGTCTTGCATTTGGCAAAGTCTTTGGCTGTCGAATGGGCTGCTTTCAACGCAAGAGTTAACACTGTCTCTCCTGGCTATATCCAAACAGAAATCACTGATTTTGCTTCCACAGACTTGAAACAAAAATGGTGGACCTACATTCCTGCTGGAAGAGAAGGTTTGCCAAAGGAACTAGCTGGTGCCTATCTCTACTTGGCTTCTGATGCAAGCACCTACACAACAGGCTCTGACATAATAGTCGATGGTGGTTACTGCTGTACTTGATTCACATCCTTATTTCACTATTCCCATTTCACTATTCCACTTTTATAGATACATAATTAAATAAAAATATTAAATTACCTACGCATTTTAGCCAACTGGTATTTATTATATTATAATGCTTTTATATTATTGAAAAAACATCCCACAAACTTCTAGCCCTGTTGATTCTTCCAACGCAATTTAACTCTCGTTCTTTTAACCATTTTAATTGATTAAGCTCATTAGCCAACAACAATTCCTCTTCCTGTCCTTTCACATCATCTCTATTAACTTTACTCAACAAAATCGAATTTTTTTCTCTCATCTTCTCCAAATTTTGAAAAATTAAATAACTCTCATAAATAAAATTGTTCCCAAGTATTTCATAACAATTCTTATTATTAAACCGATATGCAAACACCTCTCTAGATGCCTCTCGATGTGCTGTCTTTGGAATCTCTTGTATACAAATAGCCTGTAATTTAAATAGTTTATTAATACAAATTCGTAACGTCTTCTCATCAATCAATGTCAAATTCATTAACCTTTTGTCCTCAACTAATCGCTCGCAAATTATACAGTTGAGAATCTTGAAACAGTTCAAATCAACTGACGACTTTATAACATATAAATATATCTTCTCTTTTAATATCGGAATCAACTTGGAAAACGGAATATAATATTTTCCCGATGTCTTTTCAACAAGAAATGGAATAGAATGATTGGCCAATATTTTTAAGTGTTGATTTAATAATCCAGATTGTGATTGTTTCCCATCAACTTCAATATCATCAAAATCATCATCAAAATCATCATCATCATCATCCTCTTCATAATCATTATAGCCGTCATCTTCTCCGTCATTCTCACTTTTAATGGACTTTCTCAATGTCGATAAACCATTTAAATAATTATTTTCTTCCAATTTTATTCGTTTATTCCCATTTTGTTCTATCTTTTTTAAAACTTTCGTATTAATTTTTCTCTTTGAAGAGGCCTTGGCATCATTTTTGCCGATTTTAGAAGTTTGCCGTTTTTTTTTCTTAAAATTTAAATTGATTGAATCACTTAAATCAAGATTATCACTCTTGACTAAATTCAATATATCATTGAAATTAAAATAATTCTTGGAATTATCTTCATACTCTTGTCGAACATAATTTAAATAATTTTCCATCAATTTTGATCCGTCATTAGTAACATCAATCTTGGAATTATTCGATAAAAACTCTATATCATTCAAATAATTATTGAATTCGTAATTAAAACAATTTGGTGAATTCTTTTCAACTTTAAATAATATCTTTTCATATATCTTTGATGGCAATTCTCCCAAATACTGATTAACTAATTTAATCAAATGTGTTGAACGAACAGTCTTTAAATATCTTTTTAAATTAAACTTAAAAGAAGTATTTCCATTGATTCGTTTATGAATTTTTTTATTGTAATCATTATTTCTCATCATAAATCGATCATTTTCAAGAAAAATACTCGAATTATCAATTAAAAAATACGACTCAAATTCAAAATCTGTTTCTTTTAAAATCTGAATTTTTTGCTTAGCAATCGATAATGTCGATTTATTAGTGAAAACCGTAACTAATTTTTTTTTATAAATTTGATCATATAACTCAAATTTATTCTTGAAATAATTTGAATTAATTGGCATTAAAAACCCGTCAAAAATTAACTTATTAAAATAAAATTCAATCAAACTTGATTTTTCTCTATTTTTCATATTCTGAATCTTTTTTTCGTTTTCTTCATCCTCATCAATATAACCATTATTATTATTATTATTATTATTATCTTTATTAGTATTGATGTTATTAACTGTTTGTAAGTAGTTATCCAACGTCAAATTGCCATAGTTTAAAATATTTTGAATTATCTCAGCCGGTAAATCATCCTGATAATAGTTTTTAATATGAGTAATTATGTCACCGCTATACAATAAAACCAATAAACCTTCTTGATTCAAAAAATAATATGTCTGTTTAGAAGATTCATCAGTCCAGTAAGTCGTAATACTTAATTGAATCAATGAGACTAATATAGATTTAACTAATTTTTTATTTAATTTGGATTTTGAAATTAAGAAATTAATCGTGGATTTACCATAAGAATATAGAATTGAAATTATAATCGAGGCATTTGAACCTAAAGAGTTTTTAACTAATGTTGTAAATAAAGAAGCTTGGGGTGATAAAGTTGGAAGAATTGAAGCTGAGGTAGTCATTATTATTGAAAACTTAATTGTGATGATTTACAATTTATATAAACATTCTTAAAATAATATAAAAAAATTTGTGATAAAACAAAAGTTATTATCCAATTGAAATAAATTTAACAAAAAAAATATTTCAACAATAAAAAATATAAAAAAATGACATTACATAATGCGGAAATATATATTTCCGTGCACATTGAAACTCAATCCGTATTATCAAATATATTAAATATATTATAAATACTGTGCGGATAGGATAAGCAATCCGCACAATACTTACAAGCCCCGTGACCTTATTATTACATAATTGTTTAATCAGCAGAAACTTTGCAATAAAGGCATAAGTCAAAGTCCTTAAATATATACAACCTTTAGAACTTTTACAAGCTTTGCAAGTTTTACAAGTTTTATAAATTCTGTTATTCCTTTCAACATCTGCTCAAATGAATATTAATTCCTTTAATCTCCCTCTCTTGCGTGAATATGATGAGGCTTCGGTTCGTATTTTCGATGGCTACGTAAATTATAGGCCACAAGTGAAATAAAAGGGATTTAGATATATTAAATCCTTTTTCAGGTTCTGGATCCTGAATAAATCTTAAACAGGATCCCTTTTAAATACATAATTTTATTAAATATTATTTTAAAGGGAAAACAAAAAATAAGTTTTGTACAACGCCAATTACGGACAAGACAAAATAAGAGTTTTTTATCTTAAAAATCAAGTTACAAGAAATTATAAGACAGTTTTTCTTAGCAAGAGGACTTTAAATAAAAGACATGCTATTAATATGAATAGCTAAAAACAATTGTTGGTTTATAGAGGAATCATTTTGATCTTTTGATACTTTGAATAGTATTAAGATATGTTCTATATATTCAAATCTAAAACCAAGAAAAAATAATATAAAAACTTGGAAATTTCTTGTGAAAAATGGTTAATTTTGAGATTCTATCATCATTCAATTATTATAAAAACAAATAATAGGAAAGTTAAACCAAAAACGATAAATTCAATTCAGTTTATTTTATTTTATTTTGTTATTGAAATTATAATTAATTTGATTAATTTCTTGAAAAAAAGCTATTAATAATGTCTTCATTTAGTGATGTTTTCTTCGGTGGTGAAGGTGATGAGTGTGCAACCACTAATGATTATAATGGTGAACATTGGAATGCTAGAATTTCTACTGTTCCAGTTCTTTTAGTCACCTCATTGTTTGGTGCTGTTTTCCCTGTTATGTCAGCAAATACCAAACATTCATGGATTAAAATGCCAGATTGGTGTTTCTTCTACTGTAAATATTTCGGGTCTGGTGTTATTTTAGCAACAACCTTTATTCATCTTTTAGATCCAGGTATTGCATGTCTTGCCGATGAATGTTTAGGTGGTGTTTGGAATGAATATCCAATGGGTTTAGCCGTTTCTTTAATTTCATTATGTATTATTTTCCTTGTTGAAATTTTGATTTATTACTTCCTTAAAGCCCACAATAAGGCTCTTAATGAATTTGAACATGATGCTGAAGCTAGTAGTGATTACAAAACCGATGCTATTCAAAAAATTGATTCTAAGACTTCTCTTGAAAAACAATTAGGTAAAATGGGACACAATCATGGTGGTGAAGTTGGTGCTACTACTGTTGATGAAAAAACTCTTTATTCAGGTCAATTAGTTACCATCTTTGTTTTAGAATTCGGTATTATTTTCCACTCTGTCTTTGTCGGTCTTTCGTTAACTACCTCTGGTGATGAATTTACAACTTTATACGTTGTTATTGTTTTCCATCAATTCTTTGAAGGTTTAGGTTTAGGTGCCAGAATTGCATGTACTAAATGGCCAGAAAACAGAAAGTTAACTCCATATTTATTAGCTGTTGCTTATGGTTTAACCACCCCAATCTCTGCTTCTATCGGTCTTGGTGTTAGAAAATCATATGTCCCAGGTTCAAGAACTGCTTTGATTGTTACTGGTATGTGCGATTCCATGTCAGCCGGTGTTTTATTATATTCATCATTGGTTGAATTAATGGCCCAAGAATTCTTGTATTCAAACGAGTTTGATGATTCTGTTCCAGGTAAGAGAGATGGTTTAAAGAAATTAATCGGTGCCTACATCTTATTTATTACAGGTGCTGCTCTTATGGCTTGTTTAGGTAAATGGGCTTAAGCAAAAAATTGGACAATATATCTACAACAAACAATTTCTTTTCATATCTTTTGATATTTTACCTTATTGTCAGAATTTTTTACTCATTAGAAATTGATCAAACAATCTTTATTGTTTTATTTCTAGGGCTCTTCTTTTTTTTTAGTTTTTGCAAACTTATGCTCTTTATGCTTTTTTAGTCTTTTTATTTTCTTTTTGTTTTACTAGTTAACAATATATAAATTTTTTTAACTCCTGCTTATTTCCGAAATTTCAATCTCAAAATAAACTTCATCTATTATTTTTTGACAGTTGAGTGTCTGTCCCTTTCAAATTGTAGCTGTCCCTTCAAACCCAAAAAAAATCCTTCAGAGCCATTAGAGAATAACCTGGTACTAGATCGCAACGCTAGGCTCACTGTACTCAACCCAATTGATGCCTCTAGTTAGCCAACACCAAACTATTCTTATTCTCTACAAACAGGCGAAACAAAACCAACCAATCCGTTTGCTGTAATTCGCTTACCACCAACCGCATAAATCCGGATTATCATCCAACCCAAATAGGAAACTTAAACATAAATGCCAAAAATAGACAAAAAGTCGACACCAGCAGGACTCGAACCTGCGCGGGAAATCCCAAAAGATGCCTTGAAGTGAATTCAAGTCTTTCGCCTTAACCACTCGGCCATAGTGCCCAACAACAATCGTTTGGAACTGCTTAAAATTTATATACATTTAATTCAGATTTATAGATATTGTAGGTATTATATACAATAAGAGGATTCTGACTAGGTTTGCAACATCTAGGAAAGTGTAATTAACTGCTTTATAACCATCTACTGGCTCTTACTCAGAAATTGTTCTTCTGTCTTGATCCTCACTCGACCTGCTGCTCTTTCTGCCTTTTGCTTTTCTTGTGATAACAAAATTACAGTTTCAGTCCACGCCGAATTGGACAGAGCTGGTTTTTATCTTCTTTCTCAAAACCGACTCATCACAATCCCACTCACCACGAATTGAGATTGATCTGCCCACCAATATATCTAAAGAGGAGCAGTAAAATGGCTTGTTTACATGTCAACAAAGAGTACTTAATCCAGATCCAAGAAATGGGTTTTGGTAGGGAACAGGCTGAGAAGGCGTTGATTGTAAGTTCTATTCTTCATGCTGCCAACTTTTTAATAAACCAGAGATGACTAACAGCTACTTATCCATTTTCTCGTTTGATGTAGGAAACATCTAATAACGTTGAAAGAGCAATTACTTTGCTTTTGACTGAAGCAACTGAGGATACATCTTCTTTTGCCCCCATAAACGTATGTATCTTCTAATTTCTGATGGTTAATTCTCTTCAAATAGATTGCTAACGTTTTCCATATCTACTTTTTTCAGACTAATAAGAATATTGCTATAAACCCCAATGACAATAAAAATGATTTAATCAATAACGCTCCATATCCTGAAATAAACAATATCAATAATGACATTTCTGCTGAACCTAAGTCTGCGATTCCCTCTTTGCCCCCAAAGCACCCTTCTAGCCCCCCGTTAGAATTAAACCACTATCCATCTGATATCCCAGACTCAAACCATATCCAAACTCTTGAAGTTGACTCCCCTGAAAGTATCAGTAGTTTGTCTGCCTCACTAGATTACTTCACTGATAAAAGCAGTCATGATGATAAATCTGAAAATTCAAACTCTAACTACAATTCAAATTATAATTCAAACTACGATTCAAGCAGAGATGCAAATTATGTTCAAAATAAAAACGACCTCTCTAGTAATTTTAGAAAATTATCGGAATACTCCGACATCGATTATGATGAAATTAGCAGTAATCACCAAAATCAACTAGTTTCAACTTCTGCTCATATTTCCATTTATGAAGATTTAAATTCTCATAGAAAAAATTCTGATTTTCCTGCTATCTTATTACCTTTGAACTCAATGCATTTTGACAACTATTTTGTAATGTTAATAATGATTTTACATCAGGTACCTACTTTTCAAAAAGCAATTTTATTCAATCAATTTGATGATTATGGATATAACCCAAATTGGTGGAATTCTGAACTAATTGACTTGCCTCAATCCATCAAAAAAACACAAGAAATTGATGAAAATAAGCTTACCAAAACCATGGTTAATGACAATAAAAAAGATCCAAATGATAATAAAGATGATAAAATTGATAAAAAAATTGGCGAAAATGATGATAAAAATGAAAAAATTAACGAAAAAATTAGTGGCGATGAAAAAAATAAAAAAAATGAAAATAAAATCATAGATAAAAGCAGTGAAAATATTTCAATAATTGATAAAAGCGAAAAGAGCGACAAGAATGATACCAGAACAAATAGCAAAAATAATATCAATGTTCAAAACAGTGAAAACTTTAGATTTTTAATGGAAACTCAAAGAGTAGTCGGTTTTCTAAATGGTCTCTCTCAAAGATCTTTTTCGTCAGCGTTCAATTTTCTTAAATCATTTCCTACAAAACTAAGAAAATCAATAAAAAGAAACGATATTGAAGCTTCAATTAATTTGTTTTACACATGCTTATTAGAACAAATTTCTAGTTTTAATACCAAGTCTCCAGAGAATCTTGCTAATCTTTTCAGTTCCAATTTTATAACCAAAGATCAACACTGTCTTTATAATATAATGCCAATTGATTCAGATAATATTAGATCAAATATCTATAAGACATTCATTGAGGCCATTTGGGAATCCGATTTAAACAATCCCAATGACATTCATTTAAACTCACTTAGCGATATCATATCAATGTCATTTTCTCCAATGAGTTCTTGTTCTGAATCTTTAGTATTGGATCAAGTTTTTTTCCCTCAAATTTACACTGATAAATATTTGAAAATACTTCTACATAAACAAAAAAGATTTGATAAAATAACACAAAAATTAAAAGAAATAAATCAAGACAAGATATCCTTAACTAGTTTCCGTGGAAAGAGAGTTGATTCATTTTTGAATAACACATCAAGGTATTTAAAAAGTCAGTTAGAAAACCCGATTGATATTACTTCCGATAAATCAAATCACACAGCCCAGGATCAAAAAACTGAAGGAAATTGTTCTCCAAATACTTTAAGTAAATCTATTACTGAGCTTGAGAATTTAGAGAAAAAAATCAAAACTTTGAAAACAAATCTTATTGAAGAGTACGAATTGTTAACTGATGAGAGAAGAAACATTGATTTTGATAATGTTACACAAATGGTTAAAGAATTTAATATGAAATTATTGAAAAGAAAAGCTGAAAAACAAAAAAAGAGATCTTCTGGGCAAACAAGTACTCAAAAAGAGAATCTTCCTGAATCCATTATTGTTGATTCTGAAGAATTTGAATCAAGTGATAATTCTGACTCAGAAAATGATTTCATATCTGATTCGGAAATTGATAGCTACGAAGAAATTGAGCCATATTTATTAACAGGTGTAATAATAAGTGATCACCAATTTTATTATTTATTAAACCAGGAATATCCAATTTGGGTATTTGTTGAATTCGTAAACACAGCTGGGAAGTTTGATTATTTTACAGCGTCAGTTGTTGATTTCAACAATATAGAAGGTTATATTAGTGGCATAACTGGGCAAGGGGATATATCATTTCCAATTCTCTTGACTTATGTGAAGGAGTCTGTTTATTATGCAAATGAAAAAACTGAACTTAGTAAACCTTTTATTGATTTTTTCAATAAAGATTTACAAACAGTTATAAATACAGAAAATGACACAGAAAACATAAACAGTAATGGTTCAGATTTAGGTTCGGATGATATGAAAATGGACATATCCGATGAGGAGATTTCTTCAGTCAATATTTAAACTAATTATATGATTGTATTAGATTGATTTTCTTTTAATTAATGTTTTTTAAGTTTTTTTAATATATTTGGTTTTATCTCTTACTTTTGTTGTTTTTATTATAAAGAAAACACTTTTTTTGTGGAATCAGTCACCTTTTATGTTTGTTACTTTAGAAGAAGAAGAATTCAGATATGCCATCGCTTTTGGTTTTTTTACTTGATAAAATTATCGCTGTAAAAATTGCTTTTTCTAGTAATTAGAAAAAAAATTGGTTAGTATATTGCGCTATAAACAGAAGTATTAAAAAAACAAATTTTAATATTTATTTGCTGTTTAGAACTGACTTTGCGACACATTTAAGTTAATAAGATCAATAATTAAATTTGGTTTTCAATTCAAATGATTTTTTTTTTTCTAACAGTATTCTTCACTTTTGAATTCAAATGAGCAAAATGCTACTCTGCATCTTTTTCCAGTTACGGCTTTTGATGGGCTTTTAAGCCGGTTTTTAAAAGCCGTGCTATTTTGAGAGTTTCATAGTTTGACATTACATTCAATAATTAGTGTGATCCATGCAGTTGAATGCCAACTCTTCTAGTCCCTTTACAAAAGAAATTAATTGACATTTATTAAAAATTCAGAAATTTTATCCCATTAGGAAAAGGGATTTTGTTTTTCACTTTGTTTTTAGTAATAATAAAAATGCTTTTGGTTTACTGCTTTCATTTTGCTTTAAAAAACGTTCAAATTATAACAATTGTGTCGAATTTGTAAAATAAAAAAATAAAACATTTTGAAGAATACGTTCAACGCAAACGTCGATTTTCATCCCTAAGAGGACAAAAATCGGCGGCGTCGAACGCGATGAACCACACTACCAATATATACTTGAATATTATATATATTTCTTTGCATCTCCGGATAGCTTGTTTGTATGGATATGAGAAGCAGGTATTGTTATATTACTATTCTACACTTGTTCTCATCATATTGTTCTACTTTACTGAAGCAGTTTCCCTCTTACATATCAACATACTATATGCACAAGTGCATATAGTACCATAATAGTGGACTCAACTGGTCCCTTAATACTGGATTAAATTTGATTGCATGATTATGCATGATTATGCATACATGATTTGAATTTCTTTTGCCGATATATGGATTTTAATCATTTTAAACATAATAAGAAAAGTAGTTAGATATTCGTATTTTTGGTATTAATATTTCAAAAATTTGATAATTTGTTTCAATTATTTCAATTATCTGAAAGCTAATTTCATGAATAGGCTAACAGTTTTAAATATGAAAATAGCATTAAATTTTCAACAGTTTCCACTTTATTTGCTGATATATAAAAATGTTCCAACTTTTTTAAATGGCCAAATGTTTTAAATTTTCTCAACATTTTCTTGTCCAAGTATAATTCATCAGCAGCAATATCTATCATTTTGAGTGAATAAGATTTGAAATCATCCAAAAAATCACTTTTTTTAAGTTGGTTTATTGACAAAGATAGACTAGTTAGATTGGGAAAAGAATCGGTTATAATTATAAAGTTAGTTAGCAAATTATCCTGTAAATACAACTCTGTTAGCTGGCCAAACATTTGAATAGTCTTTTTACTAATCAGCTCAATCTTGTTGATTGATAAATCTAGTTCTTTCAATTTTGTCAATGATCCAAGGCCAACATTATCCTTAATTTGATTAATCTGATTTACAGCTAAATCTAACTTTTCAAGGTTGAAAAATTTGTCCAAATTATTTACTTCATTTAGTTTATTGCGTCTAAGAACCAAATGTTTCAATGATGGAAACGTTCCATTTTTTTCTATAATGAATTCATCAACTTTATTATCTTTTAAATCTAAAAGCTCTAAATTTTGCAAATTTTTGCTAAAAACAAATCTTTTAATTGAATTGAATGATAATAATAATGTCTTTAACTTTTCAAAATTCAAAGATAAATCCAAAAGCTTGATTTTATTCAGTGATAAATCCAACAATTTAAGATTGAGTAATTGACATATTTCGCTCGAGGTATTCAATTCAACAAGATCATAGCTCTTAGTTAAAATCAACACTTCTAGGTTTGCTAAACTGGTCAAGTTTTCAATTTCACTAATTTCGTTATGTCCCAAATTCAAATATTGTAAATTAACCAACTTTGATATATTTTCAATTTTTTTGATTTTATTAAAATACAACATTAGTTCTTTTAGGTTTATTAGATTTGATAAATTTTCAATTTTATTAATTTTGTTATATGTTAAATCTAATGTTTTTAAACGGTTTAAATTTTGTAGGCCTTCAATCTTGCTAATTTTATTAAATGATATATATAAACATTCTAAGTTTGATAAATCTGATAAATTTTTCAAAACTGTAATTTCATTATATGATAAATCTAAATTTTTTAACGATAATAAATTTGATAGTTTGATTATTTCATCGATTATATTATGTGATAAATTTAAATATTCTAAATTTATTAAATCGATCAAAAATTTTGTAGAGCTAATGTTATTTCTTGATAAATCTAAGACTTTTAAGTTCGCTAGGCTTGATAATGTTTCAATTTGATAGATTTTATTCCAGGATAAGTTTAATTTTGTTAAATATTTGAAATTTGATAAATTTTCAACTTCAGTGAGTTCATTCCAACTTAGATTTAAATTTTTCAAATTTATTAAATGTGATAAGTCCTCGATTTTGTGAATGATGTTATTTGATAGGTTTAGTTGAGTTAGAGATTTTAGATTTGATAAATTTTTCGTTGAGCTTATTTGACATATCGATAAGTTTAATTTTTTAAGATTTTGCAATTTGCAATATTGACTTAAATCTAATAGGATTTTATCTGTTGTGGAAGACAGAGAAGCAAAAATATAGTTCAATTCAAAAGACTTCAAATTAGTTGAGTTCTGTGATATCAATAGCTCAAATAAGCTATTTATTTTATTTGACCAAGTTGATCCAGTGTTAATCCATAAAACAATTGAATTTAAATTAGATTTTAATAGAAAAAGCATTCTAAGGTCTTCTGTATTTGAGTTTATATCATCTTCTGTTAAATATAAATGTCTTGAATGGTTCAAAAAATCAGCTTTAAATAAACCAATCAGTTTGGATCCAATGCAAAAAATATTGTGTAGTGACAAATACATATATTGAGGATGACCTTTGAAACAAACTGAATTAAATAAAATGGATACAGAGATGTCTTGAACCAATTTATTTTTGTATAATGTAAATAGCCAAAGCTTATCAAATGGCAAATAGGATAATATAGCTTTGATAAAATAAAATGGTAAATCATAAAGGGTTTTTTCCAAGCCAATCATCTCTTTATCAGAAAAGTTGGTCATAATTTGGTAGTATAGAAGGAGAATAGGAAAATGGTTGATGTAAATCTAAGTATTGTTTTTTTATACTGTTAATATCACACCTGATTAAGAAAAACAATCAAAACTTTATTGTATTGGGGCTGTTCAGGGTTTCAAATAAGTCAATAATAGAAACTGCTTACGGCTACTATGTAAGATGTGCTGTTTATTTTTGTATTTGATTCAGATAAAAGAAAATGTGGACCATTCTTTTGCAAAAAGATTATGATTAAAAGAATAAACTGAGAATTTTAAGGTCTGTTCTTTTGAAATAAAACATTGAATAAGTTTGATACATGCAATGAAAAGAGTTCTAATTAAAACCTTAAAAGATAAACTAGAAAACTTATTTCAGATTAAATAGATAATTTTATAGAAGATAATCACTTGATAATTGGATTTTTAATTGTAATTGGAAATTCAGTTTGTTACATAAATATTGTCTGGTTAATAATTTACTCATTTAATGATTCTTTTTCTTATTTTTTTACTATTTAGAGATATACATAAGTTTCTATATGAGTTAATTTATTATTGATTTATCAAATTTGTGTGAGGGATGGTTCATCTAGCAGAAAATAATTTTAATGAGTTGGTTTGTTATAAATTTTGATAAATTTTTTTAAAAGACTGTACGTTGTTTATGATAGTCGGATCAATTAAATTTGCCAAGCAACAGATAAAAAAAGGTACTATTATGTTAATAAAAAAATTTCCCTTGTTTTGTTTAAAATTAAAAACTGTTTTATTTAGGATAAATAAATTAGGATTAAAAAATGAATTCTTGAAAAGAGAAACTGCTCTTGTGGATAGCATAGGTATCTTTTTATTTGATGTTGAATATCAAAATACAAATTTCCATTAGCTAGAAGATATCTGTAACCACAAATCTTACTCAAGTTGTGATTGGGCCATAATAAACAGAAAAAAATTCAATCTTTTATACCTAAAACTGAAAATAAGCCAAGGCTGTTTTTAGTTTTGACACATGCCTATTTATGCATATAATAGCATTGCGCACTACAAATTCGGCTTTTGAGATTTTTCAAGCCATTTTTTCATCTCAAAGCTGGTTTTCAAAAACAGTTGGTATTTTGGTGGCTTTTTGTGTTATTTTTGTTAATAGACAAGGTTTTAAAAGACAAGGACGTTGTTATTGACTACATTGCTCTAAATATGCTGGTATCTGTTAGTGAAATTTTGTGCAATGGTTTTGGATGAGCAAACTTCAGTAACAAGATTGTGATAGAATAGTCAATATAAACGAATAAACCATATATTACACCAATGTGGTTAAAATTTTATTTGTTTGGCTAATTTGTCAAAATAGATACAGATTAGCTATTTTCTCGGTTTTTTGAGATCTCGTTTTTTTCAATTTATCTAGATACAAAATTAGTAAGATTAATAAAATTATCTAAATTTAAATATTTGCCAAATATAAATTTACAAACAATCAAGTTAATCGAATCAATAATTTAGTGACTTTAGGGAATCCAATTTGAAGACATTTACAAGTCAAAGAAATGCTACTTATCTGCAATAAAATTCTTTATTTATGCTTCAAAGATTTTCGTTGAAATAGAAATTCTGTTGATGGTATACATCAAACATAACATGTAGCATAATTATTACAGTAATAACATGAGAAATCAAAATACCCTTTATATTTGGTAAAAACTCATCTTATCCGAATAATATGGTCAGTATTTGCTGAGTTTGTGAGGAATAATAAATCAAAATGATCATCTTCGAATCAGCAAGAAAGCCGCCGCCGCTTATATCCTGATTCGGTCACAAATCTAAACAGCAACTTCACCCTTAAACGCTTTGTAACTGCTATCACTTAGCTTTTTGTTAGCAAGTTTCCTGTGCTAGGATGTCTTTGAATTGGTTAGAATTAAGCGATAATACAGATCCATCCAACCCGTTGCCTTTTGTTTTACTAGAAAATGAGTCGTTAAGATTCAGATCTCCCAAAAGGATAACCATCAAGTTAAACCCCATAAATAATAAAAACCATGAAACCATTTCCTCAAACAATGGAACTATGTATTTGACAAATAAAAGACTAATATTTATATCAGAGACAAATTTAAGAATTGATAAAAACTATCACAATGAAATCAACAACTTTAACAATTTTGTATTACTATTTAATTCAATTTTATCGTTTGGTTTAGAGAATTCATGGTTTGGTCCGAACAAGTGGCATTGTTTATTTAAAATCAACAATCCCGATGGCGGCTTGAATTATCTATATCAATGGAAGATTTTATTGATATTTAATGATGGGGGAATGTTTGATTTTGCCAAAGCCTTTGAGTCAACTTTCAATGATTTTAAAAACAACTCTTTGTTTGTTCAGAATGAGCAGTTACCTGTCTATAGTGAGATTTAACGTTAAATTAAATTAAATTAAATTAAATTTTATTTATTTATCTATACAAATATAAGAATGTGTAAAGAAAAATTACGCTATTGTTCATCTTTACCATATACTATATCTAGTACTTGTTTTTGTATTGATTCAAATCTTTTGACATCTCTTTCAAATGCATTTAAGTCATAATCAAGCTTATTGATGTGAAGTTGCCTACTTGTACCAACCAATTCCAATTCTGTCATAAGCTTGGATATTAATTCACGATTTGATTGGAAAATTTTAACAAGTTTTTCAAAAGTGGAAAGCATCGTAGTGAGGAGACAGAAAAGTTAAAATAGAATTGAATAGTATCACAACGAGTGCTTTGTGGATAACCAGTGGTGCGTGTATTTGGTTTTGTCTCTTTTATATATTATATTCTGTATATATTCGTTTGTATTTATATCGATTGGTTTATTATAATATTTCGAGTCTTGGATTTCGATGTCTTGCTGTTGTAATATATTAATGCCACAATTGGATGTTTCAAGTGATGTTATAGAGTTCTTAACTGATACTAAAAACACAATTGAACTTCAAACAGTTCAAGTGGTTTTGCAATATATACTTTTTTAGCATCTAACAATTGGCAAACTCGCTTTAGAGATTGTTCTAATTATAATAAGTGTACTGGAAAACCTTACTATCTAGTTGAAGTGTTGATATATTTGAAAATTTTTCAATTATATAATTTTTAGTATTAGTTGTCAACATATTATTATTTAAATAAAATTGTTTTAAATTCTTTAAATCCGGTAACTGTTTTATTTCATTTATCTTATTGTACGATAAATTCAAATATTCCAAATTAGTTAAATAATCTAAGTTTTCAATTATATCTATTTTATTGCTATTTAAATTTAAAACAATCAAGTTGGTTAAATTAGATAATTGTTCAATTTTGGTTATTTGATTCAAGGATAAATTTACTGTTTTCAAATTAATTAAAGCTGATAAATTCTCAATTTTGGATATATGATTATGACCTAAGTTTAAGCATTTTAAATTAATTAGATGAGATAAATGATCAATTGAATATATCTCATTATAGCTGAGATTTAGATGATTGATATGAATTAAGTTTTTGGATAAATATTTAACATTGTAAATTTTATTATGAGATAAATTTAAATATTTTAAATTCAAAAACTTGTTAACTTGATAAAACAAAATTTCATAATAAGTGGGCAATAATGTTAGATTAGACCAGAGCTCTAATTTTGACAAAGTTAAATGAGAAATATTTAAATTCAAGTTATCAAAGTAAAAATGAAATTGGCCAGATAATTGATTAAATAAATTTTCCGAGGACAAAAAATGTGTATCTTTAAAACCAAAAATTATAGAGAATTTCACATTTTTTAACTGAGTACAGCTTTTCAAGTAATCAAAAGCCCAAAATTCGTAAAACAATTCATTTTTTGTTTCATACCTGAAAGAAAATGATGATAAACAGTTTGAATTTTCAATTAACATGACCATCAACAAAGAATTTATCAGAGAAAGGTCAGAGAACTCTCTTCCAATTACCAAAGAGAAAGAATTGAGATTCTTCTTTTTGAGTAAAAATCTTTTCAAGTTTTGAAAAATATTATAAGTAAAAGGACTTGAGAACTCAAATGTGATATTTTTAGTAAATTGATAAATTCGGGATCCAAACTTGTCCAAGTCTTTATATTGGATTCTTAATGTATTTAAAAAGTCTTTGGGTAAACATGAATAAGATAGACTAACTGTGTTGAATAGTTGTTTCAAAGCTAAGTATTTGATTAGAGTATTCTGAGATAAGGTAAGAAGCCAAATTCGATCAAGCCTTAAATAATTCAAAATCAGATCAAGTAGCTCCCATGGCAGCATCAGAAATTGTGGAAGATGAATGACTGGCCTCTCAGCAGCACTGCAAATTTTCCCTAAAACTCTTCTTAACGCAACATTTAACAGATCATTGGAATTCATTGGCACTTTGAGCAGTTTGGAATAACACAAGAAGGATAAGATGAGAATAGCTAGCGAACCCAGTGGCTTCAAGAATAGCCAAAACAAATTAGAAAAGGATAGTAAATTGGGTGATTCTATCTCAATGCCAGAAACATTTTGCACCAAAAACACGAAGCAGAAACATCTGTGGAGGCTCTCCAGAGAGAATTACCTCCATCAAAAAGGGTTGTTTCAACTACCACAGAGCGAAATTAACACCGCTGGTATTTTTGCTTTGAGCTGCGTTTTGATTATATCTGAAAATGTTAACCAATCGTTGATCTTTCTGGTTCACTGGATATAAGTGAAGTTATTGACGAAATGGACAGTAAGTTGTGTTATAATTAACGTTTCTCTAAGTTTTGCCAGCAATATATACTAATGTTGATGAAGGACTTGGGTTTTCCATGTTTTCTTTGACTCGACAATTAACTCAAAACAATGAACCTGATAAAGATAAAGATAAAGATAAGAAGGAAGATACAAGGAAAATTGATAATGAGGATGACAAGCAAAACAAGAATAACAATAACAGCAACGAGATAACCATTCAAGATACGAATTTGGCTAGATCCAAAATCTCGACAACAAATTCATTGATATTACACAATCTACCTTCAAAACAAAACAATTTGGTGGTTAATCTTTCAAAAAACTACGATAAGACAAATCAGGTTCAAAAATGTTTGATAAGATTTCAAAGCATTGGATCAGTTAACCAAATACAGCCGAAGGTGTACAAGATAAGTAGCAACCAACAGTTCAGTAGTTTGATTGTCTTCTTAAAGAAAAAACTAAAAATATATAATAACAATCAAGATAATAACAATGATTCTAGTACTGATTCTCAAATTTTTTGTTATATTAAAAACACATTTGCTCCAAGTCCCGATGAAATAATTGGAAATTTGTTCAAGAATTTTGCTACAAACAACGAATTAATCGTTTGCTATTGTAATACAGTTGCATTTGGTTAATGAAACAAATAATGAATTACTATGAAAGAAATAAACAAATTCTATATAAATCTTTAAAATTTTATACGAATAATATTATATTATAAACAAACAATGCTAATATCAATCATTTGCTTCAATCTGGTCTCGTAAGTTATCAACTATATCCAATATAGCAGTTGTTGCAGGGCTATCAGTGTATAACTCCAAAAAGTTTTCGCCATTATCACAGCACCTCGCTATTCTTGGATCCAAAGGTACCTCTCCTAAAAATGGAATATTGAATTCTTTTGCTAAGCTTTCACCTCCACCAGTGGTTGGTTTGAAGATTTGAGACTCGCCTTTGCAATTGGGGCAAACAAAACCACTCATATTTTCAACAAGACCCAAAATTGGAATATTGACCTTTTTCACAAAATCTATTTCTTTTCTAACATCTAGGAGGGAAACTTCTTGTGGCGTTGTTATAATCAAACAACCATCGATGCCGGAGTCTTTTAGATATGAAGTTATTGACAAATGTTCATCCGAAGTTCCAGGAGGAGTATCTATGATCAAATAGTCCAAATAACCCCAATCGACATCTTTTAGAAACTGTTTGATCAAGCCATTTTTCTTTGCACCTCTCCAAATAATAGCAGAATCGGGATTGGGCAACATAAATGCTATGGACATGGTCGACAAATTATCGTCGATATATATGGGAGACCAGCCTGAGTTGGAAGAATGAATGGTTTCATTTAAATTGCAGCCTAGAATCTTGGGCAAAGAGGGCCCACAAATATCCAAATCCAACGAGCCAATTTCTAGGGATTGATCAGCAGCGAGAGCAAAGGATAGCATTGCAGTGAAAGTGGATTTTCCAACGCCACCTTTACCAGACAAAACCAATATTTTGTGCTTGATATACTCGTCTATTTTGGAGGTCACTATGGCCATATCAGGATCAGGACCTTTATTGAGCTGAGAAGCACAGATGCTTTGGTTTGGACAGCCATTGCAGGACTCGTCTTTTCCAGCAGTCTGTGATTCAGGGCCTGGACAGTGAGCAGGTTCAGGGTGTGTCAAAAGAGTGTTCATGATAGGAGTATGATACAGTGCAGGAGAATATGAAGTAAGTGGATGAACAAAAAAGACAATAAGAATAGAGAGAGAGAGAGAGAAAGAAGGTGGAAGAAGGAATAATAAAGCTCATCAACTGTAGAAAAACATTAATAATACAAAAAAAAGAATTTGATGGTGGGGGAGATGAGCAAGTATCCTGATTTCAAGGGGGCATTTATAATGCATCGCGTGACAGAATTGCAGTAAACTCAGAGTGAAAGCAGCAAAAAATTCCGTTTCAGGAGGCCAACGAGAGACAAATCGGCTGAAAATATTATGGAGTTTCTCTTTTATTAGCTAGATATGATATAAATAATAGTAAGTATAAAAGTAATTAATGGGTTGATAGTTGTAAGATATAGGAGAGAGGCTTTTTTTGTTTTTGGGGTCTTAAGACAATAGTAGGCAATAATAGGTTTGGGATTCAAGTAGGAAAACAAATAGTAAATAAAGGGAAATTAAGTCAAAAATAAAGGGAGTAATAAAATAAAATAGTAAATAGATATAAATAAAAAGATAAGTAGGTGAATAAATAAGAAAACAAAAAAATAAAAAAATAAAAAAATAATTTTTTGGTAATGAGATGATTGCCAAAGCTGACATGATAAGAATAGATAAATAAATGACACCAAAGTAGGAAACAACAAAAAAAAAATTAAACAATTAAGTTTTCCACTTCAATCAAGTTTGTTTACATTCAGGAGGTTCTTGTTTGGATGGTTTATCATCATCATCAGCGTCCTCATCGTCATCATCAGCATCAGATTCTTCATCTGAATCAAATTCATCTTCAGCCGAATCATCATCTAATTGGTTGTCCAAGTCATATTCAATAGCAGTTCCAGTGAACCAGTCAATAGCTCTTGGAATCAACTTGTCTTTAATGTCTTCTGCTAATTGGTAGTCTAATTCTAATCTTGATTCCAATTCCTCGTCTTCTTCTTCTTGTTTTTCAGTATCGTCATCCAAGTCATTATTTATGGCGGCTTTATCTTTAATTCCATTTTCATCGTCATCAGCATTGTTTTCGTTATAGTGAGGAGGCTTTGGTGGATCAAAAAAATTGAAAAAGGAATCACAAGGAGTTATTTTTTCGATTGTTCTGGTTTGCTTGGTGTATTTATTTCTTTGTTTTCTTCTTTCAATTAATACTGTTACGTTGTTTTCTGGGGTGGTCCAATTTATGTCACAACCCTTTGCATGATCATAAATAAATTCACCAGTGTAACCCAATTCCTTTTGATAATAATAAGTTTTAGTTAAGAGCGTATCGGAGAAAAATTCATTTTTCTCAAATTCAAAGATTAATTTGAAACCTGGAGTTTCCAAATGTTCCATTCTAATATCAACCAAGTATTGTAAAACTTCAGTATCTCTTTCAGAAATTGTGTCAGAAATTGGATGCAAGTTTTCCAAAGCTGTTAACCAAAAGTTTGGAATACCTCTAATTTCATTATCAATGTCATCATCATTACCAGCAACAGCTTCTTCATTATCGAGATCGTCAAGATCGTTAAGGTCATTGTGATAAAGATCTGTTTGTTTTTTAGATTTTTTAATTTCACTCTTTTTAGATTTTCTCTCATCGGTGTCAATATTGTTGTTGCTATCATTTTGCTTATCGTTATCATCTTCGAAATCTGAACCGAAATCGTTATCAAGATCGTCAAGATCGTCAAGATCGTCGAGGTCATTTTCTTGAAGAGCTTTTTCAATTAATTTACCGTTTTCAACTTCTTCTTTAGTTGGTTCAACTAAACCGTTAATAATTTGATTTCTATGGTCAAAAATTGGTTTATATTTCAAATTATATTTTTTCTCCAATTCAAATAGTTCATGTTGAAAGTTAGCTTCTAAATCCATTTGTTGTTTTTGGATGTATTTCAAAGCGATGATTCGTTTTTTAATCTTTGGGGTTAAAGTGTCCAAGTAACCACTGTCTTTACCAACCAAAGTCGATAATTTATTTTCAATCATGGATAATAAGGTAGGGTTGGTTGCTAATTGACGTTTGATGTCAGCAGTGGTTTCAATTGTATCAAAATCATTTTCATTGCCATGTATACTCTGAGAGTTGATGGCATTATTTGGATTGGAAGAGTTGGAGGTATTGTTGGCGGCATTAGCAATAGAGGAATGCTTGTGTTTATAGTTGTGAGGATGGTTATGGGGATGGTTGTTACTTATTGATAGTTTTTTAATATTGTTATTTAAATCTTGCAAGTCAGTTTGGGATTCCTCGTTGATGGTATTTGGTAGTTGTTTTAAATTTAGTTTATGATTATTATTTAAAAAATACGAGCCAGCATTTGAGGCAGGAGTATTTTGGGGAGTTGGAGCTTGAGGATAATCGTTGGATTTCTTTGAGATATTTATGCTCATGATGAATAGGAGAAATAAATTGATGGATTGGTGGATTATTGGATTATTAGATTATTAGATTAAGAGAGAGAGAGAGAGATTAAAGTAGAGTAGGTGAGAGAAAAATAAGATTGAGAGAAAAAAAATTGAAAACAAACAAGTAAATGGGCAAGTCAGAGTAACAAGTCGTTGAGGTGTTAGGCGTTGAAAGTCTCAAGGACAGTAAAGAAGAAGAAGTGAATAGGATTATTGGATATATAGATATATATAAAAACCAGGTCGAAGAGAGAACCAAAGAGTGTTAAATAATATCTGAGGACTGTTGCTTATTCGAAGGAAGAGCAGTGAAAAGAACATAAAACGAGAGCAAAACAGCAGAAAATAAAGTGAACAAATAAATTCAAGAAAAAACGAAAATAAAAATTTTCTTTCAAATGTGGCACGAAGATGAGGGTTTGGGGTTTATAGTAAAGAGGTTTCAGAGCAGGGTTTGTGCACAAAACAGGGGGTCTGCACACAGTTGCCCAATGGAGAAACTCAGAATGTGCATTGAGTGTTTATTGGACGAAATGTGTAGGAGGATATGGTGGTTAAAAGTCTGGAGGTAGAGGCGACTCTTGGGGCTTTGAGTCGTCGATTTGGACGAGACCATTTAGTTCTTTGAGTCTGAATTGTTTCATCTTGCCCAACTCGTACAATACAGAGAGAGTAGGGACGTTCACATTCAAGGAGTTTGCGATTTTGATTGCGTTGCCCAAGATCACCTCGATTTCGATGAGATTGTTGTTTCTGCTGTCGACTAGCATGGAAGGGGTGTAGTAGTTGTAGTTCAATCTGTTGTAGATCATTTGGTATTTGAAACGAGGATTGAGGTCGATGTTTTCAGCTTTGGCTATCTTGCATATTTCGTTCATGCCGTCTTCGAATAGTTTTGTGTTGCTTGGAGATATTAGACATCTTGTTGTGTCCAAATTCAAGATTGAGCAAATGACATTGAAGGTGGCGTTGTAAAGCAACTTTTCCCATCTTGTTTTCCTCGTATCTGGATCGTAAACAGCGTTATCTGGGAACTGTTCGCAGTTGTATGTATTGATGAACCTTTGAGCCGATTGGAACTGGAGATCAGAAGAAAGATTTGGGTTATTGAAGTAGCCTATAATCAATCTGTCAGCACCATTGTGGTTGACCACTGAGTTGTTATTGACTGAACCGATGAGTGCAGCAACACTGAGAATGGTGTTGTTGGGGAATTTTTTGAAAAAGGGTTTTTCAATGTCGATGCCATTTTGCATTAAAATGATTGTTGTGTTTTGGTTGATTATTGAGTTGTTTTGAGAAGAGTTTGTGTCGATGAAAGGTAATAGGTCGTGAGATTTTGAATTTGAGTCTGGGATGTTTTTGGTTGATATGATGATATAGTCAAAGGGCCCAAAGTCTTTAGCCGAGTTGATGTTATTGATTATATTTGAGGGCTTCCAGTTGTGAAGAATGCCCCTGTTGATCGAGTTAATTTGGTATCCATGTTGAGTTATTTGGTGGTAGTTTGAACGAACTAGACAGGTTACATTTGACTTTGAAGCAGTTTCCAAAGCTAGGGCTACAATGATTCCAACTCCGCCCAAACCTATCAAGAGAATTTTTGGTTTATCACTTTGGTGAAGAGGATTAATTGGGGTATTTGTCATTATTTAAAAGAGGCAAAACAAAAACAAAATAAAGGCGAACAAAAAAAAAATAGAATTTAAGTAATTGAGTAATTGGAGATATACTAAATATAAAAAGAGAGTGCAAAGATTGTAAGGAAGAAAGTGAAAATGAGAAAGATAAGATCGAAAAAAAACGTGACAAAGACATGAGGTAATCTTGCGGTGATGTGGGAGAGATGGCCGTGATACGGAATTATGAGACACTGGATGTTGAATTTCATTTCCGCGGGTGGTGTATTGAATATTTAAAGATTTAAAGATTTAAAGATTGTGCAATTGTTTGTCGATGTCAAGATAATCTTGTTCAGTTAGTAGAGCGCCCTCAGTTTCTAGAATGGCATCTAGAGTATGGGAAGGAACGTCTTTGACTAAAACATGGATATGCGAGAGTGTTTTAATACTTTGTAAATGGTTGAAATTGCGAAACCAAAGAATGTTTTCCTCTTTGATATGGTGCTTCTTGTGGAAAGTTTTCACAATGTATTTGTGGATAATTGACTTGTTTCTGAGCGAGATATCACCTGGAATTTGGAATTGCGTAGTGTTATCGTTGATGGGAGTCTGATTTTTTTCAATAGGCTTGTCGTTTTCCTCATTCTCTTCTTCGATTGATTTTATCAAGATTTTGGACCAGACTACCAAGTGCTTGATATTTTGCTCAAGGTTGTAGGGAAAATGGTTGGGCAATATCAAGGTGTCCTCACTGAACATGAATAGTTTGTGGGAGGTGGACTTGTTGGAGACCAAGGGCAAGTTGATATTGGTGTCATTGTAGGCTGGGTCCAAATAGAACGCCTCTGAAGCCCATTTCAACTGCACACAAACCAAGTGCTTGAAGACAGAGGTGTTCAACACAGCAATGTGGTGCTTGTATTTGTGGTACTCGGCGGTAACTTCTGGGGCTCTCTTTAACTGGGCCAATCGGTTGTGGTGCACAATTTCTCTGAGAGCAGACCACGAGATCGGATCCACGCTGTTGACTGTCATCTCGGCCTGGAGAAAATGCTTCACAAGCTGCTTCTGGGTCACTCTTCAAACGCCCAGCTCTCGATCGCCAACACAGACACGCTTTCCAACTGCTGGGTTTGCGCCTTTTTCCCGCTGGCTCTGGCCGGCCGTGTTTCTTTTTGTGCAGCATCGGGCCTGGGCATAGACCCGTGACCATGGAGCCCGCAAGACTGGCTGGGTTGTGGCTTGGGGTGCGCACCCTTTTAAGCACCCTGGAACTGAAGGGAGAGCTAGACGTGTGTAAGCCGGCAGCTTCTGGACCAGCGACAGAAACCGCGGGCGACCCAGTGGCAGCTGGGATCGAAAAGATGGAGAGCTGGGTGCAAGTGTGAACCCGCCTCGGAACATCTGCCGCCGTTGCAGGAGGACCCTCAGAGCGTCCCGCCGTGGGCCCTGACCCCTCCATTCTACTCCTCTCTCAGAGCCAGACGAGGTTCCTTTGGTGCTGCTGGGATCGCGAACTGGCGTGTTACCCACACGGCCTGTGATTGGCTAGTGCACGGGCTCCTTGCGTTTGTACTGGGCGTTCGAGCGTGTCGACGAGCGTGCACCTTGTGGAAACCGATTCCCCTCTGGCTTCTTTTCCCTCTTTTTCTTGCTTTTCGCTCTGCTTTTTCTGCTCGATTTCTGGAAAACCCCAAAAGCACACCGACCGAGCCCAATGCGGTGCCAAACCTTGTTTTCAAAGTGGACGAATCAACTTTATTTTGCTTTATTCTTCACTCCATTCAACTTTTCACTGTTCTCTGATCTTGTCTTTGAGCATATCTTCTGATGTCGCTCCGTTTTCTCTTTGCGTTTTTCATTATAAATACCTTTCCACTTTCTTCGTTTTTCATTTCTTTCTTCTTCTCATCATCTCACAATCAATCATTCTAATAGCCAATACTTGTTAGCTACTTACCTCATCCCAACCCGACTTTACTCTATTCAACCCAACTCTTTCACTCTCATCTTCTAAAATGGAAAAACAATTATCTCCAACTGATTCTGAACACCACCCAGTTACCGTCTCTGGATTAAACAATGAATACATCCACATTGGCCAAACTAAAGTCAGAAAAGATGAACTATTAAGCGCCTTTGGTGGTTCTTTATACACTGGTGTTACTGCTCCTCCAACTCACAAATTTGCCAACCCTGGTCCTTTAGGTCTCTCTGCTTTTGCTTTAACTACTTTTGTTCTATCCATGTTCAATGCTAGAGCCATGGGCATCACAAACAACAAAGTCGTTGTTGGTTTAGCCTTTTTCTACGGTGGTTTTATCCAATTGTTAGCAGGTATGTGGGAAATTGCTATTGAAAACACCTTCGGTGGTACTGCTTTATCCTCCTATGGTGGTTTCTGGATGGCCTGGGCTGCTATTCAAACTCCTGCTTTTGGTATCGCTTCCTCTTATGATGACAAAGTCGAATTTTACAATGCTCTTGGTTTCTTCTTATTAGGCTGGAGTATCTTCACTGCCATGCTAACCCTCTGTACCCTCAAATCAACTCTCGCCTTCTCCGGAATGTTTGCTCTTTTGACTGTCACCTTTATCTTATTGACCATTGGTGATTTCACTCGTAACACAAACTTCACTAGAGCTGGTGGTATCTTGGGTGTCATTGTCGCTTTCATGGCCTGGTACAATGCTTTTGCTGGTATTGCCACTCCTCAAAACTCATACATCACCATCAAACCAATCTACTTGCCAGGTGGTAAAGCTTAAGTTTGTTCTTATCTTTAGTTTGTTATTTTTATCAGTTTTTTTTCTTTTCGATTTTTATGTTTCCCCGTTTTTACTTTTAACGCTCTTTTCTTCATGCTCTTAATTCCATACATTTCAAAACTATATTCATATTTAATATACATCTATCCTAATCTATCTTATCTATCGTATTTATCGTATCTATCGTATCGTATCCATCAAATCGCTTCTCATCTTCTTCCTATTCACTCCTACCTCAAATCCCAATCTCTTCGCTCATAAATTTGAACCTGCATCATCCAGCATAGAACACACCAAATTTAGACACATCCAACATCCATCACTATCACTATATCCCACTTTAATCACATTGTAATTATTGTAATTATTGTAATCACATTGTAATCATATTTCCATTGGCCTTGATTTGTCTTTTCGGCTTTTCCCATTTCTTTTTTTCGTCATTTATCCTCTCCCCGGAGATAATTCTCGTCACCTCATCCTCTGAAATCCAGTCTCGAGGTCCCACTATTTTGGTCACGGTTAATGGCTATGGAGATAATCATCATGGCAATTTAGCAATTTAGCAATTTAACCAAATCACTATATATATCTGAAATTTCAATCACCTCTTTTTTCCAATTCTTATTTACCATCCAGAACAATTCACTATTCATATTCATATTCATATCCATATTCCTATTCATATTCAAAAAATGAGTTTCAATTCCAACGACAAAAAAACTAATTCAATTTCTACTAAAGATTTAAACAAATCCGAAAAAAAGCCATCCCAAAATCATCCTACTAAGTCAAAAAATGATCAAAAACACTCTTTTCTTGATGATGCTTATGATACTTATATGAACGATACAAATCTACAATAACTTTCTCTCACTTTGGTTTTCCACTTTGAAAAAACCAGATCTTTGATCTGCGTTTAAAACACAATAAATAAATAAATAAATAAATAAATATATATAAATAAATATATCTAAATAAATATATATATATAGATAATTACAAATTTACTTTGGTACTAAAAAGATTGTTTTAGGAAGATTTTAAGATTAAAAGTGATCTAAAGAGTAATAATTATCAATTAAGTCAATATAAAAATTAAAAATGTCAAATTATATACCAAATCGTATATATGTAAAAAATCATAAAATAAAATAAAATAACATACCAATCATAAATATGAAATGATAAACAATGCCCCTTGTTTATACAAATCATTGATTTGTTTTCTGTAAGTGTCTGCATTTGATCTTCTAATAACTCTCAACTTTTTACTCGATTCTACTGGTTCAAATTCAAAATATGCATTCTTGATTTTTTCAAAACTTTGCAATTCATCAGCTTCTCTGTTCAAATCACTCAAAATCAATCTCTTCACTTTAGAATCATTGTTCAACTTGTATTTTAACTCACTGTAATTAATGTCTTCTTCATCCAAATTCAATACATATGACTTAAATTTGCTATCAAAATCACTTTTTCTAACACAGACATTATGTTTCAAATAATTGACAATAGATTTACTATCCAATCCAATAATACCAACAAGATAGTCTTCTTTTTTATTGCCGACAACCATCACTTCATCAACAATCTTATTTTTAGAGTAGTATTTTTCAATTTTATCAAGCGAAGTATATTTGACATTGGAAATGCCAAAGACATTCTTAACTTTATCAACAATTTCAGAATTAGATCCTTTGGATTCAGAGTTAACACGAGCAAGCAACCAAACATCTTCATCACAGCTAGAATCACTTTCCTTACTTGATTTGCTTATTCTACTTTCTTTTTCATATTTATCTTCTTTAGATCTTCTTTCTTCTTTGTATCTGTCCTCTTTGTATCTGTCTTCCTTAGATCTTCTATCTTCTTTAGATCTTCTGTAACTATCATCAGATTTCCTTTCAAAACCTCTGGTATTGGTTTCACCAGATTTAGATTCAAAGTCTTTAGTGTTATATTTCTTTTCCTCAAGAGCCTTCTTTTCTTCAAAAGCTTTCTTCTCTTTGTAAGACTTTTTCTCTTCAATAGCCTTTTTCTCTTCATAAGCTTTCTTCTCTTCATAGGCTTTTCTCTCTTCATAAGATTTTTTTTCAATGGCCTTTTTTTCGGAGACTTTTTGTCCGGTTAATTTCTCTTCGTAAGCTTTTCTCTCTTCGTAAGCTTTCTTTTCAATAATTTTCTGTTCTTTTTTCAATTCAAGAGCTTTTTGATTTTCTGTAGCAATTTTTTTTTCATATGCCTCTTTCTCTTTAACCGCCTTCTTTTCTTCAAAAGCCTTTTTCTCTTCAAGAGCTTTTGTTATTTCAAAGGCTTTCTTTTGTTCACTAGCAATTTTTTCTTCATAAGCCTTCTTTAATTCAAGGGCTTTCTTTTCTTCATAAGCTTTTTTCTCTTCAAGAGCTTTCTTTTCTTCAAGTGTTTTTCTTTGTTCAAATTGTACTTTTTGTTCATATTGTTTGCTTTGTTCATATTGTTTTCTTTGTTCATAAGATTTAGTTTCAGTAGTATTAGTGATCAGTTTAATACCTCCATTAGTTTGAACACTGTTTGAGGCAGGACCGACTATTTGAGTGCCTGATGGTTGAATATTCACACGATTGGCGCTGCTACTACCACTTTCTTTGGAAAGTGTTCTTGATTTATTCTCTTGTTCAGATGAACCAGATGACTCAAATGAAATGCTATGAGTTGAAGGTTGATTCAAGTTAAAGTTTGCACCTCTTCTAAAAGTGCTTTCATCAATATTAGTAACTGGTGGAATATCTTGTGGAGTGGAACTGGCAGATTCTTTTGGAGGAACATATTCTGGGACTTTAGTGGTAGGATTAAAATCATTTTGATTAGAGGAATCAGAGATCAGAGATGATGATGATAAATTCAAAGATTTAAAGGATTCAGATTCAGAAGATTTAGATATGGAAGAATTTGAATTTGAATTTGAATCAAAAGAAATTTTTGGTTCTGGAGTTGATACAACTGGGTTTGGTGGAACTGTAGCTGGTTGTTCTTGAGCTGATGGTTTTGGAGTTTTAAGAAAAATTAATTTTTCTGGAGATGATGGTTCTGGAGTTTGAGGAAAAATTAATTTTTCTGGAGATGATGGTTTTGGAGTTTTAAGAAAAACTAGTGGTTCTGGAATTGGATCAACATGAATTCGTGGTTCTGGAATTGGATCAACAGAAGGTTGTGGAGGTCTAATTATATTATTTTTTTTGTTTTTATTTGAGTTAAAAGAAGTGCTTTTATAGGAATAAGATTGGATTAGTTCTTGACGAATAGATTCGGATGAGTATCTAAAATAGGCTTTTTGAGAGCCAGAAGATTGAACAATACCAATGTCAAGAATAATTGAGAGAAAATCAAGGGATTCAACAGAGATTTCAGAACCAACAATAAAGAAAGTATTGACGTATTGTAGACCGAATTCCTTTTTCAAGTTTGAAAAGTATGCTATTTCGTCTTTTGTATAAATGATTTTGTCTTTAACGCGATTGATATCATTTAATTTTGATAAGACGTTTTGGTATGCATTTCTGTAAACTCTGGTGTTGTAAACCTTTGATTTTATAGCTTGTTCAAGATAGACAAAGGTTTTACCATAAGAAAGGAAATGAGTGGCTTTGGATAAAGCCAAGTTCTTTGAGATGGAGCTATTGTCTGAGACAAATTGTGAGAAATGAATGGTGGAGCCTAATAAGATCTCTAAATTAAGAGAATTTCTAGCATACAAGTTGAGGATTGGAAGGTCGACTAAGGAGGATAGTTCATGGGATAATTTTTTGGAGAAGGAGGAATAATTTGCAATGAGAGAGCCAATGACAATTGCATGAGTGGTATAGAGTGGTTTAGGAGAGAAAACACCATTAAGCTCGTTTGTGAAAGAAAGAGTGTAAAGAGTGTTTGGGGTTGGTGGAATATATCCAAGTTTAGTAGATTTACCAATTTCGAGTAAAGAATTGAAGTCGTATAGTGAGACATCGTTTTTATAGGATAGGTTGAATAGTTGGTGATCTTGGACAATGTTTAAACTGTCGAGGGAGATCAAGATTTGTAGAGAGTTTATGAGACCGTTTTTTTTCAAATTTAAGATTCTTCTGATGTTGGATTTCGAGATGAAGATAACAGGAGAATTTGTGGAACCGAAAACAATTTGAATTGCCTTGTCATCAAAGTTTTCATAAATGGTGGTTGATGGGATAGAGTAAGCTTGCAAGGCCAAATCAGCTAAGAGCCATTGGTAGCTATTGCCATTGGCAAAGAAAGTAGTTAGGAACTTGTTTTTGATGGTGGAATCAATTTGGTTGGTCAAGAATATCAAGGCAGAACCAATGAGAGATCTGGTTTCTTCGACTTGTTTGTAAGTGAGGTAGGTGAATTTTTCATCATATTTCTTGGTGTAGTAGTTGTAATCGTGGTAACCTAGCAATTTCCTGTTGCTGTAAGCCCTGAAGTTGAAATTGAAGGAATCAAAAAGGGTTTTAATTTCAGTGAAGGAGATTTTCTTTACCGAAGAAGAGGATTTGTTTCTAGAAAAAGAAGAAGTAGAGGACGAGGAAGAGGAAAAAGCAGAAGAAGAGGAGGAGATGGAGGAGGAGCCAGATTGGATAGCTAATTGAGCAGCTGCTGAGCCATTTTGTGAGTTGGACATTTTGGAGCGAATTCAAGAGCTAAAGCAGTCTCTGAAAAGTGGTTGGTGAAGAAGAAAAGAAGAGAGGAAGAAGCGAGCATTGCAACCTTTTATATGCCAATTTCTTCAGCTCTGTCGAGACGTTAAAGATCTATTGTGGTTTTCTTTCATGAGTCGAGATTTGCCTGATCCGTGGTTAAAGCTCTTTCCACCAGTGCGATCTGGGCGCGATCCGCTGCTGCGCCCAAAATCAGTCTGTGTACACGTGCTTTGCTCACCAAACACAGCGTCTGTTTTCGCGGAGGTGAGTGGGTTTGCGAAAGTCAGTTGCTGTGCCGAAAAGGAGAGACGACCCACTGCAGTGGTAACTTTGGACCCACAGCGGTGGTGAAAAGCTTCAAACGTAGAGAAGAAACTGGAGAAATGAGAAAGAGTTCAGAGAGAAATGAGCAGTAATTGAGCAGTAATCGAGCAGCATTTGAGCAGCATTTGGGAACAATCCAGGAATGCTTCCTTGGGCCTGTCAACAACCCATCACACAGCTGCAATGGAATGGGATCGAAGGAAGCTGCATTTGCGTCTTAAAGATGCTCGAGATTACCCACGATAAGGAAAAAGCTCTAGCAGCTATTGTCTTGAAGATGCTCAAATCTGCTTATGAGAACTTGTCCAATGGAGAGTGGATATAATATGAAATGGCGTAGGGGGCCTTCTCCTTTCATGACTCTTCAGTGTTACTGCTATTAGGTATTAATTGCAGAAGAATGGGGAAACAGGGGCGATTGCAGTTGCATTGGTGCTGCTGTTTTTTTGGGTGAAACTGGTATGATCACCCATCTGGGTTAACTCGATCAATGCCACTATTGTAATATTATCGTAGTGTCATTGTAATGTCATTTTAATATCATGGTAATGCCATTTTTCTATTTAAAAAGCCTAATAGTTCCCCCAATTGCCAATTTACATGCCATTTCCAACCCACATTTCATGCCAAAGCCCAATTATTGTACTATCAGTTTCAGGTTCAAACCATTGCTAATATAACGCAATTCGAAAATTACAAGTTATTCGAAACTGCTAATTTTATTTTTAATCGTTTTTTATAAATGAAATAAATTAAAACTAAAATTATTCAAAGAACGTAAAGTATTCATAAAATAGAATCCATAAAAAATCATTGACAAAAAATAAATAAATAAATAAACAAAATAAAATAAAATAAAATAAAATAAAATAAAATAAAATAAAATAAAATAAAATAAAAAAACTATAAGTATTAACAAAGTCAATTATATACCAAACTTGCTTCAATTAAATTAAATTAAATTACATTCAATTCAATTCAATTCAATTCAATTCTTCTATAAATTGGTCTTGATAAATAATTTCCCTTCATTGTACATTTCCTCAATTTCGTATTTAAATTTATAGAACGATCTCTCTCTAACAGTTTTCAATGTGGGTGTAATGGTATTATCAATAACTGAAAATGGTTCAAATTCAAAATAAACATTATGAATCTTTTCATAGTTTTGCAATCCAACTCTTTCAATATTGTAATTAAAATCGCGTAGAATCAACTTTTTAACCTCTAGATTATTATTGATTCGATATTTCAACTCCTTCAATTGCTCTTTTCTCTCAATTTTTTTATACTTGAAACTTGTTATCAACTCTTTAAACTTTCTATCAACATTATCTCCTCCAACTTCAAACAACTTTCTTAAATACTTGATAATGTAATTCGCATCCAACCCAATAATCGCAACCAAATAGTTCTTCTTATCGTTCCCAAAACAGTAAATTTGATTAATCACTGAATTGCAGTTGAAATACGTATTTTCAACTTTATCAATCGAAATGCATTTCCCATTGGACAAAACCAAAACATTCTTGACTCTATCAACAATATTCAAATTATTGTCATCGTCAATATACCCAATATCTCCGGTTTTAAACCATCCATCTTTATCAAAATGCTGAGTATTCAATTCCTCGTTTCTAAAATACCTTTGAAACACAATTGGTCCTCGAACTAGTATTTCTCCAGATTTGTTTTTATTCCAAGTGTAATCTAAGCTTGGAATGTTTTTCAATCTCACTTCAATGCATGGGCCGATTGGTCCTGTTGTACCAAAAGATGGTTTGTGGTTAATAAAAGACTGAGAAACAATAGAATGGGTCTCAGTTAACCCATAGCCTTGAATAAAACCAATATTAAACAAAGCAGACAAAAATTCAATGTTTTCTCTTGGAATTGAGTTACCACCAACGACAATGATTTCAGTTTTCTCAAATCCTAGCTTTTTCTTGATTCTATTGAACAATATCTTGTCATAAATAAAACTAGAGTTTTTATTTGAATTGTAATCCTCTTTTCGTAATCCTGAAATCTTGTTATTTGAACCTCTTGAAAAGCAAAACTTGTCATTTAATTTATTTTTCAAGATCAATTCAAGTTGAGTTAACACCCTTGGAATTGTTATGAAATGAGTGGGCTTTATCAATTTTATGTCCCTGAAGATCTTCTTATGATTGTCAGAATCTTCGGGGAAATAAATAGTCGAGCCAATTAAGATTTCATAATTCAAACAGTTTCTCGAGTAAATATGAGCCAAAGGTAGAAAACAGAGAGATCTCAAGTAGGAAGATTTTGGTTTCAAAACCGTAGCACACATTGAAGTCAAAGAAGCAATGGCGTTTGCATGGGACAATTGAACGCCCTTTAATACATTTGAGGAGTTGGTAGTGGTTCCAGAGGTGAAGGAAATGGTGTAAACGTCGTTTGGAGTTGGAGCTATAAATGGATAGTAGTTTAGTTTACCGATTTCAATTAGAGAATGGAAATCGTATAGTAAACAATTTGCGTTATAAGAAGTGTTAAACAAATTTGAGTCGAAATCCATTGATAAAGGGTCAATTGAAATTAGAATCTTTAGGGAATCGAGTTTACCATTTTTTTTCAAGTTGAGCACTTTCAAGATTTTATCTCTTGTTAAAATGAGGATTGGAGACTGAGTTATCTCCAAGATTTTTTCTATACTTTCGTTGTTTGAATTGTAGTAAAGAGGAGCATTGATGATGGAATAAGCATGGCAAGCGAAATCGACTAGAAACCATTGATAGCAGTTTGGAGCCAAGATGGTTAGAATGAAGTTGTTTTTAATATTGTTTGAGTTTGGATTAAGAAGGGCACTGTTGATGGTGTTGGTATTTTTGTTAATGTTGTTGAAATTGTTGTTATGAATGTCGTTAAACAAATACAATAAAGCCGAACCTATATAGGATCTTAGCTCGTCGACCTGTTTAAAAGTCAAGAAAGAGTAATAGTTGTTGAATCTTTTTTTGTTAAAGTTGTATGCTTTATGAGCTAGTAGGTTTTTCTTTGAGTATTTTTTCAAATTGTAGTTGAAATTATCGAATAACGTAGTGATTTGAGGGTGAAAAATGGAATGCAAACGATCTTTTGAGATTTCGTTTCGTAAGATTGGAGAATAGCCATCGATTTTGGTGTTAGGCAAGGCAATGACATTAGCAATTGGGGAGGAATATGGGTTATAAGGTAGTTTTTTCAAGACACTATCAACAGATAAACCATTTTGATAGACAGGTAGAGGAATTAAAGGTGGAGTTGACATTTTATTTTTGGTTTGGTTTTTTGGAGGAGGAAGAGGAAGAGGAAGAGGAATATAGATTATAAAAGAAAAAGGGAGAAAAGAAGGAATATAAAAAGATTAAGAGAGGTTTGGGTTATTTTTGATGTTTATATCTTGGACAACGAAACAATGCAGCGAATACTTAGTAAAATAGTGAAACGAAGAGAAAGAAAGCAATGAAGAATCAAGTCAAATTTATTTCATTTGTTTAAATAGCCTAATTGTTGGTAAAATTCAAGCTCGAAAAGGGTTGAAAAACACTAAGTGATGGCTTTTTCAAAGAAAGCAAAAAGCAAAGGGACTACAGGAAAATGTTTGGGCAAGCTATCGAATTGAATTCAGAAGTGAAAAGAAAATGAAGAAGAAATAAACCTTCGATTGAACCATTATAAATAGTAAAACAGAGAGCTGTGCTTGAGTAGTAATTACGTTTAAAGGCTCGCGAATTAGCAAAACAAGAAAAGTTTACATGAAATGGAACAGTACTTTTTTGGTAAAGAAGTCGAAAGAAGAAGAAGAGCTTTTGGGGTGAGAATTTACCACTTTCAAGGACCAAATGGAGCAACTCAAGGAGCCTCTACAGACACTGCCAAAGAATCCAGATTGGACGAGGTTGGAGAGCTCCTTGAGCTGGAACAGATGCTGCTTCAACTCAAGCTGAATTTGCTTTCCATTGGCCTGTTCGACTTCCTTCAATTGCACCAGAGAATAGCTGTTGGGCCTGCGACAGTCCAGCACCCACTCCCACAGGGAACTGGCCCAACAGACCCAGCCAACGCCAGGAGGCACACACAGCTCTGGTGCTCTTCAATAACAGGCTCATCCACCAGCACAGCTCTTCTTCCTCTCCTTCTTCTTCTTCTTCTTCTTCTCCCTCTTCTTTCAAAGTTTCTAAAATTACATCATGCATTGATTGCGCATTGTACTACAGCTATTTGCATTAAAAAGCATGGGATTACTACGCCTTAGCATGCCTCAACATGCCTCAACATGCCTGGACCTCATAAGGCTTCTTTTGTTGTTCTTTCCTCTTTCTTCCTGCTTTTTGCTTCCTTTTCTTCTTCTGTTTCCTATGTTGCTTTTTCGGCTCCTCCAGTTTTACCTTCCATTTCCATTTTCTTTCTCTTCTCTTTCTCTCTCTTTTCTTTCATACTGGAGCGATTATTACTCTATCCAGTTAAAAGTTACATTTGCCTTCTTTGTGGATACAGAACCTGTGCTATCGGGTTGCGTTTTCACAGGGGTTTCCCACATCTCTGGGTCTGTTTCGCGCTTCACCCACCGAGAAGCGCCCGTCTGGGAAGGGCGCTGTTTTTTCCCTTTTTTTCCTCTGTTCTCCATCCACTTAAATATCACTTATCTTCTTTTTTTCTACAATCACCATCATATTTCTTTGAGATCTCTTAGTCTTTTCATTCTTAGACTGCTTTTCATTTTCTTTCTTCCTGTCTCTGATTCAGTGCTCTCTCTGCCTTTTCTGCTTTACTTCTCTATATCCTTTTGCTCTTACACCCATCTCAAACAATGTCCTTTTTAGCTGGAGGCTCTGAATGCTCAGCATCAAGAAATCCCATTTCCCAATTTTCAAAACAGGCTGGAGGTGATTCCTTAAACCAGTCCTTTTTAAATAATTCCAGCATCAATACCAACTTACAACAGCAACAGCAACAGCAACAACAGCAAAATCAACAAAATCTCATTCGAAATGAACTAAATCTAAACTCAAACGATTTAAATTCAATGAACTCGTTTTTCAATAACAATGATTTAAATACAAATGCAGATGCTTTTAATTTACAGCCTCTATCAAATGAACTAAACCTAATCAATCAACGTCAACATCAACACCAAAATGCCAATCAAAATAATCCCACTGAAAATTGGTTAGGCGAATTTCATACTCCGGGCGTATCTTTAAACCAATCTCAACTCCAACCTCAGCTCCAAAATCAAGACTGGTCTCAAGAATTTAATAACTTTGCTCAATCTAAATCTCAACCCCAACCCCAACACCAACACCAACACCAACATCAATCAAACCAATTTAATCCTCAACTAAACCAATTCAACTCTCGTTTGAATTCTTTTGCTCCTCGTTTTAACTCTTTCAACCCCCAACTAAACTCATTTAATCAAAACATCCCATTCGCAAACCAAGCTCCTCTCCAAACATCAAAAGATCAAGTAAATTGGGATGACCAATTTTCCATGATGGAAAATGAAATTAAATTAAAAGAAAACAAAAATGGAAGCGAAAAAGAAAAAGAAAAGGAAAAGGAACATGAAAAGGGAAGGGAAATCCCAAACCAAGACCAAGAAATTGATACAGATAACGAAAAATTAAAAGAAAATTACCCTATAATCCTAGAAGATAAATTCAACTCAAATTTCGATGAGATTTGGAACTCTTTGGACAACCAAAATTTAAATGACGACTTTCGTAACTATGCCTTAAACCGCTCGGATTTCGGTAAATACCAATTTGAAAGTGATCACAATAACCAATTCTCAAAACTACTAAACCCTTACGAAATTGGTCTCCAACTAATGGAAAATGGTGCAAAACTATCTGAAGCTGCTTTAGCATTCGAAGCAGCTGTCAAACAAAACCCAGACCACATAGACGCTTGGTTAAAACTAGGTGAAGTTCAAACTGCCAATGAAAAGGAAATTGCTGGTTTAACTGCCTTGGAAAAATGCCTTGAATTGGATCCAAACAACCTACCTGCTTTATTAAACTTGTCCATTAGTTATATCAATGAAGGTTACGATAACGCTGCTTTTTCAACTTTAGAAAAATGGATTCTAACAAAATACCCTGGTTTAGTTGATTTTTCAACCAATACCAATGGCACTTTGGACAGAAAATCTTTAAATAAAAAAGTCACTGATTTATTCATAAAAGAAGCCCAATTACTCTACAATGATCCTTCAAAACAAATGGATCCCGATGTTCAGTTAGGTTTAGGTGTGTTATTTTACGCAAATGAGGATTTCGACAAGACTATTGACTGCTTTAAAACAGCTTTGGATTTAAAACCTGATGATGAGTTATTATGGAACAGATTAGGCGCTGCTTTGGCTAATAGCAGCAGAAGTGAAGAAGCAATCGATGCCTATTTCAAGGCTTTGCAAATCAAACCAACTTTCGTTAGAGCGAGATATAATTTAGGCGTCAGTTGTATAAATATTGGTTGTTATAAAGAAGCTGTCGAGCATTTATTGGGTGGGCTAGCATTACATAAAGTTGAAAAAGTTGAGGGAATTGACTCAGATCCAAATGACTCTCAGTTTAATATAACTAAAAACCAAAGTAACAGTTTGATGGAGACTTTAAAGAGAGCCTTCTTATCTATGGACAGGAGAGATTTATTAGAAAAAGTTAAGCCTGGAATGGATATTGAACAATTTAGAAATGAATTTTCATTTTAGTGATTAAAAAAAAAAAAGTGAAAGACAAAATTAAAATATTTATAGTTTAATAATACTATCATTTGCATAATATATTTTACATGAATATATTAATATATATGCGCTAGTTGAAAAAAAAAATAAAAATAAGACAAAAAAGTAAATTTATAAAGAAGTTTTATGAAATTGTACGAGATTGTATGGAATCTAAATAATTAAGTGAAATTATTATTTTGAATTAATTATTTAAATTAAGTATTTGAATTATTATGAGAATTGATCTTTTCTAAAAAACGAAGTAAATTTTTATTTGATTTTTCAATCATTTTTTGATTAATTTCATTAACTGTCACAGAATTTGATTTGTTATTTGAGTGATGATTTAAATCGTTTTTATTATTGGTAGTGGCAGTGGAAGTAGAAGTGGCGGTATCATTTTGTAGTAAAGCTGAATCGATTTGATTAAAGATCCCAGAGATTGGGAAATTATTAATATTATTTAAATTGTCATTGAAATAGGTATCGTATATGTTTGGATCTTTAAATAAGATATGATTTGAATTTAAGTATAATGGAGAAGAAGAAGGGATATAAATATTTGTGATATTGTTATTGTTATTGTTGTTATTGCTATTGTTATTGTTATTAGAAGGGTTTAAATAGTCTAGTTGTTGATTATATAGTTCCGTTATTAGGGCTATTGATTGCATTAAATTTTCAAGGGAACCTTGTAAATTAAGAGAGATTAGATTTGAGAATGGGTAGGTTGAATTATTTGATATGTCAGAAGAGCAGTTGATGATGGATATTAGATCGGTTAAAGAGAGAATTGAATTGAGATTAAGATTTTGGTTGAGATTTTGATTAAGATTTTTTAAGGTGTTTATGGTGAATTGGTTATCAATGTCGTTTTTAAGGTAGTTGTTAATTTCTTGGTAGATTGAGTTATTTAGTAGAAGGGTCAAAGAGTAGATGGAGTTTTTATTACCAATTTTGTTTGAGATTAGTTCATTTAGCGAGTTATATAGGTAATAGGTAATATATAGGATAGCTAGAGAAATCTTTTGAGGAGAGCCTATAAGGGTTAATTGGTTATTTATGACGATATTTTCGTGTTGATTTTTATGTTGGTTGTAGATGATATCCGATAATTGAAATTTTGAGCAGAAGCTTGATTTATTTTCGAAAGAAAGGATTAGTATATGTAACAAAGCCAAGTCTGAATTTGATAATAAAATTGATAGCTGTGAATTCTTCCTTTTTTTAAAAAAGTTGTTTGATTTAAAACAATATAGATTTGAGTTTATGTTGTCTAAATAATTTAGGACTTTTCTTTTGATATAGTTTTTTCTTTCTTTGGCCAATTTAATCTTTCGACTTGTGGGGATATAAGTATCCTTTTTTTGGGGAGCGTAGTTGGTTTTGCTATTGTAGTTGGGATTATAATTAAGATTGTAATTGTAATTGTAGTTGTAGTTGTAGTTGTAATTGTTGTTATTAGGATTATAATTATTATTGTAGTAGTAATTCGAAGAATCAATGTTATTTGATAATAATTTTGGTCTTGGTGGGATAAAAGGCGTTGAGGCTGGAGTAAAGGCTGCCGAAGCCTGAATTGAAGAGGAATAAGCGCCTTGAGAATCAGGACGAGGTCTCTTTCGTGGAGGAGGCATTATGATAGGAGTGTAGAAGAAGCAAAATCAGCAAAAGTAGCAAAAGTAGCAAAAGAAGCAACAACAAAAAATAAACCCGTGAACAATTAAAAGCTGGCACGTGACTGAAGGTTTTGTATGTTTTGCTGCTTTTGCTGCTTTTGCTGATTTTACTTCTTTTGCTACTTTTTCTGGAGAAAACTGAAGAAGAAAAGCTGGAAAGAAAGAGCAATTATTCTGTGATCGCCAACAAAACAAAAGAAATGAGATCATTACCACCTCAGCGAGTGTCGAAAAGAAGAGCAATAGGAAGGTTTTTGCTCTCGGTGATCCTCTCAATTCTCAACTGGGAAAACAAAATGGAGTTGCTTATCAACACAAACCAAGAGCAGAACAACATGGGCAGCTGTGCATTGTACCAGACAAAATACCACAGCATCAGAGCACGATTGCGAAGACGACTCCGAAAACACTTGCAAAGCGTGGTTCCATGCTCGAGAAGCAAAATGGTCCAGTTGATGCTCAGGCTAGGGCTGGATTTGGTGAGGCCCCAATGGAGCTCTTTCTATGGGCAGGAGAGCCGGTTTGGTGGTTGAGCATTGTGTTATCTTTACAGTGCTATCATCGAGCAGTGTTGAGCATGGCGATGGGCTATCGTTGAGATGTTATCACTGAGATATTGTTATCGCTGATATAATTGCTACACTTGATCTGTTCTCATCACGCCACCTCTGCGGAAGATCACGCACACCCGCAGCCATCTGTAACCAGCCGATGCGTCTCTGCGTGCGGCCGCTGCTCACGTGCGCCGTTGAGACCCGGAGGGCCGGGCCGGAGAGGAGCGGTGCGATAAGCCGGAGAACGAGGTATAAGAAGAGCTGGAGCTGCTGTTTTTGCTTCTCGATTCTTCTCGCTTCTATCTTCACTGCTGTGTTCCCATATCCATTGCTGCTGCTACAATCTTTTCTCATTATGTCGGTTTTAGTTGACTCCATCTACGGCAAGGACAATGTCAAGTTCTTGAAAATCAAACGAGACCCATCCAACCCCAAGATCCAAGATGTCATCGAGGTCACTGTGAAGGTGCTTCTCAAAGGTGCCTTTGATGTCTCCTACACAAAGGCTGATAATTCTCCAATTGTGCCCACAGATACTGTCAAAAACACCATATTGATCAAGGCCAGAACAGAGGACCCCTTCTTGGTCGAAAACTTTGCTAACATCTTGGCTTCTCATTTCCTCGCCAAATACGATCATATCTCCAGTGTCGACGTCGATATTATCCAGCTCCGATGGTCAAAATACTTGGTCAACGATAAATTCCACGACCACTCCTTCATCAAAGATGGTGACGAGAAGAGAATCTGCCATTTATTCAGATCCAGAGTCGGCGACTTCAAATTGACCTCAGGCATCAAGGACCTCACTTTGTTGAAGTCCACTGGCTCCATGTTTTACGGCTACAACAAGTGTGACTACACCACCTTGAAACCAACCAACGACAGAATCCTTTCAACTGACGTTGATGCCTCCTGGGTTTGGTCAAACCAAATCACCTCCTCAAATATCTCAGATCTATCCAACAATGGTCTATTCGACAAAACATATGCCTCTGCAAGAAAGATAACTCTAGATTTGTTTGCAACTCAAAATTCTCCATCTGTTCAAGCTACAATGTATGATATGGCCTCTGAAATCTTGAAAACTTCCTCAAAGATTAAATCTGTTACTTACACTCTCCCAAATAAACATTACTTCCTAATGGATTTTTCCTGGTTCAATAACTTAAAAAATGATGAGGTTTTCTACCCTTCTCCACATCCAAATGGCTTGATCAATTGTACTGTCACTAGAGATCCAAAATCAAAATTATAATTCTATATTTATAATTAATACTATATATTCCTTAATTAACACTATATTCCTTAATTAATACTATATATTCCTTAGTTAATACTATATATTCCTTAGTTAATACTATGTATTCTTCTCCATATAGATATCATATCTATAATCACCCTTAAACCAGTTAAATAATGCTTTCACTCCAAGTTATCCATTTCCCTTTTTTTTTCCAAAATCATAAACTATATATGCTCTTATTTTAAAATATCAACTTATTCTCTCTTCACTTTCACCATCTTCACTACCATCACTAATATCCTTTTTACCACCATTGCTTCCCCCATTATACCCACTAATCATACTCTTAATTCCAAACAAATCTTCAACCATAGCCTCTTCTTCATCTCGTGTTAACTTCGCAACTGCTCTCTTTTTCCCACTTTCCCAATCGTCTATATCCACACTTATATCTGAATTCTCATCCTTCTTTTCCACTTTTTCTTCCTCATAATCACTCTCATATCCACCAAGATTAATCATTCCAGTTTCGCCTCCAGACTCAGCATATGAAGTACTTTTCTCAGACGATGAATAATATCTGGCGCTTATATCTGTAGAAGATTCTTTGAATCTAAACATCTTCTTATCATCATCCAATCTAGGAGGAGAATCAGAAAGTGATTCCAGTGATACTGCTAATTTATCACTTTCTTTCGATTTATTCTCATGTATTTTCTCCGACATCTCAAGATTAGCTTTACTTAATTTCTTTAATTCATTAATTTGCTTATCAATTTTATCTTTCTCACAACCAATTTCATCTAATATACTCTCAATTTCCATTTTATTTTTATCTTTATTTCCCTCTTTCTTGTTCTTGTTCTTGTTCTTGTTCTTATTCTTATTCTTGTTCTTTTTCTTATTCTCATTCTCATTCTCATTCTCATTCTCATTCTTTATCTCTTTTAATTCATTCTTAAACTTTGTCACAGCATTACCTTTCTCAAGTGGCTGTATCATTTTTTGTTTTTTATACCGATTGTCATTCATTTCATTTTTATCTTTTTCCTTTTCCTTTTCCTTTCCTTTTCCTTCTTCATCTAATATTCTTTTCCTCTTTGGCTTGGCTTCTTCTACCACCTTTTTACTTTCTCCACCATTCTTAGAATCTTCATACTTTCCATCCATTCTATTTAATATCTGTTTAACGGTGTCAATCGCTTGTTTTTGTAAATATTTCTCATTTCTTATTTTAGCTCTTGGATTTGGATCTTCATTAGCCCATCTAACATTTAAACATTCATTATTATTATTAGTAGTACTATTATAACTGCTAATGGTACTATTAGTATTAATGGCACTAATAGCAGATTTATTCCCATGATTTTTCTTCACATTTATTAAAGATTGATGTGCCATAGCTTCTTTAGCAAATTGTGCACTCAATTCATGCTCATACGTAATAAAAGCACAATTTTTATCATTGATAATATTCATTCTCTCAATCTTACCCCATTCTTTGAAATTTTGGTACAAAATCTCATCCAAACTCTTTTCAGAGTTGTCAGGCATTCTAATTTGTCCAATATACAATGTTCGATTGGGTATTCGGAAATTTCCAACACCTCCCATATCATCTCGATAATCACTGAACTTTTCTCTTCCAAAGCAATCCAAAGTTTGTGGAATATTAATGGAATCACTCATTGGATCCGGCAACCTGTGCAAATATTCACACTCTTTTCCTTTAAAACAACATCCTCTAGCAAAATATAAACAAAAAATTAAAGAGTTCGAATCATCTGCTAATGTATATCCACTATCTTGTTTAATATTGCATCTAAAGGGTGATTTTTTAGCATAACGATCTTTTTCTCCCCAATTATAATACCAAATATTAAATATATTCCCATTTTGTTCTGGTTTGTCATTTTGATCTATAATTGAAGGATCAACTTGCACTCTCGCAGGTCTTATAATTTTGGGCTTTGCTTTGAGATTTGAGCTTGATGTTGTTTCGTTAGACACCATTTTTGCTTTGACTATGGATCCTTTTTTGCTATTAGAACTCATTTTATAAACGGCAAAACAGTACCAGTATCAAACAGCTCTTCAGCCAAATGTGCAAAGATAACGTATTTCGAGATGTTGAAAAGAAGACATTGAAAAGTTGAAAATTCGGCAAAAAAAAAAAAATCACGCGCAACAAAAAGAGAAAGAAGATATAATCAGAAAGATATCAGAAAGAAGATATAATTGCTAGCAAACTATCCTAGTACTCTGATGGTATCTGATAATCGTGCTATTTATTATGCTACTGACTATTTTGGTATTGCTGAAGATCTGAATCAACCGATTGGGGTTGTTTTGTAAAGCGTTGCATCTGGAGCCAACCTCCAATGCTTGGTCTTATCATCTACAATTGACTGAAAGAAGTCGTAACAATGGATTTAACAAGCTGTTCTATTGCAGTTTGAGTTGATCAGGAATATCGAATTACACAGTTATGAATGTTTAAAACAAAGTTGGAACTATAGGTGATTTTTTATCTGTTGGAAATTTCTTTGCTTTTGGTGCACAAAAACCCCAACGTTATATGGTTTCTTGATCAAAACATATAAATTTACTCTCAGGTATCTGGTTTTTTATAGAATGTGTTGTTAATCAGGAGGAATCACAACTGGCTTTATAATATCAAATAATACATATAGCAATCTATACATGGCTTCGCTACCAAAACAACTTCAGTCTAAATTTATAGATAACGACGATGGATATACTTTGGACAAGACAAAGATAATTAATAATGGCGACGATAGTATTATGGATAGTATGAATGATGTGGGTAATATGAGTAATAAAATAAATCCTACTACTACAGACTTGAATGATTTAATAGGAAATTCCAATTTAAATCATGCTTCTGTTCCTAGATATTCAACTACCAAACCACTAAACTTTTATTCTCAACAATTTATTGATTCTCAAAGTTTAGATCCTCATTTTCAAACGATTTATAATAATTATACTTATTTTCCGGATGGTATTGATAATCAATTGGATAATTATAATCGCAACAGTGCTCAGAGTTTTAATGATAAATACAGTTTTAATTATTCTACTGCTCCCAATATTTCTGATGCCATTGCTTGTGATAATAGTAACAACTATGTTAGTGGTGATTATTATGATAATTATGATAATACTGATATCTATAACAATGATGGTCATATTAATGGGCTTTACAATTATAATGATGCCTTATATAAAACAAGTGACGAACAAATAAAGGAGGTGGTAATGAGTAGCATTCAAATGGCATATGATAATGATGCTGCTTTAACATCTGAATTTTCTCTGTATCAATATTCATATTGTGGAATAAATAATCCAAATAATCCTATCTATGTTGATACTAACAACAAAGGAATCTGCGGTGATCAAATAGATCAACACTTAGATATTAATAACCTAAACACTGGAAATTACATTGGCCTTTGTAAAAACAGCAATATAACCGGTGACGAAGCTCTCAAGAATAATTTTAAATTTCAATTTGACATTATTGAGGATCAAAACGGAAATATAAGTTATGGTGATTTATTGTCATCAAGTCAAATGGAGAAGAGTCCTTTTGAATCTGAGCTAGATAATTTTGTTGATACATATCCTTACTCAAATAGTAAAGACTGGATTGACAATCCTAATAATGATGGTTCTATTTATGCAGGTTACGATGACGCTAATGATAGATGTAATTGCAATGAAATAAAACATGGAAATAAATACGTAACAGACATGCAAACAACAGAATCATTTCAAAATAAGCAAATCAATGAAGAAGTTAACAACAGCAAAAAGGACGTCAGCTATTCTGACTTTGCATCGACATGTTTGAATTCAGATAGAGACTTGGAAGAGGCTCTCATGAGCATGGGAAATAGGCAGATATATAGTTAGGGCTTTCAGCATGAAGACCAAAAGAACAATATCACAACAACCTTATTTTTGAAGCAGCAGTCTGAGGGTGTGTATCTGCAGCACCATGCAGTGGATCAAATAAGCGCGTTTGTGCAAACCAACTTTGCACTTTTTCGCCCGGTGTTCGACCACAAACACGACATCAAACAAAAACAGCTTCTCTGTTCAGACACGTGAACTACTGTTTCCAACAACACAAAAATGAAGGATGCGAGGTTCGAACTCGCGCGGGAAGTCTCCCAGTAGATCTTAAGTCTACCGCCTTAGACCACTCGGCCAACCCTCCAATTATGAATTACTAAACATGGTACATGTTATTTATACATTTAATAATGCGTTGTCTGTGCTGATACCTTTTTAGTTATATAGCTGGTATTTCTGTACTTTTTATGAAATTTATTGATGCAAAATCATTTCTTGCTTTTATTTTGCTTATGTTTGTGCTAATTCTTTGCAGCTGGCTACGATTGTTCTGATTACGTAAAGAGTTGCTTTTGCTAAAACGTTGTTGTGACTTTCGATAACCGATTTCCGACCGTTCGTTACGAGTTAATACACTTTCGAGCATTCGTTCTAGTCGTTCAAACCCGGATGCAACATTCGATTCAATTAACTCAACTCTTTGATTTAATTCATTGATTTTGGAAGCCATTGGTGAAGTATCAAGTTCCCTTTTGTTATCACTATCAGTGTTCTTGACTTGGATGCTGTCAGGTCAACAGTCGTCGAAGAAAAGATAGAGATTTCTTCTAGTGCTCATGACTTAGTAGACTTCTCTCTCCTTTTCCTCTCGTTTTATTTTATTTCTATCTAGCTATTTAGTGATCATATTTATATTGTTTGGATTGCAATCTTTATCAAGGTATTTGTGAATTAAATGTTTTTTGCGGAAACACAATTTTCGTTTCATAAGTGGTTAATTCTTGTGTATTTCGTTTGGGGCAACGGACCATAATTGCTTCACGAACGTCCGAGTTCGGATTGTGTTTTCCGGCCACGCCTCGTGCAACAAACGTATCACGTAATCACAAAATTTCTATTTTTTGTTTTTTTCAGTTAAGCATTACATGTTCCAAATCATAGACTTCGGTAAAAAACCTGTGTTTTATTGATCATCTATATTATATGTTCACAACCCTCGTTATTTAGAAAGCCTCTCCAGACTCAATTATATACTGCTGCTGGCCCTGAATGAGGACCACATTTGTTTATTTGTTTTTGGGTTATAGATTTTAAATTTTGTTTTTTTGCTAAATACGGAGTTTGGAATTAAGAATAATGCTGAGTTTTGAGGCGATCAATAATCACAAAAATCACTATAATTTCAACAATGGAAATATTCCTGCAAAAGATTTCATAAACAGAAATTATATTGCAATTCAGTTATCAGAAACAAATACTTCTACTCAAAATGTTGACGGAAATATAGCTGATCTCGATATTATGGACATTTTTCAGAAAAACTACCCTCAATTCAGATTCGAACATAATTTCAGAGGTTTCGATGATCTATATGTCTTTTCATATGACAAATCTGATCCCTCAATAGATGATTTTGATAACGAAATTCTATCCAAAAATGGTGACCAGCAAAACGACGATTTCTTGTTGAAAAAGAGATCAACGCATAATATGTATAATAGTATAGCCAATAATTTTCTCATTAAATCTTTACATCCTTTAAGACCCAAAAGGCTTGAAAAAAGATTACCCATTCCAATTTCATATCCAGAAGCTGATCCTCAAAGGAAATACGATTCTTCCATGAAACCAATTTTTCAAGCTCAAAAAGATTTACAAATAAACGACCCTGAATTCATTAAACAATGGCATTTAATTAATCCAAGTTTCCCTGGTCATGATGTTAATGCTACAGGATTATGGTACGAAAATATTACCGGCAAGGGTGTAGTAACAGCTATAGTTGATGATGGTTTGGATTTTCATTCACAAGACTTAAAAGATAATTTTTGTGAAGAAGGTTCTTATGATTTCAATGCAAATCAAAAATTACCTGCTCCTCAACTATCAAATGATTACCATGGCACAAGATGTGCTGCTGAAATAGCGGCTACCAAAAACAATGGTTATTGTGGTATAGGTGTGGCTTATGACTCAAAAGTAGCTGGCATTAGAATCTTATCTGGCGAAATTACTGCCGAAGAAGAAGCAGCTTCATTAATATATGGACTTGATGTCAATGATATCTATTCTTGTTCTTGGGGTCCACCTGATGATGGAAAATCAATGCAGGCACCAGAATTAGTTGTTAGAAAGGCTATAGTCAAAGGCATATTGGATGGAAGGAAATCAAAGGGTTCTATTTACGTTTTTGCTAGTGGTAATGGTGGTTTGAATGGTGATAACTGCAACTTTGATGGTTATACCAATTCAATCTATTCTATTACGGTCGGCGCAATTGATCACAAGGGATCTCATCCCCCATATGCTGAAGCTTGTTCAGCTGTGTTGGTTGTAACATATTCTTCAGGCTCTGGTGAGCATATTCATACAACGGACATAAATAATAGATGCACAGATAACCATGGCGGAACCTCTGCTGCTGCTCCTTTAGCTGCCGGTATATATTCTTTGGTATTACAAGCAAATCCAGAATTGACTTGGAGAGATATTCAATATCTTTCTATTTTATCAAGTGTTGAAATAAACGATATTGATGGTAATTGGCAGGATACAGTAATGTTCAAAAGAGATTGCTATAACCCTGAGAATCAAATAACTAATGTTAAAAAAAGATTTTCCCATAAATATGGTTATGGAAAGATTGATGCCTATACTATGGTTCATATGGCGAAAGATTGGAAAAACGTTAAACCCCAAGCTTGGTATTATTCTTCTCCTTACCATGTGAATGAAGATATTGAATGGGCGGAAAATACTAATAGAGATTATACTTATACTCTAAACATTGATAAAGAGGATTTAGAAAAAGCAAATTTTGAGCACATTGAACATGTTACAGTCACAATAAATATGTCAGCAAAAAATAGAGGCAAAATTGAAGTAAACTTGATATCTCCCAGTGGTATTATTTCAAACTTAGGTATCCAAAGACCATATGATAAATCAAATGAGGGCTTTAATAATTGGACCTTTATGTCTGTTGCTCACTGGAATGAGACTGGTGAGGGGGTTTGGAAACTACAGGTTATAAATAGAGGTCAAAAAAATAAAGTGAAATTTTATGATTGGGTTATAAAATTTTTTGGTGAATGTATAGATCCATCAAAGGCTAAAAGATTTCCTTTACCAGGTGAGGAGGACAAAGAAAATGACCAGCCAGATGCAGCATCTGTATCAAGTGGAACAACTTCATTCATACCGGCATCAAGTACAGAAATTAGTACTCAAAGTAGTACTCAAAGCGGTGTGTCAGGTCTGAGCTCAAGTAGTGAGACAAATATTGGAATAATAAACAGCTCAACTTCATCACTTTTATCAAGCAATATAATATCTTCTACTACAGAAATTATTGAAGAGACAGCTATAGAGGCCACTTCTACATCTGAAGGTGAAGGGCAATATTTGCATAATGTTGATTCGAATTATGGAACCTATTTTTTCTTTTTGATTGTGGTTAGTTTTATTGTATGTTTATTTTACTTTAAGGCAGTGAGCAAAAGAAGACCCCATCGTCGTAGAGATGATTATGAGCTCGAATTAATCAGACCAGATGAGGATAGTGAAAGTAACCGTGATAATGATAGTTTAAGTTTGAGCAATATGACTATAAATACAGATGATGAATTAATAGGTGAAGATGACAATAGGAATAATCGAGGGGATAATAGAATGAGTTTGAACAATAATAGTGACAATCAATTCAATAGTGATGATGAGTATGAAACTGATAACAGAACAGATGTACCCAAGTAGTATGGTTTTTAAAAATATACGAACTTTATTTTCTTTAGTTTTACTATTATTTATTTATTTATTTTTATTTTTTTTTTTCGATTTGCATGATATAGAGAACATTTCAATACCATACTTTTGTTTTGAGAAAGAAAATTGAGATCATAAATTAAAATATATAATAATTATTTACATGAAATGATAACAATAAGAATAGAAGTAATGGTGGAAAAGTTTAAAAACAATTCAAAAATACAAAAAATACAAAAAATTACATTAAAGATAACAATGAAAAAAGGAGTTTTTGAATGACTAATTAGTTAAAATCAATCTATTTCAATAATCTATCAAATGCAGGAATTAATGTTTGAGCCAAAGCAAAAGAGAAAACTAATTTTGGACCAGTAGTCAATAGTTTTGGAGTCAACCCTTTGAAGAAAGAACTAATACCTTCATTTTTGGCCATATTTTTCAAGATTTGGAAACCAGATTCAGGGTTTTCGAAATTTTTATTCTGAATTCTAGTTTTAATGACGTCTAATGGAGCCGAGACTATTAAAGAACTTGAAGCACCGAAGATGGAACAGATAAAGTTCTGGGTCCAAGTGGCAGATGTATAATCTTGTAAACCGAAAATGTATTCCTTAGCGAAAGCATTACCACCGAATAAAGCAAAAGAACCAGGAGCATTTCTAGCCATAGTCCAACCCCAACCACGATATAAACCTAAACCTTCATCTTTGATAATTTTGAGAAAGCCTCTGCCTTTGAAAGCCTCTGGATTTGTTTGTCTTTTGATTTTAAGAACATCTAAAGGTAATAGGACAACTTCACCGATACCAATCATTGAACCAGCAGTTGCACTCATTAAAGCTTTACCATTTTTTTGACCAAATAAATCTTGATAAGTATGACTGAAGTTTCTAGTTAAGAATTCGTTAGCAAAAGGTTGACCGCCATATTTGTAGACTCTTTGCAAGACTTTATAGCAGGCAGCATAACCTAAACCTGGGAATAAAGTGAATATTCTTTTGCCAAAGGGTTCATGGAAGTGCTCTCTAAAGATGACTTTGTTCAATATGCTAGCATTAGTGACTTTTGTTTGGTTGGACATCAATCTTTTGGAGATGGTATCTACAGGATGGAAAACAGCTATTTCACAAATACCTGCAGCACCAGAACCAAGAATTCTAGCATAACCAGATTGTTTTTTATCAGAGTTTAAAGTAGGAGGAGACATTCTGAGATAAGAGTGTTATTATAGTGGACTTGAGTAAAGCTTTATTTACAGGTTTAGAGGAGATGGAAAAAAAAGAAAAAAGTGAAAAGAAAACGAAAAGGAAAGAGAATTGAAGCTCCATGATAAAAGAAGAAAGTTCTTCATTAGTCAATTGAAAAAATTTTTAAACGTAAACCCCGTTTTAACGGGACAGTTCACCTGAAGTGGGTACTGGAAAGCAGCAATCATGTGATACAAGCAACATTTTGCATACAAATAACAGCCCTAAACCCTCTCGAAGTGTAACATTGAGGTTTTCAGATCAATCTGTGGTAAAATTCAGCTTTGTTGGAGAGATAAAAGGATGGAAGAAACTCTCCAAAGGTTGGTAAATGGATCTGTTTGTAATTCAAAGTGGATCGCAAACTTCTTGAGCGATTTCTGGGGTTTTATTGGGTGCAGAAAGAGAATCCTGATACACTGCTTAATAGGCTGATATTTCCGAATCCATCGAATATTGAAACTTTTCATTTCTCCAGCGTGGTAACTCTTCTAGATCTGCTTTTATCTATTGATTTCACTTTGATTCTTTTCTTTTAACCACCTTGGATCAGCACATAGATTGAGATATTTGGCCTGTGTTATATTTGAAAGAAGAAAAGCCAAAGCTAAATATCTGCGATTCCGATTGCTCATCGCTGGAAAGCTGTGGGATAATCTGTCAAAGCAAACAAGCACCTTGTTGAAAAGGAAAAAGCTTATATGAACATTGCCAGTCTGTCTCTTTATAATAGAAACAACTGCTTTTTTCCACCCAGCTCACAGCAGACCCACAGTGAGCAGCGCTTTAAAGACCATCTTCTATTCAATTCAGCGATTGCAAAAAAGCACTATTAATCTTCTATACTGGTTCTGAAAACAGCCAATCAGAGCATAGCAAAACTGGGTTTTTGTAAAGTGAAAATGCGTGCGTGTGCGTGCGTGTGCATCAATAAATTGTTTTTCAAGGCAGGCAACAGAGAGCAGTTCTCTGGCTGCAGAAACAGAGACTGCTTTTCGCACCACTGAGCTGGTATTTCTTGCTTCCAAGCCAGTTGTCTGCCGGTAGTATTTAGTGCTTTCTTTGCCGACCATTTGGCTTCTTTTTCAGCTTCAGACAAGCAGCAGAGGCCGCAGAAGGGTGCAGCCATTTACGTCCGTAACCACGGTTTGTAGTCCGGTTATCCGTGCATGGGCCGGATAGTTTGTTTGCCTGTTTGGGAAGATCCGTGCAAATAATCCGATATTCCCAATTGTTTTCTTGATTTTGTTAATTTTTAATATATATCAGTTCAAATCAACCTGATTCAACGCTCTAACCAGTTCTAATTGACTCTCAGGATACTCTGCAAGACCTTTATTGGGTGCTTTCAGTAATAACTTAATTAAGTAATAGCAAACTTACCATTCCAAGTTTGTTTCTGTTTGACAGCCCTGAATTTTTGACCTCTACTGAAGATGAACAGCAATATAAAAGACGATCAAAACAGATACACCAACTCCAGCAAAAATAGCAATATTTTAAATCAAAAGTTCATATTGAATCCAACTACAAATATGCTCCACGACTCCTCTCTCTCTACTAGTGTTAACAATACAAATATCAATGGAAATTTTATAACCACCTCCACAAATTCTAAGCTAACTCCTTCAATCCATTCTCCTATTGCTTTATCCGGAATAACCTATAATAATCAAACCGACAATTTAATAGACTTGAATGATGATTCTTCAGATTCAGATTCAAATTCTGAATCTGGATCTGAACCTGAATCTGACTCCAATTTACATTCTAATTCAATTTTACACCAAAATACTAATAATATAGATAAAGAGAAAGAGAAAGATAAAAGTTTAAAACAAATATCCGAAATACTTTCTCAAAATTTAAATGAAAAATCAATTTCAAACACCCAAACAATACCAAACCTCAATATAACCATAAATTCACAAATCACAAATGATCTGCAGCCCTCTATCGTCATAAATGATCCTGAAAAGGCCAATTTAATAGATATTCAAAATGACCATAATTTATCACATTTCCAACAACATAATAAAATTGATCTTCATAACGATGATACTTTTGATTCTCATGATAACGAAATCTCAAATATCTTAAATAGCCAAAACGTTTCCTCAAATTTATCTGGCTTATTTCCTTCCTCCCCTTCCTCCCCTTCACCCTCACCTTCTCATCAAAGATCAAAATCTGAATATAAATTATCAAACGATTTATCCAATTTATCCATCTCCGAAAACCCAGCCAATAATGACCTTTTAAATCTTAATGACAAAAATAAAAACCATAAAAGAAGTGTATCTGAGAGCCCTTATATACTGTTGAACCCACCAATAAATGAAAATGATAACAATAATAATAATAATAATAATGAAAATAATGATACAATCGAAAACAAAACTGTTCCTCCCACCACAAAATTAGAACTAAAAATTCAAGAAAAGAAATTGAAAGCCGAAAAAGAGAAAGAAAATGAATTACATAAAAGTATTCAAAAACAAGACCCTAATAACCTACCCTTTGATTTTCAAAGATTTCTAACCTATTTGAAAAACAAAAAAGCTGATCCAATTGTTCGTTACTTGAAATCGTTTTTGCTAGCCTTCTCAAAAAGAACTTGGTCTGTTAATGAACAAGTCAAATTAATTTCAGATTTTAAAAACTTTATCTATTCAAAAATGCTAGCATGTCACCCATTTAATAAAATGAATGAAACCGAATATATCAACTGTCAAGAAGGCATGGAAAAATTAATTATGAATAGATTATACGATCAAGTTTTTTCTCCTGCTATTCAGGTCTCATCTTTAGATCAATCCCATTCTGAAGATATTATCAAAGATGTCATGTTAAATAAACAAATCAGAAAATTCAACTGGATAACTCCTAAACATTTAGATTTGGATACAAAATTAATTAAAAAGGGTTCTGAATTTATCAAATTAGCTCAAAACCAGTTAACCAAAATGAATAGTTATCGTTCTCCTAGAGATAAAATCATTTGCATACTCAATTGTTGTAAAGTTATATTTGGTCTATTAAAACAGCTTGAAAAGGAAACCAATGCTGATTCTTTCATACCCTTACTAATTTATATTATTCTAAGTAATTCGGTCAACAAGGAAAAAAAGGATTTAAAATTAACCTCGAATCTTTATTATATAGAAAGATTTAGAAATAAAGATTGGTTAACAGGAGAAGTGAGTTATTATCTATCCTCTTTTTGGGTAGTCATTGGTTTTCTTGAAAAACTAAACAAAAACTCATTGACCATCACTGATGAAGAATGGGAACAACGATTAAATGAACATAAAGCAAAAATTGAAAAGCAAAAAGCGAAAATTTTATCCCCTATTCCAAAACATTCAAATAATAATAATTTGATAAATGAACCCCAAACTTCACAAGCTTCAACCAGCACTTCTTTGTTAGACAGAACTCAGGATATGACTCCCTCAGAGGTCATTACAAATTCTGCTACGTTTATCGCTAAATCATTTTCTTCCTTTTTCCAAACTCCACCACCTGTTAAAGAGCAGGAAACTAATGAACAGATAAAGCAACAACCAAAAAAAGTCAATGAGGAAGAAGAAATCGCTAAACAAAAATCTAAGGCAGAATACTTGGCAAAATCATTATATGACAAAGAATTAGAAGAGAATATAAATGCTTTAGTTACAATGTTTCCTCAACTTGATCGTTCCATTGTCAAAGACTTGGTTGTAATGAATGAAGGGAGAATTGGGAAATGTGTTGATTTGTGTTTGGAATTGGTGAGCACTGAATAATGTGATTAAATAGAGTTAGATGTGTTTAGTTTTTTTTATTTTTTTTTTTTCATTTATTTAACTATTTATTTATCAATATATGGTGATCTTCTAATCTTGAAATAAACCAAGGACTTATAAAATTTCATTCAAAAATTTTAAGCTCGACTTCTGCTATCATACAGAGATGGTCACTTGGATACTGCCCTTCTCTTGGTTGTCCACTTGGTTCTTTACCCATTTCACTAAACTCAGGCATTCTTAGTAAATTAACAATTTTCATTTCATTTTCATTTTCAAAATCCTTTAATGTATCAACATTTTGCTTATTTGAATTTAGGTCCCAGTCCTTGATAAGAAAAATGTAATCAAGTAATCCTCTCCAAGAATGAGCCCAGTTGCTGAAAAAGGGTTCATTTTTATTATTGTCAATACCAGAATTTTCTGGATGAACATTTTTATAAGCAACAGAATACAAACTTATTGCTCTTACTGGCAATGAGTTATGCAAACTGAGCATATCATCAACCAACTTGTTCTGTTCTTCTGTAGCTTCGAAAAACTCTGGATCTGTATCTTTGGGTTGATTTTCTCCAGAATATTCCACATTTTCTTCTTTAGATTCACTTTCACCACTTCCCCTTTTTGAAGAATATTCAAATGAAGTTGCACAAGAAATGATGTTTCTTGCTTTAGAGTCCTTTTTACACAAAACAGGTTTTTCTGTTATGAATAAATATGGCGTATCATAAGGTTGAGAATTGAAATCTCCAGCAAAAAAACTAAACCAATAAGATTTTTCTTTTTTCACCTCAATCGGATCAACAAGTTCTTTGGGATTTGATTGATTTTTCACATTTATCACAGCCACTCTATGAAGAAACCCCTTCATTTGAGATAGCACAATATACGTTTGTCTTGTTCTTTCATAAGTACCAAATGGATGCCAAAACAAATGAGTGGTTCCTATGATAATCCCCTTCTTTTTTGCAGTCCCAGAGAAGCTATGCAACACATTTTTCGTAAACTCCAATGCTATCATTAAGCCAATATTAGAAGTGAATGTTCTGGCCTTAATGTTGAGCGTATTAATCTCATCATATACAATGTATGATAAATCAATTTTTGTAAAATACTCCACACGATAAACAATAGCAACACCATGGTTTTTCATTCCATATCTATAAAATTCAGATTTATAGCCTAGTTTTTCAAACTCAGTTTTCCAAAATGATTCAAATTGAATATGGTCAACTTCCTGAAGACATAAAACGTCAGCATTATAGTACTGGAATTCAGATAAAAGAACCTTTGATCTTTTCACCCACTTCAATGCTGATCCATTGGTTGGAAACAATTTTCTTCTGATCAAACACTGTGCTAGTATATTGTAGGTCATAATTTTGATTTTGAAGCCATTTCCAAGATTTTTTGATTCAACAGAAACACCACACTCATCTGAACTGTTGTGAACAGGCAAAAAAGGTCGTTTTTTAAATCTCAAATCAGGAGGAACATTGATATCAGATGTGTCTCTTCCATTTTTGATCATCTCATTTATCTGCTCTTGTTTCTTCAATTCTCTTTGTCTCTTTTTTTCAGCAATTATTTCAGGTGTAAGTTGCTGTTTGCCCTTTTTACTCTTTTTACCTTTTTTGCCCTTTAGCTGAGATTTCTGTGCCACTTTGCTAGACTCAGCAGCTGCATTGTTGCCAACTTCACCAAGAGCAGTGTTGTTCACGTCAGAACCAGAGCTTTCGGCTTCGAGTGTTGATTCTTGTTGATCAAAAGACATTTTGAAGATGAGGTGGTTAGTCTCGATTTAAATTTTTTTTTTTGGTGAAAAACGTGGAAAATATTTGGCTTCGGAGCCTGGAATCGGTTACTCATCAAGTGGAAGAGCTGCTGAACAATGTGTGGAATATTGCTCAGCTATGTTCAAGAGACAAGAAAAGTGAAGAAAAGAGACTCCCCAGACACATTTGTTGAGTTGTGTGATGAACAAGAGATAGCTGGGATTATAAACGAAGATTTCAGGCAGGATTTGTTGGCTGGAGCGTCGTCTGATAGACAGTGTTCAAGTGCTTGGATTGCAGAGAGATTCAAGACTGAAGATCATATTGTTGGTGCATTGATTCCCAGAATATTGTCTAGAGGTCCCAACTATGGCTCAATGCTTGCGAAGAATATCAAGAATGCAGACAATTTGTATGGAAGATTGACTTTCTTTTCTTCGATTTTGTCACTAAGATCTCCATTTACAAAACAGCCTTTGGTGAATGGCCAATTTGTTCTTCAGTTCAATGGAGAATTATACAATACTGAGCTAGTTGATAGTGATTTGAAGCAGTATTCCAACGATACTTTGTTCTTCATGTCTCAGTTGTTGTCCAACTGTCAAAAGATAGACGTGAATCACACGAAATACCAAGAATCAATTTTATTTACTATATCTGCCATGGATGGAGAATTTGCTTACAGCATTTACGATAGCTTTAACAAAAGGCTATATTTTGGAAGAGATAGTGTTGGCAAAAGATCTCTTATGTTTACAATTTGTTCCAAAACAAAAAAAATCTATTTATCCTCACTACCTCCAATATGCAAATGTCATGGAAGCTTGAACTATCAAAATATTGAAAATATAAATGATGGTCTAGACGATTATAAATTGAGTAAATTGAATGGTCAATGGGTTGACTGTGAAAGGGGCATTATATATTGTTTTGATTTGAGTTCATTTAGTTTAAAATTGTTTAAGATAGACGAGTATTCTACTAAGAGTCAAAACTACAACCTTTGTCAGGTTTTGGAAAGTGATTATAATGATTCAGGTAAGATCCGGCCATACATTGAAGAATTTTCAATACTATTGAACAGGTCAATCTATGAAAGAATAAAAACTATTGAGCCTTTACATGAAAATTCAGAGGTTGAGAAATTATATTTTCCTCCTCAAAATCTTATAAACTTTGGCAGCAATAAAGATACTAATTTCGGTGCAGTGCAAACTACAACTAATTCCTCATTTGCTATTTTATTTTCCGGTGGCATTGATTGTACAATCATTGCAGCCCTTTGTGCATTTCAACTAGTTTCATCAAAAGATTTTTCTGAAAAAAGTAAAACAATTGATCTTTTAAATGTTGGGTTTGATAATCCTAGGACTCGTAAACAGGCTTCAGCTGTTCCCGATCGACAATTGGCATTAAAATCATGGTTTGAACTCTGTAAGATCTATGGCCCAGTTGGGGTTGAATTTAATTTAATTGAAATAGATATTTCTTATAAAGAATATATCGAGGGGAAAAAACGTGTGTTAAAATTGATTTGGCCAGAACAAAGTGTGATGGATTTAAGTATAAGCATTGCATTTTTTTTTGCAAGCAGGGGTTTAGGAAGCAAAGTAATTTTAGATCAAGAAAAAATGACATTGGATTCTAAAAGTATTGAATTTGGGGAATTGAAGAGAGAATCTAATTTCAATTCGAATTGCAAAGTTTTGCTTAGTGGTTTAGGTGCTGATGAATTGTTTGGTGGTTACTCGAGACATGAAGGTGTGTTTAACGACTACTACAAATTGTTGAGAGCCAACATCAAAAACAATGGTTCTCACGATTGCGAAGAAGTTGAAAAAATGAGAATAAGCAGTTACAGATCTCTAGAGGAAGAATTGTTATTGGACATTTCAAGGATCTGGAAAAGAAACTTGGGGAGAGATGACAAAGTCATATGTTCTTGGGGAAAGGAATTGAGATACCCATTTTTATGTAACGATATTATTGATTTTTCGTTGAAAAAGATTCCATTAAATTATAAGGTTTGGGTGGACTGGAATTATATAAATTCCAAATGTGTCAAAGCACCTGGGATTAGCAACGATGTTGAAAGTACTTTGAAGAAGAAAAAACGAGAAAAGAAACAAAGCAAAAATGGACAATTACCAAAGCTAATCAAAAAGTACTTTTTAAGAAAAGTGGCTGTTTCGTTAGACCTAGAGTTTGTAAGTGAAGAACCGAAAAGAGCTATTCAATTTGGAGCCAGGAGTGCCAGAATGGATAAGTAATGTTTGTTTCCTCTGTATTTTGTATGTTGGTTCATTTTGCACCAGCCAGGTGAATAAATATGGAAGCAGAATCCAAGTCTTGTAGTTGAAGACTAAGTATTTAAGACTAAGCATTTAATAGCCATAGTAAAACGGCAACGAATACTCTTATTACAATGCTGAAAACTGGCTTGAGTTGTGCAAATGAAAAGTGTTGAACTGCCACAATTGACATATTAAAAGAAAAAAAGAAAAAAACAACTAAATGCTTTTAATTTCTGTGTTCAACTGAAGTTATTTTCTGCGCAATCTATATTTGCAGACTGAAAGAGGTTCACTTTATCTGAATGGACCATTTTATCTGAACTGCTTATTTTATCCAGATTGCTCGTTTTAACTGAATGCTTGTTTTAGATCTGTAAAATGTTATCAACTGTTAATATAACTTTCAATACAGCTGTGTATTTCGGGCGTAAGTGATAATGCCTTGTACATCAAATTAAGGTGTCTGAGCACATTATTCTGGGTTACTTATACACCTGCAATCAGCACAGCATAAGATTGAGGTTCAGAACAAAAAGCAGCTAAACAGCAGGCGAAACAACATGTTACTGGATTAGAATTGCAACATGAAGACCTCTGTCTATCATTGCAAACTTAGATGTACTTTTGTTTAACGGCTGCTATCAGATAAGACCATGTCAAGTTGGTGCTCGAGACAGGTTTCAACTGGCTGAGCAATTAAGCTTTGAATGTTTGCTTCCATCTGAGGCTTCCTCCAGCTTTTGCTTGTCTCAAGTCTTGTTCTTCAGTTGTCCACAGTGCTTCTCATTAAACGATATTCTCCTGTTGAGTCGCTTAGGCAGCTGGGTGGGTTCAGCTGTTCAAGTTGCTACAACAGCCAGATAACAGCCATAACCTGCGAGCTGCTGGAAAGCCAGCAGGATATTCAGCTCCATGTTGTAACAGCTGCTGGGCCCTGAATACAACTATCGTTGTTCTTCCCTAACATTGTCGTGTCTTGAGCAGGAGATAGGTCGTGGATAACTTGAAAACTTGACACCAAACCGCCTGGTATGAGAGTCAAAGCATGCTCTTGAATTGAATATAATAATTCACTGGTTGACTGCTGCTAGCAAAACAGGCACAACAGCGAGGGAGAGATGTGTTGCTTTTTTGCAGTTTGCAATAGTTTAAAGGGTGGAATACTGGCTCTGATTCTCTTACAGGATACTGATTTTGCAAAATATTGATAACCAGTGTTGAGTAGATTGCCAGCATTTTATATTTGTTCAAATTGCTGCTATCAGAATCTTGGAAAAATAGAATAACAACACTTTTATTTCAACATTATGAAGAACCTAATTTGCGTATTAGATTTAAACTAATGAACTAGCTTTTTATCTGAATCTAATAATTAAAAAAATCAATACTTCTGGTTACAATTAACGCACATTGTTCTAATCTTTTGCTCAGATTATTATCAAGTTTTTGAGGAAATATTCCATTTCTACTATTGTGTTATTTTTCATATAACTATAAAAGAAATCCAGATTTCAGTTGCTTTTCGTTCAAAAAAAAACAATCAAAAAAGAGAACTGTTCAATTTTCTTTTCTTTATATTCCATTTCTTTTTTCTGATTTCTTTTGCGCTTTTTTTAAAAAGTTGAACAAGATTACTGATCAATAGAGTTTTGCTTCAATATGGGTTCTTCAGTGGAGAAAAATGCAGAAGTTTCTGACACTAAAAGTGTCAACGATTTGAGAGATATCGAGACTACTGAAAAACACTTGGTCTATCTCGAAGATGGTAAAAAATTGAAAAAGAAGTTAAAAGCTCGTCATATTACTATGATTGCCATTGGTGGTGCTTTAGGTACCGGTTTAATTATTGGTACTGGTTCAGCTTTGGCAGCAGCAGGTCCTGGTTCTGTTTTTCTTGCTTATGTTTTAGTTGGTTTTATTGTTTATGATGTGATGTGTGCCTTGGGTGAAATGGCTGCCTATATTCCACTTCCAGATGGTTTTACTGGTTATGCTCACAGATATGTTGATCCTGCTTTGGGTTTTGCTGTTGGATGGATGTATCTTTTAAAATATCTTTTAGTTTGCCCAAATCAATTGACTGCTGGTGCTTTGGTTATGCAATATTGGGTTCATAGGGACAAAATCAATCCTGGGGTTTGGATCACTATTTTCTTAGTTACTATCACTGCAATTAATTTCTTTGGTGTCCAAAAATTCGGTGAAATCGAATTTTGGTTATCTTGTTTGAAGGTTTTAACTTGTGTTGGTTTAATCTTCTTTTTATTCATTCTCATGTTAGGCGGTGGTCCCAATGGTGACAGAACTGGTTTCAGATACTGGAAAGATCCAGGTGCATTCAAAGCCTATGATGGTATTGAAGGCAGCACTGGTAGATTTGTTGCCTTTGTCTCTGTTTTGGTCACTGCTGTTTTTGCTTTCTTGGGCACAGAATTGGTTGGTATCACCTTTGGTGAGGCACAAAATGTCAAAGCCATTCCAAAGGCTATCAAATTAACCTTCTGGCGTATTGCTTTGTTTTACTGGTTAAATGTCTTGTTTTTAGGTTGTTGTGTTGCCTACGATGATCCTAATTTGGCATTTGCAAACAAGCAAAAAAGTTCTGCTGCTGCTTCTCCCTTTGTTGTTGCTGCTATTTCTGCTGGTATTTCTGGTCTTCCACATCTTATCAATGGTTGTATTTTAGTCTTTATCTTTTCTGCTTCCAATTCAGATCTTTACTTGGCTTCTCGTGCCTTGTATGGTTTATCTTGCAATGAGGATGCTCCAAAATTCTTTGCTAGAACAAACAAATATGGTGTTCCAGTTTATGCTTTGGGTGTTGCAGTCGTATTTGCATTATTAGCTTATATGAATGTTACTGATGATTCAAAGGTTTTATTTGGTTATTTCGTTTCGGTTGTTTCAATTTTCGGTTTGATTTGTTGGGCTACAATTATCATTTGTCATATGTATTTCATGAGAGCTTTAATTACTCAAGGTGTCGACAGAAACACTTTGCTTTACAAGGCTCCTTTGCAACCATGGGCCGATTATGTTTCTTTATTCTTCATTATTCTCATCTGCCTCATCAAAAACTTTACTGTCTTTTTATTCGGAGATTTCAAGTACAAAACTTTCATCACTGGTTATATCGGTATTCCAGTTTTCTTTGTTCTATGGCTAGGCTATAAATTCATCTACAAAACCAAGGTAATCAAAGCTGAAGATGTCGATTTGTATAGTTACAGAGATATTATTTTGGCTGAACAAGAAGAACATGAGAGACTCGAAAAGGAAGAAGCATTAGCTAGAGGCGACAAAAAGAATGCCAAGTGGTTCTATTACAAGTTTGTTGCCTGGCTATTCTAGTTCTAATACTTTTTATTTGTTTCAGGGGTTTTTATCCATTTTTATTTCAGTTTCTATTTGTTTTATTTTTTTAATTTTTTTTAATTTTTTTACTGTTTTTAATTCTTCTTTATGATATCACTTTATTACTACTAAATTGACGTGAAATGAAAATTCTGTTTTGCACAAATTTAAAATTTTGATATACCAATCTATAAAAAAGGAAAAAAAAATATTCCAATATATATTTATTCTACCAACACCCAACTCTAAAAAAAAAATTAAAAAAAGCACACATGAAAAATCGTAGATACTAATACAAAAACAGAAAGACAAACTTTTCAATAACAGTTACCTAAGTATACTCTCAACAGATTCCCTCAACTCCTCTCTGGTGCAAAAGTCAACTCTATTGCTCATCCAATCACTGTCCCAAACATCATTTATCGATGCTCTGGTGTTTGGATCTACATTCAACATTTTAAGAACGACACTCTTACTATCAAAACTTAACCTTTCAACAAAATTAAGGACCTTTTCAGTTTCTTTCGTATTATTAACTTTAACCAAATTTTTGATCCAAGAATTCTGTTTGTCAGTGTTATTAATTCTAATTTTATTGTTGAGATCGTTGTTGATGTAAAGATCCCTAAAGCATTTAAAAGAAGGACAGGATTTTTTGTCAGCAATTTCCCAAGGTTTGGAAATGTTCGAGGATAATAATATATAAGATATTGCTAATGACCAAACATCGAGTTTATAGTAGTTTTTAATTTTGGTGATATTTGAAACAGTGTTGCCATTACTGCTACTGTTGCTACTGTTGTTATTATTATTATTTGAATTTATATTATAGTTGTCACAAAGTTCAGGAGCTCTATATGATTTTGTTCCAATTCTAATATTTTGATTACATTCGTTGTTAAAGATACTGCTTTCTTCGTCCAATTCATGTAAATCAATAGACATTCCAAAATCGGTTAATTTTAAAACACAATTTTCATCAATCAAAAAGTTATCTAATTTTATATCTCTATGAACGATATTTTTTGAATGAATAAATTTAACAGCTTGAAGACATTCCTTAAACATATAATCTTTGACTTTTGAGGAGAGAAATAGTTTTTTGTTAACTGATTTGGCTATCAAAGTGAAAAAATCCCCATTGGAATAAAAAGGCATTACAATAGACCAATAATAAGGGCTATTATCATTTTTATCGTCACTGGCACTTTCAGTATCAAAATCTTTGCACATATTTATAACTTGAATTACGTTTCTATTTTTTGATTTTAAAGTTAGGAAAAATTCATGTTTGGATAGTTTATCATAAAATGTGTTTATTGAGGTGAGTGAGTTTGAATTTAGATTTGAAGTTGGTTCTTCAATCAAAGAAGGATCGATTTGTTCGGGTCTTTTTAGGACTTTGACTATTATTACTTTTGAGGAATCACATTTGAGCTTTGATTTTTTGATTATACCACCAAAACCATCGTAAATCAATTTTTCATCGTTTTTTGAAGCAACTTCGGTAATTGGTTTACCAAAATCGTCAGAATTAAAGGTTGGATAATTAAAGATTGGAGATACGGAATTGTTCGTGATGATCGAGTTTAGAGTTTTAACAGAATTTATGGATAATCTTTTTTGATTTTGAATTTGAGGAGGGTTCTGGTTTGAGAATTGAAATTGGTTGTTTGAAGTGATAAAAGGAGAAAATTTATTGAAATCTTGGGAATTTAGGGATGTAAGACGTAATTTTGAGTTTGAGTTGTGATGTGAAAGAGAGGAAGAATTTGAAAATGAGTTTGGATTGGAGGATGAACTTTGGATTGAAGTTGAATTTGAATTTGAAGTTGAATTTGAGTTTGAGTTTGAATTTGAATTTAGGGAGTTATAAGAACTGAAAGATAATGAATTAAAGGAGGTTGAATTAAGAGAGTGATGAGAAAAGGAGTTTGTATGAGATTTTCTCATCATAGTTGATCCGATGATAAAATTAGTGTTATTGTTATTTGTGGTATTTGTAATGTTGATATTATTGGAAATGTTGTTAGCTAATGAGTATGCAGGAAATGAACTATTATAAGACGAAGAGTTTGAGTGAACATGATTTGAAGCAAAGGAATCTACTTTTGGTAAAGGTTTAATTTTATAGGGAGATAAGTTTGAATTGATGCTTGAGTTTGTGTTGATTTTTTTTAATTTTGATCCCGAATTATCAATTGAATTTGAATATGATAATGAGTTGTGAGAGTGGTTAGAGGTCTTTGATTTTTTTGATAATTGAGAGGTATGTGATATATTTGATATTTGGGATATTTGGGATATTTGGGATATTTGGGATACTTGAGATACTTGAGATACTTGAGATATTTGAGGTTTGATAGAAGAGATTGAATTTCTATTGGTTAATGTGGTATTCGGAATTTTTTTATTGGTATCAAGGTTATTTATAAATTTATTGTTTTTAATTATATTGTTGATTATGGTATTGTTGTCTTTAGTATCATTGATTTCTTTTTTATCTTTATTTTCTTTTTTGTCCTTTTTATCTTTTTTTATCTTTTTGTCTTTGGTATTACTTTCATCGTCATGGATTTTTTTAGTTGATAAGTTTTTCGAAGATAATGAGGAAGGATCAATTAGTTTTAATGGTTTTGAAGGTTTTGGATCAGAATTAGATGATATCGAAGAGGCTTTGCTTTTTGATTTGGACCTATTGTGGAATTTTTTAATCAAACTAACCATTATGATTGGGGATACTGTTTTTTTTTGCTGAAGGAATAGAGCGACAAATTTGGTATGAAATTTAAATTAAAGGGATTATAACAGTTTTTAGATATAATCAATAAAAAACAAAAAAAAAACACCAAGAAAAAAATACACAAAAGAATACAGAGGAAAATAAAAGAATCAGAAGAAACTAAAAAAGACAGAGAAAAATGGTATAATAGAAAAACAGTGGAAATTAAAGTTTAATTCCAGTTGAATTAATAATAGAAAGAAGTCTTGGAAAAATGTTTATGTTGGTATGATTAAAAGTTATAATAAATCCCAATTTGTTGCTTATTTTATTGGATATTGGGTAGAAAAATATGATAGGGTGGTATTTAAAGAGATAATATATGTTTTTTGTTTTACTGTTTTACTGTTGTAATGGTGAATATTTTAGACTACACAGGATTTTCTTGATATATGGTGGACTTCTTGTTTTTTGTGCTTTCCTCTTCTTTTGGTGAGGAAGTCTTGACTGGATTAAAAGTTTAAAAAAACCCAGCTAAAAGACATATAAAGACCCACAGACAAAAGAAAAAAAACAAGACTCGCAGCCTGAGCCCAGCAACAAAAAAGATCAGCTCAATTGCTTCGAGCAAAGCAGAAGCAGAACGCAGTGTGGGATTGGGCTGCTGTCGAGCAATTGTTGGCCATTCAGCGAGCGAGCAAAGCATCTCAAGCAAAGGATCGCGAGCAAGACACCTGTCGAGCCTCCAAAAGCTATCGATAAAGCACTCTTTCACCATCTCTCCAATCTCTCCCTATCGCTCCATCTTTTGTACCAATGGAGTTTCCTCCCAGGCTTTCCGTCCACAGATAACGTCCTGCAGCAGCGGGCGTCTGAGAGTGCATCTGCCGGCATGCATCGGCTTTTGGCGCGACAGCGCTGTGGCCACGGGTCGAGAAGCGGACGGAATGCGGGCGCCCGATCGGGAAACAACAAACGCGGTGCTTGCGAATCAGGTCAATGTATTGCAACTGTGGCGCGGAGACTAGAGCAGCTGTGGCGCTGTGGCGAGACTGCGGCTGCGACGGAGCTAAAACCGGCGGTTCTCCATCAACGTGTCGACGGAGATGCAGAGACAGCTTCGGCTGATTCTGCGTCTGCCGTCTCTGAAGTCGATTCCAATAGGGCTTTTGCCCCAGCCCAAGGGACTGGGCCCCCAGGTGGGAACAAAGCAAAGCGAGTTCAATGGACACTTTTGCTCGCACTGGTAGTACGCTGACCAGTTCAAGAGGCTCAACAAGCTGTTCATGCCTTTCCGGCTCGAAAGTATGTTTTCATTGAACTTCTGCAATCTTTCTGGATTTCCAGGGTCTTCTGAGACGTAGCTGCTCCATAACATCTCTTTAGAAAGTTCAAAGCTGGAAAACACCTCACTGATTATCAACTTGCTGATCTCACTGATCGATGACCAGATCAATAGGTCTGATTCAGATTGAATGGTTTGGTAGGGATGCGAGTAATCAAACACTGCATCTCTCAATGCAGTTGCTCTTCTTGTCTCTAGGCCCTTTATATTTGAATCAATGTATCTTCGGTAAAAGTTAAAAGTGTATTTCGACACATTTCTTGCAAAAATATCCATTTCTTCTTTAATTATTTTCAATTTATTTTCATTTTCATTTTCATTTCCATTATTACTATTAATATCAATCCCAGATGTCTTCTCATAATAATTCTCATATGTTTGATTCAATATTCCTAAAATGGGATAAAATTTCTCAATAATTAAACCGGTAACTGTTTGCCAATTGGTTCCATCTAAATAATTAATTAAATTTTGATTTCTCTTTAAAATTGTACTCAACTCATTCACCATATCATTTCTCTCTTTTTCTTCAAGATCATTCAATCTTCTAACATACTCATCGGGGTTTAAATACCCTCTATTAATACCAGTTACAAACCCTCTAAAATCAATCATCACTCTAACATCTCCATTGTAATGGATTGAACCTGCTTTATAATGTTCATATCCTGCCATTGTAATCAATTCCTGGTATATCTCATCGCGAGTATCATTCAACTTGACACCATCAAATAATTCGTTTCTTTTTCCAACTTCAAACTCTTTTTTTTCTTTTTCTTTTTCTTCTTCTCCCCTTCTCTCTTCTTCGTCTATTGGAAAATCTAATAGCTCTTTTGGTTCAATGAATTTGGTCTGCGATATTAGCTCAATCTTGTCGCTTTTAAAATTACAAACAATCATCTCAAAGCCAATTTCTAATCGAATTATACCATCTAACCCATTAAACTCTTTTTCTCCCCATTCACAAATTCTCTCTGCCATCTCTCGTTCTTTCCATCCCGATGTATTGGTAGGCAATTTAGATAGTAAAACTTGACTGTCCATTTCACCTGTTGTGGTCTTTGCTGCACTTGCTCCATCAAGAATCAAAACTTTATTTAATGCTTTCTTGGTAATAAACGTGTATAATACAGTTCCATTGAATTCTTCATCATGATCTCCATAGCCTGGTCCTTTGGGTCCACCAGGCCCATGTGGTCCATGTGGTCTATTTGGTCCATTGGGAGGCCCTCCTGGTGGTCCCTCTGGTGGTCCACCTGTATGTTCATTATAAGGTCCATTTGGACTGTGATAATCATTGGGTCTGTTTGGTCCTCCTGGTGGTCCTCCTGGTGGTCCTCCTGGTGGTCCATATGTAGAATTTCCCCTATTTCTATGAGGCCCATTAAAATGACTGCCGAAATTATAGCTGAATTCATAGTCAAAAGCTATCCATTCTGGATTCGTTGGAAATCCCCTTCCTGAGTGATATAAAAATGTTCCCTTTGGAATAAATCCCGTAAATATTGAAACTCCATTGGGAAATATATCACTGTCCTTTTGTTTTAAAACACCATTAACCGAATTGAAAATTGCAGACGCATTTTCTCTTTCAATTGGTTTTAATAATTCACCATAATTATGATAATTAACATCTAAATATCGGTTAAAATCAAATTTCAAATTTCGGCTATAAGAATAATCATTGAAAAACCTAGCTTTTCCAAATAAATTTAAATAACCATCTCCTGTAAACTGGACCTTTGATAGTAAATCAAAATTTAATAAGAAAATTAAAAAAATTAACCCATTAAGTAATATACCAACTATGAATGCAACATAAACTATTTTTTGATATTTCGTTTTGTTGGAAATATCATTTGGAAAATATGTATTTAAGCTCTTATACTTGAACATATCCAAGTATTTTGAATAAGTAATAGAAAATAAAATTTATTCTGGTTTTCTATTTCTATTATTTGTATTTGTATTATGAATAAACAAAAAAAAAAATAACAACAACGATAAACAGTTGCGAAAATAAATAGATATTTATATTGTTTTAACAGTCTCTCATTTAAGATCCCAAGAGATCCACCATGTAAATGGGGGCTTAAGATTAAGCCTTCAAGATTTTAAAAGCCGAATGGCCGAAATAATAACTTTTCCCAAACATCAGCGGCATTTCAAAAATATTTATCGGAGATATTGGGCAGCGGTATTATGTATTGACTGTTATTCAAGAAGAAATAAGGTGTTTGCAGTTGAAAAGATATGGTCAAGATCAAAAAAAAAAGCATTTAAGGAGTCACAACAAGCATTGAATTGTGACCTAGAGCTAAAATATTTGGTCTGCAACTGTACTTTGAAAGCAGTTGTTAAAAATTCTTAGGTGTTAAAAATTACACGGATTTGTAGGATTTGAGTTATCTATTATCTATATTTCTATTTACTAAGGTACTGCATGTGGTTTAGGGGACACCAGTGCTGGCGTTGAGAAGCTGACATAGATATAGGCTCTTTGATAAACAATTTTAAGCTTTTTGATATTTATTTTAAATTTTATTAACAATAATTAATAATAATTGATTTGAATTGATAAGTGATTAAAATTGAAGAATTCGAAAATAGAATCAATATCTTCTAATTTATTGAGGATTAGACTGTGAGCTACAGGATTATCAATCAATGTAAATGTGAATGGAAATGGAATGATTAAACTCGGAATTTATTACTAAAGTTCAGCAATCATAATATGATTAGGCAAACAAGAGCTGATTCCAGCTCTTTATCTTTAATTTTATCTTTAATTTCATTTTATCGTTTTAATTTAATTTAATTCAATTTAATTTAATCTTATTTAATCTTATTTAATCTTATTTTTTTATTATTAAAAGCAGATCGGTTAATAACTCGGGTTCAAACAGATCCATTGAAAAAGATTCAAAGCTGAAAAGAAAGCGAATTTAAACTTTCAAAACGTTTTACTACAAAGAGAGATAAGAGAAGTGATGAATACTAATTGAAGAAAATTTGTAATTTTATTTTATTTTATTATTAAAATAATCCTATTTAATCTTTTTTTAATAAATATAACTAAACATGTAAACAAAAACAAAGAAAAAATAAAGAAAAAATAAAAATCATAAAGCATAATCATGATAAATAAAAACAGAAGAGAAAAGAAGAAAAAAACTTTTCTTAAACAATTTTTTTTTAAGTGTGTGTGTGTGTGAATATAATCATAAAATAATCATCAAAATTACTATTAATCAATTGTCATTAAAAACTTTTTTATGAATTGATTTATTTAGAACAGTCTAAGACATATCTACCAGCAATTTTACCTTGCTCCATTAATTCATAGACCTTTTCTAGGTCAGCTAATGGAACAACTTTGATTGGAGAGGAAACTAAACCTCTGACAAAGTAATCAACGGCTTCTCTGGTGTCAGCTCTATTACCAACATAAGAACCTTTGATTTGGATAGATTTGATGACATGAGTAAAGACCTCAGAGTGACAAACGGCGCCAGCAGGTAAACCAACAAGAACGACAGTACCACAAGGTCTGACGAATTCACAAGATTGAGAGATGGCCTTGTCAGAAACTGAGACATTAATGACACCATGTGGTCCACCTTTGGTGACTTCTTGGATTTCAGCAACAATGTCTTTTGATTTGGCAAAATCAACAAAGGCTTCACCACCAATTGATTTGACTAAAGCAGCCTTTTCATCACCGGTATCAATACCCAAGACTCTGTAGCCCATGGCAACAGCGTATTGGACAGCTAAAGTACCTAAACCACCACCGGCACCAGAGATGGCGATCCAGCTACCTTGTGGGAGAGCAGCAGTTTTGATTGCCTTGTAGACAGTGACACCAGCACATAAGATTGGAGCAACTTGAGACAAGTCAGCTTCTTTTGGAATCTTAGCAGCTTGAACAGCATCGGCGGTAGCGTATTGTTGGAAAGAACCATCGTGGGTATAACCAGATAAATCAGCGTGAGGACAGTTTGGTTCAAAACCCTTTTCACAGTATTCGCAGGACATACAGGAACCGTTGAGCCATTTGATACCAGCGTAGTCACCAATTTCAAAATTCTTCACTTCAGAACCTTTAGCGACAACAACACCAGCACCTTCGTGACCACCGACTAAAGGCAATTTGGTGGCCAACGGCCAATCACCCTTCCAGGCGTGTAAATCAGTGTGACAAACACCAGAGTATTTGACGTTAACTAAAATTTCATTTGGTTTTGGGGTTGGAACAGGGATATCCTTGTATAATAATGGACCGCCATTTGTTTCAAAGACAACGGCTTTCTGGGTCTTTGGGATAGCAAAGGCTCTGAGGGTGGTAGAAGAGAAACCTCTAGCATAAGCTGGGGTTAATCTAGTGGTTCTGGTTAAGTTTGAGATAAATGACTGTCTGAACATTTTTGAATATTTGAGAAGAATAGAGAGACTAGAAGATATGTAACGAATTAAAACCCAATTTATTGAGTGATAGTAATTGAATGAATACTAGGATTACAATGAACCTATAGAAAAGCCTTTGTTGATTATGTAGAAAGAGAAAAAACAAGATGATAAATTGAATTGAAGAAAAAAAATGAAGAGATTGGCAAATATTTATATTAATTTTGCACACGTAAGAATTGGAGCTGAGTTGTGAGGATCAATATCCCTAAAGTGAAAATTAGGTGTGGTTTGTATTAAGAAAAATGTAGTAAACAGATATTTTGGCTAGGAATATCCAGATTCTGAAAAAGAGGTGTGTTGGATAGATAAAGCCGTACCCCGCATAAATGAAAGATATAATAGAATCGATCTCCAGTTTAACGATTTTCAAAGTCTGGACGATGAAAAGAAAAACTGTGTGAAGTGGTTTATGAACCTATTGGGATCGCCAGAAGCAGAAAAATGAGGCACGTAAAAAGATAATAGAGTATGGACAACCAATTGGTGGAATTGATACAGTGGAATCATGAGCACTATTGGCAGAATCAACAATACAGAGAAAACAGATCAAAGCAAGAGGCAGAGGAAGTGCCAGTTTTTTCGCAAATTGGAGACAAACCAACCAAAAGTTGACCTCCGGAGGGAAAGTGGCAGTCCGAAGAACATCGCCAAAGAGTCCGCTGCATAACAGGGGAAAAAGTCCGACGGAGTCCTGGTGCGGGAGACTGATTAGAGTTTGCTATGTTTTGCACAGCCAAAACGCCATGCTGTGATTGGCCAGTCGGCGCTTGCACAGCTCTAAGTCCAGACACAGACAATTTCTAACCCCATAAATATACTGGAGCGCAATTGCAGCAATGCAAACGAAGAGAGAGAGCAAGGCTGTGGGTCTGCTGCTGAAAAAAACACAAGCAGCACTGTAGGGAGCGTATCGTTGGAGAAGCACAAAAAAAGTATGCAATTGGAGAAGTGTAGACAGCAGAGCACGCAGCACCCAGAACCAGACCGAGAGAGCAGTGGAAGATGCTGGAGATTGAGTGCCAATAAGAGGGTTGTTGGGGAGCGTGCAAATGGTAGGAAATTCCATATTCTCCAACTCCGAGCACAAACTAAAAACATTGCGCGCACCTCCAACTGGACAAACAGCACAGAAGCGCCAGAAAATCAACACAGGTTGGGGTTTTTTAATGCTCAGTGAGGGGATAGCCTGCTCCCATTGGACAGGTCCTGAACTGTCCCCTCTGGCAACGGAATCACTTGGTCCATTCCGTTCTATTGTGATGTCAGTGAGAGTTTCGGACTTTTCACTAGCTCTCTCTGACTTGAAAACAATCATCAGACAGAAAGTGGGCAAATCAGTGGAGGAAGCTCAAAATGTTGGAAAGGGAAAATAGCTGTGGATGCTGGATGTGCTGGAGCTGCTCTTCTTTTAGCAGAGAAAACAATTCCATCCAACTCTTCCTGTTATCCTTTGCTTTAAAAAGCTTATTAGTAACTTCTCTTATCCTCACTCGAGTTTTCAATAAACGTCAAGTGACAACTCATCGCCGGTCTGCGTGAAAGATATAAAGCAGGCAGGTTCTGTTTCTATTTGATCTCATTTCAAAAAGTATTCACGACATCGTGTCTTTCAAAAATTTTGCCCTCTTTTTTCACTATTTGAAAGATATCACAATCGCTACCATGCTCATAATTGCGTTCACAAGGAGGTAGAAAACTGGTACAGAGAATAATTATTAATTTCCGGTTTAAGTACAATCAATTTCATTCTTACAATTTCATTCAGGCACTTTTCCGATTCTTTCAATTTCGTGCTCAGTGTCCTTTTTTCATATTAACCGAGCACTAATCGACTTCACTATCTTGATATTATAGCAATGACATGACTCGATGCTTTTATTCTTTTGATTTTCTTTCTGTATCTTCATATCTTCAATTCGAAATCAAAAGCAATCCCTTTCACTAAAAGCATTGACGTTTTCAGATCATCTCTCATCTCATGTCCGCTTTCTGTTTTTTTTTCTTTTATTTTTGTCCTCTTCCCACTGCTGCGTTTCCTGCAGTTGTTTGCAACATAATGCATATACACGCGCAGAGTTTTCAACATGGCTTCTTCCCAATTGGGTTTCCTTATTGGGTTCTTTTACCTGTTATCAGAACAATCTGAGTAATTTCAATAACCAAGATGATCTAGCCTATTTCCATCATTGCAACCACCTTTGCTATCATTGCTCTGTGGAGCCCTTATCTTCCACACTTTTCTGACTCTCACTTGTTGTGTTGCTTGATATTTCTTTTTGCTGTGCTGTTTTCCAATTTCATGACACGATACACGATCGGTTCAGCTCAAATTTCAATTTTAATTTCACTTCTACTTTCACTGTCACCAACTACCAATCTTTATCACCCACATTTACTTAAGACATTCGTATATCTAAATATACCTTATTCTAAAACACTTTCATCCACTTGTATTCCATCGCAATCCATTTGGCTTGGATTGCAGCCCTTTCCTATCTCGCCTATTTTTTTTTGGCTGCTATATTTGTTCGCAGGGGGGATAAAAAAACTGTAAATACTGTTGAACGTATTTCCAACATTTCCAACATTTTGATGAGTCTAAAGTTTTAATGGTAAAAATTTGCACCAAAGCAAGAAAAAAGGACTTATAAATATTATAAAATCTTTCTCTAGCAGCAATACACATGCTTTTCTTCACCATTTCGTCAGTTTTCTGTTCAATCGCCCACTAAACACGTTTGAAAATGCTTCCAATCGGCGAGTTGATCTTTTGTGAATCCCACCACCTTAACGATGATTGAAGGATTTGGTCTGATATGATCACATTGATTTATTGTTTAATTTTATTGTTTTACTATTTCACTATTTCTTTATTTCTTTACGCTACTATTCGTTATCCCAATGCATCCAACTCTTTCGCGATATTGTACTATCTCGCTTTTTGGTTCCATCATTCTCTTCATGCCCACTGTTATCCCGGTTTTTTAGTAGAATACCTTCATCGCATCTCATATATATCATTAATACCCTTCTTTTATACTGGTTTTCACCAATCATTTATACCCTCATCTCTCATTCTTTTCGCTTCTCTTTCTTTCCTTCTTCTCTTCTCGTTTTTGACCTTTTTCCTTTAAAAGAATATTATCGAATCTTAAATCCTGTATCGATCGACACTTTTTCAAAGACTATCACCATAATTACATGTACTGGGTTTGTCTTTTAACAATAAACATTTCCAATTACTAATATTTTTTTTTTTGGTTCTTTTATATTCCATCTTCTACGATTCTTTATCTAAATTCTTTCACATATCCATTTGTTTTTGATTCAAACAACAAAAAAAAGAAAACACTCTTATTTAATCAACAGAAATACAAAAATAAATATCAAATATAAAATACCATAAGCTTGATATTTCAATATATACTCATTCCTATTCTTTATCAGTTGCAAGAAACCTGCCTGATTTATATCATTTTTCAAATTCACTGAAGAAGTCAACTTTTCACCACCCAAATCCAAATCCAAATCCAAATCCAAATCCTATCTCGATCCAATTCCCAGGCGAGACACCCTGAATCAAATCTTTAATACCAACAACTATCTCACATCTTTGTTATATCGATAAAGAAAAATGCTAGATTACTTGAAACAAACCAATGATGGTAAGTTGAAAAAAAAAAGTAACTCTCCTTTCTTCTCTCTGTTACTTGGTGATATTTTTTTTCCATCCAAATTAAATACATTAATCATACTAACTTTATTAATTCCCATCCCCCTTTCTCTAGATATAATCACGAAATACCAAAATTTAATAAATTATGAAAATGAAAGATTAGAATTTTGTGATTTCAGCTATATTCTATCTGATAATTTCGATAAATCAAAAAACAGATATGATGTATGTGTGCTGTCCACCTTTATTTCTTACTTCTCGCTTCTAATTACTAACGATATCATTATTCTTTAATCATTAATACCAGGACATAATACCTTTTGATAACAATAGAGTCAAACTAGAATCATCAACAAATAACTATATAAATGCTTCTCATATTCAATTAGGCGAAACCAATTATATTGCTACTCAAGGCCCATTAGAAGCAACTGCTGCCGATTTTTGGCAAATGTGTTATCAACTAAACCAACCAATTATTGTCATAATAATGCTAACTCCATTGCAGGAAAAATCAACTGAAAGATGTTTTAAATATTGGCCCGACGAAACAAATTTAAACAGCGAAATGTACATTTCAAAAAACAACTCGTTTAAAAATGATTTAATTGTCAGACACTTGAACACTGAAGAAAACCCTTATTTTAAGACCAATCGATTTTTGCTAAAACCATTTTTATCAAACACTGTACTATCAAACAAATTGGGGAAATCGTTTCTTGACAGAAATACCAGCATCAGGAAAAATCTTTGCAACAGAAACAACCATACCAATGATGACAGCTCTAATAGTGGCTCAATTAACGACAGAATAAATCTTATAAGTTTTTACCATGACGAATCAGAGATCGATGAGCTCAATTGCTTGGATTACAGTAAAAATTTCAGAGAAAAATTTGTGTATCAATTGTGGTATGACAGCTGGCCAGATTTCTCAAAGCCTTCGAACATTGATTCAATATTGAAGATCTCAGAAAAGGCTAAGAACATCTTGAACTGTGATAGCAACGATCAAAACACATTGATAGTCCACTGCTCTGCTGGCGTTGGGAGAACAGGAACATTTATTGCATTGGACTATTTGATCAACCACTATAGGGATTTCGACTTGAACCCAGACTCGAGCTGCAAACCAATGACCAAGATCAACACCTTTGAGTACAAGGACTCGATGGACAGCACAAAGGAGATCAAGATCAAGGTCCCAACGTTGATGGACCTGGCAAACAGCAGCAGTCTCAACAAGAGCATGTTCAGCAACAACATCCACCTCACGCTCCACAACATGCCCCAGACCAACAAGCAGCTGTTGTTGAAGCGATTGCAAAAGGTGATTAACAACGCAGCAAAGAGGTCCATCTCTAACAGCAGCAGCAGCCTGGATAGCATCAGCTTATCGATCTCCAGTGGGAAGCAAAACAGCCATTACGATCCTATTTTTGAAATTGTCATGAAGTTGAAGGAGCAGAGGATGTCGATGGTCGAGAGCCAGTCACAGTTTGCCTTTATCTACGATGCTGCGAGAAAGATCTACCAGGAGAGGTTTGGGGGCAGAAAGGCATCAAAGTGAGCAGAGGCTGCTTCCTGGGATGGTGTATATTATATTTATTTGATTTCTAACGAAGCTATGGCCCTAAAATAAGCAGTTTTATTTAACTTTGTTTTTAACTTTGTTTTTAATTTTGTTTTTTGTTTTTATTTGTTTTTATTTGTTTCACTTGTTTTATTTGTTTTATTTGTTTCATTTGTTTCATTGTTTGGTTTTCTTTTTCAGTTGATTGGCATTCAAGAATTGTTCTGTTTTCATTTGTTTTATATGGACTAGTTTTACATTTAATAAACTTTTATTAAGATAGTATTGAAGAAATCATGTACTTTTATTAGAAAAAAACATATAAAAATAATATAAAAATATACACATAGAATAGTAACGAATGGAATTAAAAGTGCGAGGTAGTAGGAAGGAAACAAAAGGAAACAAAAGTAATGATAAGTAGAATTCAAAAGAAAACAGATAGATACAAATGCAATTTATGAATTGAAGAACTGAAGATTGTTATTAAACAATTTGTGAGAGTAAAAAGCGTAAAAAAAAAAAAATCAAAAAAAAATTGGACAATAGAGGAGAAAAGTCATTAAAACTTAAATGTGATTTTAAGTGATGAAGGAATTTACAAAGACAATGATATTATTAATAAGGAAATAAGGTAAAATAAAATACTAATAAACGATGATATAGTATGATATTATTGTGGAAATTATTTTGAGATAAAACTTAGATCCACTTTTTCGATATTGACAATGCCTTCACCTAATTTTTTTAGATGGTTAAATAGTTGGCCATTGTTGTATAAATGTAGTAAATGTCTTGTGTTGCCGATTGGTTTGCCTGCAATGACTATACCAGGCAAGATATTTTCATCTGGGTTTAGGTTGAGGTTTAGATCGTTAAGGTCGTTATCATTTTTGTCGATAATTTTGTTATTTGAGAGTAGTTTGTTGTATAGATTGTTGATATAAGATGATAGTTCTTTGTAATGAGGATGTTTATCTAGTGATACATATGTTGGAACGGGAGTTATTTGGAAGTTTGTTTGAATTATTTTTAGTAGATCGATTGAGTTTTTGTTGTCTTGGGAGATTTTGTTGCTGTTAGATAGGAGGATTGAAGGATGTGATTCTGATTTATCAGAGGTATCAGTTGAAATTGAGTTTTCGTTGGTGTTTTTAGAGTCGTTATCGAGAATTGTTTTTGAATTAGGATCGTGAGTATTGTCATAGATATTATCGTAGATATTGGTGTGAATATTATTGTGAATATTATTGTGAATATTGTCGTAGGCAATATTCGGATCCTTTTTCAATTCGTTAATGTAATCTTTGATTGAGTCCTTTATAGAGTCTTTATCAGCGATGTTTGATAGCGAAGATAAAGAGGAAGTCGAAGAAGAAATAATTTGAGAAGAGGTGTGTTGGTCTGAGATAGTTAGGGTGTTTGTGATTGGAATATTGGGGTTATCCCAGGTGAAGATTATCATTGGAGATAAGGCAACGATTGCTTTGAATTCCTCGGCAGGATCGAAGGGTTTGCCCTTTATTGGGTAATCGATATTGTCGAAGGGGATATCAGATTTTGAGTCAGAGTTTTGAATATCAAAGGCCTGGGAGGAAGAGGTTGATTGGTAAGAATGGGGAGGGTCATTTGATAGTTTTTGATAGTTTGTGTTATCAGAGGAGATTATTATCTCGTTATTTTCGTCGTTTAGGTTGTTTAGGTTGTTTAAGTTGTTATTGATGTTGATTTTTTTATCTAGACTGTTGTTGAATAGATTTTTATTGAATAGTTTATTGTTTAAATTATTGACGTTTTTACAGAGGATGAGTATTAGGTTGAAGGAGATTATGAAGAAGAAGATGAAAAAAACAGATAGGATTAGTAGTAATAGAAGATTGATTAGCTGGTTTTTATTTGGATCAATGAAATTGTAGAATTTTCTTTTTAGGGTTATTAGGGTGAGATTTGAGTAGGATTTTAAGTGTTTTGATTTTTTGATTTTAAGGTCGTTATTTAGATTTGAATTTGGGTTGAGTCGCTGGTTGTTTGAATTGTTTAGCATTCCAGATTCAATATCAATTTGAAAGGAGGATAAATTGAGTTTTTCATTGCTGGTATTAATCATAGTGTGGTCCAATGAGTTTCTGTTGTTGGTGGTATTAATATTATTGGTATTGGTGTTGCTGTTATTGATCATTTTATAAAATTTGAGCCAAAAAAACCAAAAAAAAAACCAAAAACCAAAAACACAAAGAAGATGAAGAAAAGAAAACGGGTATTATATTTATATTTATAAATATCGATATATGTCGGTCTGTATTTATATTGTTATTTATAGTTGGCTTTTGTATTAAGAGTTGTATCAATGGAAGAAGTTGGTAAAAAAATTGAACCTGATAAAGGGATATAGCGAGGTGAATTAGGTCTAAGACAGAGAGCTGTTTTAGGACAGACAGCTGAATCAAATAGTGCAGTTTTCAACACGAATAGAAGGATAAAGTGATAAAATGATGAAAAAGGTGATTGATATTATTTAAAAATAGTTGGTGTGATAGAATCCAAGTCCAGGCTTTGAAGAAGGTTTGGCAGATGGAGTAGAAACAGGCCTTGCGGGAAACAGAGGAGAACAGAGCAGAGAAGACAGCAACACGGGAAGCAGAAGAAGCACAGACAGCTCAAGCAGCAGAAGCAGCAGAAGCAGCAGAAGCAGAAGAAGCAGAAGAAGTGGCAACCGAAGAAGAAGACAGCGGCACAGGAAGCACAGCCGGAAGCACAAGCCCCGGCTCAGCCCCGGCCCAGACCCGACCCGACCCTGCGCCTTCACGCACGTGTTTGTACACGGGACCAAAAGCCGCGCCGCATTTCGCAGCGAGGGAATGCGGTTCAGTGCGGTGTGCATGTGCGTGTTTTTGCAGCATAACCGCGCTGCTGGGTTGGTCCAGGCCAACGGACGTACTCCTGTTTACACGGCTGCTTCGAAGACGTGTAACTGCTGTCACCAATGGCAGGGTTTTCAATTTGCCTTACTCTTCTTCTGATCCTTCTTCTTTTGATCCTTCTTATTCTTCTCGTCAGCGCTTAGTCCATCTCTCTCAGTATCTCGCAATGGTATGGTGTCCAATCTCTTTGAAATGTCTGTAGGAGTTTGCAGCCAGCGTAGTACTAACTAGCCTTTGCTTTCCTTTCAGTCTGGTGGTCATTATCCTTTTCCAAAAGTATGTTTTGCACTCGATAGAGAAGCGTAGTTTCCCTTTCAGCTCATATACTAATTTTGTGTTACTAGCATGTCTGGTCTCCCGCTGGTGGATGGTGGCATACGCCCAAAAATTACAGAATGAATGGTCTAATCATTGGTGTATCATGTCTAGCTATCTTAACTTGGGGACATTTTTACAGTAAAGAAAATGAGTTCTATGCTCAACTACAGTATTCTGAAGATACTATTAAAAAGTGGAATGATGCTGCCGCTGATAGACTCAAATAAATACATTATCTATTCAGTCACTCAATAAATTATAATTCATATTCGCTGTTTCAATCAATTATCGTGTATCAATGAGTTTATTCGTTTTCCTATCTTTTTCAAATTTCCTGGCAATGGGTTTTTCTTATCTGTATTCATTTACTTGTGTATTTTTTCATTTGATAGTTTGTAATGTTTATTAAACTTTAAAATATAACTGACATCTCAATTATAATGTTTGTATGTCTGCATATCTGTATGTCTGTATAATGGGTTGTGATATGATATGATATGATATGATATTCTATACTATACATTTGTAATAAATAAGTAATTAAATAAATAATAAATAAAGAACTAAAAGATAAAGATAAAGATAAAGATAATATAAATAATGATAACGGTAATGGTAATAATAATAATAATAATAATAATAATAATAATAATAATGATACTGATACTGATACTGATAACAATAAGATAGAATAAGATAAGATAATAATAATCTTTATAGCCAGTTTGATACTGAAAAATTCAAAAAAAAATAATTCCAATATAATAAGCTATAATCTTTTTTATCTTCATCATTTTCATCATTTTTATCATTTTTATCACAAAATCTATCCACTCAATAAAGATCGTCAAACCATCTCTTCTTCAATGTATTGGTATCCATTTTGCTTGGGGACACCAACTTAAAATTCGCACTGTACCAACCCCCATTTTCACTTGGATATGGTGCATATGACGCATAATTAAAATACGATGTTCTGGAATACGACCACCCAGGAGTAATTGTCGAATAAACCACCGGCGATGGTTGAACCGTGGAGTAGTATGTAACTGCACTGGTTGGAAATTTTCTTCTCCATGTTGTAGCTGTCACTGTTGATCCTGGCTGGGTTTGCATTGGAGCAAATCTGGTTCTACCTGTTTGCAAGGTGTAGGTGATCTTGAATGAAGCAGATGTATCAACTGCTTCTGTTTCAACTGTGGTCTCAGTGTCAGTGTCAGTGTCAGTGCCAGCAAACGAATATTGCGCTGAGGGTGAATCGTCAGTAAGTGCACCAGTCGATTCCAATGTGCCTGTCATACCACTCAATCTAAATCTTTTGGTATAATGAATCGAATACCCAGTAGAATATAAAGCATAAACTTGGATATAGTAAACACCACTGCTGACAAGTGACGAATCGATTGAACAAGTGTATGTGTTTGAGGTTGTCGAAACACTCGCTGCAATAACCGAAATAGCTGTGATATCTGAGTTACGACCTGTGCATAATGTGAAAGTGTAACTTGTAACTTCATCCACTGAAGGATCACCACCAGAATCAACCCATGCTACATCCACATTCACAACTCCACCAGAAGCAGTAAATGTTTGGCTAGCCACTGGCTTTGAGAGCGAAACATCACCATTGGAAAAGTGAAAGAAAAACTGAACAAAGGTCAAAAGTGTTAATACAAAAAACACAGGCTGCATGTTCAATAACTATGCTTAAAAGAATGGCTCCCACAGAAAAAAAAGACTCGACTGTATCGACAAAGAAGAAAAAGCAGAAGAAGAAAACATCCAAGAAGCAAAACCCCAAATCCTCTCTTAAAACAGCAAATGTCAAGCGGTTCCACAGCCGTGGATCGTTAAAAATAGAAGTAAGCATAAGCCCCGCATAATTCTGACGTAGCATGCATCAAACACACGTGATGCGCCTTATTGCAGCGGTGGCATTTCCTTCTCAGAAGCAGAGACAGCAGAAGCAGCAAAAGCAGCAGAGAAAGAGAAGCAACAACAGCAACAGAAGCACAATTACCATGGCTGACGATTTCCAAATCATCTCGGACGACTTTATCAACGACGCCCCTCCTGGTGAGACTGCCAACGTCGTCAACGACCTTGCTGCCATTGTCGACAACAAAGACATCACCTCCCAGCTCCACCAATCGATATTGGCTTCCATTCTCAGCAGCAGCTCAATTAACTTCAAGATCATCTTCTACAGTGGCTCCAACTTGATTTTATCCAAGTTCAACTACGACGAGACCACAAACCAGTTTTTCGATTACAACATCAACAAGTCCTTCGACGTCAATTTAATCTCCAACAGAATCCTAAATGTTGACAATAATTTGAGCTCTACTTTGCCATATGACTTGAAAAATCTAAACAAGTCACTAGCAAGCTACATCAACCAACACTATCCCTCTGTTGTTAAGAAAAATATGGCTTATGCTATCTTTCCCATCGATAATGACCACAGTTACACTCAACTATTCGACAAAGAATTTAATAACCAGTTCAGCAAAGAATTTGAAAACACTCCAGTCCCTCGCAACAACACAATCACCGATGATTTAACCGATGGAAACGATGATGAAAGCAATGAAAACGATCTCAACATCCACCAAGATGCTGACCACTATGATAAGTTCATCATAATAATTCTCAATAACAAATTTAACCCATCCAATTTTTGGAATGGAAGTTGGTCCTCTTACTACGTTTACTCAAATTCAATGCAAAAACTATTCGGTAAAATCTCAATCGACATTCATTACTACGAAGATGGCAATGTCAGATTAAAGACTTTCAAAACATTGAACCAATCAAATGTCTCAAAGATTAATATCATCAACTCAATCAATGCCTTTGAAAATAACTTTCAAAATTTCTTGAGCCTAAAATTCTTGAAGTTGAATCAAAATGGTTTTAAATCTCTTAGAAGACAATTGCCTGTAACCAGAAGCAAAATTCAATGGGGAAAGGGTTATGCCTTGGGTAAAAGTGTTGTTATTAACGATTAATCTATATACAACAATTACATAATTATAAATATAATTCATAAGTATAATTTATAAAATATAATAGATCCACACCACTGGTCCCTTTTTCTCATCTCTTTATGATTTCATCTTTTTTTTTTAAAACTCACTTTTTTTTTATTTGTCATTATATATCCCAATTATCTTACCGATTAACTAAATGGCATCAATTGATTCGATTCCAAAGGATACCTCAAAGGCTTCTGATCCAATTGATGCTCCTCTTTTTGTAAATGATAGCGATCATGACATTGGTGAAAATGAAAATGAAAACGAAAATGAAAACCAAAACCAAATTAAGGAAACCACTGCACTAAAAAACAATAGCACCCAAATTGAAAACGAAATTGAAAATGAAATTAACCTATTTTCAAAGATTCATCAGGAAATACCTTTGCTTCAAAAACCTCCTAATGATGACACTCAACCAGAAATTCCTTCCACTTCTAAAAAGTCAATCGAGGTTTCCTCAACTTTACCCTTAAAATTCCAACAAAGAATACTAGAAGATTTATTGGTCAACGATGCTTTATTAATTTTAGGAAAAGGCTTGGGCATTGAATCAATAACTGCTAATTTATTACATATATTAAGTGTCCCTCAATCAAAGCAAAAAAAAAGCCTAGTAATCCTATTAAATGCAAATGATTATGAAAACGAAAAAATTGCTCAAGAGTTAATCGAATTATCTTGGATAGATTTCCTAAATAATGAATCAAATGATACTACTACTACTACTACTACTAATAATAATAATAATAATGAAAACAGAATTCTCTCAAATCTCTCTTCAAGCTTCAAAATCATAAGTGGTGAATCGATTACTGTAAATAAAAGAAAAAAAATCTATCTAAATGGAGGCATAATCTCTGCCACTTCAAGAATTTTCGTTGTTGATTTATTATCTGAAATAATTGATCCAAATTTAATAACTGGCCTAATTTTCTTACACCCTGAAACAATCTCTGAAATTTCAAATGAATCATTTATTATCAATTTATACCACTCAAAGAATAAATGGGGCTTTATAAAGGCTTTATGTGATTCTCCCAGATATTTGTTAAATACAGGTTTAAATGATAAAACAGGTGGAAATCTAAACCCTTTGCAAATTATGCTAAGAAACATGAATTTAAAAAAATGTTTACTATGGCCCAGATTTCATGTAGAAGTTTCAAAATCTCTCAATTTAATAAATAGAAAAAATAAGAATTTTAAAAAGGGGAAAAAACATTTTATTACTCAATCACAAAATGAAATAGAAAAAGAAAAGGAAAATGAGAAATTTGGCTATATAACTGAAATTAAAATTGAAATGACAGAGTCAATGAAACAAATCCAGGTTGCTATTCTATCTTGTATAGAGGCCTGTGTTAATGAAATTAAGAGACATAATCCAACTCTAGTTGCTGATAGCGATTTATTCAATCAAACAGAGATTCAAAATGAAAAGACTGCAATTTCTTTAAAAGAAGACCAAATTGCTTTATTTTTAGACGATTTCTTTTTATCAAGATTACATGGGCTCTTTGATACAAATTGGCATAGAATATCATGGACTAGTAAACGATTGATTTTGGACCTAAGAGTTTTGAGAGGGTTATTAGAGTCTTTAATTAATGATGATTGTGTAGATTTTTATTCAAATTTCAAAATGATTATAAACGAGGATAAATCTAATGCAGGCTCATCATTTAATTATAAAGGATCTCTTTGGTTAACATTAGATGAAGCTATTAGAATTGATAGTTTTGCTAAAAAAAGAGTGTTTGAAATCATCAATGACCCCTTTAGTGATTCCAACGATGCAAAATCTTATTTGTTAGAGGAATTGCCCAAATGGGAGCAGCTAGCAATTGTTTTGGATGATATATTCACAGAAAGATCATTACATCCTAATTCTTCTACGAATCAAGGCCCAACTTTAGTAATGTGTTCGAGAAGATCATATCGCCAAATTAAAAAATTTCTTTCAACAATGAAAAGGTTTAAAGGTTTTGATGATGATTCTTCGGGATACGATAAAGTTATTTACACAGGAAGACGGTTGCTTCTTAGCAAGTTTTATGATTTTATCAATTGGCAAAACAGTGGTGGTTATGAAATATCATCAAGAATCCCTGAGGCGGCGATAGAGCAAGAAATAGAACAGAATAAAGCCGTTGAAAGATTTAATTCAAGTGGTTTTGAAAGAAATCAAGTTAATAATAATAATAGCAACAATAGTAGTAATAATTTGGATGTCTCGCAGACGTTTAATAAAAAATTACAACCTACAAGTAAGAGAAGGAGAACTCGTGGAGGCAGTTATATTGCTCAAGTTGAAAGATTGCATACTGCTAGTGATGTCAGCTCAAAAAACATGTCAATTGTTAAAGATAATATAAATTCTGAGATAATGGAAAATATTCAAAGTCAAGTTGAGGGTGTGAAAGATCGAAAGAGAAAACTTTCTGATGATCTTAATGTTATTGATACAATAGAAAATGAGTCAGATGTTGAAGAATTGGACGCTTTTAATGAAAATTATAACTTAACATCTTTACTTCTTGATATGATATCAAATTTCAATGATGGCCAGTTAAGTAGCGAATATATTGATAATAGTGATGATGAGACATCTGTAAGAGAAAGAGATGATTTAGAAATTATTGAAAGTGTGGACAATATAAATGACCAAGGTGGTTTCTTTAAAAGAGAAAAAACCAACACTATTGATGATTTTGAATATCTTGAAAGAGGTGAACAAGTTTTTGTTCAGTATTTTGATGAGAATACTGATGAACTGCTACTACAAGAGTTATTGCCATCATATGTTGTGATGTATGAGCCCAATTTGTCCTTCTTCAGAAGATTAGAAGTTCATCAAGCTATTTATAAAGCGACCAATCCCGTAAAGACTTTTTTGTTGTATTACCAGAATTCCACCGAAGAACAACGTCATTTAACAAGAATACGGAAGGAAAAGGAGTCATTTATGAAGCTAATTAAAGAAAAGGCTTCATTAGGTAAAGAATTTGAAACTGAGAATGATAGCAGAAGAAAATTTGAAATCAAGAAAACCGAGGTGACTTTAAATACCAGAGTTGCTGGTGGAGCTGGATCTAGAGCATTCAAAAACCCAGATGAAAAAAGCGTTGTTATAGTCGATATGAGAGAGTTTAATTCTGCGTTGCCAAATTTGCTATACAGAATTGGGTTGAAAGTAATACCCTGCCAAATCACAGTTGGGGACTACATTCTTTCGCCAAAGATTTGTGTCGAGAGAAAATCGATACCAGACTTAACTGGGTCATTGAAAAATGGAAGGTTATACCAGCAATGTGAGCAGATGTTCAGATACTATGAAACTGTGATATTGCTAATTGAGTTTTCGGAAAAGCAGAGCTTTTCAATGGAACCCTTTGCTGAATATCACTCAAGAAGCAGTCTTTCTGGATCACAGAACACGAATCCCCAGAGCTCGAAGAAAATGATCAGCCAAATCCAGATCAAGCTATCGATGCTCTTGTTGGCATTTCCCAAGTTGAAAATCATCTGGTCGCCATCACCCTACAAAACAGCAGAGATTATTGTCGAGTTGAAGGCCAAACAGAAAGAACCAGACATCGACCAGGCCATCAACGCAGGATTGGATCCCATCATGAAGCAGAGCATGAGCAGCGACATGACCTCGGTCCAGATCAATGACAGTGCTGTGGACGTCTTGAGGTGCATTCCAGGAGTGACTGCAGCCAACCTCTACTCAGTCATCAGAAAGGTGAAGAATCTCCAGGAATTGGTGCTGTTGAAGCAGGAGGAGCTCGCAGAGTTGGTGGGAAAAGAAGCTGCTCACCAGGCCTATTCCTTCATCCACCAGAAGATGGACAGTGGTTAGGGGGCCTTCCCGAGCCCATTTCCGGCTGCTGGGCACGTTCGTCGTTGCGGAGATCGGAGCAGGTGTTTGTGCGGGTGCTTGTGCACGTTGTAAGGGCGCCGATCGCGGAGTTACGAAAACACAGGATTTCGCGCGAACTGCAGCAGACGAAAAGGGAAAGTCTTCCAAGGAGCCCACTCCAAAACAACTCGATAGAGAAGGCTCTCACTCCATCGCTATTAGATGAGCATCAGAGTGGAAATCTCCAGCAGAATTGGAAACTGTTTAAAGAACTAGCTTGGATTTTCCAGATTACTGTTGCTTTTGCCATATTTCATCAGATGTAAAATGTCAAAGAATCCTCCCCTCGACAAGTACATTTTCAAGTTCCAGATGCAGGCTCCCCCTAACAAAATTAGATCAAAAAAATACAAATCCATCGACGACGAACTACTCCAGAACTCAAACGACATCTTTTCGTCTCTTGCTGGTGTTGGTGTCAATCCACAAAACTCGTTGCTCTACACCTCTCCTGCTGATGCTACATCCAGCTTGATAGAAAACTTAACCAATGACTCAATTCACTCCAACAACAACTCTTCTCTCGTCAAACGTCGCAAAACAATCCGAAAAAAAGAGCCAGAAACAGTGTGTGGTCGTTGCAAGAAACAAATATACGCCAATGAAACAAGATACAAATGCGTTTTTTGTCAGTCAAAGAACAAAGATGGCCTTTTCTTGCAAGTAAGTGGTTATGCCATACACAAAAGAACCTCATTTTGTGGCCATTTATATGAAAACCACAGAGATAAAGTTGGTGTTATATTAAAGTTTTGCAACAATTGCGAGCCTGATTTTGATGAGTATATAAAGCCCAAATACAACTATTTTTCTTCTAACACTAACATGAACATCATTACCAATAAGGAAAACCTTTCAGACCCCCACAGTCCAAGCCAAGGGACTCAATTAACTGACTTGAATCATGAAAATCATGAAAATCACGAAAATCATGAAAATCATGAAAATGAAATAAATCAAGAAAATGAAATAAATCAAGAAAATGAAATAAATCAAGAAAATGAAATAAATCAAGAAAATGAAATAAATCAAGAAAATGAAATAAACCAAGTGGTCCAAGTGGATCAAACAAATCTCAACGATCTGTTCGACGAAGATGAAGATGCACAAATTATAATTGATAACCAGAAAATTAAACTAACTATCCTAACAGAACAGAACAATAAACTCAAAATGGAAATTGATTCCCTAAGAAAAGAATTTCAACAGTATAAAAATGCAAATGAAAACATCACTAAATTTCAACTACAAACTCAAAAAAGATTGGATGAAAAAGAGAAGGAAACTGACACTCTAAAAAAATTGCTTTACATTTACTACAAAAACCAATTCGATCCGAATTTACCCAACTGCAATCTATAGTATTCATTAAAACTTAATCAAAAGAAAAGAAAAGAAAAGAAAAGAAAAAGGAATATAAAAAGAAAAGAAAAAAGAAAAGAAAAAAAAATGTTCTAATTTAAATTAATAAATAATTTATACTCGTAGATCTTATCATTATACTGATTACTATTTACCACTATTTTACACACCTACTGTTTTTTAATCCCTTAATTCAACTCAACATCTTCACATAAAATTGAATCAACCCTTTTCATCAATTCGTATAATCTCACTGACTCATTTGTTATTTCAGCATCAACCGGCTTAGATAATGTACACAAAATGTTTTCTGTTGATGGAGTTATTTTGGAAATATACATGATTTCTATCAATTCTGTTTTACTATTATTTAGCTCAGAATATTCAATTGCTTTTTCAATCAATATGTTAACCAATCCAATAGCTCTTGAAGAAAATAAAGTCAAATAGTTAGATTTGGGATCCATCGATGAAATAACCAAGTTAAAGCCAAATCGCAAAACATTTGGCACAAAACAACTATCTTTAGTCAACCATTTCAATGCCAAATTCTGATTGATTTTGCTAGGATCCGTTGGTATCATGTTGCATATCAATTGTGCAGCAAGCAATGCCTGCAATGATACTGATATCGAGTCCTGTCCAATTGACCCTGATGATAACGGAACCACAGATATCACATACAAAAACATATTTTCCAAAAGTTTTCCATTCGTTAAATTATTGGATTTTGTATATAATTTTAATAGTCCAATAGTTTCATCAAATGAATCTTTGTACTGATGCATTGTTGATTTAAAAAAAAATTCATCGTCCAGATTATCATCCAGTACACAATTGCATGTTAAAATAGCCTTGAATAAACTCTTATTTGGTGGATCTATCACTGCTAACTTTGTAAATAAGTCAACACCGTAGGCTTGATATTTTTGAATTTCTGCGATAGAAGAGGGCAAAAACGATTTTAAAGGATCTTTGTCTAATTTCTCAGAAAATTCATATCCACATCCAAACGAAAAAACTAAAATTATAATAAGAAATGCTTCTTTGAAACTTCGTAATTTTAATAAAAACGAAATATTATTAAATAATAATAACGAGTCCTTCAAAAATGCCAACTTTCTTCTGGAAAATATAAACGATGAAGATTTCGTGAAAACTGAAAATATAAGTTTAAACAAAAAATCCTTAAAGCACTCGTTTTCAGCAAGCGAAATTTGATTATCTTCGGTAAAAGAAATATTTCTTAAAAACATTGATATGGTTGTCAATTGATCAAGCAACAAAACTTTGGGGTTTTCGGCAGATTTGGTATGAATTTTGCTAAATACTTCTTCACTTTCTTTCTTGCATGAAAAAAGCATTTCCATATAGGATGGTGTTGTAAAACTCAAGTTTTCCAGTAACGAGATAGAAGAATCATATTCATAAAAAACCTCATCTAGACTCACAACAGAAGAATTGGATGATGATTTAGGTTCACTGAATGTATCCATAATGTCAATATCATTAACGCTATCATCTTTATCTATAACATGAAAACTATCTTCAAAAGAGTTGGATGGTATTGGATCACCTGTAAAAGAATCAACTTCTATTATCAAATTATGGCTTTGATTTTTATTTTTAACGTATTTGTTAAATACATCATCAATATTTGAAGAATATGAAGCATAACTATTAATATTTTCAACATCAAACTCCTTTTTTTCAAAACCAATCTCTTTGTTTAGTACTTCATCTCCATCATGAATCAACCTATACAAGATTTTCAAGCCAAACATGCAAATTATGTCTAAGAATTCTCCGCATTGATTTAAAGGAATCGAAATGGAATTGTCAGCAGACAAAACTAACAATGTGTTTAAAGCATTATTGATTTCGGATAAGGAATTGGACATTAAAGACATTGATAAAGCATGTATGCTAACCGTTCCTAATTCAGGAGCAAATAAGAAAACTGGTTTTGAATTGTCAATTTTTTCTCCAATCTGAGTGATCTTTTCCAAACGATAACCTCCAAATGATTTAGGATCAAGAATACGAACGATGGGTTCATATTTTCGGAGGTAAAGTGGTGGTAATTGTTCTGAAGAAGGCTGAGAAAAGGAATTAGCTGAATTTTTTTGATTATTTGAAAGAGCAGCAACAGGTTGGATTGGTTGTTGAAATGTAGTCTTTGGTACATTATTAATATTGACATTGTTTTTAGCTACATTACCATTTATAGAAGAATTTGGTATGTTGTTTTTAAACATATTGCTATTGACTGCAGCAGGACTACTGGAAGTTAAATTTTGATGATTAGATTGCAATGTCTGTTGGGAAATAGGCTGTTTTTCTTGTTTTAATACAAGATTATTGTTTACGTTATTCACTATGGAAGCAGATGGAGTCGCAGGTATAGTTGGTAAGGATGATTTTGTAGCCAATAGTGGAGTATGAACAGCAGAAGATGGTCGAGGAGTCGATATCACACTACTAGGTACAGGGCTATTTCTTATCGACAGGTTTCCTAATTGTTGCGAAAATTGATGAGATGTATTGAGATTAATGCTTTGAGATTGAGGGGTCTGACCTATGTTTGGACTACTAGATTGGTTAGGTGTTTGTTGTTGCTGGTTGGGTAGTATCTGTTTCTGCTGATGCTTCTGTTGATCCTTTTGCTGCTGTTGTAATTGTTGTAATTGTTGTTGATATGCTTGCAGAAAATTTTGCTTTCTAATTTTTAGATCGTTTTTTCCTTCTGGACTCTTGGAATATTTTTCAAAGGGAAAAAGATATTCAGCATAAATTTGAGCTAATCGAGGACCGCTGTTTGGAAGACCAACCAGGTTACTGATATTTTCCCAAATTTTAGATTTTTCTGGATTCATTTCAATTTTTTCATAACCTTCAAATTTTTGAACACATACATATAAGAAGAAAAAATTTAAACGTTTATCATTGATTAAGGGAGCCTCCATTATTGGGTTACCAGTTCTTCTTGTAAAATCAATAAAAGTTTGCATAAATAGGTCCATTTGAAATTTTTTTGCGTTTTGTCTTTGCCAAATGATATTTTGATGTGATAAAGTTGGTTGAGATTGTGAGTTTAGAGGAAATTTTTGATTTTGTGGTAATTGTGATGTCTGGTTTGGTTGAGGTTGTTGATGTGATTGAATTTGAGAGGCTTGAAGGTTTTGAGGAGACTGAGCTAAAGAATGAGATTGAGAATTATTTTTTTGCTGATTTTGTATAAAATTTTGATTTTGAATTTGGTTTTGATTTTGATTTTGATTTTGAATTTGGTTCTGATTTTGGATATTTAATTTATTTTGAGTCTGATTTAGATTTAGATTTTGGTTTAGGTTTTGATTTTGGTTTTGGTTTTGGTGTTGGTTTTGATTTTGGTTTTGATTTTGATTGATATTCTGATTGATATTTTGACTCATATTCTGATTTAAATTTTGATTTATATTTTGATTTAAATTTTGATTTATATTTTGATTTTGATTCTGAGTTTGAGGTTGGTTTTGAAGTTGGTTTTGATTTTGATATTGTTGTTGGATTTGAGAAACAAAATTGGGTTGTTGTTCTTTTACCATATTTGTCAAAGGAGGGCGAGAGTTTGAAACAGAAAATTGGTTATTTGGTTCTTTATTGATAATTTTGTTATTTTGATCATTATTATTATTATTATTATTATTATTATTATTATTATTATTATTATTATTATTATTATTAGAGTTTTTAATTGCAACGTTGTCTAAAGTTTGTTTTTGAATGGAAGCTAGATTAGATTGAATTTTTTGTTGTAAAAGAAGTTGATTATTAACCAAGGGAGATTGAGCAGAAGAATTTGAAATTGATGGGGTTGAATTTTGAGATCTCTTTGGAGCAGGAGAAGCAACAACCAGAGCAGAACCTGGAATTGCTTGAGGTGGTAAATGTATATTTGAATTTTGCTGTTGATTTACTACTGGCTGGACTCGTGGAGCCTGTTGGATCTGTTGAATTTGCTGGATTTGTTGGATTTGTTGAGTTTGTGGGTTGATGGGTACTTGTGGTTGCTGATTCTGCTGTTGTTGTTGATTTTGCTGTTGTTGCTGATTCTGTTGAAATTGGGGCTGTTGAGGAATTTGAGGCTGCTGAGGCTGTTGGGGAATTTGATTTTGTTGTTGTTGTTGTTGAAAACGAAGAGCAGCAGTTTGCTGGATCTGCATTTGGGTTTGAAAATGCAATTTCTGGATGAATTGAGGATCTGAAAGAAGCTGTGGATTTTGCTGCTGCACTTGCAACAATCTCTTCTGCATAATTAGATTAAACATCTGTTGCTGCTGAAGAGCCATTTGGGTAAACTGGGGCATTCCCAGGGCCAGCTGGTTTGGAGGAGAGATGTTCTGTGTGTTCTGGGTGTTCATGTTGGGCATGGCGTTGTTGTTGATGGCGTTCCCATTGCTGAGACTGTTGTTGGGGTTGTTGAAGTTCATCATCGAGCCATTTATCTGCTGAAAGTGGTGAAAGTGGTGAAGATGCTGAAGTTATCTCTTTTCTTTTCTCAGACACCAAAAAAGCAGAAAACGAGATCACGTGTTTTTTTACTGAAGCAGTTGCGAGAGGATTGTGCTGGATCTGCTGCTCGTGTGGACACCAGCAAGAGAGATGCAGGTGTTTTCAGAAGCAGAGGAAGCAGGAGAAGCAGCTTCCTTTAGTTTGCAAGTGCAAAGCTCTGGAGACTTGAAAGGTTTTTTGTCGAAAAGCCTCCTTTCAAAAAGAACAACGCGCTGGTATGCAATGTAAACGCGTATGTGCATGTGTGTGCATGAGGCAGCATTTGGCATTATTTGATATTTATTTATTTATTGATTTAATATCCAACAATTGCATGAAAAATGTATATATTTGTCCATTTCTACTCTAGCAACAAGTCCCACAAAGCATTTTCCTCAGAAAAGTCGTTGTGGAAGATTTGCACCAAGTAGTAGCTATCATACATGCTTCTTATCAATTTGAAACTGTTCATGGCTCTGGTTTTGTCTTGGTCGCTTTTGCTGTTTTTACCACTGACTAGATACAAATTGCTCCATTCCAAAAGAATCTTGTACAACTCGTCCTTCCAGACCTTAAAACTTTCTTCCTCCAACAACGTAGTTTGTATGATCTCTCTGTTGGGAAAAACGCCCCAAGTCACTGCCGAGCTTCTATTATGTTCTGGTAAATTGGTTTCATAGAAATCTCCCTTGTGGTTTGTTACATAATATCCAACCAATTCTTCTTGTGAAATTTCCTTAGTGGTGATCTTGGGTTTCAACACATTTTCCCAGTCATCTTTAGACACTAAAATTTCAATAAACGATTTTTGATACACAAATCCATTTCTAGGCCCCCATCCAATTATTTTGTCATACGAGTTGCAACCGTTAATACTTGGTTGCGATGCTATCGATAACCATCCCTTTGAATTGATTTCAATGAGAAACTCTTGAATCAATAGTGTTTCTGGGTTAATTTCTAAATCTGAAAATGGTAAATACTTGATTTTTTTCAAAAGATAGTTGATGAATATTTTTGAAAGCTCTTGAATATTCTGCGGAAAGCCCCACAATTCAATCAATGGATTTTTAATTCCTATGGGTATCTTAATTGATGGCCCATATCCATCAATTTCACCATATGCTGGCGATCTGGAATCCCCAAATCTACCATTAGGAAACTCATCCCATGTTGCTTCTTTACCCAATGTTCCCGACCCTGCTGAAATTTCTAAAATAGTTTTGGGCGTTAATCTATATGAAAAGATCGACTTTCTTGGATCATTGGCAATCTCTTTTCTATTGTTAATTAAATTCTCGTCTTCAATTTCATCATCTCCTTCTATGACTCTATTTTCATTTGACAAATTAATACTGCCACGATGTTTTCTAAATTTCAAAACATTACTGTTATCAGCAGTATTGTTATTGTCATCAATAATGTTGTTGTTATTATTACTTATAAATTCTTCGTCTTCATCTTCGAAATTTATAATGAAACTTGAAGTTAAATATCGGCAATTTGTAACTATTTTGGCAATAGATTTTTCCAAATTTAATGTGTAAAAATGAATACCCCTTGATTTTATCTTATTGCCAGAAAAACTGTTGTAAAGATTGTTGATAATATCAATTAGGATTTCGTTTCCGATTTTTTTAACTTGATTATCGTCATTAATAATATCCTTGGAAAATCTATTCAAATAGAACTTTGGAATTGATGCGTGAGATAACTTTGACGCCCTGTTAAATGAACTGAATGAGTTGATTGGCATTAACGCTGGAATTATTGGAATGCCTTTTATTTCTTCAATCTTGATAATCTCCTTCTCCCATTCAAGATACTTGTTATAATCGTAAAACAACTGAGTTATAATAAAGTCTCCTCCTGCTTTGATCTTGTCTACTAAATATGGAATGTCTTTATGGTAATCTTGATCTGAAGCATACGACCCATCAACATGCCCCTCAGGATACGCTGCCACACCAATACAAAAATAGTCTTCATACTTCTCCTTGATGTATTTAATCAAATCAATTGCATAGTTGAATTCGTATTCTTCAGCTTTTTCCTCAGTTTGAGGACTATACAAATTGCCCAGATTACTCTCGCTATCCTCCTTGTACAAATGCTCATCGCTTCGTGGAGGATCGCCTCTTAGAGCTAATATATTTCGAATGCCAGCCTTCTTAGCTTTTAACAAAGCATCATCGATGATTCTCTTGTTGGTGTTTGTGCAAGTCAAATGTAAACATGTAGTTAATTTAAGCACCTTTTGGCAATATGCTGCTAACTCCAAGGACTTTTCAGCTGTTGATCCTCCAGCTCCCCATGTAATATTAACAAACAATGGATTCAAAACCGACAAACGTTCAATACGAGCCAACAAATTTTTCAATCCCTAAGATGATCATCAAATATTAGTTAGAAACTAAAAAGAAAACTGAAAAGAACTGAAACCCAGCACCAAACACTTACGGCTTCTGTTTTGGGAGGAAAGAATTCCAACGAAATAAACGAATCGTCTAGATTCAAATTGTTTATCTTGTCTACAATCAACGACATTGTCTACAAAGTGCTGCGAGAGTTGGTCAAGAGAAAACGAGTCTATTTGCTGGAAATCGAGCTTTTATATAGATCGAAAAGCAAGTTAAAGCTGGTGAGTAATAGCGGAAGCCTCAACAGCCACAGTGGGGCACTACATGAGGCACAATGGCGATGGTGGTGAAGATGCTGCTGCTGCTCACAAGAGATGTGAGTAGCTCTGTTCAAGCTTGCAGCTGGAGCAGTACCTGAGAAGCTCTTCCTTCCCGGGGAATATCTCTGAAACATTTCCCATCTCTGGCAAGTCGACGAGGTTCTCCACCATCCTCTGGACTGTGTTGCATCTGCTGTTTTCGCTGAGCAACCAGTTCTTCCACTCACTGATGGCAAGCTCCTTCTCGATCTTGGTCAACACCCTCAAGTTTGTCACTAATTCGTTTCGTCGAATCGCAATCTCGTTCAAACTGTTCTTGTACTTTTCCGAGACCTGCAAAGCATTCAAGTCCTCGTAGTACTCTTGCTGGAAGGACTGTCTATCCAATGTGTACTTTTCGTAGTTCAAAACATACGATGCCCTTTCAAATCTCTTGAAACAACGCGACTCCTCCATCCCATTTTCATCCACCAAGGTCCCTCTTATGCTTGAACCCACAAGCTGCTCCATATCCTTAAGATAAATGGCTCTTTGCATTAGCTCTCCGGATTTTAGCGACATGAGAGAATTGTCCCCATTCATGAAATTGTTAGTAGCCTTTGAGTATTTATTGACAAAGTTCTCCGATCTTCTAACGTCCCAGTAGTTGTTCACTATCTCCACAAACGAGAAAAGATTTAAAAGCCCAGAGATTGCTAGTAAAAACAACAAAAACTTATTCATGCTTAGCAACTCGTAAAGTCTGCATAGGATCCCTAGTATGAACTTCGAAGACTTAATAATATTATTCAACAAATTAATCGTAATTATATTCAATGCAATCTTAATCGTCAACAAAAATTCAAGGTGTAACATATCAGTTTTCTGAATTGAGTAATCGTTGATATTCTCTTGATCCAAATATTTTTTAGAATCGTCCAAGGACATTCTACTGATTTGTCCATATAACTTTATAGCTTTATTGATTTTCCCATGGGTCCCTATTTTACTAATAGACCGATCAATAAATCTTGAATATCTATTAACTTCCCCATTCTTAGCAAGAGGATAAATGAAATCTCGAATAGCATAATAAAATGGCGATTTAGAAACAATTCCTCGGTCCAAAAGGTCCATTTTCGAATAAACCAATAATTCTGAATTATCTTCATCGATTTTTTTTATAATGATTTTACCCTTAATAGACATGGGATCACCAAAGGGCAACATTGAATATGACCGGTGATCACCAATACAATAATACTCATTCTCAATGAATTTCTCAATCGTTTGAACAACTTTTAATGTTCCAATTTTAATTCCCGATGTCTCATTGTTTATAAACTCCTGCCTGATAAAGTTTTTACTATTGGTCGATAAATCAAAAAAAGAAACTCTTTTAAATATACAATCTTCTTTCTTTTGAGAATCTTGAAATGTCAACCAATATGATCTGTTGTTTGAAAAATTAAAATTTGAACTAATCAATGTTAAAACGTCCTTTAACATTGTTGAATTGTCTCCACAAATAACATGCATCAATGCCTTTGCTGGAAGTGGCACCGATCTACCTAGTAATAACTGATACAGCTCATCTCTAAAATCGGTCTTTAAAAGGTTCAAGTACTTTAGTTTAAAGGCATTATTCAAAGGAACATTGATAATGGAAGGGATAAAAGTAGCATTCTTATTTGAGCTACTGCTATATCGTTTTATAGATCCGACATTGGAAATTGAAGAATTGAAATTCAGATTTAACTTTCTTTTTGTGTTAAAAGTTCGAACTGCATTGCATTTGGCTCTGATATTTTCTAGTTCAATAATCATTTCTTTAAGTTTCAACGGTCTTTCGCTGGTTTTGTTGTTGATTAATAATTCCAATCCATTTTTAATATACAAACTGTCGTCTAGGAAAATTCGCGATCTTAAACTCAATCCTGTTTCTCCATAAAGACTAATTACATCCCAGTCTTTTGTGTTGTCCACACTTCTTTCAACTGCAATAAAACTGTTCAAATCCTTTTTCAGTAACGAAATGAAACATAACGAGTTCATATAAAAATATAAATAGTCAAGTGTAACAAAACATCTGCCTGATAACTCTTGTCTGGAATTTGGTGACCAAATACACCTGAATGCTAAAAGAACGTAGTCATTTTTAGGAACTGCTGATTGAAAAAGAGTCTTTAATTGAATATCAAATTTCTTCAAGTAAGGAGGATAAAATGGAGGATAAAGAGCATTCGCGTTGGAATTGTTCAAGTAATTGTTACCAGAATAAATTGATGAAGTATCATTTAATTTTAAAATTGTAGTCGACAAAGAGGAATAAGATATTGACGATTCCTTTGAATTGGAAGATTGTTGAGACGTGGAAGCATTTGAGCTTTGTAATGTATTGTTTGTCAAATCAATTAAGTGATATAAACCCCAATTGACACTACCCCATATATTTGCAGTTATAGCAGTTGGAATTATAGTTGGCATTAAAAATGAGTGAGCTATAATGGCTTGTTTACACATTCTGGTGGTTATTGGAATATTTAAACAAGGTTCTTGAAAGGCACCATCAACTGAATAATGAATATCACCAAAATTTAAATCATCAGAACTATTTAAATTTGGGTTTCTAATTTGTTTTGAAGTATTATAATTATCAACCAATTTTGATAGTGAAACCGATTGAAAAAAATTTCCTGGGTTGTTGATATCAGCAATTCTTGAACTTGTTAGCAATAAATCTGTTGAAGTTGTTGTAGTTGAAGCAAATTCAAATAATGAAGGAGGATATCTACCCAAGGCAGTATTGGCTTTATCCTTTTTATTTTGATTGATCATGATGCATCTTTTTTTTTCACTTGCAAAGACTTTTAGCCAACTTTTAAGATCATTTGCAGATTCAGCTTGAAAAATTACAGTCATGTTATCAGTTGTTCTAATTTCAAAACAAAATCTTCTATCTTCTTCGGTGCAAAACCTTACAGTACATAATAAGACACCTATTTTATCAGTCTCTTGAACAAAATTTTTAGATGGAGATAAAGATAGTAAGCCAAAGATACCATTTTTGATGAAACCCCATTTTCTAATCCAAATCTGTCTTGAAGGCTTACCTACAAGGGATTTCATGAAGATCCAGCCATGCTTTTCATAAATTGGTTCTCTAAGGTTGTCAGTAAGATTTTGAGGAGTTAGTAATGAGGGATCATGGTCTTGTAGTTCCTTTGAGGGAGAGAATTGAAGAATTGCTTTGTCTTCGATTTCTTTGCTTGAAATGATCATATCATTATACAACAATTTATTTGAGTTATCGATTGAAGTCGACCAAGCCTGCAATCTTTTAAATTGATAATGAATAAATTCAGAATCATCGTCAACTAGGAAATTAATATTTTTCATTGAGAATATTTTTAGCCAAAATTTCGAGGTTAAATTAACGATTAATTTATCCAAAGAGGATCTGATGTTGGTTATGGAGATTGATAATTCTAAAGAGGCTCTTAGGTAACTTTTTTTAACTTCACATAGTTGGAAAGCATCTTCCATCAATACCTGGGGATCTTTTGTCTTTGATTGAGAAGCATATCTTGATAAATATAAATCGTATTTAGACTGAATTAATTCAAAATTTTTCCTAATTTCTCTGTAGGACACCAATTCGTTTTTATTAAATTCGAAGATTAAATCTATGGGAAAGATTGAATTAACATTCAAGACATTTAAACAGCTTAACCAGATTTTGTTTAGCCCTTCTTTAGTTAATTTAAAGGAATTGATAGTGTAATCTTGGTCTACTAAACCATTTGTTATAAAGCTTGGGTCGAGAAAAGTTATTAGAGTTGAGGAGTAGTTGTAAAAGTCCAAATATATTTGAGAGTATTTTTTGATATATTTGACCAAAGCATCAAACCAATGGTCTACTTGGTCAATTTGCTGGTTAAAATGGTTAACCGAAGCTCTAAAAGATGGAGAATCTAGAGCAGCTTCCTTGAAGGAAACAGAGATTAGCTTTAGGAGTTTTGGAGATGAGGTGTGTTTTTTAATAGGATTTGACATTTATCATGGTATTATATGAGAGTGGGTACAAGCGATTTCAAGAGGAGTAAATACGATGGTTGGAGTTGCAATAGTTGTGATAGATATGGTATCGAAGATAGTTATTTGAGATAGCAATTACGTGTGGATAAACTAACTCCATAAGGTTCCGATGGAAAGATGAGGAAGGAGAAGAAGAGACGAAGTGGGAATGGGAATGGAAAACAATGGCAATATATACATAAGAAATGAACAGAAGTGAACAGAATTGGTTTGAGAATAAAGAAAAGGTTATATAAGAAGAATGGATTTAATTGGCAACGAGAGAAAGAGGCTATAGATGGGAAAAGTCGTAGTTGTTGAATGTGTTGTTAAGGTTATTTTGGCTGTTGTTGCTGAAGGTATTTACGTTGGAAAATTGGTTTTGATTGCTGTTTGAAGCAAAGAGACTGTTGTTTGTGTTCAAGTCTATATTTCGAAGAGGAAAAGAGGATTCGATTGGGTTGATTGGGTTGGAGTTGGATAGGTTTGGGGATTCGAGAGAGTAAGTGTGAGGAAGAGAAGTTGTTGAAGAGTTTCTTGAATGGGTTGAACTGTTTAGGTTGTTTAGGGAATTATTGTGGATTATTATGCTATTGTTGATGGCGTTGTTGATGTTATTGATGTTGATGTTGTTCAATAGATTTTGTTGGATTAGAATGGTCTTTTCTTCGAAATATGACAAGTTGTAAAAGTATTTGAAACAAAGCTGCTTTAACAAGGGTAAATTGTGGTAGTTGTTTGATTTAAAGTGGTCAATGAAAGAGATTATATGAGATAGTGAAATTTTATCATTATTATTATTATTATTATTGTTATTATTATTATCTTGATTGGTGTTATTGATATCATTTAAAATGGAGATTGGATTTAAATTTAGAAAAGAGGATAATAAGAAAGAGATATAATTCTGATCCAAGAAAAATTGAAGATCATTAATTTGATTTATATCGCTATTATTGTTATTGTTGTTATCGTCATTATTGCCATTATCATTATCATTATTATTATTATTATTAGTAATATTGATGTGGTTGTTGTAATTATAATGATTGTTAATGTTAATGTTATTATGGTAATTGTAATTTAATAAGATAACTTTCAAATCATTTTGGTTTAAAGGATGATTATGAACGTTTTTATTATTGATAGTTATGAGATAATAGTAGCCATTTTTTTGGTTTAGAAAAATTTTGATTTGAACATTGCAATTGTGGTTTTTTTTAACTGAGTAAGAGCAGGAAAAGTATTTGATGGTGAACGATTGGTTGTGAGATTTTTCGATGAATATGCAATTATTTAAATAAGAGTAGTCGAATTTAACATAATCTCTTGCTTGTAAATATGAGCTGAATCTTTTTGAAAATGGGTATAAGATTAGTTTGTTTTCCATTATAAATGTGCTGATTGAGAATGTAATAGTTTGTATGTGATTTTTTTATTATTTTTTATTATTTTTTATTATTTTTCATTATTTTTTATTATTTTTTATTATTTTTCATTATTTTTCATTATTTTTCATCATTTTATATTATTCACATTATTCACATTAGTTCATATTTCATATGATTGGTATTATTTATATTTTGTAGTGATTCAAATGTAAAAGCTTAATTGGTGGAATAAAGTTATATGGGTGTGAATTGAATCGAGAGAAAATCAATACAAGAAGCTGAACAATATTAAATAAAATTATATTAAATAGAATTATATTAGATAGAAGTAGAAAACAAGTACATAGTTATATGAATAGATGAACAAAATAAACAAAATAAAACAGGATAAAGGGAACTGAACAGTGAGATGACAAGGGAAATTAATAGTGATGGTATTAGTTGATAACGAGCATTCAGGGGAGACAGACAGCAAGAAACAAGAAATTGGAGAATATTAATCAGAACAAAAAGTCAAGCATACAGCAGGCACAGCAAACAGCCAAACAGGCAGCCAAAAAGCTGTCAGTGTTGCTGGGCCTTCGAGTTTCCTGTTGGATGTAGATGGGCTGGGGTTGAGAGTAGTAGCCAGCTGGAGGAGGACCATAGTAGCCTCCCTGGTTCTGAGGAGGATAGCCCTGAGGAGGATAGTTCTGTTGGTAATTGTTTGGATAGGTCTGTTGGTAGCTCTGGTTCTGGTACTGGTTCTGGTACTCGCTAGCTGGAGGCTGTAGTGATGAGAAGAGGCCTCTGTCGTTGCTCTGCGAGGGAGGAGGGCCTGAGGGAGCCTGGTAGGGCTGGTATTGAGGAGGTTTGTCCTCATACTCTGTGGGATTCTTTTCAACCATGGTGTATCTGTTGTGTCTGTTATAGATGGCGATTGTTCTAAAGAACTGCTCTGATTATCTGTTCCATCTGGCCCTTCGCTGCTTATATACAAAATATCTCATCAGCCACTTATCGCCCACAGCCCGTTCACGTGCAAACACACGTGCTAGATTCGCACGTGCTTTTACATAACTAGACGCGCGTTCCCGCGTCTCCCTGCAGCAGTGCCGACTATAAAGGTAGGCATCCTCATTATCTCTTCCCCATCTTCCTCTGCTGCTTCTGTTGTCTCTGCTTCACGTCTCGTCTGCTCCACCATGAAGGTATGTATGTTCTGCTTTTCTCTCTTATGCTGCTCTTACTGACACATTGCCCGCAGTTTATTGACGAGTTTGATCTCGAGCTCGTATCGCAAACCTTAAGGTTCGACACCATCGACTGCCATATCGAAGGGGGTTGTGATTTGTTCACCACCAAACCTGCCAACAGCGACAAGAAGCTCTACAAGACCATCGATCAGCATCTTGCTTCGCTTACTGATAACTACCACATTAACTCCCTTCCCAAGAACACCTCCACTGCTGCCTCCAAGAAGAAAAAACGAAGGGCCAGTATTTCCAACCTTCCTTCCTCCAACATCAAAAACCTATTGCTTTCGTCCAATATAAACAACATAAATATAATCAAAAACAATAATCTTTCCAACCAGAATCAGAATCAGAATCAGAATCAAAATTCAAATTCAAATAGCAGCAAGGGGATCATCAAGAACACTCTAAAGAACTCAAGATCCTTTTCGGCTACTGCTTATCCTGCCAATCAGAAATCCCTTATCGATAAGGTCCTATCCAATAACAATTCTAAAAAAATAGACCCAATTCCAAATAACAAAGCTGCCAATACCAATAGTACTGATACTGATAATAATACCAATACCAATTCCAATTCCAATAGTAATGGCAATTCAATTGCCATCACAACTACCGATAAAAATATCATTGACGAAAACTCCCTGTACTTGGATATATCTCCATCTACTCCCATCAACGACGACCTTCAGCTTTCTCTTTTAAATCAATCGCCCTTTGGTCCCTTGAATTACACTGCTAGTAGAAGAACTTTTGCCTATTTGATCGCAATCTTAAACACAAATTATCCTGATCATGATTTCTCCTTCTTGCAGCCCTTGGATTTTAAAAAAATATCCTTCTTACAGTTACGCTCAAATTTTGATAACACTTTAATCTCTCTAGGCAAATCCCCCAAACAATGGATTTGGGATACTATAAATAACCACATCTCAATCAATGATTCGGTAATCTATTACCACCTTCCAAACAACAACTTCCTTCAAGACGAAATCCACACTTTATGGCTAAACCACTGGTTTATATTTAACAAAAAAAGAAAAAGAGTAGCCTTTCTCTATTTAAGTGCATCCAGACTAAACAACAACTCCAACATAAATACAAATACAAATGCAAATCAAAACACTTTCACAAATAAAACCAACTTCAGTATAAATACGATAAATAATATAAACAACGTCTCTTCATCTTTAAATCAAAAAGACTTGATCTCTTCTAATGAAAACATACATTTCTTCACCAAAAATAATGGCTCCTCTAATAACTTTTCCTTCAACAACAAAATAAATCCCATCAACTCTTTCTATAAATCTCGAAATAGAAAGAAATCAATCACAATAGATGACGAATATGACAACGACTACTATTACGATTCTGACGACTATTATAACCAAGATTATAACTCAAATTATTACTATGATGATGTATTTCTCTCTGATGATTCCTCCTTTCGCTAAGGTTTGACATTGAATACCTAATTATCCATTTTTATATGCGTTTTCTCTGATGTTAATTTTGTTTTCTTTACTTTGCTCGCTACTTTATCCACACACTCTTACTTTCTTTAACCTGTCTTTACTCTTCAAACACAACCTTTTCGGTAGCAGATTTCGCTTTGCCGTCGACGCAATAAAAAGAAGTTGCTGCAGATAGGACTCGAACCTACCCAGTGAAATCTTCAACATTCTAAACACTGGTTTGAAGCACTAGCATGGTGTTGCATTAGCCACTCTGCCACGAAGCCAAAACCAAATTTCTGACGCCATTTTTGACCGTTTTTTGCTATTTTTATTCATTCTATCATTTTCACGTGATAAATTTGACATAAAAATAGATTTTCTTTCATCTTTCAATATTTATATATCTAAATAGATATATTCCAGAATTAATATATATTGGTTATATATAATTATATATAATTATATGCTTATATTTTTATATCCTTATTATGATAAATATATGATACATAATATTCCATTTTTAATCCTTAATTGTTTTTAAAATGAGCTCTATATCTCAAAGAATACCAAAAAAATCCGATTTGAATGATGAAGAACTGTCAATCCCTTACGAATATGAAAAATTAAACTACAATAACCCTTCTTTCGCAACAACTTCTTTCAATTCTTTTGTTTATTTCTCTATTTTCTATAAATATTACAGTAAGTTAAAACAGCAATTACTCAATAATAAAAAAATCCTTTTTGGCATTATATTGTTATTTCTTATAAATTCCTTGACTAGTTTAAAATTGCCTTTAGTTTCTTTTTTTTCTTTTCAGAATTTGATCTCGTTGCTATCTACCAATAATATCAACAATAACAATGACATTAGCTCAATCTCCTCAAACTCTTTATTGAATTTTCAATTCAACGATCTCTTTTCTTTCAACAAAAACCCTAAGATCGTCATTGTCTTAGCCGCTAATGAAGGTGGTGGTGTCCTTAAATGGAAAGGTGCTCAGGAATGGTCTGTTGAAAGATCTTCCATCAACAACAAAAAATACTATGCCAAAAAGCATGGATATGGATTGACTATAAAGGACATGACAATTAAAAAACGATATTCTCATGAATGGAGAGAAAGCTGGGAAAAAGTGGATATCTTGAAACAAACAATGAGACAGTATCCCAGAACTGAGTGGTTTTGGTGGCTAGATTTGCATACATATATAATGGAGCCAGAGTTTTCATTAGAAGATCATATTTTCAACAAAATCAACGAAATTTCCTACAGATCGTTAAATAATTCGTTCAATCCATTGAATTTGAAAATCGATATACCATATATTAACTATCAAAACAATCCAATTGAAATGTTGATAGCCCAAGATTGCGGCGGATTTAATTTAGGATCGTTTTTCATTAGAAAATCCAAATGGTCAGAATTATTATTAGATATTTGGTGGGATCCAGCGTTTTATGAGCAAATGCATATGATTTGGGAACATAAAGAACAAGATTCACTTGAAACATTGTACAATACACAGGCTTGGATTAGAGAGAGAGTAGCGTTTTTACCATTAAAGTCTATAAATGCTTTTCCTCCAGGGGCTTGCAGTGATAAAGCTGACGATCCACAATTTTTTTATAATGAAACAGATCGAGATTTTTTAATTAATATGGCCGGTTGTGAATGGGGTAGAGATTGCTGGAGTGAAATGGAACATTATAAGAAGTTGTCTAAAAGATTAAATGACCAACCCTGGTATAAGAGTTTATTCAAGTATTTATTGTGAAAAAAAAAAAAAAAAAAAACCAAAAAAAGAAAAGAAAAGAAAGTGTATAGATACGTATTTATTTATTTATTTATTTATTCATTTATTTATTTATTTATTTGTTTGTTTGTTTGTTTATTTATTTATTTATTTATTTATTTTTGATTATTCATTTAGTTAATTTACTTTTTTTTATCAGTATTCTATTTTGGAATGGGTAATTTAATTTATGTTAAACAGGTTTAAGCAATTGAGTTGTTTTCAAATCAAATAATTCACAACGAATTGGCATTTCTAAATTATAAAAGGGATTTTTCATCACGTAATCCGAGAAAATAATGTAAATTTTTCTTAAAATCAATTCAGCATCTTTTAAATCACTGTTAAGATCGATAGTGGATGTCAGATCTAAATTTGAATTGATATTTGAATTTGTTGAATTTAGATCACTACTAAAAGCGATATTAGTGCTGTTATTGTTTAAAATGGCGGTATTAGAAGAAATTGTTGCAGCAGTGTTTATGCTATTTATACTGCTGATGTTAGTGTTAATCGTGCTTGTATTGTTGTTGGTTTGATCATGACTGGTTAGGTTGTTTGATAACACTCCATTTGGAGAGGTGACAAGGATGAATTTGATTCCAGTTAGTGACTGAAACAAGTAAATGTTGAAGAAATCAGTTTGAATGAAATTCAACCCTGTTTTGTTTGAAGTGTAGTTCACTGGTAGAGGATGGTTCAAAAAGGAGTTCGTATTCAAAAGAGACCTTGGGTTGCCTGTGGATAGTAAAAACTTGTTATTGATGTTGTTGTTGGTGAAGTTTGTGAAATTGGCGACAAAGTTGTTGACAAGATGGTCATGTTCAGACAAATTGGAAGCATTGGGCTGACTGGAATTTTTTGGCGTGCTGTTGACATTGTTCAAGGTAGAGGAGGTGCCCAAGATGGAGGATCTGTTGAGGATGCCAGCGTTGAGAGAGGATTTGGGGGTGTTCTTGGGGCTGTCGACAGGAGTATTCGCAGTGGACTGGCCAGCAGCAGCAGAGTCGTCGCGAAGAGAGAATGGTGTTATCTTGGAAGCAATGGCATGAACACCATGGATGGTTCCTGCAAGCACCAAGTAGTCGTTGGCAGACAACTTCAAGAGACCTGGATTGTAGTCCTGCTGGTAGATCAATCCCCCAGCCTTGTTGAGAATGTAGAGCGAGTAGATAGTCATAATGCTGCCAACTATCGGTTGTTTCCTCAGAGGCCCATCACTGCCTTTATCAGATCCAGATATAATCCCTGTGGATGTTGGATGTGAAAACTGCCAAAAATGTCAAAAGTACCGCCAGAGATGCTTCTGCTTCCTCTGCTGTTTCTGCTGTTTCTGCTGTTTCTACTTCCTCTGCTTCTTCTTCCCATGGCTGCCAATCCCAGCTACTTGAACGCAGACATCTTTAGAGACTCGCCCACCTTCGACTCCTCTGCCTCCAACCAGAGAGCTCTCCAGGCCTCGCGAAACTCATTTGTTCCAGCTCTCACCACCCAGCGCAGCTTCAAGACCATTCTCAACAAGCCTGTGCTTTTCCAGATCTTGTTCATCGACAACATCAAACAGTCCAAGTTCAATCAGATCGACAACTGGCTCGAGTTCCAGAACCCTCTCGCTGTGTCTACCGACAAGCTCAGAAACTCAAAGAAAGGCTCTGGCGCTAACAGAAATAACAGAATCATCAAAAGCGTCGACCTTAGCAACGACAACGACACCGACAGCAACTCCCTCACAGACACCAGCTCCTTGAACGCCATCTACAAATTGACCTTGCAAGACTCCCAGGGAAACCTCTGCTATGCCTTTGAATTGGAGAACTTGGACTTCCTTCACTCCTCAGACAGATCCAGCATTGCCAATGCTCTTCTCAACCCATTGCCAGTTCCTTTAGGCTCCAAAATCATTGTCTACAACTGTCTTGTTCTTGAAGGGACCTTGATGCTCAATAACAAGGGCACAGAGTATCTAGGAGGCCAGCTTCTTGTTCTTAACGACAACATTTCCTCAAAGGTGATCAAGAACTTCAAGGCAATGCTAGAGCTTCTTTCGACCGCCAACTAATACACTGCACAATATTATTCTCAAAAACCCATCCCTGGCCATCAATTTTCAATTGTGAGTTCTCATTTTCATTTTTATTCTTATTCTTATTCTTATTCTTATTCTTATTCTTATTCTTATTTTCATCATCTCCTTTTAAACTTTAGGCTCTTTCCTGCTCTTTTATGCTTCTCCATGTCTGATCCAGTCCCACGGTTTCACAAAACAAAAGCTAAAAATTTTCAGAAAGACAAATAGAGAACTTCAGCTTTATCATCTCAACAACAATACATTTATTCTGTAACCACTTGGACAAATTTTATCCATTATATAAAGCCTAATCATCCCCATGATAACGTCTTGCTTTTTCCTCTTATATTTTCTTTTATTATAATTTCCAAACACTCCTAATATTTTTTCTTTAATTCAAAAATGAAAATCCTCAAGAAAGCAATTGATAAACAAAAATCTGGTTACGTCAGACTACAAGCTGAAGACAATGAAGACCTATGGGCCATCTATAATTTAATCCAAAAAGACCATACTGAAATAGAAATCAAAACAAATTACAACTTCAAAAAGGAATTTGGGAATGGCAAAACTAAAATAGAAAAAAAAATCTTGGTGTTAAAACTAATCGTTCAAAAAATTGACTATAAATCAAACTATGATTCGATTAGATTACAAGGTAGAACTACATCTGAAAATGATTTCGTATCCAAAAACTCCTTTGAATCTGTTCAAATCGACTTTAATCACCCCTTTAACTTGTACCTAGAACAATGGGATAAAGTATCTTTACAAATCCTACAATCTTGCACAATAGATCAAAAAGCTGAAGTTGGTGCCATTCTATTAGATGAAGGTCTAGCTAACTTCTGTCTTTTAACTGAAACTGTCTCCATTTTCAAAACTAACGTCACAAAATCTTTCCCCAAGAAAAGAAGAGGTGATAATTCCCAATATGATAAAGCCTTAAACTCCTTTTATAATCAAATTTATGAAAAATTAAAAACAACTTTTAATCTAGAAAAATTAAAAGCTATTATAATATCTTCTCCAGGATTTTGGGCCCAAGACTTATTAAAAAAAATTATTGAAACTGCTCAAGCAAAAACTGATAAATTAGTTTTGAATGCAAAACAAAAATTCTTAATAGCTCATTCTTCAACTGGCCTTTTGCAAAGTTTAGATGAAATCTTAAAAGATAAATCTGTCTTGAAAAAATTAGCTGATACAAAATTCTCAATAAATATTCATATTTTAAATCAATTTTTAAAAAAAATTAATGATGATGATTATACTGCTTGCTATGGTGATGTTGATGTAATTAAAGCTATTGAGATGGGTGTCGTTCAAAACATCCTAATAACTGATACAAAGTTCAGAGCTGATGATCCAAATATTAGAAAAAAATATCTTAACCTTGTCGATCAAGTTGAAAGAACTGGTGGGAAAGCCACCATTTTTTCAACTTTACATGATTCTGGAGTTCAATTACAAAATCTAACTGGTATTGGTTGCATTTTAAGATATCCTGTTCCTGAATTATTCGAAGATGATGATGGTCCTGAACAAAATTCTGATGATTCTGATTCTGATAATGATGAATCGGATGACGATGAGGATGTTTTTTAGCAAAAATAGTAAATATTCTCCTCTTTTTTTTTGTATTATATAAAATCTTTTTTTTTTCTTTCCCATTAGTTCATTCCCCATTTTTTTTTCTTTATTAATCCTTTTCAATAACTAATTATCTTAGATTTCAAATAAAACTTTTTCTTATTCTCTCCTGTCAAACAAAGCAATAAATGCAAATTATTTATTAATTACTATAGCATATTCATTAGGCATTGGGCAAAGTGAATGCCATTTTTCTATCGTGACCTGCTTTTCTATTATGATTCCCTCTTTTAGATTTATTTCTTTCTTTCCAAGCATAATCTTTATTTTTGTTATCACTGTTCTTATTATTCTGTTTGTCAGTATCAGTACGATTAGTAGTGTTATTTTCAGTATTATTATTAGCAGAACTATTGTTTCTTCCTGGATTTGTCCTGTTTTGTCTTGTTTTATTATTAAATTTATTATTAGAATTGGCATTCGAATTGGTATTAGAACTGGAACTGGGGCTATTTATATTTGATCTTCTACCTCTAGACTTTGTATTTGATATCTCTTTCTCTTTTTCTCTCTCTTCAGTTTGATTCTCATGTATATCTTCTTCATAGGCCAGTCTTCTATAAGATGTGCTTGGGATCAAAAGTTCCTGTTTACCATCAAACATATATTTTTCTTCCAATATTTTAGCCCTCTTAGGACTCTTAACAATCATACGTGCCCATCCTTCGATTTGTTCGTCTGACCAATTGGTAGTTTTTTTTAAATTTTTTCTGGTTGAACTATGTCTAGATGTTTTTGTTAAATCTTGTGGTGTCTTTTTAAATATATTCCAAAGTATCTTTTCAATCTTATCATATTCATTATTGTTGTTGTTATTATTATCATTATTACTATTTTTGTTATTACTTTTGTTATTGCTATTAGTATTGCTGCTGGAGCCGGAATTAACTCCAGTTGCAATCTCTGCTTCAAGATAAGTATCATCAGGTTCGTCTTCATCTGATTCATATAATAATTTTAGAGCCATAGATAAAGTTTTTTCACGACTTTTGTTTTCATTTTCCAAGTTATCGTTTAACGCAAATTTCTTTTTACCAAAAGTAACATCCTTTGAACTTATCTTTAGATTTGAAATATCATCACCATCATAAATTGATCTCTTTACCTGTTGCTTTATATGCTGCTGCTGTTGTTGTTGTTGTTGTTGTTGTTGTTGTTGTATAGGTTCTTCCTTGGGAATTGAATTGGGTAAATCAGGATCTTCCAATAATTTATTAGTAAGAGTCTCAATATCAATATATTGTTCTAATAATTTTCTTGCTTGGTATTTTGTAACTTGGGGAAATAAATCTGTGATCATATCAAGATCTTCTTGGTTTATATTAACAGCAAAAGAATTTGAAGGGCCAACTGAAGCACTACTTATCTCTAGTTGGTGGTGTGTATCTGGTTGTTTATATTGATCAAAATTCAAAAATGGCAAACGTTGTTCTAAACCAGGTCGAGCAGTTTTATAAATACCACTTAAAACAACCGAAGTGAAAAGTGGATAAATTTTTAAAGAATGAATATTAGTGATGCCCAATTCAATAAATAACTGAGAAACTTTTTCTAATGAACAAGATAATAGAGAAATAAACATCAACTGCTTGGCCATTTCAGAATGGGCACCTTCTCCATTCGAATAGTATTTTTCTAAGGATTCAATCCAAGAAAGAGTATTAAATTTGCTCGTAAAGGAAAACACTGCATTGCTGTTGCTTCCTTTTGAGAGTTGGTTGGATCTTTTGTTATTTACTTTGTATTGTTTTTCGTTATTATTTGCCTTTTTTTTTTCATTGGTATTGTTAAACTGAATATTAACAACGTCTAGTAGTATTGCTAAGGTTTTTATGTCTTCGAGTTGAAATTTGGTGTTACTCACCATAAACAAAATATTTTTTTGAACCGAAGAAATAGAATTTATAAAGCCATTGCCAAAGGAGCCATCTATTATCTTTCTGGTAGATCTTGGATCAACTTTGACATAGGACTTGATTAGATCCCAGGTTGCAGAGCCATTGAACTTCAAGTCGAGTAGACCATTTTTCTTGATGAATTGAAAGACGAGGCTCTTCAACTGCGCAGAATTTTCTCTGATTTGAGGATTGACAGCACCCAAGGTGAAGACCTTTCCCTCTTCCTGAGAGGTTTCCTTCAAATAGCCCTTGATGAACAGCTTCAATTGGTCGTGGGACTTTTCATTCAATGGAACAGTGAATTCGTCAGAAGATAAAAAGGCCATCAAGTGGATGTAGGCCTCAAGAAGATGGACCCAAATGACAGGATCTTTGTCGTACAAGGAGGACCTCAACTTAAATGGAGGATATTCCACGATGGGAATATCTAGAAGCTCCTGCTGGTCGATGGTAAAGCCTTTTTTGATGGTGTAGGAGGCCATGAGAACAATTTGCAGTGGTTTTTATTTGAAGTGAGAAAGAAAATTTACAAATCTGCAAAGGGCGGATTTATACAGAATTTCTTTTGGGCCTTTCGAAAAGTGCTGATTATTAATCTTCTACATTTTGACGAGTATTGGCTATTGCATTAGAGAATATATATAGAAGGAAGCTGGGGCTAGGAACAGAGGATTTCGTTGGCTGCCTTGACGACTCTGTCTCGAATCAAGCCTTGGTAGAAGATAACCCCATTCTCTTTATGGGGATTGAGAGTTCCACTTTGATAGACACCAATGTCGAGGTTTTCTTGAGTAGCTTCACATAGCTCCAAGTCTTCAGTTTGAACCTGTCTGCAAAACCTGAAGTACTTTTCAAACTCACTGTTGGGGTCAGCATTGGGCCCAGTGACGCTTTCGTTGTCAAAGTAGTAGTCAATTTCCATTCTTGAAGTGTTTTTGTTGATTGGTATGACTCTAAAGCAGTTCATGCCACCACCATAGATGTTCAAGGTTGAAATTGGAAAGAAATACAAAAACAAGGCATTGGTTTGGTCGTTTTCCACTTCGATTTCATTGTTCTGGTCTGGTAACGCAATGTGTTGAGAGAAGTGTTTATGGTTTTTGATCTCATATGAGCTGAGGTTGTAGTTTTTGGATAGCAAAGGATGAGTGTAAGAGCAGTGCAAACATTCTTGATAACCATCAAGGAAAGTCATAAAATTGTACTTTGCAGTGTAGATCAAGGTTCTTTTGTAACGCAATTTTCTGAAATTAATCTTGTTGATTAGTGAAGATAGAACTGGGCCAAAATGGTCAAATAACGAAGCCTTTGGATTTCTTTGAAAATTTATGAAAATCAAACCGGTTTCAGTTAGTTGGGTTGCAATTTGATTCAACTCATCTAGTTTTTTTCCATTTGTTATAACATCAGTTTGGTAGTCGCCCAAATAGCCAGAAACATGCTGGGAATTTTCGTCATGTTCACATAAAATAAAAAACCTGGAGTCTTTAATACCGAAATCATACTGAATATGAGACTCGTTTATATCTTTAAAAAACCTGGTGATTGGTCCAAGATAGATCCAGTCTTTGTAAACAATTTCATTGTTGATAATGTCAATGATCGAGTTGCTAGTAAACCAGCTAGAGGGCAACGTTGATGATAAAACTGAAGACATTCTTGTCTATATTTCATGGGCTGCAATTTAAAGTCATCTCCATCACAAACCGATGGATTTGAGCCGTTATAAATAAGCCCAACGAAGATAAGAACTATGGCAATCAACCAGGATCGTATCTCTCCATTCATAGAGCTCTTGACAAGCCCACTTTCCCCAGAACAACGTCGCTTGATACAAATATGTGATCGATCTTACTGCCAGTTCTTCCAGCAGATAAGCAATCTCCAACACAAAGCCTATAGCAGTGATCCACCAACCAGCCAATCACCACAAAACCAATGTCGCTAAACAGAGACACTTTCAAACATATAGACCAGACCAGCCCAGAACTGGAATAACAATCACTGCAGCTGCTATTGAACTGCTATCGCTTGATCACAATCAACACTATCTCATTGCAAAATACGATAGGAAAGTTAACTCAAATGGGAACGCGACTATTTAACTCAAAAACCATTTGTTTTCCAGACTCTCTCCAATAGAAAATGCACAAAGGAAACAAATCAATAGCTGAAGAAAGCCTTGCTTTGCACAGCTGATAAGCATTTTTCTTTATCTTTATCTTCATCTTTTTCTTCATCTTCTTCACCTTCACCTTCACCTTCACCTTCTTTTTCTCCCACATTTACCGAATAAATTGCGCGCAATTTAATTTTTGTTTTTGTGCGCGAGTCATATCCGACTATATACAGCCCTCGGTTGCACCCAGTTCCGGTTTGAAAAATTTTTATGAGGTTGAAATTTTTTTGGATCTTGAACTTTTCAGTTGTTTTTGATGGCTGTTGATACTTCTCAATATCTTAACCCCAATATCCTGACCCCCAACATCCTGAGCATATTGTGACTAGCCATTAACTGCCCAGCTACACCAACGCCAGATACCAACAATGAACATTGCTACTCCTGTGGGTTCTGAGATCAAACATGTTGACTTCAATATTCTTTCTGCTAAGGAGATCAGAGACTTGTCTGCCAAAAAAATAACAAGTCCCTCTGTTTTTGACAACTTGGGCCATCCAATTAATGGTGGTTTGTACGATTTGGCATTGGGTGCTTTTTTAAGAAATTTATGTGCTACTTGTGGTCTCGATGAAAAGTTTTGTCCAGGACATCAGGGCCATATCGACTTGCCAATTCCAATCTACAATCCATTGTTCTTTCTCCATCTATTCAACTTTCTAAGAATGTCCTGTATATACTGCCATTCTTTCAAATTGACCCACTCAAAGGTCCATCATTTCGAGTGTAAACTAAGGCTTATCCAGTACGGATTGTTAAAAGAAGCTACAGCTCTTGACTCGATAAATCTTCAAAACGATGGAGAAATGGACGAGGCCATAGAAGAAGAAAATTCAGAAGACGCAAACACTGAAAACACTTCCAAATTCAAGATCAAAAAATTGATCTCAGCAAAACAAACTTTTACTGACAATGCTATTCAAAATGCTTTGCAGGAGGGAAAAACATCCAACTCTGGTGTAACAAGTCCAACAATTCAAGAAATTAGAAAGAGACTCATTATCGAGTTCTACCATACAGTCTCAGCTAAAAAAAAATGCGAAAACTGCTCAATGTTCAACCCAAATTACAGAAAGGATGGATACTCAAAAATCTTTGAAGCCTCCTTAACCGAAAAGCAGACCATTCACAATAGAATCAAAGGCATCAATAGAAATGGAATGATCACTGAAAATAAACAGTCTTCAATCCCAGAAACTAACGAGGATGAAGAAATCGATCCAGATGCTTCTTCTCTTCCAAATGTCAAATATAAAGCCGGATCAAAATATGTTTTATCTATGGAAGTTAGAAATATTCTCAGATCTGTTTTTAAGAATGAACAAGCCATTATTCAATTGATATTCAACTCAAGGCCTTCCATCACTAAAAAAAAGAATTGCATTAATGCTGATATTTTTTTCCTTCATGCAATTATTGTTCCTCCTACTAGATTCAGACTTCCTTCTAAACTTGGCGATCAAGTTCATGAAAATGCTCAAAATGAAATACTTTCAAAAATTCTTTCTTCAATAATAAGCATCAAGGAAATCAACGAAAGAATCTTAAATTTCGAGAAAGATAAAGCAGAGTCTCCTGACGAAAGAAAGCTTTTGTTTAATAGATTGATGAATGGATTTGTTACCTTGCAAAACAACGTCAATGGTCTTATTGATTCTGCCAAAAACCAAAATCTGAATGTTTCAAGAGATCCTCCACCAGGTGTCAAACAAATTTTGGAGAAAAAAGAAGGTTTATTCAGAAAACATATGATGGGAAAGCGTGTTAACTATGCTGCAAGATCTGTTATTTCTCCTGATCCTTTAATTGAAACCAATCAAGTAGCAGTTCCACCTGTTTTCGCTAAAAAACTAACCTTCCCAGAACCTGTAACATCATACAATGCTTCCCAGCTTCGTCAATATGTCATCAATGGTCCTGAAAAATGGCCAGGGGCTGTTCAAATTCAAAATGAAGATGGCTCTTTGATCTCTTTAATTGGAATGTCTCTTGAGCAAAGAAAAGCTTTGGCCAACCAATTGACTACCCCTTCACTTAATACTCCTTCCTCAATTGCTGTAAATAAAAAAGTCTATCGTCACCTTAACAACAACGATATTGTATTGATGAACCGTCAACCAACTTTACACAAAGCTTCTATGATGGGCCATAAAGTCAGAGTTCTTCAGGGTCAAAAAACAATTAGAATTCATTATGCAAACACTGGTGCTTACAATGCTGATTTTGATGGAGATGAAATGAATATGCATTTCCCTCAATCTCAAATGGCAAGATCTGAAGCCTTTAATTTAGCTAACACCGATTCTCAATATCTAACACCCACTTCTGGTTCTCCTGTCAGAGGTTTGATTCAGGATCATCTTTCTGCTGGAGTTTGGCTAACCAACAAAGAATCATTTTTCACAAAAGAAAAATACCAATATTTTATTTACAATTGCTTGAGACCTGAAGATGGTCACACAAATAGTAACAGAATAAAAACTGTCATCCCAGCTATTTTAAAACCTGTTCCATTATGGACAGGAAAACAAATAATATCAACTATTTTGTTGAATATTAAACCCTTAAACACGCCAGGTATTAATTTGACATCGGAAAATAAAATTAAAAATGAATACTGGGGTAATGGATCTAAAGAAAATACTGTTTTATTCAAAGATGGTGAGTTGTTATGTGGTATTCTAGACAAATCGCAGTATGGTGCTACTAAATATGGTATCATCCATGCTCTCCATGAAATCTATGGTCCTGATGTTTCTAGTAACTGTTTGTCAGTTTTTTCAAAATTATTTACCACATTCAATCAAGAAAATGGTTTAACTTGTGGTATGGATGATTTAAGATTAACTCCAGAAGGAGATGAATGGAGAAAAGATATTTTGAAAGAAACTGGTGACTTGGGTAGATTAATAGCTTCTGACGTGGCCAATTTAAGCAAGGATGTCTCTGTCGATGATCCAGAATTATTAAAGAGATTAGAGGAAATTTCAAGAGATGCTAACAAAATTGCTGTTTTAGATAATTCCTATAAAACCTCACTTTCAGGAATCAAAAGTAGAGTTGACAAAAAGTGTGTTCCAGATGGTACAATGAAAAAATTTCCTTCTAATGCAATGCAAATGATGTCCTTGTCTGGTGCCAAAGGTACTCCTGTGAATGTCTCTCAAATTATGTGTCTTTTAGGTCAACAAGAATTAGAAGGTAAGAGAGTACCTTTAATGGTTTCAGGTAAATCATTGCCATCGTTTCCATCTTATGAAACCAGTGTCAGAGCTGGTGGTTTTATCAAACAGCGTTTCTACTCTGGTCTAAGACCCCAAGAATATTATTTCCATTGTATGGCTGGTAGAGAAGGTTTGATTGATACCGCTGTTAAAACAGCAAATTCTGGTTATTTACAAAGATGTCTTATTAAACAATTAGAAGGTGTGCATGTTGCCTATGATAATACAGTAAGAAATTCTGATGGTACATTAATTGAGTTTTTTTACGGCGGTGATTCCATTGATGTCACAAAAGAATCTTATATGAGACAATTCAAGTTCTGTTTAGAAAACTATGATGCATTTTTAGAAAAATATTCTCCTGGAGATGCACAACATCTAATTGATTTTGAAACTGCAGCTAGATACTCCAGAAAGGTTATGAAACAGCTAGATAAAAATTCTGGACTCCCTCCTTATAAACAGGACATCAAATATGATCCAGTAATCAATTTATTTAATCCTTCTAAATATCTTGGTTCTGTTTCTGAAGAATTCCAATCTTCTGTGAATACTTTTATGGAAGAGAATCCTAAATTATTTTCAAAAAAGAGTTCAGGAGGTCTATCAACTAGGAAATTTCGTGCATTCATGCAATTGAAATACATGAAGTCTTTGATTAATGCTGGAGAACCTGTTGGCATTATTGCAGGTCAATCCGTTGGTGAGCCTTCGACCCAAATGACGTTAAACACTTTCCATTTTGCTGGTCATGGTGCTGCTAATGTCACATTGGGTATTCCACGTTTAAGAGAAATTGTTATGACTGCATCAACCTCAATTAAAACTCCACAAATGACATTGCCTATTCTTGATGATATCACTGATGAACAAGCTGATGCTTTCCGTCGTTCAGTAGATAAAGTTTGTTTGTCTCAATTAATTGATAAGGTCACTGTTGTGGAAAGTACAGGTGTTTCTGCTGATAACATTGATGCCTCTAGGTCATACAATATTCACATAACATTCTACACCAATGAGGAATATGGTGAAGAGTATGATGTATCACAAAATGATTTGGAAAAATGTATAATACATGACTTTTTGAAAGTTTTGGAGACCAATGTTTCAAGAGAAGTAAAAAAACAAAAGAAAACAGCCAGAGAGATAAGCAAACCTGTTTCCAAAAGCAAGACCGAGACTAAAGATTTTAAAGCAGATAAACATGCTGATGTTGATGCAGATACCCAAAAAGAGCGTTCTAAAGGCAAGCAATCTACTTCTTACGATGATCCAGATGATGAAGAACTTGAAATTATAAAAAAAGGAGAAGCTACTTCAGAAGAAGAATATGATTCTAATAGTTCTGATTCAAGCTCAGGTTCAGGTTCAGATTCAGATTCAGATTCGGAGTCTGAAAATGAAGATGAGAATAAAGATGAAAATGAGAAAAAATCATCCATTAAAAAACATTCTAAAGTAAATTATTCGGTGAAATCAACAGATGCAAAGGAACGTGAATCATCTGTTATAAGTTCACACAACCTCATTTCACAATTTAATTTTGATGACAAATATGGTGAATGGTGTGAATTTACTTTAGACTTAAACACTCAAACAGAAAAATTGCTTATGCTTCAAATTGTTGAAGAAGTCTGCCACAAAGTTGTTGTTAGGGAGATTGAGAAAATTTCCGGATGTTATCGTCCATCAGTTAAATCAGGTCAAAAAAGAGTTTTTACCACTGCTGGAGTTAACTTCTATCCTATGTGGGAACAAGATGATATTATTGATGTTAATGGTATTACATCCAACGATGTTTATGCTATGTTAACTACCTACGGTGTTGAAGCTGCTCGAAACACGATTGTTAATGAAATTTACAATGTTTTTAACATCTATGGTATTGGTGTTAATTCTCGTCATTTGGATTTGATTGCCGATTATATGACTAGAGATGGTACCTATCTTGCTTTCAATCGTCAAGGTATTGCATTGTCCACCTCTCCATTTATGAAAATGAGTTATGAAACTACTTGCAATTTCCTTACTGAGGCTGTTTTGAATAACACCAGAGAAGAACTTAATAGTCCTTCTGCAAGACTTGTTATTGGTAAGTTGTCAAATGTTGGTACTGGCAGTTTCGATGTGTTGGCCAAAATGCCTTTGAATTAACTCTTGTAATATTGTATTTGATTTATATAATTTTTTTTAAAACTTTCATTTTTTTTCATTTTTCCATTGTTTTTTTTGTTGTTTATATATTAAACCCATTATATTCAGATGCTTAAATAAAAACACTAAATAGAAACGTTTTTCAATAAACTTAATTATAAGTTTTTATTTTATCCACTAACTACTTAAGGATTCCTAAACTAAATTAATTTTAAAAAAAAAAATGTAACAGACAAAACGTGCTAATGAAAATAAAAAAATAGAGAATAAAAAAATAGAAAATAGAAAATAGAAAATAACAAGAATTTAAATAGATGAGATTCTCTATTTAATTTCGAATATTGGTTTAAGTTTTTTGATTAATAACCAATCTTCCCTTGGAACTTGATCTCTAAAAGCAGGATCTTTCAAAGTATCAATACTTTTTCTTGTAATTAAAGAGTATAATGTATCTTTTTCATCAACATGTCTTCCCCAAGTAGGTTGGGCTGTAGAAGCGTTTTCTAATCTCATGGCAACACCTGCAGCAGTTTGACCTTTCTTGACGATACTTTTTGACTCATGGTTGACTTCCAAACTAACAACTTTACCCAATAATAAAATATCTTTTTGTTTTGTTTCTGGATGAATTTTAGCAGCGCAAATTGGTGTACCAATTCTTAAGGATCCCTCAACAACATCAACACCAATAATCATTGGATTTCTTTTATTGATAATTTGAATGGTTTTAAGAACAGTTGGATAAATTGCAAAATCAGCAAATTGTTCTCTTTTCTTTTGAAGTAATCTTTCTTGATAAGCAGTAAATTCATCAAACAAGTGATAAATAATGTCTTTATTGAAAATTGTAATGTTTTGCTCATGAGCATATTGTTCTGCTTCTTTATCAATTTTAACATCAAAACAAAGCATAACAGCCAACTCAGGAGCCTTTTCAAGCATTGCGGTTGCTTTCATGACATCTCTCTTAAAAACAGGACCTAAACCAACAGACATAACAGGAATTTTCATATCTTTAAGGAAATCTAATAAGGCTTCAAGAGAACCTAATGTGGATGCTTGAACTGTCACACCTCTACCAGAACTATCGACAGAGTCCAATAAACCAGTAATATCTTCCATAACATCGTCCAAGAAATCTTCTTCATCATCATCTGGACCAACGACTAATAATCTAGAACCGGCAACTGCTTTTTCCAAATCATTGGCAGCTATTTTAACACCAAGAGCTGCTTTAACTTCTTTATGGTGGACATATTCAGATTTGATTCTCAACTCTCGAAGTGGTTGAGGGGTTAACAAAGCTCTTATATTTGTCGCAATCGGGCCATTTAGACCACAAAGTACGATTCTATCACCTTCACGTAATACACCATTAGAAAGAATAACATCAATAGTAGTACCAAAACCTTCGACAACTTTGACTTCCAAAATAGTTGCTTCAATTTCGGACAAATACATTAATTGTTTTGACATTCTTTTTTGAGTTAATTCTAATAATAACCATAAAAGATCAGGAATACCTTCACCAGTAACAGCAGAAGTTGGAACAATTGAAACAAACTTGGCAATATTTTTATTTTGGAAGTATAACTCAGAATTAAGACCCTGTTCTGCCAATTGGACTTTAATTTTTTGGTATCTATCGTCAAATTCTTGTTGAACAGTGTGCTTTTGCTTAGAAAACGAATCTCTGAAAGAATTATTTGGAATAGTTTGCCAATCATATAATCTATCAATTTTATTTAAAGCGACAATAAAGGGAGCTTTTCTATCTCTTAACAATCTAATTGATTCAATAGTTTGTTGTTCCAAACCATGCATGATATCAATAACTAAAATAGCAATATTACATAAGGAAGAACCTCTTGATCTTAAATTGGTAAAGGATTCATGGCCCGGTGTATCAATAACTAATAAACCGGGAACATCAAACGTTTGTTTTTCATATTCAGCCATAGCAACAGTCTTCTTTTTGATTGCATCAATTGGAAAATAAGTGGCCCCGATTTGTTGGGTAATACCACCAGCTTCACCACCTTGAACATTAGTTTGTCTAATTTTATCCAATAGCTTAGTTTTACCGGTATCAACATGACCTAAAATACAACAAATTGGAGAACGTAGATCTTTTTTAGATTTGGATTGAGTAGTTGAAGAAGATTTTGAAGGAAGAATAGGTGAGTTGGTGGATTCTGGAGTTGCGCTATTTTTCTGTACAGCTGGAGCAGAAGAAACATTTGCAGGTGTTGCAGAAGAAATAAGCTCTTGTTTAGCTTGAGTTTGACCTTTTTTAGATTTCTGATCTTCTTTTTCTATCTCTTTTTCTTGATTATCTGCCTCGTCTGCATCATCTTCCCAATTTTCGTTAAGAGGTTCATCATCATCAATAACCATAGCTTCCCAATCATCAACTAAAGCTTCATCAATGAAAGAGTCTTCTTCATTATCCTCAAGAAAATTTTGAGTAGATTGAGATGGATCAGCAGATTTGGATAAAGATTCTTCATCAACTGATTTTGGTTTCTTTAATTTCTTCTTTTTGTCCCCGTATACGACTTTCTTTGATTTAGAGGCTTCATTATTTTCTAGAGCAGCAATTTGAATATTACTTGAAGCCAAAAACAATTGTTTTTTTCTTTCTTGTTCTTTTTTAGCTTCTTTTTGTTTTTTGTTTAGCCATTTACCTTCTGCTTTTAATTTTTCTTTCCTTAATTTTTCTTTTTCTTTTTTTGCTTTCTTCAATTCTTCTTTTCTTTTTTCTTCAGCAATTAGTCTCTCTTCTTCTTCTCTGGCCAATCTTTCTTCTTCTTCTATTCTTCTTTTTTCTTCTTCTTCAGCTTGTTTTCTTAACTCCATTTGTTTTTTCAACAAAGCAATGCTTGCATTGACTTTTTTACCACCTTTTTTGGCATTTTTCTTTCCTCCAACAGCAGACTTTGATTGAGGAGCAGGAGATGGAGAGGGAGAAGGGGAATCATCTTTGGCTTGTTGGACTTGTTGGGCATTTTTCTGATTTATAGTAGCTATTTCCTGTTTCTTTTGTTGTTGTTGAGCTTTCTTCTTTTTGGCTAATTCTTTTTTTCTTTGTTTTTCCTTTTCCTTTTTTTCCTTTTCTTTCTCTTTTTTGGATTTCAAAACCACTTTTTTGTCCTCTTGTTTTGCTTTGGACTGTTTCAAAGCATCCATGAAATCAACAGGAGCAGGAGCAGGAGCAGGAGCCGATTCTACATCAGACATTTTGGAGAAGTAATTTGCAGCAGACTAATAGAGATGGGCGTATGTAAGCACTGTGGAATATGCTACGTGTTGTAAGTTGAATAAAGATGAGCAAGCACTAGAAATGATCACTCAATCATTGACAATTCTATTTGATAGATAAATAACTGCCTCACTGAACTTGAATTGGTTTTGGATCAGTGAAAAATTTCAAATCACAGAGCCCTCGGAAGTCTCTGGGTCACATGCAGACCCCAATTAGAGGGTTGTGATTTAACACGTGATATGTAATTATATGTGTCAACATGCATATATGCATGAATCTGCGTTATATCGAGTAAATCTGCGTTGGGGTTGGGGTTGATGAAGTAAACCCCTATTTCAGGGTCCAGTGTAATTAGACGCCAAAACAAGCCGAGCCCAGATTTGGGATATTTATGGGATATATTTATGAAATAGCTTCTTCTTAGCCAACTCTTTCTTCAACTCTTTCTTCAGCTCTTTCTTCAGCTCTTTCTTCAGCTCTTTCTTCAGCTCTTTCTTCAGAGTATTTTGTGCTTTATCTTCTCTCATGGACATCAACAGTTTTCTTCTAAGCAGCAATCCCAGTGCTTTCCAGCCCCCAAACCAATTTTTGGACATGAACCAAACTCTGCAGCCACTGCAACCGCTGCAGCAGATGCTCTATCAGCAACAGCTTGAACAAAAACTCCAACAACAACAGCTCCAGCTTCAACAGTTGCAACAGCAACAACAACAGCAGCAACAGTTACAACAGCAGCAGCTACAGCAACAACAGCAACAAAAAGAAAAGGAGAAAAAAACAAGGCATACCTTCAGCATTTCATTTTCAAGGTCAAAATCAGATGGAAATACTAATACAAACACACAACAACAGCAGTTTCAACTGCAGAATTTCAATCCTCTGATGGATCCAATGGTTAACTCGCAGATGCAACAACAAATGGGCCAAATGGGCCAAATGAACCAACAAATGAATCCAATGGGTCAAATGAGCCAGCAAATGAATCCAATGGGTCAAATGAATCCAATGGGTCAAATGAATCCAATGGGTCAAATGAACTCAATGGGTCAAATGCAACAGATGCAACAGATGCAACCTCAAGGACAGGTTTTTATGGAAGATGATGAAGAAGATTTTGATGAGGATGAGGATGAGGACGAGGACGAGGATGAGGACGATTTTAATAACAATAATAATACTAATAATAACACCGGTATTAATTATCAACCCCTATTAACTCTTAAGGCTGTGCCTGAATCATCAAAAAAATATAAGAATTTTCCAACCGGGTTTTATCCTGCCTATATCACTAATGATCCTGATCTCATAATTAAACAACAAATTAAAGATGAAGAAAAATTGTATGACATGTTGGAAAATATGAATAATATGAAAAACCAAAATGACCCTAATGCAATCAATAATCTTCCTCTTAAGAGAACAAATTTCCAAAAAAGAGAATTAATGGTTGAAAAATATTACATTAAAAGAAATTTGAAAAAATTAGGTTTTGATTATAAGCTTTTCAAAAAATATGTATCCCTCAATGAATTAATTAATGATCATGATGATCCGGATTATTTTTATAAGAATCTCAACAATAGAAGTTTGAATGATAGTGACCCTGATTACGGCGATGATGATAATTCCAGTGACAACTCATCAATTGATGAAGAACTATACAAAATTGACGATGACGATTTGATTTTCAAAAAACTAAATTACAATCCTTCCAAACTATTAAAATTCCATCAAAATAGAGCATATTTAGAAAATAAAAACCTGGAAGAACGTGAAAAGCAAAAATTTTATAATAATTTAAACACTGATAATCAGACTTTTTTGAAAACAATTGAAGATCAAAAAATCGATCTCACTAAAATTCCTAATGATCCTAATATTAATAACCAATTAGTCTCTTCCCAAATTGAAAGGATTAAATTAAACGATAAACTAAATAATCAACTAATAAAAAATTTTAATGATTTGCATGATTTAGGTTATGTTGATGATAATTTAATTGATAGATTTAAAAGTATCTCCTTTCAAGAAAAAACTTTCGATTTAAAATTGATTCAAAATCCTCCAAATCAATTACAAATTCAAAACCACCCAAACCAATTACATATCCAAAACCCTCTACCTCAATTGCAAATTCAAAGTCCTTCACTTCAAGTCCAAACTCAAAACCCTCCAAATCAGTTACAAATTCAACACCACAATCATCCTCATGCCTCAAGAAATTATTCTTTAACAAATGATAACCAAATAAACCCAGCAGATCAACAATTAGTAACGCGTAATAACAACATCAATAACAATAATAAACAATTGATTAGAAATTTATCAAAGATTAATCTGAAAATTTCAATGTCTTCAATCAATAAATATTCTTTAAGCTCTAAATCAAACAGAAATTCAATTTTACTTATCATTGTACCCATCACTGAACCAATTTTCCCAAATTTATATATTTCAAATTTGAAAATTATTAATCCAATTCAAAAACAAGCCATTCTTCAACTGTACAAAAATAAACAATTGATTGGTTTGTTTTATATTAAAGATCCCAAATTTAAACCATTTGATATAATTAAAAACATAACAGATATTTATCAGGTCGGTGTATTAGCCCGAATTCGCTCTTGTTCTGGTTACGACGATGTTAAGACTGGGTTAAATCCACTCTTGGTTGATATTAAAACAGAAAAAATTATCCAGATTACTAATTTTGTTCCACCAGAAAGAAAAGCTTTGATCCCAAATGATTTAATTACCAGAAAGGATTCAAAGCTAGATTTTAAAACTTATGAAGGCATTAATTTAATCAAATTGGTTTCTTTAGCTGAAGTTTCAATTTTAAATTTGAAATACAATTTCAAAAACTTGGATGAGATTAGAATAAACTTGAATAACATTCTAACTGGGTTATCCAAAATATATCATTTTCAAACTTTTAAAAATATTGGAAAGTTCAAGTTAAAATACAATGAACTCTTTTATCAATTTTTCAAGGATACGAAATATATTTTAAGTTGTCGTGTTACTAACAAAAAAAAGAAACATTATTCTAGTGATAGTGAACTTAGTGAAGCTGATAACTTAACTACAGGTAAACATTCCAATTTTGAAATCAATAGTGATCTTAATGATAATTCTAAAAAAGTTCTTGGTTACACAGTTAGCAATGATTTTTATAATTGTGATGATGATAATATTGAAGATATTAACACAAAGCTTTCTTTTGTTATTGACATATTAAAAATTTATTTTAAATTAAAGCTTGGAAGATTTTTTGAGAGAGATGTTGAAATTAAATCAAAATTTCAAGATATTTTGGAGACTCTTAAAATCAGATTAATCACGGTCAAAATATTAGCGTTGCTAGACGATGAAGTCATTACGATTGAAGAAAATATCCCCAACCAACTTGTGAAAGTTGACCATAAAGAACTTTCAAAAGATTTGCAAGTATCGTCAATGCCTTTAACTATTGTAGAGCCCAAAGAACATGGAAAAAGGTCAGCGCAAAATGAAATGACAGTTCAAAATCTAGGAAAAGGTGAATCGGAAAGGCCAGATCTTCTTGCATCAAATGGAGCAAATGTGAACTATAAAGGTTCTTCAACAACATTTACAGGGAACCCAGTGATAAATATCAACCTTTATTCCAAGCCAAATGAAACAGACAATCCCTTGGATTTTTTGACAAAAATGAATTTGCCATTAAATGCAAATAATGGACCTTTTAGTGCTCTTAACGCTCCTCCAAATCAACTTAATGCGATTGCACCTCCTCCAGATCTTAATCCAATGTTACCATCTAATCAATATAATCCTAATCTCATGGGTCAGAATAGTTTAGCGTTGCAATTACCAGATCCTGCACAACTTCAACTAGCCATGCAATCATTATCACAACCCCAGAATATGCCACAAGGCATGGATCAAGGTATGAATCAACTAGTTCCAATGAATCAAGGCATGAATCAAGGCATGAATCAGTTAGCTCCAATGAATCAGGGCATTAACCAAATTGCACCAATGCAATATGGCATGAATCCAGACGTGGGTCAAATTATGAACCANGGCATGAACCAACTAGCTCCAATGAATCAAGGCATGAATCAAGGCATGAATCAGTTAGCTCCAATGAATCAGGGCATTAACCAAATTGCACCAATGCAATATGGCATGAATCCAGACGTGGGTCAAATTATGAACCAGGGTATCAACCAAGAAATGAGCCAAGGTATCAATCAAGGAATGAATCAGGCAATGAATCAAAGTCAAATGCCAGGAGCAATTTCTAATATTAATACAAGAGTCGAAGAATTTAAAATTAAACAAAAAACACCCTTGGTTCCTACTAACACTGGACACAATGGTAATTCTGAAGGTGTCCATTTCATTCAAGCGAAATCTTTTCAGATGCAACAAGTTCAATCATTTCATCCCCAAATGGCTAGAATGGAACAGCAAATGGTAATAAGCAATCCAAATATTGGTCTCAGTCAAGCTCCGAATCACTCTCAAATTCCAGAGCTTTCTGGAAACATTAAAGCCTTGCAACATATTTTAGTTTAAAAAGAGAAAACCACTGTTTAAATTTTATTATGTTATAAAACCCAATGAGCAAATTCATATTTTCATTTATTCATTTTTTTTCTTTTTTCATTGGCATTTTATCTGACGATAATTCATCAAGTTACATTTTGGATTTTTTTTAGCCATTTAAAATATTTATTTTTTTAAAGGATTTTTGTTGAAAAACATTCATATATTTAACAGTTTAATAGTTTATTTTTTTTTTTTTTTTCTTTTTCTCTATAGTTTTCACACAACTTATTATATTATCTGTCTTTATTTTTATACAATCATTTTTCTTTTCTTTTTATTATTTTTTTTAATTATTGAAAGAAATCGTTCCAAGGCATGAATCTTTGTTTTATAATATATCATATTAAATTAAATTGATCGACTTTTGAGGGAATCAAATAAAAGAGGTTTTCTTGGTTTTGAGCTAAATGGAAGCCACCGATTTTTTTTCTGCACTTTGTATTTGGGCAGCAAAACCTTCTCATGTTTGAAGTTAACAGCTGGCTATTTTCGATCTGTAGTTGATCTTTCATCCAGTTTAAAGGGGATTTGAAAACCAATTTATTATTTGATAAAGTGAAAGATTTCTTTTCTTGATTTAAAACATGACGACAGTTTTTACAACGTAAGTAGATAGAAAGTGTTTTGTTAGAATCAATGTTATTTTGATTATTTAAATCTTGATTATTTGAATTTTGATTATTTGAGTTTAAAAAGTTGGATTTGTTCAAGTTTAAATTTAAGTTGAAATTAAAAAGCCAATCGAGGTATAAGTCGTTTTGCAAAATATTGTAATTTTGATTATGATTATGAGATTTTAAAATTTTTTCGTATAATTTTAATTGAAATTCAAAAGATTGATTTGGTTGAGCCGAAGGTCTTTTTCTTTGTATTGAATATAAGGCAATTTTATAGGAGAACTTATATTTCCACATGAGATAAGCTATTAAGATTGCAACACTTCTTGATAAACCAGCTGAGCAGTGGATTAATAAGTTGTTTTCATGCTTTAGGTCGTTATTATTATTGTTATTATTGTTATTATTAGAAGAAAAAGAAAAGGAAGAGATGGAATTGAATAAAACAGAATCAATAAACTGATTTGAAATTGGGATTATTTTTAAGATATTTGTCGATGAATCATCGTTAATTTGAAACTGTTTAAATCTATAATTTTTCTTATAATAAACTGGGATTTCACCAGATATTATAGACAAAATGCTGGTGATATTATGATTTTTTTTCAAGTCCATACCAATCGCTAAAGGTTGATAAGAACTTAAATAAATTCCACCTAATATCCTATTAATTTCCATTTTGAAAAGAAAAATGAGATATATTTTTTCTTTTCAGTTGAATGAAATTTGAAGTCTAAATGCTAAAACAGTGGAAGTGGATCAATAAAGACAAATGAGAGGATGATAAATATGAAAAATTGATGGTTGTGATTTGTGATTTATGGATTTACGGATTTATGACTCGATTGTTTTCGTTTTTTTTCAGATTTGAAATGAAAACAGTGAAAGATTAAAGTTCCGTTAAGGTTCGGTTTAAGTTCAGATAAAGTTGCTTTAAAGTTTGGCTGTGCGTCTACTAGTAGATAAATTTGAGTTGGATCCACAAAGTTGGCGGTCCAGGCTTGAGGTAGCAAATCTGTTTATAAATAGCCATCAGAGGGACTGGTGGGAGGTATAAATAAATAAGTAAATAAATAAGTAAATAGTGAAGGAATAGTGGATGAGCCGGTGAAGAGCGAAGGATTTTGAGCTAGAACCCTAATAAAACATGGGGATTAAAGTGAAACCTGGAAGGAGTACCAAAACGAGAGAAAAATGAGTTCCTTACCAGAAAATACGACCAATACGATGTTAATGGTTGGGAGCAAATAATAAAATTATCAAGTGTAGATTTAAGACATTAAGAGACAAAATTTTCAAATAAGATTAAGCCAGCTAAAAGAGCATCGCTCAGCAAGTAACTTTGCAATGCTCTAGATTCGTGATATTAGGATAATACTGTAATTCTTACTACGGGTATTGCAACAATTATTGCGATTTCCAAACCCAGGCAGCCCCTGGGATTTCAAAATAAAATCACGATAAATGTCCAATTGACTGGTCAATTAGTAATGTCCTGGCTATTTTCTAGGTTTTTTCACTGACAAATGGAGCAAAAAAAAACAGTTGCGTTGAAACAAGAGAACCCACCCATAGTTTGTGAAAGTAAAAAAAATAAATAAATCATGTACTGACCAACATTGAAAGTAAAGCGGATTTTCTGGATTTCGATGTTGTAATCTCAGGGCGATTATGAAATTAGAACAGGTTGCGGACAAGTGTAAAAAAAGAAATCAGTTTCATTTATGAGTGCTGTTATTCTGCTATTGCAAAAAGAGCTGCTTAGTGATCGTTGGGAGAAAAGAATGGGTTAGGTGATGCCTCTTCAGCAAATCAAGGGTATTTTTAGCCCGATAAAACTCTTTGCCAACAAAAAGCATATGAAAAAACAACAGACTCAGCTCTGAAGCTCCTTCGGCACTTTTCTCGATCTTCATCTTTTCCTGATCCATTAGTCTTCTCCTGATCCATCAATATTCTCCTGATCCTCTCATCTCTTTTTGTCTGCTTTATGAAACTCCTGTGGTGACGAGCCCTAAAGATCATGCGTAGCATCATCCCAAAAAGGTCTTTCGCAGCACGCTCGGTGATCCAAGCGTATCTCAACGTTAGTTTACGCAGGTGACTCTGCGTGGAAGGAACACTCTTGGCATTGGCCTTCTCTGCAGCTGTGTGTATGGTGTGCAAACGCGTGCTGACGTGTGTCAACTAATTATAGAAGCATCTGCAACTGTTCCCATTGGTGAATATTCCAAATCTAATTCTACCCGCAGCTCTAGGTTTGAGCACCAAGTAAACACAGTTTAATTTTAGAATGAGCCTGAGACACTGCCAAATAAGGTTTCTCGTTGACGCAAGATCCAGGGAGAAATAATAACAATCATCCCTCTCCTAACTGTACTCACACAATAATATTCATCACAAGAATCGCCATACAAACGATAACAAGTTACTTCCACCAAGCTAGATTCAAAAAAAGAGCTTTTAATTAGATATCCCGATCCTATCTCTCGCTACTCTTTGCTGTCTTGATTTGGTATAAATACTTCTCATATTATCTTATCTTTTTGTTCTCGCTTCTTACAACTATCTTCTTTACTTGCTTTACCACAGCATATAGCTAGAATTTGGTTTGGATTTCCTATATTCATCGTTCATTCCCTTTTTGCTCACTTAATATTCATCGCTTTTTCTTATTTTTGTTTTATTTTTTTTTTTATTTTTTTATTTTTAGATCATGGACTCTGATTCAAATCAGCAACAAAAGGACAGAATTTACATTCCACTCACCAAGTACCAAAGTTTTATTACTCCGGGCAATATCAATTTCCTAACAAAGCTACAATTATCAACTTCGAGTTTACAGAAATTATACGATGCTTATAACTCTCAAACATTAGTAGCTGTTAATATTTCAAATCCCTTCACTGGAAACAGTGAAACAAATGGCTTTTTAATTAAAATTCTTAATTTTAATTATAACCACCTTGATAATAACTCCTCCATAATCCATTTTTTGCAGTTCCAAACTATTGAAAGGATCAATACAGATTTTATCAAAAGTAACGATTTTCCACTAGTCGAAGTTCAAAATGATCTCTCCGATTTCAACTCCAATGAATCTTCTTATTCAAAGATTATTGAATTAAATGATAGTCTTGATGACAAAAATAATCACCAAAATCATAATAACAATAACAATAACAATAACAGCACTAATACCAATACCGCTAATAATTATAATAACAATAATCCAAATTCAATCCCAGATTCAAATCCAGTGTCATCCCTAAAAACATCTTTAATGCTAATCTTACCCATTAATATATGCTTGTTTCCTGGAATGGAAGTCAACGATATCAAAATCACCAACCCTATCCAAAAACAAGCTATCATCGAAATAGCAAAACACAATAACGATAACTTGAATCATAGAATAGGATTTTTCATGATTAAAAATAACCAAAATCTATCCAAAAATGATATTATAACTAACATTAACGATATTCACACCATCGGTGTCTCTGCTATTATCTCTTCTTATAGAATTTATATCGATCCAATCACAAAATTAGAATGTCTAAGTTTAAACATTGTAACCAAAAGTATCATTCAAATTGTTCAAATCATTTATCCAGAAGTCATCAAACAATTCAATGATGATTTCGAGCAATATGAAGGCATAAATCTCAATCGTTTAGTCTGCCTCTCAAATACTCAAAAATTGAAATACAATTTTGATTTGTCAAACATTAATAACATCTCACTTCTCCAACAACAAATGAACGTGTTAATGAACAACTTACTTATTTTAATCAATTTCTCATCAACTTTTAAAGAATCTCACATTAAAAAATTTAAAAGATATTTCCAAAGACTATTTGCAAATTATAAATCTGATTTCCTATATTATCACAATGAAATGTTAGACGCAAATAATATCGACTATAATAATGATATCAATTCATCATCATCGTCCTCCTCCTCAAATTATAGCCAATATCATATCTCTGAGTATACTGAACAAAATTTGTATGACTGCTCAATGGACTCAATCGATTTAATCATCGAAAAACACACCTTCTTAATTGAACTATTAAAAATCTTTTATAAATTATCAATCTCAAACGTTAATAATCGTGTTAATTATAATGATCTCTCCATTCAAAATAATAAAAAATTACAGTCAATCTTAGAATCCTTGAATTTATCTCAAAAGACAAGATTGATCTCCGGCTTACTTAACAAAGAATACCTTAAGTTAAGATTTAAACTGATTATCAATTCAGATCCTAATGACTCCAAATCCACCACTTCCATCAACAAAACTGCTTCGAATAAAAACAACTCAAGAATGCCTGATAATACCAAATCTCACCCAGCAAAGAAACTCAGAAAGGCAAAATCTGCTTATCAAATACCAATAAATTACTCTGATATTCCTGTTCAAGACAGCAAATTCTACCCCCCAGATTTTTCAAATTCGCCTCTCAAAAGCCCCAATTCTTCACCTTCAAACTCGCCAATTAATCCAAAGGTTCCATTAACTCCTAAAAAAACTGTTACTTTTGATAACGATTCAAACATAAAATGCAGACCATCTTACAGAACATGGCCTCCAATGAGTAATTCTAAAATTAACAAATCAGGGACTGGTTTTGAAAACATTACTCCATTTCCTCAATTCAGTTATAATACAACTCCTCCTCTATCTTATCAAAGAAGATTTTAATCATTAAAACAATCGATTTTACTCAAACAGACTTTTATATCTCATACTTAATATTCTATATTGCATCATCACTCGCTATTTTTTTTTTTTTAAAAGAAAACTCATTTAATCTCAATTTCATTTCTCTATTGTTTTTACTAAATACTTTTTTTTTTTTTTTCAATTGGAATATTATCGCATTCGCTTATGTTATATTTTTTTTTGCTTGCTTTGTTTTAATGATACTCTCGCTATAGATTATAATTGTTAAATTTTTTTCTCATTTATTTCATTACTTTTTTTAAAATAATTTCTTTAGTTCTCATTTAAATTTCAAAATTTGAGATTTTTAATACCTTTAATACTTAACACTTGATAATTTTAATAATCTCAACACTCTTAATACTTTTAATTTTAACAACTTAGTTGCCAAATACTTAATAATTTAATGATTTGATTGTCTTTTCTTCAAGTTTAATTTTTCGCATCTTCTCAATGTACATTATTATAAAATTATGCTTACTAAATTGTATTGAGGCACAAATGTATATAGTCATTATCAAGTAATAAAAAACATTCAAATAAAAATAAAAAGTAGATTGTGTAATTAAATCAGCTACAATAAATCAGTAAAGTAATGAGAATAAAAAAAAAGAAAAAGAAAAAAGAAAAACTCATTCAGTAAAACCAATATGAAAGAAATCAAAAAAAAAACAAAAAAAAACAACCACAGTTTAAAAGCCCATCCTTTCGATTATATAATTTTGAGCCAACATTCCAATCGATAAATTCAAGCCATCTTTAACCCAGTCTTTCACCCAATCAGTTTGGTCAATATAATCTTCTAAATTGTTGTTTTCATGATCTACTTGCTGATTATCATCACCATTTAGAGTGAGATTAGGGGAATCACTTAGCCAATAAGCCCATTTTATTGGAAAAGATTGACTTTTTAATTCAATAGTTATATCATGCTCTAAATCCTTTAAGATAAATAGAAATTGGAAATTAGATTTATCGTCATCTTTAATTTTAATGAAATTTTCTTGGCTTAAATTATTTGTACCAGAAACTGTTGGAATTACAGTTATAAAAATATGAGATAGTCTTGAACTTATTTCCTTTTGTTGAAGCTTTTCAATTGTTGATAAATTTTTATTTATAGTAGCTAAAGTTTTAATGCCATCGTCAATGTTAGCGGTTAATAATTTTTCGGCATTTAAATCACTACCAGTGAAGAAATCTAATTTTTTCTTGATTGAATCAGAATCGTCATCATATAATTTAGCCATTTCTAATAAAGATATTAATTTGAAATTTTCATTGTTATTTGAATTTGAGAAATTGTTGTTGATTTCAATTAAAATAGAACCTTGAACTTGACTCAAGACCTTGTTAAAATTTTTATAAACCAAATAATTAAAATAATTAAAATTTTTTAATTGATCGTTAATTAGATATATTTTTAAAACTTCGTCGTATTGATAATATGTTTTAAAGGATTGTTGCTGAGATAGATGAGAAGTTGTTGATTTAATTTGAGATACAAAAGAGTTTAGAAAACCTCCAACTTTTTCGGTTGAGGTTTCTATTGTTCTTGAAATTTGATCAGGGTTGGGCATTTGAGTTGACGATTTAGAACCAGTCTCAATGATTTTTTCTTTTGCCTTTGAAGAAAAGTCCTCAACTGCATGAGAAGCACTATCGAAAAATGAGTTAACAGTCTTTGAACCTGATGAGCCCCACCAATTTGAAAAGGAAGTTATTGGGTCATTGACAATTATGTTATTGTTGTTGTTCTTGTTGTCATTTCTGGTGTCTTCGGGAGTGGATTGGTCCAATTGAACTTTGTTTTCAGGTTTCTCAACTTCAGTAATGTTGTTTTTTTCGTCAAGAGGTTTTTTTTCTTCTTTGTCGATTTCAGGTTCTTTAAACTCAACTTTTTTTGTGATTTCAGATTCGCTTTTTCTCTTTTGAGATAATAAAGAAGAGGAATCATTGGCAGATTGAACAAGAGAAGACTTGACCGGCTTTAAAGAAGACTTTGACTTGTCAGCATTTTGTGTCAATTCATCCAAAAAGTCTAATATATCATCATCAGGACCATCAGCTTTGATCGCAGTTGCAGAGTTATCCTTATGGTCAGGAAGGGAATCAAGGAAATCCAACATGTCGTCAGCTTCGCTGGACTGTTTTGGCGCAGACATTTCCCAGTACAAACAAAAGATCTAGCTCACACAGCAAAAACAGCAAGTAGCAAAAACAGTTGCAGCTTCTTTGATACAATGCTCCAGCTCCAGCTCTGGTTGAACCAAACAAAGCGATAAAAACAGCTGGTGCCTTCCAGCTTAGTCCTAAGAAAGATCCATTGCGATGGAACTCGAATGACACACGCACCGAGCTGCAACTGAAGACACCCCACATACTGCATTGTGCAGTATAACTGCATTGAAACCACACATGTGACACACATCTTCAACGCCAGTGCAACGGGTCACTCTTCTGAGCTAGACACAGAAATGCTTCAACTTCTGTTCAGCTCAAAGAACCTCTTCTAGAGAACTGGTTGGTGAACATGAACGTCCAGACTGCCTCTTCCAACAACAGCAGCTCTGCCAGCAACAACAGTACCAACAGCAATGGTATAACAACCTCCTTGTCTTCCAGTGCGAGTGCTGCCAGTTCCAACACTAACACATCCACCAATGCCAGCAGCAATATGGAGCTCACCGAGACCTTGATACCTGGTCATTCTCTAGCTGACACAATGGCTCTTACTTTGATATTTATCTGTTTCCCACAATCCTTGAGTTGCATCTTGTTGGGCTTGTATGCTTTGTCGGCTTCTTCAAGAGCAATTGTTGCCAAATTATTGGGCACTTCCTTCAAGTCGTCAAATCTGTCAAGCTCTTCCACAGCCACTAATACCAACACTGGTAGTACCACCATCAGCAATTCCAGTAACATTAACATCTCCTCCAATGCTAACAGCACTAATTTTACTGCTAATAATAGTAGCAACAATAGTAACAATAGCACCAATAATACTAACAATTTACAAGCTCCTTTCATATCTATAGTGCCCCCTTCACCTCCCTTAAATGCTACAAATCCTAATAATAACCTGTCCACTTTACAGAACTCAAACACAACTAGCAGTATAAGTCCAATTAACCATTTTCAAACTCTATTGCTTCCTGCTTCTTTTTCTTTGTTAGTCGACATAACTATATCATTAATTTTAAACTATCTATGTCCTCCTTCGATAATTAGATTTATAATTTTATTGGCAAAATCAACTTTAGCTTCATCTTTAACTGGTTCCAAAAGTCTCTTTCTAAGAGCAATTTTGACTTCTCTCTTAATCATAATCTTTGAAAAATTGTCAAATTTATTTTTCAGTTTTTTAATTGAAAATTATTTAAATTATTTTAAAATTTTAAAGGATTTAGATAGTTCTTTTCAATCAAACTTATTTAACTTAAATTATAGTCTAAATTTAAGTTTTGAAAATTGTTTAAATTTTATATTAAGTTTTATAAATAATTTATTAAATAATAATAACAATAATAATAATAATAATAACGGTAATAATTTTATTATTGACAGTAGCAAAAATATAACTTCAATTACTCAAAATACTCAAATAGTTACCACGACTATTAATGTTGCTACAAATGTTTTACTTAACGACACCACAAATATTCCTGGTTTTTCTTTTGATTGGTTTTCTTTTAAGAATTTTTCAAAGTCCTATTGGAAGGCCTCCTTTTTCATAACTTCTCATCTATACTCTGGCTTATCCTTTCATGCTTTATTACTTGGAATATCTCCGGGTATTAGAAATTTCTTTTTAATTAAAATTTATTCTCAATCCTTAGATCAGTTATCGACTTTATCTCCTTTGTCAAAAGTTCAGGGATTAATTAATAATAATAATAATAATAATAATAATAATAATAATAATAATAATAATAATAATAATACTTCCAATAATAACACTTCCAATAATAACATCTCCAATAATAGTATAAATTTATCTAATATAATTCAAAATCAACTCTCAAATAATATTATTAATTCAAACTTTAATAATTTTGATAATGATGAACAAGTAAATATTGAAATTCCAAATGAGGTGGCTAATCTAAGACTACCTTATGATAACTGTGATTTGAACAAACAATCTTCATCTAGTAATAATAACCCAAATAATGCAAATGAACAAAATAGCTCTGATAATAAAAATATTAACGAAAATTTAAATTCAAATAATAATAATAATAATAATAATAACAATAATAATAACAATAATAATAACAATATTAATAACAATAATAATAACAAAAACAGCAACAAAAATAACAATAACAACAACAATAACAGCAACAATAGCAATGCTAATAATAGAACGAATGGAAAATATTGTGAGACTGAAAACAATATCGCACAAAATTATAATCAAAAACGAAATAATCAAAACTCGGATTCAAATGATTTGGCACCTGCTGCATATCCAAGTAATAATAACATGAATGAAAACGAAATTAACGAGTCTATAATTAACAATTTATTTTCAACATCTACAGTTGTTGCAACTAATTTTGAAAATTTTTGTACATTACCATTTAACTTGTCTCCTATTATTAGAAAATCTAATAAAAAATTAGCACAGATTAGAGAAAGCCAACCATTGTGGTCATTAGTTGCAGCAACAAAATCAATGTTCACAAGACCAGACATATTTTCGGGTAAAACCTCATTGGACGATGAATTGGAAAATGAAAAAACAGTTACAGTTAAAGAAAACTATGTTTTACCAGATATAACCATCAGATCATTTATTTGCTTTATTAGCGAAACGACAATTGGAGTTCAAATCAATGATATTATTATAAATGATTTAATTGTGAAAGTTAATAAAGTCATTTGGAGACAAGTTTCAAGTGGGTCATTTAATAATAACGAATTGATTATTGTTGGGGGACTTGGTCCAAATATTCAATATGACTTGGAATTTATTGATTTAGTGCCCAATTATAAGAAAATTAATATTATTGATAATAAAGAAGAAACAGTAGAATTATTATTAGCTACTCATACAGTTAGCACATTAGGGACTAATAAGAATAGTGGCAATAATAATAGTGGCAATAGTGGCGGCAATAATAGTTCAAATGGAGATAACAATAATAACGAATTAATTGTTAATAAGAAATTGACTCCATTGGATACATTACAACAAAGTTTGAAGACCACAAATGTTTTGATTAATATCAATCGAAATAAATTGAAAAACATTCGAAAGCAGTCAAGTAAAATGATTAACGGAATAAAAAGTGAAGTTAATCAATTGAAATCTCGAGTTGAAAGTGAATCAACAACAGATAAAACAGTTATTAAGATAGAAAGATTACAACATGAAGAATGTGTCTTAGAAGCTGAAGCATTGCGTTTAGAAAAGGAAGAGGAAAACTTAGGAGATCAAGAGAATGATTTACAAGATTTATATTTGGAAAAGAAATTTAATTTTGAGAAATTGCAAAGAAAATTTCAAAATTTTGAAAAACAGCAAGATAGTGAGGTTCGAGAATACGAAAAACAAATAAATAAATTAAATAATGAATTAAAAGCAGTCAATGCTAAAAAAGAGAAGTTTTTAGGTAAAAAAAACCGAAATTTAGCTGAGTATAATAAAAATTATAAAGAAATAGAAAATTTGAAAAATGAGTATTTAAACAAGAAAAAAATTGAAAGGGAAGAATTGATTCAAAAAAGAGAGAAATTGATTCATGTGTTCAAGAAGGAGGTTGAGAATCTCGAGACTCTTACAAAGTATTATTTAAAGGAAATCAATCAACTAAAGAGAAAACAGCGAGGAGAACTTATAGTTGATGATATGCCGCATACAGATACTGGTAAAAAACAAGTTACAAGTGGAAATGAAGACAAGAATAAAGATGGAAACGATATCTCTAGCTCGAACATATTGGCAAGCACCAGTATCAATGCCAGTTTAAATGCTCTTCAAAGCGGTTTTAGCAATTCAGCTGGAAATCCTGGACTTGGAATAAAACCAGCTGAGATACCATGTGCTCCAATTCCTTTACAGAGCGCAGCTTCTGTCTCTGCTGGAGTGGCGATGCAGAAGGAAAATAGTGGTTCTTCTGGGACCAAGAAGACAGGCAAGAAGAAAAAGAGCCAGAAAAACAAGACCAATGCTGCGCAAGCCGGTGGTGCTAACAAAAAGGGTAAGAACAAGAACAAGAAAGATGGCAAGAAGTAAGGCCACTCCTATATGTCGACAGTAAAGCAGCAAAAGCAATAAACCCACCATACTATAGCTGACTCTTCCGCCACAACACTGCTACAACACCATTCTGGAAATACAGTGGCAAATGTGGTCATGCGTGTGCAATTCTTATGACACATGATTTTATTAGGTAATCAAAGCAAGACTCAATTCAAAAGGGACTCGTCACAAATAGTGTTTCAGTTCTTGAAGCAGACTGCCCCAAGTTTAATAGAAATATCAATATATAAAGAGTAGGAATTCAACAAGGAATTAAAAGAGAAAAAGAACAAGAAGGAATAAGTTTTAATATAAATAGCTAAATACATATTATTCACCAATAATAATATATAGATAGAACCCAGTAATAACCATAGACTCGTGTTCTATCCTAGATAATATAGAGACTTATTACACGCGTATGTCACGCGAATTACACGTGACTAATTTCTTGTGACCATTGCAACCAATGTGGTGGGTCGTTCCTTCCTCGAAGGATGTCCTCAGCCCAGCAGAAGAAGCAGAAGAAGCACAGGAAGCACTGCCAGCTGGAAGTATCTGACTACGTCTGATTCGAGAGTGTTGCCAGCTGTTTGACGATGAATGAGCTATCTGAGGGTATGTATTGCTGCTGTGCTGGTGCTGCCTCCTCACTGTTTGGCGTCTGCATCTGTTCCCACTACTTTTTGTCACTGTGATTGCGATGCTGATGGGTTTCTAACCATCAATAAAGGAGTCTATCAACTAACTTTGCTCTGTTGTTGCTGTCTGTGAAGAGGACTATGCTTATCAACTAATAATTGGCCAGCAGCCTGTAAGGGCTCGAATGTGTGGCCTTGGAGACAAAGATAGAAGACAAATTTCTCCTCCACCATGCATCCAGCTCGTTATCTTGAACAAACACGATAACACTCCAATCAACCTATATCATATTAAGGACAGATTAAATTATATGCTTGTAGCTGAGTTATGGAACGCCGATAAAAAGATTAACTTGTCTATCATTTCAACCCAATCAACTTCATCGCAGTCAGTTCCAAGATTAAATCATAACTCTTTGAACAATTCTTTGAGCAATTCTTTGAACAACGCTTTAACTAATGATTTGAATCATTTGAGCCATTTGACTCAATTAAATCAATTAGCCCAAAATGGCTATAATTACAACGATTTTAGCTCAAACAAAACCTTTAATGATTTGCAAAACCAGATCGACAATAACAGTATGAGCAATATTGACACTATAATTAGCAATAACATGACTAATATTGATAATATGGAAAATATTGATAATATCAATAAATTCAACAGTCTTACCAATAGTCACAATAGTAATAACGGTAATACTAATGATAACACTAACGATATCAATAACAATACTAATAATAGTAACAACAACCAAATCAGTAATGATAGTAACGATAATAATATCTTTACTTCAAACGACAACTTGTTAGACAAAATAGACACAAATCTAACCAACTACAAATCTCAATTAAATATCCAAGATAACCATAGTGACCAAGTCAATAGAAACGGTAATGGCAATGTTAATGGTAACAATGATGATAACGCCAATAACGGAGCCTCTAATATTCAAAATGATGTAGCAATGACAAATGCACTTGAAAATGCAAATAACAACGTCATGTCTATTATTAACGACGACAATAACAATAATGCTAATAACAATGAAAATAATAATATCAATAGTCTTGATAATGAACAACCAGAAATCCCAAATGTTCATTCAACTTTAATATACGACAAGGTCTTGGACCCAACTTCCCCAACTAGAAATTTAATTGGTAATACTGTTTCAAATGTTCTAGAATTAAACGATACCAGTAATACCAGGGGCTTATGGTTTGTTTTCCCTGACTTGTCCGTTAGAATTGAAGGTAAATTTACTTTGAAGTTTTGTCTTTTTAAAATTTCTCCTTACTACCTATTAAAATCTACTGATTCTTCATTAGGTAATGATTCGCCCTCATCTCCAAATTCTCCAGTAGATGATTCATCAAATCAAATGAATTGGTCAATTCCAATTTTAAAATCAACTTTTAGCGAACCTTTCACTGTTTATAGTGCTAAAAAGTTTCCTGGTGTTACGCCCTCAAGCCCTTTAAGTACTATTTTTGCTGAACAAGGTGTTAAAATACCAACAAAAAGATATACAAACAGAAAGAAAAATAACTCAATTTCTTCATCAAGTTCAAGAGCTTTAAACCATAGAGTTGGATCTTCTCCAACTTCTAACCTTAATGCATTTGCAGGTGCAAGTATAAATTTGAATTCTGATGATGAAATCAACAGTAATGATAATTTAAATTTATCCAATTTAAATAATATAAATGCTAATATTGATGCAAATATTGATGCCAGTATTGATGGTAGCATTGATGGTAGCATCGATAATAATATCGATAAAATCAATAATGATAACAGCAATATCAATAATCTTAATAATGATGCCACTGACACCGCTGTTACTGCTAATAATGATGATGATGATGAAAATAAAAATGAGAAATTAATCAATTTAATTGGCAAAAACACTATTAATGTTACTAATAGTAGTGACAATACTAATAACCACAGATTTGATCATTCTCAAATACCCAAATCTCCTCCTATAACTATTAATGCAAGAATTTCAAAGTAGCTAGTGTGTAATTAAAATATTTTTAATTTTAAAATTTTGTCCACCTTCTTTATTACAATGTTATTTTATTATTTTATATTTAGTTTTTTAACTATATATTATCTTCTTTTTGATTTTCAAATATTCTTTTTTTTACTTATTTTTGTTTGATTTTTAATTGCCTCAATTTTCTTCTCAAATAAATAAAAACAAAAGCTAATAAATGAATATCAGTTATTGCTCCTTTATTCTGAATCTCATCAAATGGCTTAAATCTAGCTGATGAATGAATTTATTTAAATATGATATCAATAAAACTTTTATTATTATAAATTGAGATTATACATGATGCTTTAAAAGAAAAAAAATTAATAATACAATACAAAACAATTAAAAAGATAAATAAAATCAAAACAAAAAAAAGTAAAAACAGAGACATGTGAATTCTTTCTTTAAAGTAATTAAATAAGATATCACAAAATCAGCACAATCCAATCTTTGGCTAAGTAATAACAAAGTAAAATACAATTTAGACTCAAATTTCCAGCATGTTTGTTTTTCTCTTTAAACAAAATAAATAATTATCAATCCTTTTCTAAAATCTCAAAATTTTCTTCATCACTTTCAGCAAACATTTTATATGTTTGAGAACTGAAAACGGAAACAAATATTTCATTATTTTCAACTGTTTTATCTTCAAATTTAACTCCGTTATTTTCAATACCTTGGATATTTGTTTCACCTATCGAGTTTTCTAGTTTCCTAGATAAATCGATACCATTGCCAATATTGTTTTGTGCCGGTTTTTGCTTTGGTGGTTGTGTAATATCAAGATCATTAGAAATGGCCTGAAACAACTCTGCTTCCTCATTTTTACTGATAAAAAAATAATCATCTGATAAACTAGTGTTGGAAACTATATTATCGTTTGTAGTATCGATTTTATTTTTGATAAATTCATCTATTTCGTTGTTTGTTTCCGAGCTTTTCAAGTCAGATGCTTGCTTATATTCATCATCCGCTTCAGTAATATTTTCAACGCCTTTCTTTTGATTAATTTTTTCTTCAGTAATTTTTTCATTCTTTTTGTTTTGATTATCTCCTCCTTCATTCTTCTCGTTTTCATCGGTTTCATTTTCAGCTTCAATTTTTTCCCAAGTAAGTCTTTCAGTATTTTTGTTATTAGTACTTTGTTCATTATCTTTTTCTTCATCAGCATTTTGAACATTGTGACTTTCGATATTTGAGTTTTGAATATCAATTTTATCAAGAATAGCTTCTTTCTCTTTTTCACTTGTTTTTCCATTAATTTTTTCTAGAGTAAAATCTTGGTTAGAAATTCTGCTTTTAATGTTTTCATCGTTTTCAGAGCTTTCTTTGTTTGAATCAACTTTCAAAGCTTGATTAATAATATTTTTAATTTCTTCTTTTTCAGAATTTACTACATCATCTGAAATTGAATCCAGGGTATTTTCTGGATTCTTATCAATACTTTTTTCACTTGACAACTTATCAACTGTTTCCCCTTCGTTCTTTTTTTCAATTTCAGTATCAACTTTTATCCTATCAAGATTATTGTTTACTTCAGACAAAATTTTACTCTCATTGACTTTTTTATCACTAAAAACCAATTTATCCGAGTTTTCAATCTTTTCTGCAACGTCTTTTAAAGAACTTTGAATGAAAGCATCTTCTTCAAAAAAAAACATTTGAGTTTTTTCAATAAAAATTTCATCTTCATTGTAAACTAAATCCAGTTTCTGATAATAACCCTCATCATTTTCATCTGAAGAAATAAAAGTAATTATTTCTGAGGCTTCAACAAAAACTTCGTCCATACTGGCATCACTGAAGGAGTTTTTATTGTCTACATTTTTTTTCTCAACTTCAACCTTTTCTTGAACGTTCTCATCAACCTTTTCATCAATTTTTTCTTGAATTTCCGTTTCAGCTTTATTTTGGTTTTCGTTAATAGAAGATGAAATAGAGGTTTCAGATCTAGGACGAAAGCTACTAACTATCTTACTAACAAATCCTTTGAAAATTTCACTGGTAGTAAAAGAAGATTGAATTGGAGAATTTTCAACAAATGATTTTAGCTTTATTTCATTTATGGTCTTTTCATTGTTAACTGGGCTTGAATCAGTGATAATAGATTCCTCTTTGGCTTTAATCACAACAGAAGGCTCGTCCAATTTTGCAGATGTCACATCATCCACATTAATAGTTTCTTCTGATTCATCGCTAACAAATAAACCTTCTGATGATTTAGATTTAACAATCTTAACCTTAGATTGAAGTTCATCTTCATTATTTTCATCTTCACTTGATGAATCCAGTATATCAATAATTTCTCCACTTTTCTTTTGAATTTTAGCGGTTGTTTGCAATCTTGAAGAATGCCTTGCCCCTTTAGAAATAGGCTTTTTAATCCTTCCAGTGCTCATTTTTCTTCCCTTTGATAATTTAATATATTTCTCAACAGCCACGGTTGTATCACTTTTATGGTTTTCTTTATCCTTATTTTGTATGTTTTTTGATTTAGTTCTTTGTTGATTGTTGATTTCAAAAATATCAGTTTTTACTTCGTCTTCTGAAACAATAACATATTTATTCTTTAGTTCAATGTCCTCTTTATCTATTTTATCCTCTTTATCTTCTTTACGCTTTGATTTTCTTTTGTTCTTTGTTTGATTAATGTTAGTTTCAGAAACACGATGTTCTTCAGATTCCAATTCTGATTCCAAGTCATCATTTTTATTTATTTCAACAGTGGATGATTCAAATTTGTCTTCCTCATCTTTATCTTCAATGTTAATAACATAATGTTTATTATTTTCATCTTTTACATTCTTCAAATCTTTTGATTTAATATTTGGTCTTCCAAAAACCGTCTTTCTATTTTTTTCTAAATTTTCACCTTTTTTGGATGTTAATTTCTTTGGAGAAATCTTTAAAATGGTTGAAGTTCTTAATCTTCTCGTCAAATTGCCATCCAAGTCCTGTTTTTTAATAGTAGATGAAATCAATGTAAAATCTTCATTAGAATCTTCATCAGATTCAAAATCAGAAATTACCTTATTATGAGAAAATGGTTTTTCGTTCTGTTTTGTTGATCTTCTTGTGATCTTTCTGTTCAAAAACCTATTTTGGGTAGTTGATTTGGGTTTTCTACCTCGTCTCGACTTAGGCGGTTGATGGTTCATTTCGTGTTGAATTTTCGGAATAGAGCTATCTTTTTTCTCTAATTGAGGATGGGGTGTAGCTTCGGTATCTATAATTTTTGAATTCTTGTTTGTTAACACTTCTACCTCAGAATCAGACAAAATTACCACATCAGCTTTTTTTTCAACAAAATTATTTTTTTGATTTTCTTGTGTGGCAGTTCTTAATCTCTTTCTTATGTGATTGGAAGCTAGATCAGCTTTACTATTATCCTTATCATCGTCATTATCACCATAGTAATTTGAATTTTCATCATCTGAACTTAAATCTAGCTTTTTTCTTTTATTGAAACCCGAGTCGTTGGAGCTTTCATTGCTACTACTAAGTTGAAAAACTTTATCATTATTTTGGTCATCAAGTTGATCTCTTTTGGCGATTTTTCTTCGGATTGTTGGTAAAATATTTTTAGTAGATTCATTTTCATTTTCATTTTCTGTAGGAGAATACCTTTTAGGTTTTTTTTTCTTTCTAGAAGGTTGATTTTCGGAATAAGGAAGGGAAGTTATAAAATCAAAATCGTCCTCATTAGAAGAGGAAGAAGTAAAATCAGAAAGTTGTTGGGCAATAGATTTTTGTTTGAAGTTTTGCTTGGGATTTAATTTGGAAAAACCAATTTCTTTTTTTAAAACCTTTTGAGTTTCATCAAGTTGAGGGGTTAATTCGGAAGAAGGTTTTTCTGAATCAGAATCGGTTAAGTCAATAGCTAAACTTGTATATTTGGTATCATCTTTTGATTTTCTATAAAAAGATTGGTTTCTCTTTGACATTCTTCTGGTTTCAATAGGGGTATCAGGTTTCATTTTGAGTTGATTTTCTGTTTCAAAACTAGAGTCGGAATCAGAATCATCAATAAAAATAAAATTCTTGTTTTGAGAAATTGAAGAAGTTGATTTTGAATTTGAAATTGGATTTGATCTAGATCTTGATCTTGATCTTGATCTTGATATTGATATTGATTTTGGATTTGAAATTGAACTTGAATTATATCTTGATCTTTTTGAGACGTTTATTGTCTTTTGGTGCGAATAATTTCTAAAAGATGACTTTGAACGTAGATTGGGATTGGAATTAGAATTGGAATCGGAATTGGAATCAGAATTAGAATTAGAAAGAGCTATAAAGCTACTTGAACCTTTTGAATCTTTTGAGACAATTGGATCTGGTAATTGATGTTTTTCAGTGGAATATCTATTATTGGATGAGGTATAATCTGGATGATTTAATTTGATGTTGACGCCGACATCATCAAAATTTTTGGAAGAGGAACCATTGTTATTGCTGAGAATGTCATTAATTAGATTAATAAATTCCCAGCTATTTTTTTGAGTTGGGTTTGGCTTTTGATCTGAAGTATTTTCATTATTGTTTTTACTAGAGCGTCTTTTAGAGGTGCCATTTGGTTGGGTTGTGTTGTTAAAGGAGTTTAAAATGTCAAAGGAATTTTTGACTAAAAAGTTTTTATTTTTACTCATTGGTTTGTTGTTGTTGTTAGTAGTGGTGGTGGTGGTGGTATAATTTTTATTGGGTTTGTTTATGAAATTTGAATAATTTGAATCAAAAACTTTTTTATTTAATATTGAAGAGAATTTTTTTTGAGAACGTAAATTTGAGTTTTGTAGTTTTAAAAAGGATTTGATTTTTTGAGAGTTTTTAATAACGTAATCATTTGAGTTATAGACTTGTTTATTATCGTATAGAGTATAGGATTCGTTAAATTCTATGGGATAAATTTCTAGGTTTGAGAAAGAGGATAAGTTTTTTGAGGTGATTCTATTTATTGTTGATATTGAACTTTGGTGATCAATTTCGTTGAAATTGTTATCTAAGATTAAAATGCAGTTGAATTTGTAGTAAATTTTGAAAAACTTGAAATTTTGTCTGATGAAATGTAAGAATTTTTTATAGCGTTTTTTAAAAACTAAGACAGAAGGATCGGTTGAATTTAATGAAGATGGTGAAGATAAATTCTGTAAGTTGGTCAAAGAATTGGAATAGTTGGTGATGACAAATAAGTATTTGAAATAATACTGAATGATCAGATTCAAACTGAAGGAAATTGGTTTTTTATTATCAGTTTTGAAAGATAAATTCAAGTCAGGGGAGGATATTGGTAAGTATTTGTTGAAAGAGGTTGGATTGAAAGATATGTTAGAAGCTGGGTTAGAAAGGGAGTGAGAAGAGGAGTTTGATAGATCAAGGGATGTGTTGTTAAATTTATTGAGAAATCGTAAGGTGATAGTGTTTTGGTTGTAGTCTTGAAATTGATTTTGGTTGTCTAAATAATTGTTTGAGTTATTTAGAGAATAAAATCTAAGGAAAGTTGAGTCATTGTTTAAAGACTGGTACAAATGAAAATTATTAATCTGCAAGTGATTTAAAATGTAGCAATTAATTTTAATCTTGATGTTGTTTTGGTTAATGTTGAGGATGTTTTTGAAATTTAGCAAATCAATTAACCTGTAATTTTTTTTGTCGCTATTTGGGCTATTAATTTTGGAGTCAGTATCATCAGTATTGGTGTTGTTGTCGTTGTCATCGGTGTAAAAATTCAAGTAGTTCAAGTTCAAGTTGAATTTTTTGGCAAATATTTCGAAGATATTGATGTTGTTGTTTATAAAGTTGTTGATGTCATTTAGGTATAGTTTGTAATTGAAGTCAGGTAAATAGTCAGTATTTATAAAAGTAAAGTTGAATTCGATATAGGGAAGATTGAAAAGCTGGACGTTGTCACCCATTTTGCAGAAAAAATGGAGTAGCAGAACAGAACCGAGGAGTGCAAGAAAACAACAGCAAAAGTTAACAGGTCTTGAGAGTATTACGACCTCAAAATAAAAGTAATTGGCAAATCAAAGCGCCCTCCAGCTTTGATGAAAAGTATCTCCTGGCGTAAACAGAGATTGCCCTTTTGGGACCATGATCACGTGCTCAGTAAGTGACTAGTAGTGGGTGCTTATGTAAGCGGAAAATGTGTAGTATAAAAGAGGTATAAAGGAGGTATAAAGGAGGTATAAAAGAGGTATAAAGAGAGGTATAAAATAACGGCAATAATCGGGAACATGCGGGAATGGGCGTAAACGTGGGCATAAGAGATATCTAACTAAAAATAAAAGCGAGAAGTGCATAAGAGATTTAGAGTGGACTAGCCAACGAGTATACTCGCACACACCTCACTCTCCAAGTCAGAGAGTGTGTGCACCACTCTGCTGTCAAGGTGCCCTGCACCAGCAGCTTTGTTGAACTCAGCAACGACGAGACCGGCAAACCTCTTGTGTATCTCTGTTTCCAAGTCCTCCACACTTTCTATCTGGCTGTGTGTCTGGCTGGATCTGAGAAGCAATGGCGAGTTCTGAACGAGAGGCGAGGAGGGCTCCACGTTGGGAAACAAGTTTGTAAAGCTGGAGGAGGGGAGCATAGAGAGATGGCTGCTGTTACTGTTGTTGTCTTTGATGTCTCGAAGGAACTTGTCTTTGGCATTCCTCACAACACCGTTGTTTTTGGAGACCATGGGGCGTATCATTGTGAATAAAGCACTGCTCATAGTAGAAAATTGCTGGAAATGTTTGGCGGAGAATTAATGGAGACTGTGACGAGAGCAGGAAGCAGAAAAGCCAGTCCCTGGGGAAGTATTTAAGCTGTTTCTGCTCGCTGGCATCGTGCCATTGGCAATGTTTTGGGAATGGCTCAGGAAATGCGATAGAAAAGACAACAGAAAACGCCATTGGTAACGGATAACACACCTCCGGTATTCAATTAGAGAGCGCTCGGTGCTGTGTTCTGATTTGACGTTGACGTGAGCGCTAAAGTGTGGGAAATCACCTGTTTTTTGTTTTTGAACAGGATGGTCTGTGTGTGTGCAAGGATGTATGCACCCTTTTTTAAGGTACTTCCCCTACTGTTTCGGCACCTGCCTTGCTGAGTCAGACGAGTTCCTTCATCCATCTCCGGCTCTGCTTATCAGAGCATGCTATTGTTGGAAACATGGAATCACTTTCACTTTACATCATAATTCTATTCTGCGATTACCACTAATCAGCGCTATTCAAGCTAAATACTCTCCAGACAATTACTTAAGTTGTCTCGAGATAAACAAATATTCTTCTGATAACCCAGTTTTTAATGAATAAGCATCATTTTTGTTTTTCTTTTTTCTTGTTTTCTTGTTTTCTTGTTTTCTTGTTTTCTTTTCGCTCGATTTTCCACCTAATTGTTCTCATCCTCATTAATTTCTCTGCAATTTCCTCCGAATCTCTTTAATTGCTCCCATCCTTTATTTTCAATATCTATCTGCTCCTTCCTTTCCTGCTCAATCGCCTTGTCTCGTTGTCCCTCTGCATTCACCATATCAGCTGCATTTTCTTTCTCGTAAATCAATCCTAACTTGTCTCCAATATAACTTCTATTAAGCAAACAAACCACATAATATCTTTGATGTTGTTTATCACCATTGACAATCACTTTACTAATGTTCAATTTATTATTAGCCGTTAAATATTTGCTTAGACTCATCCCGGACTATTATTCTAATTTACTCTAATTTTTTATCAAACAAAATCATCCTCTTTTTATATCATTTTCCAAAATTATTGCTTTAAACTGTTTTTCCAAGTGGTTTATTCTCAATCTTTTTATTCAATTTAAATGAATATTTTCCCCAACCTCAACTAAAAAATGACTTCTTACAAATTAAAATTGTATGCCATGTTAATGCAATCAACTGTCTATTCATGCATATTTCTATTTCTTCCATTGTAGCGGGTCTTTTCTATTTATTATTTTTCCAAAATTTTCAATTCTTTTTCTTTTCATTTCCTTGTATTTTTGACATTTCATTTTAAAATTTATATAAAAATGATATCTTCAAATATAAATCAAACTTTAAATGTAAATCAAATTAGTAATGATAAAAATAATAACAATAACTTGAATAATCAACTGAAAAGATCTTTATCCAATTCCACTGAAAAAAATCCAATTAACAATAATATCAATATCAATATCAATATCAATATCAATATTAATACTAATACTAATACTAATACTAATACTAATACTAATACTAATACTAATATATCCAAAAATAAAATTAAACGTCAAAAATATAATCTAAAAAAAAATACTGATTCAAAATCACAAAGATTACAATGTGAATATATACTACCTAAGAAAAATAGAAGATGTGCAATGACAAGAAAAAAAGAAAACACCTATTGTGCTGAACATTTAATCTATCAAAATAATTCAATCAATAATAACATTACTAACGACAATAATAATACTAATAATAATACTAATACTAATGACAATAAAAGAATTCCTTGTCCAATTGATCCAAAACATTCAGTTTGGCAATTCGACTTGAAAAAACATCTAATTAAATGTAACAAAGTCAAACAAAATAAACAAAATACCGATCCATGGTTTATTAACGACTTTAACCTAAATACCCAAAACTTTGTTCAATTTAATGATGATGAAACAAATAAAATAAATTATGAGTATTTCATCAATTTAGTCAATAAAATTTACTTTAATATTAAAAATTACAATTCTTCTCCACTTTTAAATGAATTTAAAACCTTTCGTGAAAATTCAATAATCGAAAAAAGAATCGAACAATTGCATAACCAAAAACACATTCTACAACAATCATCTTTAATTAAACAACTAATCGATTTAAATCTATTTCCAAATCCTCATAACAACTACATTACCAATTTCACCTATATCGAATTTGGTTGTGGCAGAGCTGAGCTATCCAGATATATCTTAAAATCATCGATTCAAGAATCCCTACTAAATAACAATAACAAAAATGTTACTATACCAAATTTTTTATTAATCGATAGATCTCCTGTCCGGTTAAAAATGGATTCTAAAATGATAAAAGATTTTGATGATTTTAAAATTAAAAACATTAATGAAAATACAAACAGTCTATTCAACTCTCAGCCATATATTAAAAGAATTAAAATTGATATCAAAGATCTAAGTTTAGATCAGGTCATCCAAAACGATACTAATTTCAATCAAAATCAAAATCAAAATCAAACCCGCACATTTATAGGAATCTCAAAACATTTATGTGGAGCTGCAACTGATTTAACATTAAGATGTATCTTTAATAGCAAATTATTGCTAGAAAGATTCTCGGGTTTGATTATTGCAATGTGTTGCAGACATCGTTGTGATTACACCTGTTTATTACCTGAATCCAGAGATTATTTCAGAAAATTAGGAATCGTTGATCAAAAAGATTTCAATCAACTAATCAAACTATCATCCTGGGCCACTTGTGGAAGAAGACCCAACATGAAAGATGATGATATTAATGATCATCCCTCTGGGTTAAATGTCCTAGAAAGAGAAAAAATTGGATTTAGAGTGAGAAGAATTATCGACGAAAGCAGGAAATACGCAGTCGAACAACGAGGTTTCAATGTCAAAATAGTAAAATATATTGATAAAAGCATTTCTTTAGAAGATACCTGCTTTATTGTAACACCAAAAACAGTAAATGCTCAAGAAGCAAAAGCACCTCAAGATCCAAAACCTTGAAGAAACAAACCACCATGACGGTAACTAATTCAACACGCGTATATATGCATTAAACCATTGATATTTGCATCTAACGCGCAGTCGCGTTTGTTTGCAGAATTTTCAAAACACGTGGTTGATTTACCCGGATAGCTTCAAATTCCCTATTTTTCAATTTTTTTTTTTTTCTTTTTTCTTGTTATGTGAAAAAACTTTATAAGTTGAAGCAAACAATTGAATTATTTTTTGTTTATTATTTAGCTCCATTATCATAATTCACCATGCTTATTTTTAAAGATATTATTACCAGCGACGAAGTCTTATCTGATGCCTACGACTTAAATTTAGTCGACAATGTTGTCTACGAAGTTAACTGTCAAATGATCCAAGTCAAACCAGGTGCTGATGTTGATATTGGTGCTAACCCATCTGCCGAAGATGCTGGTGAAGAATTAGAAGATGGTGTTGAAACTGTTAACAACATTGTTAACTCTTTCCGTTTACAATCCACTGGTTTTGACAAGAAGAGTTATCTTACTCATCTTAAAGCCTATATGAAGGTTATTAAAGCTAAATTAGCTGATCAACCAGAAGAACAAAAAGCTTTCGAAAAGGGTGCTTCTGTTTATGCTAAAAAGATTATTAAGAATTTCAAAGATTTTGATTTCTACACCACAGAGTCTATGAACCCAGATGGTATGGTTATCTTATTAAACTATCGTGAAGATGGTACTACTCCATACGTTATTGTTTGGAAACATGGTCTTGTTTCTGAAAAAATCTAAGCAATTGAATTTTAAATTTTCTGTTAATTACTTTGTAATTATAACTAATTGTTTTTTTTTTCTTTTTATGATTGAATAATGATATTTTGGATATTAAATTATTTTTAAGAATTTCTAGTAATCTTTTAATATATAAAAATTTCACAACTATTTCATCAATAAATTACTCATTAACTATTATAATTTTTTTGATATAACTTTTAGGTAGATTATAGAACAAGTGACCATTTGCCACGACATGTTATACGTTTTTTATTTGTATTTAAGAATATAATTATATTTATAATTTAAAACCAGATATATATTAAAGAAATAAAATAAAAATAAAAATAAAAATAAAAATAAAAATAATGAAAACTATAAGAAAAATTGAAATTAATGGGGAAAAAAAAATAAAGATTGTTTAATAAGCTGAAGATTGAAGAGTTAGATAAAAGATAAAGGTTAGTACAGTTGACTATCGTTATTATATCGTTTAAATTGAAAGATAGAAACAATGAATCAAAGACAAATTAAAAGAGCTTAATCTAGGTTAACTTGGATAAATCTAGTTTAATACAGGTTAATTCAGATTAATTTGGTGTAAAGTAAATTAAATTAATTGAGTTTATTAAATTTGAATCTCAATCTCAATTTCAATTTCAATTTCAATTTGATTTCTGAATTTCAATTTAATGGTGGTGAGGATCAGCTTGTGGAATTGTAACTCTATTTACTTTATAAACTGAACCACATTCCCAACATCTTGCGACTTGGTCGACAGTTGGATTTAACCATAAGACCTCATGGGAATCAGCTGGATAACCAGTACAACCGACAAATCTGTTATCATCGAATGAATCTACAACAATTGGGTCAGCAATTGTACCTCTTCTTGAGGCATCCAAAGGTTTTTGATCAAAGAAATCAATACCATCAAATTTACCTAATAATTCCAATCTTTCTAAACCAGTAGCTTGTTCTAAATCGGTTGGAACAGTGTCTGGTTTGGCACCAGGACCAATAAGAGTTTCTGGACCTTCAACTTCACTTAAAGAGTTGGCAGTTTTAACTGGAGTATTTGGGTTGGAATTTGAATTTAAAACAAATCTTGAGATGGAGAAAAATCTAGTGGAGTTGACTGGTGAAGAAATCAACCTAGCAGCACTGAATGCAGATTTGGTACGAAGAGCAAACATTCTAAAATATGATCAAAAAAACAATCAATAATTGTTAGTATAAATTTAGATGAAAATCAAGATTAAAAAACAGTAATTTAATTTTCAATTTTCAATTCTTTGTTTTTATTTTTTATTTTTCATTTTTCATTTTTCATTTAGATTATATTATTTGAACTGTTTAAAACAATCACACAATCTGGATGACTGCATTGTTTATCTAAATTCATTGATCTAAAAAAAAGCAGAAAATGTTTTTACCAATAATATTTTGAGAGCATATTAATTTGAGTTGATTTTTCTCTTTTTTGAAGGATTTTTCAATATTTTCGATCTGTCTAACAAAGGACCATTTGGTAATTATTTTATAAATGCTCACAAGTAATGCAATATTGATTTTGGTTTGAATGTCTAATTTTTCAAATGTTTCTGTCTATACAGTTTTTTGAATGATATTTCACTGTTTCTCGCTGAATTTCCTAGAAAAAAGGCAAAAGGTGCAAACATACTCTGAATATAATTGTGGAGGGCACTGGCGTTGAATATGGAGAAAGAAACAGACTAGAATATAGAAGAAAGAAATCTGGGTCAGCAGGACTACCACTGGTTGTTCTGTGGATGGTTGGCAATAATGATTTGTGCTGATATATTAATATACTCCCAGAAAACTTAAATCACAGAATCTGCTCACTTTTCCACCTATGAAAAAAACGACAGTCGCTGTTTGAACTGGAGGCCTTTGTATTTGCTAAAGCTGGCCTCTGATTGGCCATCCTAGACCAGATATACTGCACGTGATAGTCACGGGATACCTACTTTTATACAGAGCTTGGTCCAGAAGCGAAGCCGAAAGACGTGTCCAGATTTACACGCAGGGCTGTGCATCCCAGCACGGCCATATGATGTTTATTAAATCTGAGGTATATACGAAACTAACAAAGCTATAGATGGGATATAAAATCAAAAAATATCAATACGCACTAAAAGTTTTTAAGAATCGTTGGGAGCCCTGGAGATTTGCCGGGAACTAAATGGGTATCGACTCTGGTTACACAATCGCTAGTTTTTGCCTTTCAGAGTGTTTTTTATTTTTTTCGGTTTTTTGCTGTTTTTATCGTTTTTTCGTTTCTTGTTTTTGTTTCCCTTCAAAGGCCTTTTTTCGCCCTTGGCCAAATCGTACACAAAATCTGGCAAGTTGTACAATTTGATGCTCTTGATCGAAATATCGTATGTAGTTTCATCGTACTCCTGGAGGCTGCGACAGACAAGGTAAAAATCCTGGCATAGGGCACGAATGTCTAATTTCCTTTCACCTGGGCTGTTACCATTGGCACTATTTCCAGCGTTGTTGTTATTGCTATTCAAGTTTATTTCCAACCCGACGTATAGTGTAGTTGAGTGTAGTTGAGCGTATTTTTTATTAATATCTAACTGATGGTCTATCAAATTGTCTGTTTTATCGCCGTTTTCAAGGGTGTTTCCATGAACAACACTGATATTTAGACTGTCATTCTGAATCAAATTGTTTTCATTGCTTTCCAGGCTATTGCCATTGATGTTTGTAGCTATGTTTCCATTTTCATCATTATCACTATTATTTGATGCATCGTTATTATCTTCATTAATCTTTTTCAATATAGATTTTATATTTGGATTATTCTTATTGTCTTCAGTTATTTCGGTATATATCGTAGGATTTGATGCAATAAGATCATTTACTTCTTTTGATCCTAACATACTTATTAGTGGGTCTATATTTCTTTTTAGGAGTTTTTCCGGATGTGTGTTATCATCTTTGATATTATCATTATTACTATTATTATCACTATTATTATTATTATTATTATTATTATTATTATTATTATTATTATTATTATTATTATTATTATTATTATTATTATTATTATTATTATTATTATTANATTATTATTATTATTATTATTATTATTATTATTATTATTATTATTATTATTATTATTATTATTATTATTATTATTATTATTATTATTATTATTATCGTTATCGTTATCAAGATGACTGTTTTTACTATCACCTTGAACTAAAAAGGACTGCTGAAAATCTTGAACGAATGGATGAGCCATAGCTATTCCTTTATGATTTTCTAATTTTCCGACAAATAAACGGACTCTTGATTCAATCCATCCACTCCATTTTAAATGCTGCTCATCATTGCCTCTTGTTACAGCTACAACAGCCAAGTATATTTTATATTTGTGGAAGAAATCATGTTTAACAAATAAATCCTTCCAAGTTTTCACACCGTTTGAGATATCATTCATTATTTTGCTCCCCCGAATTAATTCGTTAGTTATGATTTTTTTTGTGGAAGCAGTGATGTTGTGAGTTGCACACATTGATGGGTATGCAGGTGTTATAACAGGCATTTTGTGTTGTCTATCTTGAGCATATAATCTAGGGTTCCAGACCCGGACTTGCAAAGGACCATCTTCAATTGGTTTCAAGTAGACAGGCTGGGGCCAGTTCCATTGGGTCAATATATAGAAAAATTTGTCGACAATAACGGCAGCACAAACATTTGGATATAATTGACAAATTCTTGCTACTAACATTGCCCAAGCAACACCACCAGGAAATCCATAAACATTTCCATAAACGGCTCTTTTTTTAGCCCATAGTTTAATGGCTCTTAGAGCGTATCTAAAAACCATTGGTTTTGGGACCAATTGCAAAATTTCATCAGTAACTCTTGTACCATTAACAGCTCTTAAATCTTTATCATCTAGATTCCTTAACAAGTTTTTATCGCTAAGAGTTAAATTACTAGGTACTCTACTGATATCTAATCTTGCACAAATACAATCAATTGAAATTCCAGAAAATTTGATTTTGATGATTGGAACATAAGCGTCGGGTACGGGAGCAATTTCATCTAGTTCTTTTCTTTCTCTTAATAGTTGATCAAACACAGTGAAAAAGTCCTCTCTGGAAACATGTTTAGGGACAACTATTAAAGTATCGATATCACTTCCTGGGCCATAAACACCCAATCGATAGGAACCAAAAGTAAAGATTTTTCCACCAGCATCCTTGGCCATGCCTTCGGACATGTTTTTACTGATTGAAACTTTATAGACAAAATTCTCAGCCAATTGTTGCAAGATTTGAAGAACTTCGACTCTTTTACGAGTTTCACTTTCGGATTCAAAGGAGTTTTGCAATTTCAATTCAACAATCAATTGATTGTTTAGTTTATTTTCAGCATCACTTGAAGCCGCTAAAGAAATGGGATCTGTGACTCCATAGGTCTTGGTATGGCCATTCATAATGAAGTGAGAAACAAAGAAAATTACCTGACAAAAAAATATTCGTTCCTTTGTTTTAATTCAGCTAAAAAAAAAGTGGAAGTCAAATAGAGCAGTGGAAAACAATTTCCCTCGACTATAAAAGGATGTCAAGGTATCTTTTAAAATCAGACGAAATAGAAGGAACACACAAAATACGCCAAACAAGCCAGAACGAAAACTACTGATTGGGACGAAAGAGAAAATGTGTTTAAACAAAACCAAATCACACTTCAGGTGAAAAATGCGCACGTGAGACGTTTTCAGTTCCGCTCAACACATCCGAGGGTTGTTAGAGCCCTAATGAGTCCTGTTTGAGGTGGCAACAAGGAAGCAGAAGCAGCAGAAGCAGCAGAAGAAGCAGAAGAAGCAGAAGAAGCAGAAGAAGCAGAAGAAGCAGAAGAAGCAGCACTTCTTTGGTTTGTATACCCTCTTTCCCAACTACTCTAGGATGGCGACTTTGGTTATTTCCAAACAAAACCAGCTTGCATTGACGCAATTCAAGCTGTTATGCATTTCACAGAACAACAACACTAAGGTATCAAACAACCTGCGCCAGAACTATCTCGATGCCTTGACCAACATTGCTAGATTTTTGGGTTACAGCGACGATGACTTTCGACTGCACCCCAGGATACTTGATGTGATTGATGATATAGTACTGGATTTCAATTTTTATACAGCTTTGTTCTTCGCCCATCCAGACGATGATACCAATATCTACGAGCTTTTAATGGAGCTTTTGCGAGTCTTGGTGAACTTTTGTGCTAATAGTGATCCAAGTCGTCTTAATTTGATGGAGCGAAATGTGTTTGTTCAGAATGTGGTGACATTTCTCGAAAGACTTTTGTCTGGAGCTTCGTCTCAAGGTTCTGGTGACAAACACCATGAGCAGATTCTTGTTATCTCACTTCGAATCCTGCACTTGTTGAAAAACATTGTGTTAATTGATGATAAGTATAGCGAGACTGGGAAAAAGTTGGTTATATTGCTTATTGAACGTTATCGGTTATTAACTTGTTTACTAAGTTCTATTAAAATGTTTAATGTTGATCACTTACACATTTCGACTCGTTTATTGTCATTTTTTCTGCAAGAATTTCAAATCATTATAGAATTACTAAATTATTACACTGAATTCAACCAAGGACAGCAGTGCATTGGAATTGATTATACAATTTTAGATAGTTGGATTGATGTTTTCAGGAGAATTTTATCTTCGATTTTAGTAATGTTTAAGGACAGTTTGAATGAAAATAGAAAAGCAGTAGCGATCCAGGGATATGAGAGTGATTATTCTGATGAATCGTTTTCGATTTACCGAATATTAATTGGATTTCCTCAAATATTGAAAATATTATCAGAGATCATATCATTTGATTATAAAAGACGGAATTGGTTAACGTCATTGATTTACTTAATTAACGAATTGTACAAGCATTTGATAGAAATTGACGAGATTAATAAACAAGTGTATGAGGACGATGATGCATCCAATGAAAAAACATTGTTTTCAACAATAACAGAGGGTGTTTATGTGTGTTTTGCCAATTTATCGAGCAATTTAAAGTACGACAATTTGAATGATTTGAAGTTTGTTTTGGATTTGATTTACAATGAAGCATCGAGTGAAATAGATCTTGAGAATAATTTGATATTGACGTCAATGTTTTTAATAATTGACAATTCGATTTCTAGTAAAGGTGTCAGGGTTTTTTTAATTAACAGCTATCCTGATTTAATGAACAGGGTTATTGGACTAGTTGATTTGAGTAGTGACATTGATGAAAAAAGTTATAATAAATCGTTTATTGAAAGTCCATATTATTGCCAAAGTTTATTTTTTTTATTGAAAGTGTTGACAACAGCACCAATTGATACGATTGAAGCGGATTTAAAGGATGAGAAAATAGCAAGTGATCTAAAAGATTTAAAAGATAATTACAAATTGAATAATATTAATAAAATTAATACTAATGAAATTAATATCAATGAAATATTTTTAATTAATAACAACAATTTGATTAAAATAAATAAATTGATTAAAAAGAATTTTAAATTTAAATTTTATCCAATTCTAAATATCAATTTCAAGATTATATTAAAATTTCTTGGAAATTACTTTGAAAATTTCTTAAAACTGAATAAAAACTATCATAAATTCAATGAATTTATGACGAGTTTTCAAAAGGAAAATAAAATACTAGATTTATTGATAAATACAGTTTTATACAAGTTTCCGTTTTCAAATCACAATGCTGCTGTTAATAATGAGGTGATTGAGATAAATGAGTTTGAAAGTTATTTGAGTGTTAATGAATTATTGTCAATTATTAATAATAGTTATTTGAAATTGAATAGTGTTGATGATAGCAATGGTGACGACTTTAATGAAAGTATAGTTAAACTAATTGATGCAAATTTGTTTGAATTTACAGATGAAAACATTTTAGGAATCAAGAAAGCTGGCAAAACCATTCCTATTAACTATCTAATGCCGAAAATCAAGACGCTATCGATTTTGTTTATTGAATATGAAAGGCTGAATTCGGGTGGAAACAAAGAAGACGCAAACAAGTACCAAAAGACAGTTGTGCATTTGGTGGATGGCAAAGCTGAAATTCTTGTCAACTTCATCAGCTATTGCAGAGATATCTGCAGGCAGGTTGAAAGTAGCGATGCTTACAGGACCAATGCGCAGCTCAAAATGGCAAGCAGCATGTTGGGCGACAACACCAAGTTTCTCAGTGGATGCGTCTACAAGTATATAGACCACACTGGCAAAGGCCACACCCAGCTCAGAGAGCTCTGTCTTTCAATAGTACACAGACACTAATACACAGTTCGAAGCAAAATCAGCACAACCACCAGAAAAACTCAGAAGGCCCCCGGCAGGAGTCGAACCGACGACACAGCCTGGCACAGTTCTTTCTTGCTGCCCCAGCTCTGGAAGCAGCTCTGGAGGCAGCTCTGAAAGCAGCAGCAGCAGCAGCAGCAGAGGACTCTGCTGCTTGAGCACCCAGACAAAAAAACAGGTAAAATCTCTTTGTAAAGCGTGTCATCCTTATGCAGGGGCCATGCTAATCTTCTCTGTATTTGTAACAAATTGACCAAATGTCCCGAAGGACGGTCGTTCAGCGTTTTTTGCGGTGTAGTGCTGATGGAAAACTTCTTCGCCTTCTTCTTCAAGTGCTGCTTCTTCGTCTCTTCTTCCATGGCAAGATGGCCACCTCTATGTCGCCTCCACCCTCCAACGCCTGCTCCTCTGATGCTCTGCACCACCATGGTCCAGCTTGCGAAATGGACTGCTCTTCTTCTCTTGAAACCTCCTTCGAAAGGGCTGCTCAGACTGCTTCTACCCTCAATGCTGACGATGCTGCCTTGATGAGAGACCCTCTAGCTGCTCTTTTGGACGACTCCCAAAGAATCCTTCAGCAAATCGACACCACCAAGTTGAAAATATCGAATTTGCTCAAATCAAACACCACCCCCAAACGAAACATGAAAACGAGATCGTCAAAGTCAAACTCAAAGTTTCTTAGCATTTCCTCAATGACCTACACCGAAATCAACGATCTCTTTCTAAATAACGACAAGTTCAATTCGCTTATCATAAATAACTCGGTTTCGCTAACTGAAAAAGAACTGAAAAGTGAGGAAGAACTAAAAGATTACGTCCCCAACGGTTATCATCCTGCCTACATAGGTGAGGTCTTGACAAATGATCAAAACAATATATCCTACACTTTAATTCGAAAATTAGGCTGGGGCCATTTTTCAACTGTTTGGCTAGCTAGAGCTAAGAAAATTGAAATCAAAAATTCGGAAGTTCAGTCAAATGATTTGAGTGATTTGGGTGGTTTGGATGATTTGGGTGATTTAGATGATTTAAATAAAAATTTAAATAACGAGTTAAATAACTTAGATAACGATTTTCAAGAATACGTTGCAGTTAAAATTGTTCGTTCTGCAAAACATTATACTGAAACTTCAATAGATGAAATCAAATTATTAAAAAAAGTTAAAAATTTCAATACCAATAACAATAACAATATAGGTCAGCATAATGTCATCAAATTATTAGATGACTTCACTATTAATGGCCCCAACGGTAATCACATTGTTATGATTTTTGAAATTCTCGGCGAAAATCTATTATCCCTAATCAAAAAATTCAAACACAATGGCATTCCAACCATTCTAGTCAAACAAATCGCTAAACAAATCCTATTCGCCTTGGATTTCTTACATAGAAACTGCGGTATAATACACACTGATCTTAAACCAGAAAATATCCTACTAAAAATCAACAACACCAACGTCCTAAAACTAATCGATCTAATATCAAATAAAAAAAACCTACTAAAAATTCTAAGATTTTATCAGGACTTTTTATCTGACATATCCATTTCAAGAAAAAAAATTAATAACAATAACAACAATAACAACAGTATTAAAGTCAATTACGCTAAATTAGGCGAAATCATCTCAAACACTAAAAAAAAAGAAAATATAGATCACTACAAAATCATCAAATCAGAACCAATACCCTCTCTAATCAAAAATTCATATTCTAATATTCCTATTCCTCATCAATCAAATAATAATATCCACCCTCCTTCTTGTAACTCTTATGCTAATTCTTCTTCCGCTTCTGCTTCTTCCTCTTCATCTTCTTCCCCTTCCTCTATTACCTCATCAAATGACTCTTCCTCCAAACTAGATTCTCCAAATAAAATACTCCACTCTGATAATTTTCTATCTTCTCTATCTTTAATGACAATTTCAAACAATATCGTCAACAATTCAAATTTTCCAACCCCACCCTCTTCAGGCTCAAATCATGATACAGATCTTCCAGATCAAAAAATCAACAATAACAATCAACTAAATGATCGTCTTTATAATGACAGTAATCTCATAAACGCAAAAATTGCTGATTTAGGTAATGCTTGTTGGATAGATAAACACTTTACTAATGATATTCAAACAAGACAATATAGAGCTCCAGAAATCATCATGGGTGGTTCTTGGGGTTGTTCTGCTGATGTTTGGTCTTTTGCTTGTTTGATTTTCGAATTATTAACTGGTGATTATCTTTTTGAACCCATTGAAGGTCATTCTTATTCAAGAGATGACGACCATTTAGCTCAAATTGTCGAACTTCTATCTTGTCCAAATCCTCACGAAGACCATGATCTAGTCAATCTAGTTAATGGCTGCTCAAAAAGCTCTTCGTTTTTCAATGATAATTACCACTTGCAAAATTTATCAAGTTTAAGATTTTGGGATTTGAAAAGAGTCTTGAAAGAAAAATATAAGTTTTCTGAGCTTGAATCAAGGCAAATTAGCGATTTTCTTTTACCAATGCTCAATTTAAACCCTAAAAAAAGAGCCGATGCTGGTGGAATGATCAACCACCCTTGGCTAGAAGATACCTTTGGCATGGAAAATGTTTTTAATCAGGAAAGAAAATTGTATAATAGTGGTCTAGATATGCCTGGCTGGTGCAGTGAAGTCTTTCATTACACACTGTATTATAATCCCAATCGTCGTTATAATAGCCATAGAACTAATTATAACCGCCATCGCAACAATAACGGGAGTTTTTACTATCGTAACAATAATAACAGTTCTTATAATCGCAGTTATAATTAAATTTTATTTTGTTTAAAATGCATCGAAATCAAGTAGTATCGTTTTTATTTTAAAAAATTGTTTATTATCATTACTATCATTCCTATTTCAATTTTTTGTTCTTGTTATATTATTTAAATGTGGTTAGTTAAATTTCTTTTTATTGTTATGTTTTTTCTTTTATAAAGTATTTTAAAAATTCAAATTCTTTTTGTTTATATTGTAATAGCATTAACGCTAGACCCAAAATAGAAACAAACTTTAGTTTTTTAAAAAAAATATTTCCTACAAAAACAAATTCAAAATATGTACTTATTATTTTAAATATATACATATATGCAGTCAAATGAAAAGTGATTCATTTACTTAATTTTCAAATAAAGAAATAGAACAAAAATCGCTCTATTGGCTTAACGTCTGTTTTTTCTCTTAGAACTTTTCACTGATGTGGTCCATTCAGAATCGTCGTTGTTGAAATCAAGATCAGCTTTCAACGCTTCGTCCCAATCAATGTTGGAAATAAATAGCTTTTCAACGTTTTTTCTCCTTTTAATGAACTCTTCAGAAAATCTTCTACCGTTCAAAGTTGTTGAGGCAGAATAAATAGAATCGCTAATTAAATCCATCGAAGTGTTATCTGCTGGCAATGTAAAAAAAATTTTTAACAAATCTTCTTTTTTAATATTTTTGTTTAAATTGTGTAATTCAGCTCTACACCATTGTAAGAATTCTCGTTTAGACCTTGAACTGCTATTTTGAGCACTGTTGTTTGTTGAGACTCTGGGGACTGGAACAGCAGAAACAGATCTTAAAATTGCTGGAGTGGTTGGTTTTGAAGCGTTATTTGTGATCTTTGGAGTGGAAGCTTTAACTGACTGAGATTTTTTGGCAGAACCAACAACTGTCCATTTGTTTGTAGTGCTAGTAGATGAAATAGTTGAAGCAAACGAAGCTTTTTTGGCGGACGCTTTGCTGCTAACCAAGTTACTAACGGCTCTAGCTTTAACAGCGGCAATATCAGCTTCTTCCTTTTGAATTTCAGTTAAAGTTTTCTTAACAGTATTACTTGTAGTTTTGGAAATAGCCCAACCCATTGGAGCAGGTTTTGCAGCTTGGGTAGTGGCTTCTTCAGCAAGTATTTTTTGGACCAATAATTTACTTTTGGTTTCTCTTTGTTTTTCTTGCAATTTTTGTTCTTTTTCTCTTTTTGCAGTTTCAATTTGTTGGATTTCTTTTAGTGATTTTGGTGGGGCCTGAGTTGATTTTTTATTAGCATTTGCCCATGGCGCTAACTTAGGTTTAACTGGGGTAGGTTTTGGCGAAACAGTTTGGGTTTTAACTAACTCAATGATTTCTTTGGTTTCAGCTTTAGGTTCTTTTACTGCATTTCGTTCTTTTCCATTATTTGATTTTGATTTTGATTTTGGTTGCACAGCCTTTTCGTCTGCTTTTTCTGATAAAACTTCTGGTTTTTGTGTAGTTTCAACTTCTGAAAGATCTTCAACATCTTGTTTATTTACTTCAATAGGAATTTCCTTTTTAATACTATCTTTGGAAATTTCTTTCGATAATTGATGATTATCTTGAGATGAAGTAGAATCAAATCTTTCAGATTTCCATTGTTGAGGTAAAGAATTGACCAGTTCATTTTTCAAAATAGGAGAGTTTGTAGAAATCGTATTTTCACTTTGAACGACCGGCTCATTATTAATAGGAATTGGATCGGAATCAATTTCTTCATTAATAACAGTATGTATTTGATTCAAAATATGATCAGTTTTAATGTCTGGATTGGAAGAATCAATGTTTTGAAAGTTTATTGTAGGGGATTGTTGATTTAATTGTTGAAATCCGATATTTTGAGTTTGAATATTTGAAAGTGAATGAATTGAAGCGTGCAAACTTTGAGGAGTACTAATATTGGATTGATTGTCATTATTGATAATTGGGGTGTTTGAAAGGCTGTTATTGATGTTATTGCTATTGATTGTGGCATTGTTAATATTTGAAGTGTTAATAGCATTGGGGTTTATATTGTTATTATTATGTTGGTTTGCTATATTATTGTTATCGTTGAAAAATTGAGATTGAGTTCTTGCAGGAATTCCGATGTTTGTGTTTGAGATATAATCTCTTGTTGTTGCTTGAGATGGTGTAGTTAAAGATGCAATGTTCCAGTTTGAGGCGATTGGAGTAAGTGTTTGATGGAAAACTGGAAGGTTTGATGCATTTGTCATCCAGGCATTGGATGGATTTTGTTGTGGTTGTTGTTGCAAAAATTGTTGGTTCGGAAATAAAGCTGATTGGTTAAAAAATTGAGACTGAGGAATTTGTTGCTGATGCTGACTTTGTAGAATATTAGGTGATGAAAGTGAAGGCAATGGAACTAAAAAGGGTTCTATAAAATTATTAATTGATATGCAAAATTCGTTCAAAGTTCTAAATTGGACTTCGTCAGCTCTTCTGATTCTAAGCTCGGGAGTTAGGTAGTTGACACCATACCATCTATTCATCATTATACCATCGAATGGGCCTTGTTCTTGATTTGATGGATCAAGATAATACCATTTGATTTCCGAAGGTTGTTGTAGAGAAATATTTGGAGGTGGAATTAAAGAATGCAATTGATTTGGAAATAAGTTTGGTGGTGGAGGTGGTGGAGAGTTAATTGAATTCAAATCCAAGTTATTGTTTAAACTTAAATTTGAACTAGAATGAGACATTGAATTCAAATGAGGGTTACTTGAGTTGTGACGCAAAGAAGAATTTAAAGGGTTCCGAAGAAAATTTAAATCAGAAACAACAGAATTAGATATGGCTTGAGGTTGATTATTTGAGGGATTTTTTTGGTTAATGGTTGTGTTATTCGGGTTGAGGATAGGGTTTTTGATAGAGTCAATAGAGTTTGATGATAGGATGGGGTTAATCGGATTAATAGGATTAATAGGATTGATGTGATTTGAATTCGAAATGAAGTTTGAAGAATTGAGGTTATTGTTGTTTGAAGAGTCAATAGAGGAAGTTTGGTCATTATTGTTGAGTGAGTCATTATTTTGAATCTCTTTGGATTGAGAAGAATGGTCAATGGATTCATTGTTAATTTCATTATTAACATTGTTTTCAGAGAGTTTTGAATCGAAAAAAGAAGGAGATTGCAAAGTTGTAGGAATTGGGGATAGTAAAGAAGAAAATGTGTTTAAAAACAAAGGAGTTGCAGGATTACTAAAATTTGGTAACCAAGGAGAATTAGCAACATTTTTTGGATGCAAAGAATTATCTGGATCATTAAATTTTAAATCATCAAAGCTTTTTTCAACCTGATTAATATCTAAAGATAGATTTCGTTTATTTTTGCTTGGTAAGGAGGATAATAAACTTGCGGATTCTTCATTTGCGTTGGAAGCTTGATTTAAGTTGGAAGTTGAAGAGGGAGTTACATTCGGGTTTGTATTAGAAGATTGGTTTGGTTTTGAGGATAACGAGTTTTTAGAAAAACGAGCAGATCTAGGAGTTGTAGAAAAATTTCGATTTCCTGATAAAGTTGATGAAGATGAAGGAGCCTTAATAGATAAGTTAAACTTATTTTTATCCTTTGATAAAGAATTTGAAGACAAGTTTGAAGTTAAATTTGAATCTAAATTTGAATCTAAATCTGCACCTGTGATTGAAATTGCAATGGAAGAATCGGTTTGAACTTGATTTTGGTTTTGGTTTTGGTTTTGGTTTTGATTCAAGCTATGGTAGTGATAGGGCTTTTGCGAGTTATTTGAATACGACTTGTTGTGATTTTGAACATTATTTAAATCTTTAAACATTAAAAATAAAATTTTTTGAAAATCGTCAGAAATATAATTGTAAATTTTTTTTCTTGTGACAGTGTTGATGGTATAGTTGAAAAACTTTTGATTCTTCAATTGATCAAAAACATCAACCAACTCATCAATGGAATACCTCTTATCTCCAGGGTCTCTGTCTGGCAAATCAACCTTAAAAATAGTAGGAGTAGTCGAAGATAACAAAGAGGAGGTAGAATTAGCACTGCTGCCGATATTGTTGCTGATACTGTTATTGCTGCTGCTGCTGCTGTTATAATTATTGCTATAATTATAGTTGTGGCTGGAGTTATTGTTGTTATATCTTTTGTTTGAATTTATTTTTTTATTGTTGTTGTGATTACGGGCATGATTATGATACCTGTTGGACGAATTTTCATCTGATAGATTAGAGTTGGGACGCATCCTATGAGAAGTGGTGGATTACACATGTAATTGGTTAGTAATTGAACAGAATTAGAGGCATCAGAGGAAGACCCAGGGCCAAAGCAAACACTAGCAGGCCAGGCAAACAGCTGAAAATCCCTATTTCGAGCTGGAGCTTCACAGCGAGACAACACCAACACAACACATACCATGAAGGACCGAAAGAGAGTTTTGTAGCTTGTTGGGACATTGGAAGGAAGACAAGAGAAGAGAATTACTGGACTGAGAGTAGGCTAGATCAAAGGCTGGAGGACGAAGAGACGAGAGACAGATCGTTGATGGTTCTTTTATATTTGAGTTAAAAAGCTTCAATACAATTCACAACTCTCTGAAAAAACTCTGGAAAAATTTTTACCAACCCCGGCTTTCAAACACAAAAGTGACAGACCCCTGTTTGAGGGTCTGAAAACCGTAATTGTGAAACCGGCCTGGTTCACGCGTGATTCTTTTGGAATTCCTTGGAATGCGTTCTCTCTCACAGAAACGATTTTATTGTGGTTTTATAAAACAAAAAAAGTCAGAAAAGTCAGAAAAAAGCAGAGCAGCCAATTCAGTGTTATATCTTCAAATACACCTCTCCTACTCGTGTCAAGAAGGACTTGATCACAGAACGCATTTCGGTGGGCAACGCCTTGTCAAGGATGTTCAACACCAACTCGTACACAACAGGACAGTTGGTGATGAAGTCGTCGTCATCTAGCTCGTAGTAGCCTTGTAGAATCTCAACAACAACAGGTCGCCAGGTATTGATGTTTCTTTGCTGCGACACATCGTCTAGCTCAATATATTTTTGAACAATGGCAACACATAGAGGTATTAACTCCTTTAGCATCAAATCTTTTTGGTTCTTGGTAGCCTTTTCTTTATCGATTATTAGCCTGAACATTATATTTACAAAAACAGCCGACGATGACGACTCCTGTCTTAATAAATTAGGCAACCTTTCAATCACTCCAGAGTTCCATAACCTTACCCGTAAATTGTAATCGTCATTAAATTTTCTCGAAAATCTGTAACTCTCTTTCAAACACTGACTTAACTGTAGTAAGTTATCGGTGGGAATCAAATCGTAAAACGTTTCATCCTCAAATAATTCAGAAACAGTCTCAATCACTAACAACTGCAACACGCATTTCACAACAATAGTGCTTTTTTCCTTTGCCTTCTTACGAACAACGTCATCAACAGTTTTCCCGTTTTTATTGTTCGCCTTACTCGACGAAACGTCCAATGCATCTTCTTCGTTGTCTTGCTGCTCAGTGTCATTTGCTGTTTTTCCATTCTCTCTAGATACCCCAATTTCATTACTTTTAATCGATGAACCACTTGATACTCCCTGTTCAGCGGATTGTTTTAATGGGTCGGCCTTAAACAATTCAATTGCAGTAGTCAACTTGAACAAATGTTTGAAGCATATCAATATTTTATCCCAATGTTCACCATCAAATTTACTCATGTTTTGCAAAATTAATTGCTGCAAACATGATCGCCCAATTCTCGAAATCGTATCGTTTTCTTGAAGAATACAGGATTCTAACAACAGCAAATATTCATCCAACAAATGCAACAAATTGTCAAAATGTGTAAATAAGGCAATCATATTTCTCAATGCCTGAATTAGTGTGGTTGACAACCATACTGATAAATCATCATGACTTCCAGAATGACTCAACTCCCAATGTTTACTTAAAACCCCAAATATCGGAAAAAGTAATTTTTTGCAAACATCATCCCAAAATTCAATACTAAAAGCTGATCCATACGAAACCAATGAATCAAACAAATAGTTAAGAGCTCTAGATCGAACCTCAAGGTCTTCTGATTTCATAATAACATCATGCAATCCAAATAGTATCGGAAACCAAAGCTTCTTTTGAATTGATTTAAATGAATCATCCTTCTTTAATGTTTGAGGCACCTCAGAATTAATTTCATATTCATTCTCCTCGCCAAGTAATGCAGACCCGTTTTCTGTTAATGAAGAAATTTTTCTAATCAATAATTTCATATCTTCAATAGCATGTAAACTTATCTTTTGAAATCTCTCATTTTCAGCCAATGTCACTAAACAATCAACAAATCCTTCAAAACTCTCCTGATAATATACACCAACTAAATAATTTTTACTAATCTTATTAAGCAACTTGTAACTTTTCCAAATTATATCTTCATTCACATTATTAGATGTGATTTTTAAAACATTAAATATTGAAAACCATCCAGACTTTATTTTTTTAGCCTTAGAATCAATCATGTTTTGAATGATATCCAAAATTAACTGTTGAATCTCAATGTCCTCATTTTCTCTTATTATTACCCCAAAGCTCTTTAAAAACTCTTTTTGAAACTTGAAGTGAGCCAACTCTTCAATATCTAAAAACCTCATAGATAGCTGTTTAAGCGAGTCTAACGCAAAAATGACAACATGTTGATTAGGACTAGAACCTATAGTATTAAATGTTTTTTCCATTATTGCCCACAATTGAGACCATTCCAATCGAATTCTATCCATAGAATAGTAACAGACATCAACCATTTTTTGAAGTGCAAAAATTCTAGGATTTCCAGAGCTCCCAGAACTTTCAATTTCTTCATTAGCAACTTCTGATAAAGCAGAAACAAAATCAAAAATACCACTTGTGAGGATTGCACTATTAGAAAAGACTCTATCAATACCAACTGTAATCTCACTAGACCTGACCAAATTTACCATATCAGGATTTAATTTTTGATTTTGATGATGCAATTGAGCAAGCTCAGAAGGATCTTTCTTTGAATTAAGAAAACTAAATAATTTTCCATTGGAAAAGGCCGTAGCTGTAGATCTTGTGCTTTCGATTGAACTTCTGCTAGCAAATCTCACATTTGACACATCGGGTATATTGTTAGGTTCAATACCCTGAGCAATTAATTGCAATCTTTCCAATTGAGAAATGCAAAATATTATTTCTTTCCATGTTGATTTAAGATTGTTTCCATCACTAATGCAAATATCTAGCAAGATTTTGATTGCTTTAATATTTTTCTCTTTTATTTCTTCCAAATTTTGAAGATTTGTAAACTGAATCAACGCATTTACAAATGAAGCTCTAGCATAATCAATGTCAAAAATACACGAAATTTTAATGGAAAGTTTAATTCCTTCTAAACAAATTTGAGAAATATCATCATCATCATATTCCTTAAAGGGGGGAGTTAAAGCACCTAAAAATGACATCCATAAAGTTTCAAATATCGATTTGACGTGTTCAATATGGGATGCCGAAAAAAACTTGTTATTAGACGTAGTATTATTTCCAAATGAAACTATCAATGAATAGTTATTTTCGTTTTCGGGTTTCTCAATTCCTCGATTTATTCTGTTTTGTTTGTCAAGATTTTTAAAAAGTTTTTCAGTTTTAGTTGATATTTCTTTTGTAATTAAATTATAGGACTCATTTTCAGCCGCTTCTTTATTTCCAAACAAAGAGGAAAATGTATTGATTTGTGGTAATGATCTATCATTATTCTTAAACAATGCCTCTTGGTGCTCACTAACTAGTTTAATTTCATTTTTTGCAATATCATTATAAATGTTGTTTAAGAATTCAACAGGCAAGTCTTTTCCATCATCAATACCTGAATTATTTTTAATAAAATCTTGATTGTTCATTTTCACTTTAACTTGCAGATTATACATGTCCGTATTAAGCAAGATAACAGAGTAAGACAAAATATAAGGAGTAACAGCATTTGCAAATATGTTTGGGTTATTTTCATGATATCTTTCTGCAAATTTTAACATAAATCTATCTATTTTTTGAGCCTCACCTGGTAACCTAAAACTTTGCAAAAAAAACCTTATTGCATCAATAAATCTAAGATTTTTAAAATTCATTAAATCTACAAATTCATGCATTACTTCAATGTTAAAGTCTTCTCCTTCTCCTAAATATTCGCCAAGTACTTTTTTATCAATGCCTTTGTTATTGTTTAATAATAAAAATTTGGCAATATCAACAGCACTTTCTGATGAAATAAATCCATCAGCAATTAATCTGGTAATACCTCTTGACGGCTTGTAATTAAATGACCTGATACCCTCATATAACGCAGTTTTCCTTTGTTTGAGATATCCAAATGAATTGGGGTCATCATTTTCTTTTGCCAATGCATCAGTTGAATCTGAAAAACTCAAGTTGCTTTGGTTTAAATTCTCAGGAAATCCAAATGAGGATTCAAGGGGAGTTAAAGGAGGGTTTTTTGATGTTGTATTGTAGCTTAATGATGAGCCATTTGTATTTGAACGTTTTCTATTATTGTTCGTGACGCTTGATATACTTGAATTTCTAGCCTTTGGGGGAATGGTGGCCTTTGATGCCCATGTAGCTAATGATCTCAACATTCCAACAATGCAATTTAAGGCCGAAGTATCATAATGAAATGCATCACTGTTTGAATTTGCGTTTCTTTGTCTAGCTAAAGACTCTCTGTAATGGACATTTTCTGTTTTAACAAGATAGTTTGTAATTCTTTCAACAATGTTGGGGTAGCTAGCATCACAGTCATAATTAATATAAAATTCAATTAAACATCTTGGGTCATTGCCAATCCGGTAAATAAATCTTAAAAATTCATCTTTTTGAAATTTAGTTGATGAGGAAATTAAAACCAAGTTGAAATAAACTTCACTGATTATCAAGGAAATCTCCTGTTTAAAGACGGCTCTTAAATTTATCACCATGATAAAAAAAATATTCAAAGTAATCTCAAAGACTTTATTGATACGGTAAACTGAGTTTTTAAAAATGGTTAATAGGAGGTAATTTCTTACTGCATCTATTAATTTTGTTTTTTCGTTTGTAGAATTTGATAGTAAATAAATTTTATTTGATAAAAATATGTCAATGTGGTTGTTTAAAATTGAGTGAATTATCTTCAAGCCCAATAGTTTTGATCTAACAGGTTGAGACCTTGGATCAAGAGTTGAAGAATCTAATTGCTTTGAAGAAATCTTTGACATGGTTCTAAAGATTAAAAATGCATCTTTGATGATTAGGTCATCTTCATTGTTATTTGTTAAGTTTGAGGTAGATTCGTCGAATTTTTTGTCATCGATTTCATTTAAGTTTTCAAGGTTAGCCAAAGTAACTTTTGGTTGAGATTCAAGATTAGCAGAAGAGAAAGAGCTTAAATTTGAGTTTGAGTGAGAGTTTGAAGTTGTTATAGGAACTGATGAAGCAGTTAATGAGTAGTTTTCATTTATTTTGTCGACTTTATCATAAATAAAATCAATAATTTGATTTAAACTCGCTTCACAAATTTGTTGGTTCATAGGAACAATACTTACAACGTAGATATTATAAATCAATCGTATTGAATTCAATAATTTGACTCCATGAATTGGTTTTTTTGAGTTTAATATTATGGACATGATTGTTTGAACAATGCTTAGCTCTAGTTTATCGTTGATATCTTCATTGTTAAAGAGATCATTAATGGCATCAATTGAGTTTGATATGAATGAATCAGACGAATTTGAATATAATATCGTTGAATAATTCAAAGCATCAAAAACAAATATTTTTGAAATCAAATCAATTAATATGAGTTTTAGCTCCATGTTCTGTTTAGAAGATCTCAACAAAGATATTATATTAGTGAGAGGAATTTGGTTATTTGTAACATTTGATTGAAATAAAGACAAAATTTCTTTTTGTTCTTTACTCAACCTAAAACTTTTTGATGATAGTTTTTTTTCGACGACTTTAAGAAAACTTAAAGTTGAGGTTGAAGAAGTGGGAATTGAATCTAAATATTTAGGTCCTGCTTCTGGTGGTGCCTCAGCTTTGGGTTCTGCTTCTACTTTAGGCTGTTGTTCTGGTTCTGGTTCGTTTTCCGTTTCTTTTTCTGTTTCGTTTTTTGTTTCGTTTTCTGATTGAGGGGTCGCTCCATCCTGTGAGTTCAGCTCTGGTTGAGCTTCTAAACCACTATTTGATTCAGATTGAAGTATAGAATTAGAATTAGAGTTGTTTGGTGATTCTGATTGAATGTCCAGTGATTCCGGCTGCTCAATTTTGAAGTCTGATTCTGAATTAAGCTGATCTTGGTCGTTTTTTGAATCCAATGAAGGTATTTTCTCAATTGGTAAATTTGAATCAGGCCCAAAAGTAATAATTGGAGTTATTGAGGTTGATTGAAGAATTCCATTAGTTGAATCAGATTCTTTGTGAGATTGTTCTGTATTGAGTTCTTGACTTTGCCCGTTTTGATTAGTATTGGCTGAGGAAACTGTTGAAGATAAGCCAATTTGCTGGGGAGATTCAACAGCACTTGCTGCTGGATTTTTATTTGTTTTTGTTTCAAAATCCTCTTGATAATCTTCGTTCAGATTCCCATTTTGAAGAATTTCTTTAGTTGTTTCTTTGACAGTTTTTGTGTTTTCGCTGGATTTGAGATCAGACTTGGAATGGTCATCTGGTATCTTGGGGACACCAGAAATATTCACCTGAACTACAGAGTCTCCATCCATTATTCAGCAATTGAAAGAAGCGCTCCGTAATACTGTTTGTGTGTTGAAGATTCTCTTCCACAATGGTGAGGTATGTTACTATCCTATGAGATTAACAGATCAGCTATCCAGATGGGCCTATGGTGGTATACCAGTGAAATTTCTATTTATTGAATCCACTGTTCCCCTTTACCTGTCCTGAAAAGCCATGCGTCGGACTGCACGTGGTTTCCGGTCAGCTGGGCTTTATCGGTCTTTTGTCCTGGGGTCTGTGTATACGGGGTCTGCAAATCCAACCCCCTAACATCCAGCATATGTGATCAGAGCCGGTAATCTGGTTTTAAGCTTGCAGCCTTCAACATATACCGGCACCACACCGCTGGGGCCGAAGAGTCAGCAAAGAGACAAAAATGGTGTCCTTGAGTCTTGGGACTCGAGAGTTGTCGTAAAATGGAGCAGTCTCTTGTTTTATCTTATCTAGGGAATTTGGCTTGTCTAAGTTTTCTGTAATTTGCATTAGTTTTTGCAATTTGCATTATTTTTTGCACTGTGCTGTGCTGGGATGGTTTTCTTTATAAAAGGGCTTTCTTCCTTTTGAAAAAAACTGAAAAAGCATGCTCTGGGACCTTTTGATCAAAGTCAAAGCCAAAACCAATTGGGTCAGTGGTTTAACATGGAGGACATAGCCAGAAGGTTTACAAGATCAGCAGGATATGCTGAACAATTTTGGATCGCATTCAATAATATTAAAGCCCACAAGCATTTGCTAATTAATACCACCTTCAATAAACCATTACCAAAAGAACTTATCATAACAGCAACCAGAAACATTTTACTAAAACACAGTTATCTAGCTTTGAGAATTGTGAAGGACAAAGATTTTGACAAAAGAACTAAATTAGAATACATTTTAACGCCTTGCTCAAAAATTAGAATATCCGATGTCTTAAATTTCGAGTATGATGCCAACTATAAAACTGAGATTGACGAGCAGTATTTACTCAAACTAGACAGAAACTATGATTTTTTTCAACTTTATAAAAAAAATAAACCATTTTGGAAAATTGAGGTTTTAAATGACATCCACGTCAGTTTCATCTGTGACCATATGTTAGATGGCATGAGTGCTGTTAGATTTCAAATTGATTTAGTTAATGAGGTTAACAAAATAAAAGATACCTACACTATTGGCGATTTGCTAGAAAATAATTCCTTGTTTGACTTTCAAAAGGATTACTCATTGCTAGCTGCAATACCAAAACCAATTGATGAAATCCTTGATGTTATTCCCTCAAAATCGTTCAGAGAAAAGTTTCTAATTAACAAACTAAAACCCTTGAAAAAATACGATTCTGTCGATGATAAAGAAGGCAAAATAAATTGTTTTAATTTCAACAAAATATTCAATACAACTGACTATCCAACAGTTTTCAAAATCATAAAATTTAATCATCAAGAAAATTTAAAAATTTTGTCCTTGTGTAAAACACACAATGTTAAAATGAACTCATTTATCCATGCTGCATTCATATCTGCAATTTCCAATTATGCATTGGATATAAACGAAGCACCATCAACAGGAGAATTTGCCTTTCCAATAAACCTAAGAGCATTTATGGATGAATATAAAACAGACAATGACATTTTATACGGATGCTTTGTCTCCTTGGGTTTTTATGGAATCGAAAGACAAGTTTTGTATAACAACATGAACCCTTTTAGTTGGAACTTGGTTAAAGTGATCAACAAAAAGAGATCTGAAAACATTAAAAACTATATGGAATCCGTTTATGAAGGCATGGGCATGAGAAAATATTTGGATTCAGAGACTGATGCTCTTGAAAGGGCAATCAATAGCAGGTTGGGTCAACTTAAAACAGATTCACTAAGAATATCTAATTTGGGATTCAATGTTGTAAACAATAAAAATTTTGGCGAGAATAATTACAAAATAACCAATATGTTGTTGAGCCAAAATATGGGAACATTATCAACCTCTCTAGTTCTTAATATCGTCTCCACAGAAAACGGTATGAATATACTCTTGGGCACAATTGGTGGGTTATTTGATAAAAATGTTAGCAAAAACCAGGTCAAATTGGACCAGGTTTATGAAAGATTTAGATATATTTTATTAAATGGAACTGATCTCTCCAATAAAAATACCGGATTTTAGTGAGTGATGAGTGATTGGGTGTGGTTCGAACCGTTGATTGAAGTTGGTTTTGTAGAGAATTTCTTTCGGAAAATGATTGATTTTTTTTTTGTATCGATTTACCAGCATGTGACTCAAGTATTTTTTTACCCTTTATAGAACTTTTATTTGTCCAATGCTCATCAACTTTTTTATTTTTTCTTTCCTTTGAAAAGCAGGCCAGTTTGTAGAAGATAGTTGATTGATACTGTTGAATTATGGATGACAAAGTATTAGGTATTCTTGGTGGGGGCCAGCTTGGTCGTATGGTCCTTGAGGTTGCTAATCGCTTGAACATAAAAACATATATTTTAGATAGTGGTATTAATACATCGGCAAAACAAATATCTAATTCTACTGAACATATTGATGGTTCGTTCAAGGATGCTGAGTCTATCAAAAAGCTTTGTGAAAAATCCGATGTGATCACCATTGAAATTGAACACATTAATGCTGATATATTAATTGATATTCAAAAATCAAAACCCAGCTTGAAAATCTTCCCATCACCAAAGATTATCAAGTTGATCCAAGATAAATATATTCAAAAAATTCATTTTATTCATAATGATATCAATGTTGCCGAATCTGCCTCTGTCGAAAAAAGCGAGGAGTCATTGATAAAAATCGGCGGGAAGTTTGGATATCCCTTCATGTTAAAATCTAGAACCTTGGCTTATGACGGTAGAGGAAATTTTGTTGTTAATTCCAAAGAAGACGTTCCAAAGGGCTTGGAGTTTTTAAAAAACAACAATTTATTATATGCCGAAAAATGGTGTCCATTTATCAAGGAGCTTGCAGTTATGGTTGTTTTAACCCAGGATGGAAGTGTTCATACATACCCAACAGTTGAAACTATTCACAAAAACAATATATGCCATATTGTTTATGCACCTGCCGAAGTATCTTCTAAGATTCAAGTTGCAGCCCAGGAATTGGCCAAGAAGGCTGTCGGTTCTCTTAAAGAAGCTGGTGCTGGTATTTTTGGTGTAGAAATGTTTCTTTTAGAGGACGGAGAGCTTCTTATCAATGAAATAGCTCCAAGGCCTCACAATTCAGGCCATTATACTATTGATGCGTGTGTTTGTTCTCAATTCGAAGCACATATCAGAGCAGTTATGGGGTTGCCAATTCCAGAAGGCGCTACTTCATTTTCAACAAACACCACTAATGCTATCATGTTAAATGTTATTGGGTTTAAAGAGCCAAATGGAGAGTTGAAGGCTTGTCATAGAGCATTTGAAACGGCAGGTGCATCTGTTTATCTCTATGGTAAATCAAGCAGACATGAGAGAAAAGTTGGGCATATCAATATTGTGGGTAGTTCAATGGAAGAAAACAAGAAGAAGTTGGATTATATAATGAGTGGTGTTTCATCAAAGGTTCCAAGTTCAATTGCTGGAACATCAAAAACGCCCTTAATTGGTGTTGTTATGGGATCAGATTCAGATTTACCTGTGATGGCAGTTGGAGCCAATATTCTCAAAAAATTTAACATTCCATTTGAGCTTTCAATAGTTTCTGCGCACCGAACACCATTGCGTATGGTGGAATATGCTAAAGGTGCTGGAGATAGAGGGTTGAAGGTTATTATTGCAGGAGCTGGTGGTGCAGCCCATCTTCCAGGTATGGTTGCAGCTATGACTACATTGCCAGTTATAGGTGTTCCTGTTAAAGGGTCGAGTCTCGATGGAGTTGACTCATTATATTCAATTGTTCAAATGCCCCGAGGTATTCCAGTTGCAACGGTTGCAATTAACAACTCGACCAATGCTGCGTTATTGGCTATTAGGATTTTGTCTTCATTTATTCCTGAGTATAGAGAGCAAATGGAAAGATATATGGCAGAGATGGAAAAGGAAGTGAATGGGAAAATTGAAAGAATTGAAAGCATTGGATATGAGGCGTATCTTAAATAGAGATGGTATTTTAAATAGAGATAATGGTAGGAGGTACCTGATTTTAGTTGTATCTATTGTGAAAGGACGATGTTATGATTGGTATTGATTGAGCTTGGTTGAGTTTCAGTTTCAGTTTCAGTTTAAGGAAACACCTTATTGAATTTCCTAAATAAATATTTAGATAGTGATAGTGATCATGATTTCATCTACAGTACAAAAATTGTAGGTTGAATAGCTAAGGAACATTCAGAAGATAAAAAGAAAACAATTGAAGAAAAATTAAACAAAGGAATCAGTAAATAAAAAGAATTTAAAAGATGGAAAAAGTTGAAAAAATTTAGAAAAATTCAAACAGAATTATTTAATCTATAATTGTTTTGACTAATTAACAATTGTGTTGTTTTTAGTGATTCTTTGTATATTTGATAAAATTCGATAAAATTTGAAAATATTTGAAAATATTGAAAGCACTTAAGAACTGAGAATTGAGAATTGAATGAGAAGGGATATTAAATTTGAATGGAACATGTGATCTGAGCAATAATTTACCAAAACACAGGTAAATTGATAAGGATATTTTGGTGTATTAATGTTTGATGTAATTGTATAATTTTATAAATATAAGAGATATTAAAGTACAGTATATTTTTTGAAGTCAGTCAGGAAAAGTGTGATTGAAATACAAATAGGACAATGACAATTAGTAGAGCATTGGTAATAATTGACCTACAAGAGGATTTCCTACCTCCTAATGGTAGTTTAGCTGTTAAAGATGGACGAGAAATTATCGGGGATGTAAATGAGTTGATCAACTTGGACAAGTACAAGTGGAAGTTGGTAATTGCCAGTAAGGACTGGCATCCCAAAGACCACTGTTCGTTTGCTAGCAATAACAATGTAAAAGAGTTCAGTTTAGTTGAATTCAGCCAGCCAGGAACAAAAGGCGCAATTAAGGCAAAACAAGTTGTTTGGCCAGACCACTGCATTCAAAATGAAAAGGGAAGCGAGTTTGGCTATGAGTTTAGAGAAAAGTTTGAGAGATTAAAAGAGAAATATGGGAATGGAAGAGTTAAAGTGGTCGAGAAGGGATATTTAAAAGATCGAGAATATTACTCATGTTTCAACGATGTCTGGAATTCGCACCATACGGAGATGGAGGCGATTTTGGATGAGAACGAGATTACGGATGTATATTTCGTCGGTATTGCCTACGACTATTGCGTGTTACACTCTTCCATCAGCTGCGCCAGGCTCAAGAAGTTCCACACATATGTGTTGAAGGACGTCTGCAAGAGTGTTGCTCCCGAAAACGACAAGGCGACGGACGAAAAATATCTAGCTCACGGAGTGAAGATTATAGGCATGAGGAGCGAGGAAGTGGCCAGAATCCGAGACCAACTGGGCACCAGATAGGGTTGAACATTCTGGAGACAAGCTTTATTATATAGCACGATAAATGTTGACGTCGCTGATATAATTCTGTAAAGGGATATGAAATGAGTAAACATACAAGCAATTTTTGCTGGTGCAATTGCTTGTTTTTGCTGTCTGTTTCCGCCCAAGCTTTTCCATGATAAATCGACGTGGCTTTCGCGGAGAATACGTCCTGCACTCGCGGGGAGAAATGCTGTGTGTACGCTGGCTCAAAGAAGTGGATTCCCACTAGAACAGGGCTAGTAAAAAAAAAGCTTGTTCAGGCAGAACAATAACGCGGGCAAGAGCGGCGCTAGAAGCGGCCCTGGCTCAGCAGCCAATCAGAGAGCTGACGGGAGCGGTGGGACCGCTGGAAGCACGGAAATTGGTTGGTCATTTGCTGCGTGTGGTGTGTGCAGCCCTCCCTTGGGTGTGTCTGTTCTTTTGCTGTTTTCAAAAAACAAGAGAAAAAAAGCTTCTTGTTTCTTGTTGCTGAATTCTAATAGTTCTAATAATACCCTGCTTCACGACTCGCACAGCCAATCGTCCTGCTCCTGCTGCTGTTTCCTCTGCCCCCTCTGCCCCCTCCGCCGCCTCTGGTCTCTGAAACGCGTGTCCCGGCCCAGACCCCTGTTCTGTCTCCTCTGCCTCTTCTGCTGCGTTCGCTGCCTTTGCTGCCTCTGCTGCCACCTCCGGTTCAATTCTCCCTGTGCTCCCAATCAAAAAAGACACCACCTCGCCAACAAGCATTTCTGCGTATTCAAATTCCTTAATAACAATACTACAGAAAGCACAACTCAAGCCAAACACAAAGTTTCTATTCCTTATTTATTGCTCAAGCCCTCTCAAAACTCTTGTTTTGCTTCTTGTTTCGTTCTTATTTTTCTTGGTTCTTACCTTGCTCCTAATTCCTCATCTCTTTTTCGTCGCCCTTTTCCCACCCAGCAATACAAGATAATCCTCCTGCGGTTTCATCTGCTCTCACCTCTGTTCCCATCTTCTCTCAGACACACTCCCTTCACTTGCTCTGGGTTTCTCTTTTTCTCCTTTTCCACTACCTACCATTATCTATCCAGTCCACAAAGTAGCCGCCGATGAGGCGAGCAGTAAACAAACTACTACCTTCAAGAACTAAAGTTCTTTCATCCACCATTTCTAATATTTCAAAAAACCTAAGACTTGATAATCTAAATGCTATAGAAGAGTTTTATCTATCCTTAAGCGACCCCACAAAGATCTGCTTCAAACCTGGTGACTTGATCAAAGGCGACCTCATCCTATCCTTGAAGAAAAAAATTATCAACATCACTATTGAACTATCCATCAATGGCTCTGTCAAAATAAAATCTTATGGCTCAACTACTCCTGTCTCTTCCTCAACAAGAAAGGTCTCCCTCTTTTCCAACAAATCAATCTTATATGGTGCCAACAACATTCACAACAACAATAACACAAATAATGACACACCTGCCAATATAAGCATAAACAATCTACCTTCTCTAAGTAAAGGTAAACACAAATTTCCCTTTGAAATTAAACTACCCAAAAATCACATCTTCACCTCCATTCGTTTTGAAAAAGGCTCAATCTCCTATTCATTAAAGGCTAAAATCATCCACAACTCCATAAACTCTCCCTCTATATCTCCCTCATCGTCCCATTCTCTATCTTCAACCCACATCCATCACAACCATGACCACAATCACCCAAAACGATTTTCAAAACTATACAAACTCAACAACAAGTCCTCATCTTCAAATGTTACACATAACAACAACTACTGCAATAACAATAGCAATAGCAACTCTGATGACGACTCTGACGACTCAGTATCTTCCCACTCAAATCTAATAGCTGTTTGTGAAAGAAATATATCCATTCTATGTCCCATCAATATATCAAACTTATCAAAACCAAAACCAAGAGTCCTAACCGTAAAACCAAAACCAAAATACATCAAAAAGGGCTTATCCTCCTCAACAACCCTCAACTCTGGAAATTCCTCTTCAAACAAATCAACTGACGATGATTCCTCTCTCACTCTAACTAGTAATCCAAACTCCATATCAAACTCAATGACAAACTCAAACTCAAACTCAAATCCAAATTCAATATCAAATTCTACATCCCTAAAAAACTCTCTCAAAAATTCAATCAAATTACTTGTCATTGTTCCAACCCTAGGCTACTTGAAAGGTGACCTAATCCCAATAACTGTTTACCTACAGCACATCAAAAATTTACAATCAATCAATGGCATAATAATAACCCTAATACGCATTTGCAGAGTTGATAACAGTCCCAATGGCGCTGTTCAGTCCTTCAGAAAAGACCTAGCTCAAACCATCAAACCTCTCATAGTTGATCCCAAAACTCTAAACGCTGAAGTTAGCACAATGCTAAGAATCCCCTATGATATATTCCCAACCATCGTTGGCTCCCCATTAATCTCCTTCCAGTATTACATCGAAGTCTTGGTCAATCTATCAAATCAAAAAAATACCGTTTCTCTATTATTAGGCAATGGTGCTGTCTCTGATGGTTCATCTAGTTATGACTCAAACGCTTTAAACTCTGCTATAATCAAAAGCTCTTCTCCAATAGTGGCAAACGACATCAATAACGATCATTATCTACAACTACTAAAAGATGGCGATTCATTGTTTAAATCTAACAATGATCTAATTTTCAACGTTGATAAATTAAGAAGGATGAAAGATGTTTTAACCTTAACAACTGAAATTATTATTGGAACTGAAAGAAACAATGATCTAATAAAACAACAACAACAACAACAACAACAACAACAACAACAACAACAAAACTCCCCAAACAATACCAATATCAATAATATCATCAACAACAACAATATAGCTGTAAATTACAACAAAAACAGATCTCCTTCTGACATAAATTTAAAATTAAACTTTTCAAACCCTAATATAAATAATTCTAACAATTCTAACAATTCTTCAACTGTTTGCATTTCTAATCAAAACTCCACAGAAAATGGAGATATAAATACTACCACAACTATTACTACTAATAATAATGACATCAACAATAATAATAATAACATCAATAATAACAATAATAATGATAATGATATTAATTTACATTTTCCTATACCGCCCATACCGACAAACTTAGATTTGTCTGGTTCAAATTTTATCTCATCATTACCCAAATATGGGGAAATTCGCGATAATAATTCAAACATAAATCTTAATAATAATAATAATAATAATAATAATAACAGTTCAATATCGTTTTCACCCTTGGTCAATAGTAACTTGTCTGAAAAAGAATTATTAAAATTGAAAGAAAATTTATTATTGCCATCAGAGCCACCATTAGAACCCCCAAATTTATCTGAATCTTTTGTAATTGAGCAACAGTCATTGAGATCAGAAACGGATAATTTGCCTATTGTCCCTGAGCTTCCCCCTTTACCACCAAATTTGCTTCAGTCTATTCAACAACCTATAAATGAAATTCCGAGTGAATTTGTTGGTCAAGATACAATAATGGCTGAAAGATTTGATCCAATAAAAACAAATGATAGTGATACATTAGATTCCGAAAAGTCAAGTGATAATCATAATAATTCACAAGTAACTATCTCAAAACAAAACAATGACAGTCAAATCAATGATGATTATCCTGATGATGATCCAGATAGAGAAAGAGAAAGAATACGGCGGATCACAAACAGTAGATATTCTGCCACTGCAAATTACATAGCATTAACTGATGATGATCTTAGAGATTCTGTTCCAAGGTACGAAGAGCCTATAAGCAATTTAACTTTAAATAATAATACAATCAGATTTCAAGGGAACCGAGTTTCAAAACCAGATAGTATTTCAAGTTAAATAGCTATGATTAAAGAAACTAATTTATTATAAAAGGAATTTTTGGTTTTTTTTCCCTTTTTTTTCTTTTCTTTTCTTTTTTTTTCTTTTTGGTTTTGTTCTATAATTTTTTATTTTAACGTTGCAATATAAAGAAAGAACATCTAGAATTTTGAATTTCATGTTATTATTTCCATTTCTTCATTATTTTTTTTATTACTGTTTTTGAATTTCATTTTTTTTTTTCTTTACCTTTTCTTTTTCATGTCCCTATATACATCTTGCCCTATATTTCACATTTTAAAATTAGTTTTTGGCCGTATTCTTGTGTATTTAATTTAGTTAATTTTTATTATCATCTTTTTATTTTGTTACATTTATTTTTTATCGGCTGTTGGTTTATTTTTTATTTCTTATTTGTTACTATTATTACATAAAATTAACCAGATCTTTTTTAGTCCAGTAGCAAAATCATCTCAAGAATGCAGTAATGCGGTTTATACATATGTGTGCATAAATATACAGTTATGATTGGTCAGCGATGATTAAGCATTTCGACGGGTAACTTTTTTGCGGCAACTACTCGTTTCGGTTTTGTGTTTTTGGTGGTTTTGAGGACAGTTGGAAACTAAAACAGAGGCAGATGATTATATTTAAGAACAGTCACATCAAAATGAAATAATGAGTACAATTGAGTGCGTCAGCTAGATCTGGAAATTGAATATCTGTTGCTAAACATACTAGGATTCCAATAGCTTTTGAAGACATGGAAACCAAAATTGAAGAGTTTTCAAAAAAATGTGGTTACTGTTTTTGAGCTGCAACTGAAATGAAAATACCAATTAGTTAATTGGACTATAGTTGCAATTTGGACTTTTGACAGAAAGCATAAAAATAAACTTTGTTCATGCTGCATTGAAAGCTTTGGTTACTGTATTATTGATTTTGATTCGATTGAAACAATTTCTAAACAGAGAGCACTAAAGAGAAATTCATTTAATTCTTTCAGAAAGCTTAGAATAGGTATCAGCTAAGAACAGAGACTTTGCTGTCATTGGAACTATAGATTAAAAAATCATGATGTTTTGATACTTGATTACTGATTATTCAATGTTTATTCCTTAAATGCTAAAATTTGGCACTATATTTCTGTTATCTTAGCAGTTATTTTATCAACACAATCATATATCTTTGAACGCTATAATACAAGAGTTATTGGAACTTAGTTTTGAATGTAATTGCAAATTACAGGATACTTATCATCAATTAGTAACTTGAGCCAAGAGAGAATCAGTTTTGAAGCTTTCAAACAACAAAAAATATTTACCCTTATAAGTACGCTCAATTCTGAAATAAGTTCTTTAATAAGTTCTTGATTTGTATGTTTCTTTGTTTTTATCATATTACGAAATTCCCACACACACTAGACTTTATAGACAAACCGTTTGGTGGCTTTTATTTATAATTTTAATTTTATTTAATATAGTAATTTCAGCTCCTACCAGTTTATGGAATGTTTTTGGTTTTCTTGGTTAAAAATTTTGGCAGTATTTATTTTCTTCAAGATAATAACCTTAATCAATGGAGTTTCCTATCCATTAACTTAAGTGCAATTTCTGGGTTTACTCAAAACCAAAAATCCAACTGTTTTCCAGATTTCAAGTCAAATGAAATGGTTTGATATAAATACATGGGTTTATTTAATATTTTGTTTTGATTGTTTTTTTTTATTGAAATTAATGTGTTGATTATAAATTAATTTACTAAAGCCGACAGATCCAATATTTTTTTCACAAAATTTACTCAAATTAAAATAAAAAACGCCATGAATTTATTATAAAACAAACCTAGAATACTTTATTGAGATTTTATAAATGATAAAATTATTTTTTTTCAATAATTTAAGCAAAATAGCAGGATTCTCTTAAAGTTACTTTCCAGTGTTTTTTGCACATTTATTTTGCTAATCTATTTTGTTTTTATTATACCAGATAAATCTAATTTTAGAACTACGACTAATATTTAAAATTCTGTGTTTTCTTTAAGTTAACTTAGATTCTTCAAAAATGTTTGTTTTTTTACTTGGAATTGTCATTTTTTTGCAGGTTTCAATCATTTTTGTTTCAGTTGCTTTTTACTTTTTTGTATTCTTTGTATTTTTATTGGCACACTTATCTTCTCTCTGCAAAAGGTTTTACTTTGCTGGCTATTTTTTTGTTAAAAGATTCCCGACTATAGCATAGAATAATTATTAGCTTATAAAACGAATTGAAATTTAGCAATTCACAAAAACAAGAGACTTGATTTTTTTGATAATTATCAATTGTTTAGTTAAGAAAGATTTTTACTCACACATCAATTGACTTAGCTGATAAAAACGATTTTTAGGAATCTAAAGAGAAAATCGAGAATTGAAGATTAGAATAACAAGACGATTAATTTTTTAAAAGTTTTAAATTCAATCAAAATTTTTATTTGTTTTTTGAACTCAAAAAATATTTTTTATTTGGGATGATTATAAGAATCAACTTGGTATTATTTCATCTCATTTGAAATTGCGAAGAATAAAATTGATATCATTGATATCCGATATCAAAAAAAAAAGAAAATAGAAGATAGAAAATAGAAAATCGCAATTTCCATTTAAATATTGTTCAATTGTAATAGGGAAGTGCTTGCCTAGATACTTTGTAACTGACATTCAATATCGTCTAGATGTTGTTTTTGCTGATTTAACCAATTTTGTTGTGCAAAACAGCTTTGAAAATATGCTAAAAAACAACTTTTCTTTCATAATTTTGGTTTGTTCAATAGACCAATGGTGACCCAGAACTGTATATTATCAAAATATTTTGCTTGTCTTTTCCACGTACCCAAAAGTTGAACCCATGCCTCAACCTCCTGCCTGACTCCATTCTAGATCTATTTAAACTATCCCCATGCAAGAGGTCTAATGAGATGAGATTATAGCTTTACATTGAGTAGCAATATGGCTTGAAAATGAAGATATCAACGATAAAATATCAGGCCCAGAGCAATATCAAAGCAGAGCTATATCAAAACAGAAAGATGGAATCGATAATTCTATTGTAATTCCCGGTTGCAGGTGTTCGAGTAAGAGAGACTTTTCATTTAGCTTTTCAAACCCTTATTTTTGATTTATCGGACATATCGAGCAGCAGGAAGGAAAAAACATAACAAAAAAAAGATAAAACACAGGTTTTGTTTTCTAAGTTTGAGAGCAATTCAAGAGCCTAGTGTTTTTTCGGCATACCAATAGAAACCCAAAATACAGACTACTGAATTGGGCCCAAAAACATAGGTTACTAAAAAATCTCCAACAGTTCAGAGTGTTTCACCCACTGGAGTTTGGTGAGGGAAAGCCAAACTCTTGTGTATGCCAGTCATTACTAATAGTAGACTTGTATCAGTTTAATGAATGGAATGTTTTCATCTATTTCCTTTTTCAAGATAATTTCATATCAAGACATCGAAACCTCTTACTTTGACCAGGAGATACAGAGATGATCAATTGAGATCAGAAAAGGCCTTCATCTTTGTATATACTCAAATTCGATTAGCCCATCATGTAACGGTAGTATGATTTTGAGTTCTCTTTTAATAGAAAATATTTTTTCTACTGACCAATCAAACATTATTAATCATGTATCTATTGGCTGGAATTACTTCTCTTCCTGAGATGTCAGAGGTAAATAGTTACATCTCTTGATTTATGCCAAACAATGTCTCACATCACTGCTAGCTGAAAACCTTTTAAACAAAAAAATTTCGAATAATCTTAAATTCCAAACTGGAGTAATTGGGGATAAAATCTTGTTTTTCTGTTGAATATCATTACTATTTGGTCGCTGGTTATAGGGTGTGTTTTAGTACATACTAATTTTAAAGCTATTTTTTTGAGTGTAAGGTTTCTGATTCTTCAAAATTTTCAAAATTCATCTAAAAAATCTATCTAAAAAATCTATTATTCTAACTCTAGAATAGCCATATGAGGATATGACTTGAGCTACTGTAATTTCCATTTTATCTCATTCCGTATTTCATATTTCATGCAACCTAAATAGATCCTGTCTATTATGATCTTCAAGCAAGTTTTTTTCAGAAAAATTCAATGCCAATTGAAATTTCCAGGCATATATATATCCTTCTGATTTCTTGTTTTTATCTTGTAGTTTTTTTTCTTATCTTCACCAATATAATAATCTAATCTTTTATATTAATAATTATAACCATATTTATAATTTCCATTCGCTAAATTTTGAAATACCTTTAATTTTTACTTTATTTTTACCCTATTTTCACTTAATTTTCTAAGCCATCTCAAAAATGTTCAAATTGACCTTAGTTTCTCTTTTGGCAATTGCTTCTTATGTCTCTGCAAGTCCAATTGCAAACCCACTACCAGTTGCTATTCCAAATGCTTTAGCAAATCCAGCAGCTTCTTACGCTTGTCATGCTTCTTGTGGTAACTTAATTATTGCTGCTAGAGCTTGTGCTGAAGATGGTTCCTCCGATAGTGGTCCATACACCGATGACTGTTTATGTCCTTCTAGTGGTGATTCTGATTTCCAAGCCCTTCTTGACAGCTGTTTAGAATGTGGTTGGTGTTTATGGTCTGACTATGGTTCATTCTTAACTGCTCCATTAGCTGCTTGTGGTAATGTTCCAACTGAACCAACTGGTACTGAATGTCTTTCCGCTTCTGAAACTTCTACAGCCGAATCCACTCCAGCCGAATCCACTCCAGCTGAATCATCCCCAGTTGAATCATCCCCAGTTGAATCCACTCCAGCTGAATCATCCCCAGTTGAATCCACTCCAGTTGAATCATCCCCAGTTGAATCCACTCCAGTTGAATCATCCCCAGTTGAATCATCCCCAGTTGAATCATCCCCAGCTGTTTCTTCCCCAGTTGAATCATCCCCAGCTGTTTCTTCCCCAGTTGAATCATCTCCAGCTGTTTCTTCCCCAGTTGAATCATCTCCAGCTGTTTCTTCCCCAGTTGAATCATCTCCAGCTGTTTCTTCCCCAGCTGTTTCTTCTCCAGTTGAATCTTCTCCAGCTGCTTCTGTTTCTGAATATACCGGTGGTGCTAACAGAGCTCAATTTGCTGGTGCTGCTTTATTAGCTGGTTTTGCTGCCTTCCTCATCTAATCTTTTTTGATTTAAAATGATTTTTTTTCACTTTATGTTTTTATTCTATTCTATTTTTTCTTTTTAATTTATTCCAATTTACTTTAAAACTAGTTCTAGTCTAAGTTCCGTCAATATTGCAAACTATTTAATCAATAAATTATTCAAAACTAACTCAAAAATGCAATTTATAATTTTAAGAATTTAAAGTAAATTCATTTCATCATAGATGAATTTTTGTTTAAAATAGTTATTATTTAACATTCACCAAAAAAAAGATATTGTTCATATACACTTAATGTATTGTTATTTCAAAAGATAAAATAAAATTAAATTACCATGATTTTTTTTCACAAAATATAATTATGTTTCTGATAATTTCGTGAGTAATTAATTTTGAAAAAGTTTAATTCAAATAAAAATACCATAATTTGAATAAAATTCAGTTAAAAAAACCAAAAAAATTAGTATTTTCTGATACAATCTAGATTTTAGCCAAAAATTGCTAACATTTACAACAATTTTTTTTTTTCATATTAATAAATTTTGTTAAATCTTTCCAGTATTAGTTCCAATAATTAATTTATCAGTGATTAAAAAAATATTAAATGAAAATCTGTATTTGATTTCATTAATATTATAGTTAAAAAACCCCAAATTATGAAAATACTCAAGCCCAAGAAATCAGTCCAATTAATATAAGTAATATTATATTTAATCATCTGAATCATCCAGTGTTATCCACTTTTATTATTCACAAAAAAAAATTTTTTCACATTGGATACTTAATTTAAACGATCGACTAAATATCACACAAATACTAATTTCTTTTATAAAAAATTGTTGAATTAGTCAATAACCCCAATTATAATAAGAAATTATCTTTTTAGATCTAAAAACTTTTAGATTTTATAAGTGGGAAACTTCAATTTAATTAGGGTTTTGAGGAATTTTTCTGTAGCAAATCAATTTGTAGAAAACTAATGAATATAAATTAAAATAATAAATCAAGAGAGTCTTGAATGTGATTTTGTATAGTGAAAAGGAAATTTACATGAAAAATAGGTGCAACTATAAATTTTCTGTATTCAATAATAATAAATTGGATATTAATTGGAGCCTTGAGTAATGTTGAGCCAAGAACCTAATTATTAAATGGCCAGTAAAAGAAAAGTCGAATGAGAAAAATCTTTAATATTTTTCATTATGCAAGTATTAATGGACCCTTTATCAGTCGAATAATTAGATGATGAACCATTAGGTTAATTGATAAATTAAATTGAATTGAAGTTAAAATGCTTAAAAATAGGTGCTTTGCTTTGCCTTACTTTCAATATCACTTGAATTCCAAAATTCTACACCAACGCAGCACATCAATTAAACCGATGATCTATCTTCAGAAATCCCTGATACCAAAGGCAACAATAGAGGATTTCAAACATCTTCAGCATCTCTAGCACCACCACCATTATGAGCTGGCAAAAAATTGTTGAAACCAATGTTTGGATATCCCTCAAAAAGTTGAAGCTGCCAAAAGACGCATAATGCATGCCAAATACTGCAATTATAATTTATATCCACTAATATGGTACTATGCATAAGATCACGTGTAATGCGTGATTATGAATATGCTACATCTACCAACAGTACAGGGACTGGTTTAACTCAATAGGTAGAGAGTGAGATATTCATAATGATATTACACTTTCTGCACAATATACTTTTTGATATTGAAAAGATCATTTCAGATAATCGAAACCATCAATTTAATCATCATTCAAGCAAAAATATGATGAAGAACATTTAATACCGAAAAAAGTGATTTACAGATAATGAAATAATTTATTTATTTTTTTCGCTATCATATGTTTATAATTGACACTTCAATTTAATTGATTCAAATGGCAAAAAAATAAATTATCTGTTGAATGACAATGTTACATCAACATGAAAACCGGAAATATGAAACCAAAAATATCACAATCTGAGTTTCAATTTTAAACTGGTTAATCAAATTGATTTATTTCTCACTCATTTAACAAAATTATAGAAATTTTTTATTGAAAAAGTCATCTAAAATTCCATGCAAAGGCAGGTTTTTTCAAAATAAAATGCATTAACATGCATTAATTGCTACAATACTAGTGGTGGACAAGAAAAGTGCCCATTCCAGCTCGATTTGAGGACAAGAAAAATACTCTTTTCCAAATCGGGCTTAATTGAAAAATAATTGGAACATCAGTCATGTGATCCGTAGAACTGAATGAGAAATTGATTCGATTTGCTTTACGAAAATAATGCCGGTGCAAAACAATTGGCAAAATTTCATATATAATTGACAATATTAAAAATGGACATTCACAACGTTAATCATGTTATGAAGCAGCCGGATCTCTAGATTCGGTCTCTACCTATCCCTCGGCATTTATTGTCGGTCTGCTCCCGTCACGCTTTGGGATGTAACCCAGTCCCCTATAAAAGGAGCTGGAGTTCTCTTCTACGTTCTTTCTTTCTATATATTTGTTTACCTTAATATATAATTATGAATTCGCTACAACAAAACAGAATAAAACATTAGTAAAAAAAGACTAAAAATAGTGAACCATTACCCGCCTTTCCAGAGATTACTAAGTTCCCTCAACCATCGATTGCATTCCCCTTTAGTATCACAACATTCTTTCATGTGCACGAGGGGTATTTTTCTTGTCCTCAAATCGAGCTGGAATGGGCACTTTTTTTGTCCACCACTAGTACCAGATTTTTTTATGATAAAACAATCAACGTCATAATTTAGTTGTTAATGATATATCGAAAATATTTTATGGGTAAAATAAAATCATAAAGGTATTGAATTTGAAATTTTTTATTGCTAAATATATTTATATATGTTATCAATACTGACTTTGAAAAGTGCTAAATAATTACCAATAATTTTTTTTTTTACCTGAGTAAGTCTTGCATTTGATTGATATATAAAGCAATGTTATTTTCTGAATTTATAAGTTTTATTTTATCCAAAATAGAACTATCTTCAATTTCTTGAATATTATTCAATGATAAGTCTATTTCCACTAGGCTAACTAAAGCTGACACATTTTCCATTTTATTAATATGATTAACTGATAGGTTTAAATGCGTAAGGTGAGTTAAATTAGACAAATTTTCAATCTTCTCTATACTATTCCAAGAAAGGTTTAGCACTTCGAGATTAAATAAATCCCATAGGTTTTCGATTTTTTTGATATTATTGTAAGACAAATTCAAAACTTTTAAACTGATTAAATACGGCATCATATCAATCTTTTCAATCTTATTAGAGGATAGATTTAATTCCTCTAGATTGATCAAATTGTTTATGTTTTGAGTTTTAGTTAAATTACTATTCGATAAATCTAAACGTTTCAATCGCAGCAAGTTTGATATCACATTAAATTTGAAAACATTATTAGAGCTTAAATTTAAATCTTTCAAATTAACTAAATTTGAAAAATAAGATGATGATATAAAAGTTGATGGAGCTTGAAAATCTTTATTTTTTTGCAAAGAAAATTCAATCGAATCCAAAGAAGTTGAATTATAGAGCGCAAGATCATTAAACAAATCGCTGATGTTTTCTGCTAAACTTTTATCAGATAAATCCCTGATCTTAATAACGATTTTTTTCAAATTGAGACCCAAAGATAAAATGCTTTTTAAATTTGGAAAATATATCAACGCATGTTTAATTTGTAAATTTATAATCAAACATCTAGTATAAGCTAATTGAGAGGTAAACAAAGAAATATGAGAAATATCAATCCAAAGATTTTCAAGATTAACCTGTTTTTGATTTGGTCTAAAACATTTTTTGGAATTCGTTGAGGCATCATTTTTTGTCTTGTCAATTTTTACCAAAACAACTGATAAAAATACAATTTTCAAAGAAAAATCTCTAATAAATTTGTTGTCATGTAATGTGAATAACAAAAGTTTATCAAAACCCAAACAAGATAATATTTTTTTTATAAAATAAAATGGCAAATCAGTTATAAATGTTTTTTTCTTTTTTGGGGTATTGGGTTCAATCAAATTACCATCACCTTTAACATCATCGTCACTGTCATCATGATTACTATCTTTAGTAAGATTGTGACTTGTATGATTCTGATAGTTTGAAATCAATTTTCGAATTTTGTGATTTCTGCCTTCATCTATAGAACAATCAGAAAGGCGACTCATTTTCAAGTGCTAAATTGATGTCAAATGAAAAAAACACTCAAACCCATTTAAAACAAATATAATCAAAAATCATCAAGTTTTCAAAAAAACACATTTATAAATGAAAATTCAGTTGTTACTGGTTTCGGCTTTGGCTTTGGCTTAAATCGCTATGGTAATCAGAGCAATTATTCCCAATGTTTTGATATAGCAATTCACAAAGAAATAAAACTCTCAACCATCTTTTTGTTTGCTTTTTCTTGCTTTGTTGAATTTTATGGTTTCGGCGCCGTTGTTCTGGATCTAAAACAAACATGCAATTAACTGCATATATCTGTATCTTACTCACAAACAAAAGTTAATTACGTTGATTTATTTAAGAGTGTATATAAAGGTATAAAATATATATAGACGGTGAATATCAGAATAATGAAAGATAGAATAACTCAACACTAGTGATAAAAATAATAGTAAAAGAGACCAGACTAAGTGCAAAGAAAAATACAATAATAAAAAACAAATCAAAAAGAAAAGAAAAGAAAAGGAAAGAAAAGGAAAGAAAAAAATTGTGACAAAAAAAACACAAAAAAAACACAAAAAAAAATTAAAATAAATAAATAAATAAGTTAAATTTAAAATCATAATTGGGACAATGGAAATGTATTCTTGGTTTTCAGAGTCGATTTCTTGTTAATGTTTTAATTATCATCTTCGATATCACCCATTGCTTTTCTCCATAAAGGACCAGCCCAATGTTGAAACCTATCTTTGGCATTTGTAAAATTATCTAAAGCAGGTCTAACATCAAGGAAAAAAGTTGGCATTCCATGGGCATCATCAGGACCTCCATAATAATCAATAACGTACCTTACTTTCTGCCAATCGTTTTTATCAGCTTCATTTCCATTTTCTAATGAAGTACTGTCACCGAAAAATGATGATTTTTTTCTTAAAACAGTCCAGTCATGTCTATCAAATGGAGGCTCGGTGTTGTAGGTTTCTGGAAATATTTTTCCTAAAAGCAAATACATTCTTGCTTTTGGAGACAAATCAGATGGTCTTCCAGTAAATTTTAACAATCTTGGAGAAGTATTTGTTCTTTCAATGTAAGGTTGTTCCCATTCTAAAATCTGTTGCCAGGCACCTTCATTAAGAAAATTATGAACATCAACCATACTTTCAACAGCATCCTCAGGTACTTCACCTTTTCCTTTTCGAATCATAGCATTAAACATCTGTTGAGGGGAAGGATATTCCCAGTTTCCTTCATTTTCACTGGTGCCTCTTGGAATAGAAGAAATAATTCTCTCTATTGGCAAATCTAACTGTTGACCAGGGAGTTTTTTTGTATCGATAAAGTGAGGCATGTTATTTAAAGGGTTTAAAGTATTTTTTTCACCTTTAACTGGGCAAACAGCTGGAATCATCAAATCGTTGTTATTTTTCGTAGCATTAGGCGAGTTATTTTTACCAAAACCAACAGGACAAGTTGGAGCAGGTTCAGATTTGATCTCACAACACGAGCCATCTAAGCTCGAATTAGTTTGACAACATGCAGAAGAAACCGGATCAGAAGCCCAAAACCAACCCATTTTTCCAGATTAATACTAAAAATGAAAATCAAATAAAACAGAACTTTGAGCAAAAAAAAAGAAAAAAGAGGAAAATAAAACAAAATAAAGTTTATTGCAAATTATTAATTCAAGTTCCATATCAGATTATCGAATTAATTTTTTTCTGGTAGAGTTTGAAAATAAAAAGATGTCACGTGCACAAGAATTACTTGAAGCAACGTCATTGGTGCGTTTAGTGATTTTGGTGATTTTGGGTGAATATTATGGTGGTTAGTCAAAAAATGTTTATTTGTCGATAGTATAAAACAGAAAAATAAAATCTTTAAAGAACAATTTTCAGGAGAACAAGATAAAAGATGTTGATATTATTATGAAAATCGGTCTATCTGTTGAATAAAAAAACTAAAAATAAAAATAAAGTAAATTTGAAATAAAATTATAAATTACCAAAAAAAACAAAAAAAAATCTAAATCTAAACTTTGCCATTAATACTAAAAAAAAATTAAATTGTAATAAAATTTTTATTTGTAAGTGTTTCCTTTTCATTAATCTTTTTATTATTTTTGATAATTGCCTTTGAAACTCATGTGATTGATTTCTTTTTTACTGCCTTCAATGCCAAAAAAATTGTATAATAGAAAAAAATTTTTAAAAAAATTAAAAAAATGATCAAGTTTAAACGAAAATTAACGAAGGAAAAAACAAAAAAAACAAACGAAAAGACAAAAAATTAAAAGTAATAGATTGATAATCCATAGTAAGATAAGATACAACAAAAAAATCTTTAAATCCATTGATACTTTAAAGTAAAAACAAAGGAAAAAAAAAGAAACGAGAAAAAAGAGAAAATAGAGAAAATAGAAAGAAGAAAAAACCAAAACAATATAAATTTATTTTTTGATTTATCAATTAAATTAATTATTAGTAATTAGTTATTAAAGGATAAAAAGATTATGAAATGACGAATGGAAAAAAAACAAAAAAAAATGTAAAAAGGTGAAAAAAACTAAATTAGTTTGAGAGTAATAATAATAATAATAATAATAATAATAATAATAATATTATTATTATTATTATTAGATAAATTGAATAAATTTCTTATTCATTTTAGTCTGATCTTTTATTGTATTGGAAATTTGGTTGATAATTAAATGGAAGATCCATTGAAGTATGAGCTGATGTTGAGGAAGAAATTGGAGATGAATGATCAAAAATTGAGGATAATTGAGAATCAATACTTGAGGCTCTATCTGAGTTATCTAAATTATGGGTGATGATATTTAGAGATTTTCTAGAAATTGAGGATGAGGGTCTTGAGATTAGGTTACTTGTACCCATTTCGAATTCCATGTTATTGATGCTGTTAATATTGTTGGCATTGTTGTTGATATTATTACTGTTTAATATGATGTTATTGAGATTTGGATCTAAGGAAGACGACATTGAGATTCTTGAGTTGAGATTATCCATTTCGATGTCACCCTCACAGTTATTATTATTATTATTATTATTGTTATTATTATTATTATTATTATTGCCGTTATTGTTGTTGTGGATATTTGAGTTATTTGTATAACTATTGCTGATATTATTGGTGATAGAGTTATTAATTGATAAAGGATCAGAGTGGGAGATATTGATGTAGTTTAGTTCTGTGTAAGACCAACGGCAAAAACAAGAGTTATCAATGGTTGGTAACATTTTATATTTTGTATAAGTAAAAATGACATAGGATAAAACCGAGCCTGCCATCAAATCTACAAAGTAATGGTGAGTCAAGTACATCGTGGACCACCAAAGCCAGCAGAGATAGGATAACCAAAGAGGTTTAAAACGTGGGAAGATGTATGATAAAAAGAGGGCATTCATAGTTGCACAACCTGAATGTAGAGAAGGAAAAGCACCAAATGGAACAGGAGCATTGGTGAAGGTTGAAGTGTACATATCAATACCCAAAATCTGATCGATTCTTTGCAAACCACCTGGGTTACCATTCATTGAGTAATTTGCAGGATTCAAGCCGTTGATCAATTTATACCATGGTGGAGCAGCTGGAAACAAGATTTGAATTAAAACGCCAAATAGATTCATATAACCAAAGGCAAAGGCAAAAGAATTGACAGCAGTTGGAGGACCAAAGATAAAGACTAAAGCAGCAATAACAAATGGAATACTAAAATGCAAGATACCATAAGGCAACCAGGCCAATAAGTCTAAGACTTTGTAAGTTTTTGAGGCTAGGACATCGCTCAAGTTATCACCATAAAAAATGGTTTCAATTGAAGGTAGAATTTTGACACTGATTGGAGGTCTATATTGGTTGGGAATCTTTCCACAAATAAAGAATAAAAAAACCCACGTCAAAACAGGCAAAGCAGGTAAGAAAAACTGGTTAAGAATTGGGGGCAAGAAGAATAAACAGCATACAAGAAAGAAGAAACAAAATTTCAAAAAGAAATTGACAGGCAAGACAAAAAAAGAGAAGACTAATACTATGGATAAAAAAGTGAAATGAAGAAAATCATTGAATTTGAATTTGTAATTTTTGAGATTGCTAAAGGTTGTCTTGGGATTAAAATTTAAATTCAAATCAGAGATAGTTGAGCCAGGAGGTTTTTCTGATAGAAAGTAATAGTTAAATAACTTTACTGGGTTCATCATGGGCATTTCGAGAATATATTTATATATATTTATAAGGATATAGATATGAGAAAGTATGGAAGATCAGCTCCAAGAGGTTGTCTATCAGCGTTTTTCAGTCTTGATAGTGTGATCAGAAACGAACAAGAAAAAAAAGGAAAAATAGGATAAGATATTGAGCAACAAGAACCAGTGTCGTATGGATGGCAAGCAAGAGAAGATGCCTGAGGGAGAAGAGGGAGAGGTAGTGAGATGTGGAAAAGACGAAGAGAAGAGATCTGGCACAGGCTCCACAATAGGTATAAGCAGAGAAGGATTTTATATATTTGCTCAGGACGAAGAGCAGTCGAGAAGATTTTGTTGCTTGTGGTGGACAGCTTTTTTCTCTCACAGAGCAAACGCAAAACAAGTGCGGAAGCACGCGGAATGGAAACTGCGGCCACTTCGCACAGCCCGAGCATCCCAGCCGGCGGTCACGGGACGAGTCAGCTCGGCACGTGAAACACGTGTTTGGACCTTGCCGGCACTAGTCGAAGCCGTCGGAAGCGTCTGACGCGTCTGAACGGAAATGACGGGACACGCCTGAAACCCCTTGACGGGGGTCTGTGCACACGCTGGATGCGTGTGTGCGTGTGCTGATACATTTCCATATTCGGATCTCTGTGCGCCCGCACAGCTGACCTCTGAGGTCTGCAAGTGCAACCAAAAAAGCAGTGTATTCGCTTGTTGTGGTGGAGGAACCAGCCAACCAGCTGAAGTTTATTATTCTTCGCTATGTTTATTTTTGCCAGTATCAGCAAGGTATTTGAGTCTTGTATCTTTATACTTGATATGAACTAGCATGTTTTCAACCACTTGTACAAAATCCTTAGAATCAAAAAAGGCATTAGATTTCTTTGATTTTTCCGTTGTGTTAAATCTACTGGATTATGGTTCAAAAAAAGACAGCATATCATCAATTTGTCATCAATTTGTCATCAATTTGTCATCAATTTGTAGTAACTGCTCGATGTATTTAGAAAAAGTATTCATTAAATTGTTTTTTATTTGTAATCTTTATCCAAAGTGTTCCCGGTGATAAATTTATTCAAAAATTATTATCAAGAAAACGCGAAAAAACGAAAGCCAAAATACAGTGGCTTGCATCGTCAACAACCTACTTTGCCAAATTCAGTTTTTCCACTGCCACAGTTTAAACATAAAAACCGGGGTAACTGAATTATTGACAATGTCTCCTATTTTAACTTTAAACGAAGTTTTGTTTGGAAAGTTTTTTTTTGTAGTTAATCCCGATAATGTCACTAATCTTAGTCAGCTTATATATCCCACTTATTGAGTGTGAGGTTTTTATATTTTGAAACATTGGCCGATTCGATTGTTTTCGATAATTTCCGATGAATATTCGATTGTACTGCAGAACCATAGAATTGTAAAATAAATAGGCATCTCACTTTACTTTATCTCAATTATTGAATATTTCATGTTTTCAACAATATGGTTCAGAATTGCTTCTTGTTATTATACCCAAAGCCTTTTAACCACAAATACCAATCTCCCCCCCCCCACAACCTATCAAATCAATCTTAACTCAGGAACATCCCTCTGTAACTCAGCTTACCAATAAATATTTCAAGTAATGATGGGTCAAACGAAAAACCTCACATCACATAGTTCAAACATAAAATGAACACTACAATAATTAGAACTACCTCTATTTTTTTCATTAAAAATTATAAAATAAAAAATTACTATATTAAACTAGAACTACAAAAATATTACAAAAATATTACAAAAATTTAAAAATACACTAAAAAAAACGAAAAGAATCGAAAAAAGTAAAGAAAAACACAAAGAAAACAAAAAAAAAACACAGATTATAGTGTATTTATGACATCAGTAGCAAAATCCAACTTATCAACATTTTCATCTTGGAAAAATTTGCAAAATTCTTCCTTTTTAATATTATAAGCCTTGAGCATCTTATTAAAATTATCAAATAATAAGATTTTAAAATTATTTAAAAAATTAAATTGTATAATGAAATTTTGTTCATTCTTTGATAAATCACAATCTTTAGAATTTTGAATAATATTCAATGATTCTTTAAAATTTAAATTGATATTATACTCAAGATAATAATTATCTAAATTTTGAAACAATTCATAAATCAAAATTGAATGGAAATAAAATGTTTGAAATAATTCATGTTTATTAGTTTCTAAATCAGTATTGGTATTAAAATTAGTATTGGCATTGACACTGGCATTGCCATTAGCAACGGCATTAATATTATCAACTTGATTATTAAACTTATTAACAAACATGTTTCTAAAGGTTGAATGATTCCAATATTCATAAAAAACATTCAATACTCCAAAGTATTTATTATTTTCAATACTGTTATTATTGGAATTTTCAATGAATGAATAAAACGACTGCAAATCAAAATTTGAGATGCATGAATTGAAGAAAAATGAATCCAAGAAATTTGGGAAATTGTATTTATTTCCAAGTTTTAATTGGTTTAAAAATAATTTATTTGAAACCAAATTCAATAGGATATCATTGGGATCAATATTATTAACATTATTATTCGATTCATTGATTATTATGCCATTTGATGAGGATTTAGCATTGAACTTAGTATAATGATTCAAAACAATTAAAATTTGATTAAAATCATAAACTAATGGGTTCTTCAACATGTATTCGATTAATTTAATAAACGAATTCAAGTTCAAGTTTTTAATCAATAATTCAGAATTGTGAGATAAAAATAAGTACTCATTTTCTAAATCATAATCAAAAGTTAAAAATTCATTAACAATCACATTTTTATTTCTTTCTAAAATTGAGAGCAAATAATTTGATATAATATTAGACAAATTATTGTTCACTGAATTGTTATTTTTAAAAGTTATATTATTAAAAATGGAAGACATCAATAATTGGATTTTTCCTTCGTTGTCGTTATGCAATAAGAAATTAGATAAATTAGAAATATTACTCATTGAAGAGTTTGAAATTGTATTAGTATTAGTATTAGTATTAGTATCATCAAAAAATTTAAAATTTGATAATAAATTATTATTATTATTAATGTAGTTTAAAAAAATGTTGTCAATGACATCTAAATTAGAAGTTTTATTATTAAGATTAGATAAAAAAGTTAAAAAGATATCATTATGATTATTATAATTATTTGGATCATTAATATCAATATTAATTAAATTAAATTTTAAAAATTTAGCAAAAATTTGGTAACCCTTTTCAAAATTCAAGTTAATTAAAGAGATGATATAGGAGTTGATGACATTGTTTAAATTTTTAAAGTTTTTTTCATCAATATTAAAGGTTGTGTTTGAATTTTGGTTTAAATTTGTTGTATAGTTTAAATTCAATAAAGTTTTCTGTTTTATTGATAATAAAATGGAATCAAGAATTTTAGTTGATAAATTCAATTGGTTTGAAATTATTAAAGAATTTAATAAAATAGAATATATTTCAAATTGATGGTTTAATAAAGAGAGATTATTAACTGAATTTTTCTTGAAATCATTGTAAAGATTTAAGATAAATTGAATGTTATAAGGAATATTGTTATCAATATTATTGTTGAGAGGATTATTATTATCATTATTATTATTATTGTCAACATCAATATTTTGAAGAATATTATTTAAACGAATTAAATCATTTTGTGATAGGTTATTTAAAGTTGATAAATATTTAATTAATGACAAATAATAAATTTCTGATTTAACGAAATTTGAGTTTAAGTTGGCATTATTTAGAATATTTAAAAAGCTTATAAATTGGTCAATTGATGAAAATTTGTAATTGAATAAATTAATACCAATTAGCAAATTGTCATAAACTAGTTGATTAAAATAATGGAAATGTTTTAAATTTGAAGCTATGAAGATATCAATAGCCAATTTAAAGTAGTCATTACCATTGTCTATTATATTGTTATTATTTTTAATGTTTATAGAGTTGTTGTTGATTATGTCTAAAGAAGATTTAAAGGAGTTTAAAGAGCCGGATAATAGACCATTTAAGACCAATTCGTAAGTTTTAGAATTTGGTTTTAAATCAAAGTTATTAATTGAAGATATTAAATCTGTGTAAACGTTTAATAAATTAGTTAATTTTTCTTCAATTGTTTCGGATGTCAAATTTCTTTTAATTAAAGATTGTAGAACTAGATTGTAAAGATCTAAAGATATGGGCAAGTTATTTCTCTTTATGACTTGATATATAGGGTAAATTTTCAAGTAATTTGAATTTTGAATTGAGGTGTTAATTTCATTAATTAAAGAGGAATGAAAGGATTTATCTAATGAGTTTGAAAATTTTATTTCCTTTGGTATGCTTAGCAATTGGAAATCGTCCAATAAAAAAGCGGCGTTATTAAGGGGGTTATTGTTATTTTGGGGGCTGTTGTTATAGCTTGCAGAGTTAGAGTTATTTTTATTAAGAAATAGATTATTATTGGTTTTTTGAATATTCAAATAGTTGAGATTGAGAATATTTTTATTTATCAAGTTATGGTTGTTGCGGTTATTTTTGCTGTTATTGTTATTAGTGTTGAGATTGTTTTGATTGTAAGTATGATTAATTGTATTCTGTTGTTGAGCAGTTTGTTGTAAATTGGGCTCTTTATCTTGAAACAAAGATTCAGATATAGTTGGAGAGTTATCGAGTTGAGAATTATTAGAAAAACTGTTATCAACAATCATTTGGGTGTTGTTATTGATGTCATTTTCATTTTCAAGTTGGCTGCTGATGTGATTTATATTATTCAATATAGGTAGAAGATTCAATTTGTCATTTAACAATAAATTATTGTCAATGAAATTATTATGAATCAAAGAGGAGTTATATTTAGAGAGATTATTATTATTGGAATTATTGAGTTTTATCTTTAGTAATTCGTTATCAATTATGGATCTGTTTGAGGATTGTAGTTCATCAATCTGGTTATTATTGGAGTTGTTGTTATTTAATAGATTGTTGTTGACTTGGTTGAACAAGGACAATCTCGATATGTGATCTAGGGATATCGAGTAGTAGTTGTAGAAATTGGTTGAGTGCTTGGGATAGTTTGAGTTGTAGTTGTAGTTGTTCTTATTGTTATTATTGGTGGTCGAGTTGACCTTTATGTTATTGATTTTGATGTTATTGGAGGTGAATAAATCATTATTCGTTAATTGGTTATAATTTTTCAAGTGGAAAGTTGAGTCAAAAAAAGATGGGGTTTTCTTTATAGTTGATGAGGAGTTTCTCAACGTAGAAGAATTTCGTGAAAAGTTGGCAAAGGGTTTAAAGACCATTTTGAAAGTATCAAAGTATCGAAATGTAGAAATATGGAAAGAAAACCAGTAATTGTGGGATTAAGATTGAGGATGAAAACAGATAGAATGAAGATGCAGCGGTAATAAGAAGTAAATGCAAACAGACAGAGATCTAGAAGGATTAAGTACGATTAACAAAGAAAGAAAGAAAGAAATGAAGAAAACACAGACCAGCTCATGAAATGCAACGAGAACCAACCAAACACAGTCAAATATAATCAGAGAATTGTGACTAAATATATTCAAATATAATCAACTACTTTCGTTCTCAAATCGTCGCCAAAGCCCTGAAAAGACCAAAACCTAAAGCAGCGAATGGCCAAAAAGCTTTTTTCTTGCTGGCCAATCAGCACTCGGAAAAAGCCGGCGCGATGGCGCTGCAACCGGCCAATCAGCGTGCCCCAAAAATCAACGGTCACGCGCTCGGCATTAGAACCAAGCGCTGTTCCGCTTACTCAGCGCATGTGTGTTTATATCAGCGCTGTGTCACTTGTGATTGTGTAAGCATATTTGGCACGCAACGTTATATAAGCATTGTGTTGAACGAGGTGCGGCCGGAAAACACAATCCGAACTCGGACGTTCGTGAAGCAATTATGGTCCGTTGCCCTAAACGAAATACACAAGACTTAACCACTTATGAAACGAAAATTGTGTTTCTGCAAAAAACATTTAATTCACAAATACCTTGATAAAGATTGCAATCCAAACAATATAAATATGATCACTAAATAGCTAGATAGAAATAAAATAAACCAAGAGGAAAAGGAGAGAGAAGTCTACTAAGTCATGAGCACTAGAAGAAATCTCTATCCTTTCTTCGACGACTTTCAACCTGACAACATCCAAGTCAAGAACACTGATAGTGATAACAAAAGAGAACTTGATACTCCATCAATGGCTTCCAAAATCAATGAATTAAAACAGAGAGTTGAGTTAATTGAATCGAATGTTGCATCCGGATTTGAACGACTAGAACGAATGCTTGAAAGCGTATTAACTCGTAACAAACGGCCGGAAATCGGTTGTCGAAGGTCACAACACATTGAACTTTAGACAGGGTAACGGCTTCTCTTTTCAGCGATTTTTATTTTTGTTCGTTTTTTTTCAGTTGATCGAATCGTTGGAGAGTTGGAAGTTGGTCTGTGGTTGGATACGAATTTTGGCTCTTGGTTCATCTTCAGAAAATGTATTGCATAAAGGCTCTAGCTTCCCCTTCTTACTTCTTGTGGCGTTCCACTTTTGCTCGTAATATCGTGCTTCATTCTGGCAAAAGACAGCCCGGTGCCCTTAGAGATCCCAATGATTATCTAATTTCCCCCAGTGGCATCAAATACTCGCCAATAAAGGAAGTTTCTAAAGTTCCTGAAGCTTCTGAAGCTTCTGAATCTCATGAATATTCTGGGTCTCCCGAAGAAATTCAAGAATCCTTGAAGCCTATAAAGTCCTATTTTCATTCGATTGACCCCGATTTAATCGACAAAAACCAGATTTCTGACAAGCTTTTACTCCAGATTTTAACCCATAAATCCTTCTCTCATGGCCATTTTCCTTACAGTGAAAAATTATCTGTTATAGGTTTCAAGTTCTTAAAAAAAACATATTTTATTAACACAATACACCAAAGTCTACAAAAACCAATTGATCAAGAATATTTTACCAATTCGAAATTTAAAAGTTTCCACAATTATAAAAACTATAATTTCTTAATAAATGAGTTTAATTTTGCTGATTTATTTCGTAAAGACAAGATCAATTTCTTATCAGTTTCGAATTTGGCAAAAATTTCAAGATCAAAACAATTTTCCAAAATTTTGTTCTGGAAACCAACTTCTAAAAGGGCAATAAATAAAGATAACGACACAATCTATGCTGAAGTTCTCAAGGCCTTAATTGGTGCTTTATTGTTATCAAAAGGTGCTGTTTATACTCAATATTTTATAGAAAAAAATCTTATAAATCCACTGGGTAAAAAAAATTAATCAACTTTTAATCAACTTTTAACCATCTTTTAACCATCTTTTAACCATTTTTTAATCACATATATTTATATATTTATTTTGTATATATTTTTTGAATCAACTTATCTAATTCAATTATTGTTATTCTCATTACCCATATTCATATTGTTGCCATTGTTATATCCACCATTATAATCTTCATTATATCCAGAATTATTATATCTAGAGTTATTATATCCACCATCATCAGGAAGATCATTATCATACCCTCCGTTATATTCAGCATTACTATTATTACTATTGTTATTATACTCATTAATAGGATTATTAAGACTATTGAAACTGTTAGAATTATTATACCCGCTATTAAACTCATTATTCATAAATCCATTATTATATCCACCATTGTAAGTATTATATCCGCTGTTACTATTGTTATTGACATCGTCAATGTTATTTCCAGTAAAATCGCCACCAAATTCATTATATCCAGCATTATAACCATCATTGTAACCACCATTATACCTATTGTAGCCATCACCATAACTATTACCATTATATCCGCCATTGTAACCATTATCGTTGGTATTATTACCATATCCACCGTTATAACCGCTGTTATTATAGCCACTGTTATTATAGCCACTGTTATAGTCATTATTGTAACTATTTCCACCTTTATATCTCTTATATCCTCTTCTCACGTATCCCTGTTTTTTACCATGATATCCACCACTATTCTCATATCCGCCGCTATTTATATCCATAGCCATCATATTTTCTCCTGGATCTATAATATTTTTTGGTTCCAAAATTGAATTATTTGCTGGAAGTGTCCCAGTTTTATCTGCTTCAATATACATATCTGCTTCTTGTTCAGCAGCTATCTTTGCTTCATCTAGTTCTTTCAATCCTCCTTTAACCCCTCTACCAAATTCTCTACCACTTTTAAACCCCAGATCTAAATCAATTTGAAGAAAATGATTCATAAGTTTGGTTTGGTTCAAGTACTTGATCGCTTGAAATACGCCCTCTTGATTCTCAAAAATAATAAACCAAAATCCACAGGGTTCCTGACTTTGACTATTCAACCCTGCTATAACTTTTTCAACCTCTCCAACTTTTGAAAACATTTGGTAAATCTGCTCCTCTGTGATAGAGAAGTCGAGCACTTGAACATAAATGGTTCGTGAGACCATGGTCCTCTTCAATTGATCATATCCATTTTTCTTTTTTATGGCCTTGGAAAGTAAGTATTTTGAGGGCACATCCAATCGTTGAGCTGAATGCTTGAAGTCATACTCAGCAAATTCCCGTAGATCTGTCTCTAATTGTCCTCCATAGTAATTTCTGCTCATTGTCTCTCACAGTTTTTTGTTGTCTCTTACAATCTTTTTGTAGTCTTTCGCTAAGCAACTTTTATATTCAATCTCTCAAGACTGCCTTCAAAAAATTCGTGCAACATCCTGCACCCATCAAAAGGGCATATTTCGAGGAACAAAAAGCAGCTGCTTTTTATTTAGAAACTATAAAATACAGAACTTACAAACTACTACAAATTACTACAAAATACAAAAGAATTCAGAAACCACCATCAAGATCTCATATCCTCGTCTATGAGTCCATCTAGTTCTTTTTCAAACTCTGCAAAAAGATCATCGGCATTGCTTTCCTCCTCGTCATAGTTGGTTTTGTTTTTTTTGCTACCAACCAGTTGCAAATCATCGTTTGCTTCTCGTTTGTTGTTGCCATTTAGTATCACCAATGACCTGGCTCCTTTTTTATTCTCAAGTTCAGCCTCTTCTTCGTCTTCGCCATCTTCATCATCTTCATCAGAAGAACTGTCGTTGATAAAGTCTTCGATTTCTTTATCAATGTCTCCGTTCCACGATTCAGATATGCTATCTAACACCAGATCTCGATCAGCCTGCTTCACTGGGTATGAAGTCTCGTTATTGTTATTATTGCCATTTCCATTTCTATTTTCATTTTCATTTTCATTTTCATTTTCATCTTTATTTATCTCTTTATTGCCATTGATACTTATATTGTCGTAATTATTACTCACTTTGAGACTATCACCATTTTTATCGTTATTTGTACGATTGATGTTGCTGATACCATCTTTATTACCATTATAAAGTAAATTCATAAATTCATAATTATCCATTTCCTCTTTTTGCATCTTTTTAAACTCTTTAATTTCTTTTTCAGTGACTTTAATTTCATTTTCATCATTGGCTAAAAACTCAAATTCCTTTTCATCACATCTTTCCCAGTTTTTAACACACTTGAATAGCCAATCTGGATGAACTATCTTGACTTTATCTTTATAAAAGTGTCTGGCCATTCTAGCCTTTAATGTGGTTGGGTTTCGACAAATTAAATGCGTAACTTTACTTGTCAAACTTCTACATACTTCACCTCCAAATGACGTAATCCAATTATTTGTATCTAAATCTCTAATATCAGAATGGGTTGGAAAAATCCCAGAGAATAAGAAATAACAACCTTTGAATACTTCATTTCTCATTGTTGGTATTATATTTTCAATATCTGGTATTAAATTCAAGTTAATTTTATTATGATTGCCTTTTCTATTTCTGATTTTATTATTTCTTTTATTATTGATATTATTATTTTTGTTGTTTTTGCTATTGTTATTATTATTATCACCATTGAATGCATTTGGTTGTAAAATCTTCAATTCATCATAATAAGTATTATAAATTTTAATTAAAATTTTTTCCAAGGATTCTAATTCGGTATCGTCATCATATAGTAATCTTCTTGTTTTGGGACTTTTATTATTATCAATATAATCACTAGTATTTGTGGTTGTATTTGTGGTTGTATTTGAATCATCATTATCACTGTTACTATTATTATTATTATCTATGGTAATAGGAGAAATTGCATTATTTATTTCACCATTTTCATTTTTTCCGTTGTTATCAACATTTCCTTTCTCATTTGTTTGATTATTTTTATCATCCAAATCATCTTTTTTTTCCTTTATTTCTTCAGCTTTTTTTACCTCTTTTATTCCATTTATTTCTTTTTCCTGAATTTCCTTTTCTATAGGATTTTGTTGGTCATTGTTTTCTATATTTTGAGAATTTGTTAAATTTTGTAAATCTTCTTGTAATCTTTCCAAAGGTCTTTCATTCTGCTGTACTTCAAGTGAAAGAGATCTTTCTAATTCAATTTCTTTATTTTTCAGTACTTCAAGATCTGATATTATATCTTTATCAATATTGAAATTTTCATTGGAATTATAAAAATTGATATTATCAATAATATTATTAATGTTATTATTGTTTCCATTATCATGACTATTGATCTCATTGTTATTAAGGGTAGTGTTCTTACTATTATTTTCATTATTATCAATTAGTGGCTTATCATTTATTAGTTTACTTATTTTTAATTGAGTATTTTCCATAATTTTTTCTTCGATTTGTTCAATTTCTTTAAATCTTTTTGAAGGAGATAATAAGAGATTTTGTCTCGGTAAATAAGTTGAATTAATATCACCGATACCGATAAAGAAATCGTATGGAATCACTTTAATTAAATTAGGACACCAATCCCAAACATCACCTCTATCATCGATTATTACAACCATAGAAGTATCAACCGGAAATAGTTTAGTTAATGATTTTTGAGATAATGAACCACTTTCATCTCTACTTAATATTCTATCGCCAAAATAAATTCCATCCGGGTCAATTATTTTGGCGATTTCCTTTGCATAGGATCTTGTTGCCATTGTGTAAATATGTAATTCATAATACGTTGAAATTTTATCTAAAAATCTTTTTAGATTAGGTCTCAACTTGACATAATACCAACATTTATTTGACTTGTTCATATTGTTTTTTCTCGAAATTAAAAAGGGTAAATCTTCATTCAAAGTAAAAGATTTGACATCTTTTAAAACATTGTAATTTGGATTTGATGGGTCATTTTGCCATTTATATACAGTCGGATCAACAGTTGTATGGATTATAGTTTGATCCAAATCTACTACTAAGATCAATTTTTTCAAACTGATTAGATTTAATAATTTTTTCTTTTCGGATTTTTCAGCTTCTTTTAAAGACACTTTAAGATTATTTTCTAATGCTGATATTGTTATAGAATTTTTATGGTAGTTATCATTATCATCAATTATGGCTCCACAGGAAGCGCATAATCCAGCAAATTGAATTGAATGAGAGCATGGCTCTCTAATTTTTGCTATAACAAAAGCTGGGTTATCAATTACATCATTGATTTTGACATTGATCTCTTTTATGATTCCGGTAAAAGGGGAATAGAAAACAGCAGGTAATTTGTAAATCTTTTTAGGCCTTTCAAAGATCTGATTTAAATTATCATCTATTGAGTTACTATTGTTTAATGATTCATTACTAAGATTACTATTTTGAAGCTTATTTAAAGTTTCCATGTCCAACTCACTGTCAGGAACTTCTTCAAGAGAGTCATAATTGAAAGTCAAGAACTGATCTTGTTTGTTGATCTGCTGGTTGTTGGTAACTGCAATTTTAGTAATAGTCACTGGAAATTTTGTCCATACTGGTAGAGTTAAAGAAGTTAATTCAGACATAAGATTGAGGTCTTAAAGTGGGAAAAAAACCAAAAATTAAAGCAGCAAAATTGACAAGAACAGCAAAAACAAAAGAACAAGTAGAACAAAAAGAAAAACAAGGATATAGACAGTGAAATACAAATCAACACAATGCAATTCAAACTCAAGCTCCAGTCAGAAGATGAAAAACCAATATATTGGAGTATGGGTTAAAGCATATAATAGAAAATAACAAAGGTAAAACAGAAAAATTGCACTCATGGCAAAAAAACAGCGTTTCACTCCCTGAACCAAAAAAAAGAATGCGTGCCGTTTTCCGACGCACTTGCTCCAATGGCGCAAATGCGTTTCTTTTGTTGCGCAATTATATGTGTATAAGCATACTCCAGCGCGTTTAAACATGCGTTTGCGTTGTAGCACCGAGTTTCCTGTTTAGTATTATGTTTGAAAAATTGTGTAATTTTGCATACGGATACATACATCCGCACTGATGGATACAAAGCATATAAACATTTTTGTTCATGGCGAATAAGATCGCAATATACTAATTTAAAAAATGCTTTACTTTTGAAAACAGATTTAAAGACATTATGTTTTAATGATGCCGATGATGAGGAAAAAAACTGGGACACTAAATGTGCAAAACTTTTCACATATTTACTTCTAAACAATGCAAACTCATTAACTTGTTTTGAATTATCTTTATACTATGAACTTTCATCCTTTCCAAATCTTACAAACGTCGTATCTATGAAAAAGATATTGCTTGAGAAAAGTTGTTTTCTCAATAGCATAAACCATTTAGATTTAAATCATAATAGAATTAAAATAGTCAAAAAACCTATCAAATTTTGTCAATTTAAAAGTTTTAAAGATCTCTCCTTATTACGTTCAAACAAGTAAAGATATACCAATAGATAAAATACCTATTGACTTGAAACTTTCTAAATAAAATCCATCCGAAATTAAAAACTTGTCAACTTTGATAAATTTAAGCAATCTAGATTTATCTTTTAACAGAATTCTAAAAAATTTAAATCTATCAAATAACAAACTTCAACTATCTGATATAATATGTGTGAGTGGATGTAAAAAATAACTCAAAACACTGTGACTATTATGTTTTCTAATACCAGATATATGAAGAAAAACCAGAAAATTAAATGAAACACAATCAAAAATAATATCAAATTGAATAATCATTTATGTATTCTATCTGTGTGTGTGCATTAAATTACATTGACATGCATTTATTACTTTTCACTTTTTTTTTGAAGAAATGATTTCTTAGAGTTTTTATTTTAGTAAATTTTAGCAAAAATATTTTATATTCTATATCTTTAATATAATAAAAACCTTTCTATTAAACACAATAATACTTGATAGCACAAACACTAACTTTATTGTCATTTTATTCTATTACAGTAATAACAATAATAGTGATAGAGATCTCGATAATAATAAATATAGATAACTTAAATAAAAAATTTTATTCATTGTAATTACCGAAAACTTTTTGTAAAAAATAGTAATCTTTGATTTCAGTTTGCCATTTATATATTTATTTTAGTATGGTTGAAAGCAAAGCTTATTTATAAAATGAAATACTGCACTTTCTTTTCACTTTGGTTTTGGTGTATCTATAATACTAAAAATCAGCCTTTAATAAGATACTAAATTATTACTAAAACCAAATTGATCTCGATTGACTCCCATAATGTTAAGAGAAAACCCATATAGCTCATGTTTCACATTTATTGTCTTTCCACGATTTTTTATAAGATTCTTGAAATAATTTTGTAAAATTTGTGTTATATTTAACTCTTTTATTTTTCTGTAGTCAGCTACAATCTCAAATTTTAGTCCTTCATTATTGCCAACAATAATATTCAATGTCTTATCAAACACTTTAATATTTCTGTCAACATTTTTTTTAAACAAAACTACAGCTCCAATTTTTCCATTCTTATCAGGTAGATACAAAGCCATTGACATTTTGAAAAATCCTTTGACTCTTTTCGTAAAATCTCTGATCTTTTTAATTTTATAAAAAATATTAAAATCAAAACTTATATATGAAACTTCTTGAGACCCATAATCGATATCTTTGGCAATCAATAAATTTTTGGAATTATAAAATTGAACATTTCCAATGTTGACATACTGATCTGGTAATAGATTTTTTGCATAATTTTCGATTAATTTGGTAGAAAACTCAACGCTAGTAAAGTAATTGCTGTCCTCACTATTATAATCAGTTATATTAAAAATCTCTGGTGTATCACGAATTTCATAAGCAAAAGCAAGATCATAAAGAATAGCAACTGTTGCAGTAATTCCAAAAACAAGCAATGTTCCACCACATATAACCAAAGTGGGATCAGTAACACAAAACAAAAGAACTGGTGGAATACTAGCAGCAAAAGCTCCATTCGCTAAAAAAAGTCCTAAAAAACTGAAAGCGATTTTTGTACGAGTATCAAGAGCATTGTTGAAAATGTTTTCATTTGAGTCCTCATTCCATTGTTCTAATGGAATATCATCATCACGATCATTGTTTACTTCATATTCATTGTCATTGACATAGTTTTCATAGTCAGGTTTACCAGTAAAGTTTAAGATATTGTTACTATTGTTTAATTTATTTAAAGCCGAAGTTGATGTTGCCAAACTTTTGACACTAGAAGTTGGAATAAAGATGTCAGAATTTTCAGGAAGACAGTTTAAAGTTTGTATTATATCAGAAATTAAAATCAATATTATTGACTTGATAATGAACTCCATTATATCTCAATTGAAAACTTATCACACCTTTTGTAAAGATAAGGTATCAATTCAATTAACCTGATTAATTCCAAATTTATAAAAATTCAAAAAAAGAGAACCCCAGGGAATTTACTCAACAAACATCTTTGGTTATAATTTGTTGTCTCTATTTTCTTGCAATATATTACTTTTGTGATTATTCTTGGAAGATGGATTTTTGTAACCAATTTTCGTCATTCCGAATCGAGAACAATCCATTGGACTGGCGACAGAATACGGTAGGTTTTTATCACTGAAAAAACCACAGAATGAATAACAAAAGCTAACAATTGCCTTTGATAAAAGCTACAGTTGGAAGTAGATAAGATAAAGAGTACGAAAATAAAATTTATGAAGACTTTGAATTTTATTTGCGTGTTTTGAACTATAGAACATTATAAACTATGAAAATACTAATACAGGGTAGACAATGATTTCTGGTCTTAAATATTAAAACCAATTTTGAAATAAAGTTTCATGAGTTTCGTGAGAATCTTAAAATGTGAATAAAATAGCATAAAAAAAAGATTAAAGAGCTTTCTTAAAATTGAACTTATAATAAAACCATAGAGGGTTACCAAAAATAGAAAAATACACCAATTAAAACGATAAAAAGATTAATATAATAAAAAGCATCAAATTTTGAATTTAGTATGATTAAATTTGTAAATCATCAATCATGTTAGAATCAATTACTCCAAAAAAGCTTTCTGAGCTTGAGCCATTGGAACTTCTCATTGGAATCATAGCAGGAGTTTGACCAAATCCGTAAAAGACTGCCGATCTTTCATTAGATGGATTTGAAAGATTAAACAAGTTGTAGTTGCTATTAGTTGATGTTGAATGGCTCGATACGTGAGCTTGAAGCAATGGAGATAGACATAATAAAGAAGGAGAATCAGTGACTTCAGCATAAGTGGGTGGTGATAAAGATTTGACAGCTTCATAAGTTGGAGGGACTTCATCATCCCAAGCGATACCAAAACCAGATCTTTCAGCAACATTTAAGTTAAATTGCATTCGAAGTACTCTGGCACTTCCTGTAGGGATCCCAGATTCAGTTGAATCAGTTATTTCATTAGAAGCTTTCAGTTCGCTGTTATTATTGGGAGGGTTTGAGTTGGAATTTGCGGAATGAGTTGGGCTTGTTTTTTGATGGGGAGCTGGAGGGTTTGTTATATAGTCTTTTGCACGAGGTTGAACTGATTCTTCTGCTATCACGACTTCAACCACTAAGACATGATTGACATATATACCAAGAGTTGGATCGGATATATCACAAGACATATTAGCACCTTGAGTTAAAGTGTTGCTTGGGACTAATTTTGTTGAGGAAGATGAATGAATATAATTAGAAAACCCAGTTGAAACACGTTGAACATCAATATTTGCAACTAATTCAATGCAGCCATTTCCAGTGAAATCTGATTTCCATCCACTTTTAGCGCTACCAAAAGCAATAGTTCTCAACTCTTCAAGAAAAAGAGCCTCTTCTTCTTTAGATTTAGTTTGAGGAGCAGAAGAAGTGGAAGAAGTAATGGATAATGGAGTAGAAGGAGTTGCAGGTCTATCGTGGTTAGAAAAAACCAGATCATGATCAGATATTTCATTCTCACTTTGGTTGGTATTACTTTCTGATAAATTATCATTTGAGCTTGGAGTTGAATTATTTTGATTATTGTCAAAAAGCTCATCGTCTAATTCTCTATTTTGTTGAGATTGATCCACAGAACTGACAGATGAATTGGTAAAAATCATGTTAAAGGTTGATAATTTTTTAGGAGGGAAAGTGTGTTGAGTTTCTTTAATGTGTTGCTGTATGACTTTTAGTTTAGTATCATGGTAAGAACTTGAACAACAATTTGCTCGAACTTTCACATTTTCTTCTATTCTCCAATTCATTCTTCTCATTCTCCATCTTTTTTTATTTTCTTTGTCTACCATTCCGTCTAGTTTTAATTCAATTGAAAAATTGGATTTAGGGTAGATTACGTTAGGTAAAGTAGCACTTGCAGTAACATTTGTTGGAGGAAATACTCTGAGAGAATGTTTATCCTGTTCTTTTAAAAAGGATCTCATTATTTTTAGAGGTAATGTTGTGTCAACAGTTGTTTCTTTATTTTTGTATAGACATTTTGATGTAGCAACTAATTGATAAGTTATAGTAGCAGTATGGGTTGAACCAAGGACGCTGCTTGCAGGTAAAGATCCAGGCAAAAGATGAGAAAAGGGATAAACTTGACGACCTGGAGAGAAAGCAGTTGAAGAAACTAAGACATCCCATCTTGCCAATTCTGTTGTTTTGTGTTTGCATTTGGAACAAGAAGATATAACTGAGGAAGGTGGTAAAAAGGGTTTAGAGTAGTTAACTATTTGAAGTAATTTTATTTGGACTGAATTGATTGTGGTTGGATCAGAGGGGATAGAATCGGAAGAGTTTTTGTTGGGGATCTTGAGAATGAGTAAACCAGATAATAAAGCACCACTTGAATTTTTTGGAGAGCCGTAAAATATTAAAGGTGGACTTTCGAGTGAAAGAGTTAATGTGTAGGGCTTCTTATTGACGATGATAGAGTTGGCAAGGTCATTTAAATTTGGAATTATTCTTGAGTGAGACGAATGTTCAGAAGAATTGTTTGAGTGAGATTTCAAAAAACGCATTGTAGATTAGAGAAATTAGCATAAAGCAAGAAGCGTGAATGAAAAATTAAATTATGGAGAATTAAAGTAAATGCTGCGAAAAAAAAATTATTCAAAAAAAGAAAGGAATGCTGTGAATTGACAAAATTATTGTTGAGCAGAAACAAAATAGAAGAAGAAAAACAAACAGTAAAGGAGGTTTTGAAGGTTATATATATCAACTAAAATGAGCAAATTCTTCTACTTGGAAGTTATAGGAAGCCATCAGAGGAATATGGTTAATTTTTTTATATATCTGTTTTGATTATGATTCCATCTTTAAGAGTTTTTTTTTTAATTCCACAATTTGATTGTTAATGTCATGCAAATGATCGTTTTTTCCGTTAAAGTGTTCGTTAATGCAGGATTGCTAAAAAATTGAAGAAAACGAAAAAATAAGAAATAACCGTTTTGCAGCGCAGTACACAGCTGCACACATCTACATGATTTATTGGCAAAATCTGTGGGCAGGTGCCTTCGGTTAAAACATGTACAAAAGCTCTCTGGATGGTCTGAACCGTGGAGCGTGGCATATGTTCTGTTTTGGCAAGGAGTTTCCGCTGTGTTTGCAACGTGTTCATGCTTTTTCGTTCTGACAAAAGAGTTTATATTCTGTTTTTACAAACAAACGCATGGTAACAGCGGTTACAATTGTAAGCGCAACTAAATTAGGCAATACAATCCGTTAGTCCAAGCTTTTGCTGAACGTGGTCAAGGCTCATTTTAACATTAAGCCCTTTAAATGGTTTCTGGAAACTATTCGTTATTTGTGATACAAGTCAATAAAATTAGAATAAGGGTGATTATTATTGCTCGTGCTCCTCTGGTTTTTGCGAAACTGTGAGCAGGAGGTTTTTCAAATAATTATATTATCAAGTGCAAAAATTGAACCATTTTGCTGAATGGCGAACGGGCGAAAATAAATTTCTCAAAGTTTGTTTGAAGATAATATTTACACAAAAGAATGAATGATCAGGTTTAGAAAAATTGCTGAAAACGTTTTATCGGCTTGCCAGTTCCATTGAAAGCGAGATATTAATGTAATAAATAAACATTGATGTAAATTGTGATTATTATTTTCAATTCTGTTTTATAATAACCACAGCTTTAGGGATAATAACAATAGTACAATTTTTATTTTTGTTTGTTGTGAAATATGGGCCAAGTTACCTCTTTGGTCATAACTATGAGAGATGAAAAACTCAGATATTCACATTTTGAAAATGCTCATTCATAGAATTCATAGTTAGGTGATTAATTAATCAATACTCGCATTGATTAATTGGTAGATGATAAAAATGAAGCTTGTTATTTCAAGTGTTGGTATTATTGTTATGATATGGTTTTAGAAAGATTGGGTATATTTTTATCAATATAATTTATTTTGTTAATATGGTTATGGTTATGGTTGCTCTAATTCCCCACTGGCGGGATTTTAGTTTTTGTAGAGAAGTAAAAGAAAATTTCATAAAAAACGTGACTTGATTGAAGTTAACATAGAAGAAGCACACCCTTCCATGCATATATAAGTGTTGAGTTTATTTGTTTGTGAGAAGGAGTTAAGAAAAATAGACTAAAACAATTGAATTTTTATTGTCTAATGAATTTAATGGGTATAAGTGATATTAGTTATGGATATGTTTGTTATCTTGTGAGGAAATATGATTTGTTTTTGTTTGTCGATAATAAGATTAAATGAACAAATTTGATTAATTGTTTTGCTTTGATAATTCAATTGAGAATGTGTTGTAATGAGCAAATATTGTGAACATGAGCAAGAAGCATGGAAGCACTTTCCGAATGAGGAAGAATAAAGCCATGATATATTTTTTTTCTCTCTTTTTTTTTTGTTGAAAACAATTGAGGATAAAGATGTGTTTATGTGAGTTTATTATAAATTGCACCAGCATGAAAACTGTTGCTGGCGCCATTTGAGATTTGAGTTTGAATTTAAAATTTGGTGAAATAAAATTAGATTCAACGCTTTTGACAGATTTTTCATTTAACTCAATGGGAAAATATGGAGGGAATTAAGGCGATCCTCAAAAAAATATTTTGTGAATAGGCGAAAAAGAACAGCAATAAACAGTGTTGAAATGGGATTATTGGCAATTAAATGCGGATTTTTCTAAAAGAAGAAACATAATGCTGGGATTAAAATAACTTATTTAAGTGATAAGTGCGAAATTTGAATAAAACTTGAGTTGAATGAGTGAGATTTAAACAAAATAAACTACTAATATGTGAAAAATAAAAATTAATAGACTAACCAACTAATTTTTATTACAAGTAAAACTTAGTATACAAATGTGATGTGTAGAAGAAAATAACCGCTATTGTTGATATTGATAAGATGATAATGATAATGATAATGATAATGATAAACATCGTTTTTTTTCTTTGTTAAGTTCTAATATAAACGATTAATTTGATTATATAATAACGTGTTTATATATTCATTTGATAAGACAGGGAAAAACAAGATATTTTCCATTGAATTCATAATAATAATATTATTATGTTTGAAGCACTAATTTTGGAAAATATTCTTTATCAAACAAGGAATTCCGTGATTTTTACATAAAATAATGGCAAATTATTTAATTTATTGATTTATTAATTTATTTGCTTATTAATTTATTTATTTATTCATTTACTTATTTAATTATTTATTTATTAATTGGAATTAGTGATAAGGGAGATAAGAAAATGAATAAGATAAATTTGCAAAATAGAGAGTCACCGATTTGCAAACCAGTGGGATGGTTTTATTTGTAATCAATTAGGAAAGCTCACTGAATGGAATGATGAAATGCAACTTTACAAATTTCAGACATGTCAATATTATCAATAATATACATAACAAGTGATTTTCTTTTGCTTTTGTGGATTGAGATACTGGATTTTGATGCAAATGAACATAAAATGTGATTCAATTGATTAGGTAATAAGCCATAATGGTGGGACTGATTGGTAATAATATTCTGTTGAAACAACAATAGAAGATGAGAAAAAAAAGAAAAAAGCAATAAGGAACTTGAAAAGCACGGAACAATTGCAATTTGTGACTTTTAATTTTGGAGATGCTCCTTCATTTGAATGAGTGGTTTTGCTATGTTCACAGTTTTACAAGAAATGCCATTGAAAGATGGATAAATGGTGATTATTCGATTGGAGAGAATCCGGTTGGAATATATATCATATTAGATCAAATAAAATTGTTTAAATCACTAGTGTAGTCCAGTGGCGATTGATAAAAGTGAACCAATTTGCAAAACCGAAAACCGTAAATTGATGGACAAGAATGAGCATGGTGATGTCGATAAAGAACAGGAAACATTGGAGATACTGGGGAAGCCCAAAACGGTAGTCAAGATGAGAGATGATTCACGATGATTACTTGAAGAGAACAGCTGATTGGCAAACAGCAAGATTTAACAAAGGTAGAATGGCAGTTTTCAGCTGGCGATCTGAAAAGTGGCAAACAATTAGGGAAACGTTAGATTGGAGGCAACGTGTGAAATCAACATCGGCTCGTCAGCTAAGTTTGCGAGCCCTTACATCGACAGCTGCCAGCCAATAAGCAGCCCCGAATAGTCTGAGCATGAATTTGTGGAGTAGAGCACGTAGAAATAAGCTTTGGGGGTCTCTGGGGGTTGCTCCGTCAGGGCTCTCCACTGGACGAGCTCCAGCGAAATACATACAGACCCTGGCGACGAGGGACAATAGACGGACAGGGTCTATTAAGCTTTGACAGATCGAGTCTGCGCTGCATGGACAAGAGCGCTGGCGAGTGAGGGGAGCACAGGAAGCCTCCCAAAAACAAAGCACGAAGCCCAGCAAAAGCAGCACAGAAAGCAAAGGGCGAGCCAATTCAGGGAGGTTTGCAAGGAGCGAAACGAAAGGGGAAGCCCCACCATGGCACAGAGACCACGAAACGAGAAGCGAGAGCACAAAGAGGAGGATGTCGCGTTCCCTTTTCCCAACCCTTTCCAGCACAAGCAGCGGGCGCAGAAGCACCGGCAGCGCGCCTCCCCACCCAGCTTCTTCCACTGGTGTTGGGCGACAAGACCCAGGCCTTCAGCTGGATCTGGGCCCGAGCTCCTCTTGCGATATAAAAAGACTTTGGATCCCATGCTTTTCCTTCTCGTTTTCTTTTCCCATCATCATCTCATATTTCTTTGATAGCTCTCATACTCAAGAACTGTCTTTCTACCAATATTCTCTTCTTCTTCCTCAACCTCTTCACCTAATCTCGATTCTTGCAACCTCTCTTCTATTGTCGATTACTCTTCCTCCACAATGCCTCAATTAGAGAATGAACACTTGATGCATGTCAATCAAATTGAGCCAACCTCTGAATACCAAAAAAATCATCCATCTTCTCCAATCTTGAAAAACTTTGAAGAATACAAAACATTATACAATGAGTCAATTGAAAACCCAACAGAATTTTATGGTCGTATTGCCAGAAAGGAATTGGACTGGATCAAAGATTTCGACGTCACCAAATATCCATTGACCGGCTTCAATACCTCCTGGTTCCTCAATGGTGAAATCAACGCCTCCTACAACTGTGTTGATCGTCATGCTTTCAAAAATCCAGACAAACCAGCTATTGTTTATGAAGCAGATGAACCTGGTGAAGGAAGAATTGTCACCTATGGTGAATTATTAGCTGAAGTCTCTCAATTAGCTCAAGTCTTGACTGAATTGGGTGTTAAAAAAGGTGACACCGTTGCCGTCTACTTGCCAATGATTCCAGAAGCTATTGCCACCATCTTGGCCATTGTTAGAATCGGTGCTGTTCACTCTGTTGTCTTTGCTGGTTTCTCCTCTGGTTCTTTAAGAGACCGTATTAACGATGCTGATTCAAGAGTCGTTATCACCACTGATGAGTCCAAAAGAGGTGGTAAATCCATTGAAACAAAAAAAATTGTTGACGAAGCCTTAAAAGAATGTCCAAATGTCAGAAATGTCATTGTCGTTAAGAGAACTGGTAACAAAAGTGTTCCATTTATTGAAGGCAGAGATGTCTGGTACCATGAAGAATTACCAAAATACAAGACCTACACCCCTCCTGTTCCTGTTAACTCTGAAGATACCTTATTCTTATTATATACCTCTGGTTCAACTGGTAAACCAAAGGGTATTCAACACACAACCGCCGGCTATTTATTAAATGCTCTATTAACCACAAAATACACCTTTGATGTCAATCAACAAGATGTTTTTTTCACTGCTGGTGACATTGGTTGGATTACTGGTCACACCTATGTTGTTTATGGTCCATTAGCAGTTGGTGCCACCACTGTTGTCTTTGAAGGTACTCCTGCTTATCCAAACTTTTCAAGATACTGGGAAATTGTTGATAAATATAAAGTCACCCAATTTTACGTTGCTCCAACTGCTTTGCGTCTATTGAAAAGAGCTGGCGACCACTTTATTGAAAAATACGACCTATCATCATTAAGAGTCTTGGGTTCCGTCGGTGAACCAATTGCTGCTGAAGTTTGGGAATGGTATTACGAAAAAATTGGCAGAGGTAGATGTACCATCCAAGATACATACTGGCAAACCGAAAATGGTTCTCATTTAATTGCCCCATTAGCTGGTATTACTCCAATGAAACCAGGTTCTGCCTCCTTGCCATTCTTTGGTATCAACCCAGCTATTGTTGATCCAGTTTCTGGCCAAGAATTAAAAGGCAATAACGTTGAAGGTGTCTTGTGTATCAAGGCTTCATGGCCATCAATGACCAGATCCATCTGGAAAGATTACTCCAGATATTTGGACACTTACTTTAACCCATATCCAGGTTACTTCTTCACTGGTGATGGTGGTGCTAGAGACTCTGATGGCTTTTACTGGGTTCTCGGTAGAGTTGATGATGTTGTTAACGTTTCAGGTCACCGTCTTTCTACTGCTGAAATTGAAGCTGCCATCTTGGAAAATCCAAACGTCGCTGAAAACGCTGTTGTTGGTTTTGCTGATGAATTAACCGGTCAAGCTGTTGCTGCTTTTGTTTCATTGAAGAGAAAAGATTTATCCGAAGACCAGATTAGTCTTGCCAAGAAAGAATTAACTCAAACTGTTAGAAAAGAAATTGGTCCATTTGCTGCTCCAAAATTAGTCTTGATTGTTGATGACTTGCCAAAAACCAGATCTGGTAAGATCATGAGAAGAATCTTAAGAAAAGTATTAGCACATGAAGAAGACCAATTAGGTGATATAAGTACTTTATCTAACCCAGAAGCCGTTACTCAAATCATTTCATCTGTTCAAGCTACCAGAAAATAAAGTTATCTTTTATGTCGATATTAATGATTTTGCTTTTTTTAATTTTTTTGCTCAATTGATCCTTTTTTGATTCTTTCTTTCTTTTGTCAAAATTATAAAAGGGAATAGGAAAAGAGAGAATGATCTCATTTTTTTTTTGTTGATGAATTTTATAATTATAGTTTAAATAATAGATATTTACAAATTACTTTTTAAAAATCCTTGTAAGAAATACTTGACTTGCAACTCTTGATATTTTTTTTTTATGTTACTAAGTGAATATAACTCGAACAATCTCCACTAGAAAAAGAAATGAAAAAAAAGTGACAGTTTCAAAATAGATCAGCCAAAATGATAAACTTTTTTTCATTTTTTTTGACAGAAGATGTCTGATTTCAAAATAATGCATAACTCATGCAGTTACATGCATATGATACTTTTACCATATTTCAATTCTCTTATTTTTATTTTGAGGTGACATAGATGTATATGATAATACCGTAAGATTTTGAATCAAAACTGGATAAAAAAAATAAGTAAATTATAATATAATAAGATAAGATAAGCTAGTACTGACTTAATGGATGTTTTTAGCAAAAACTTTAAAATTAAGATAATATATAAGCTAATAATTGTTATAACATTTATAGAAATATAAATGATCGAAATACGATAATAATAAAAACAAACCACCAAACCAAAAAATTATTTGTAGAGAAACTGTAAATTGCTTGTCATTTTAATGATTTAGTATTTTTTTGTTTTTTTTGGTTATATTATTTTGATGTCTATCAATTTAGGTTTCAAAATAGAAGAATTTTCATTAGTGTTATGAATAATAGTGATTAACGTGATAATAATTCTGTAAGATTATTTGAATCAGAGCAAGGGTCTAAGGATATGCAGCGCTGGTTCTAACTTTGAGTAAATAAAATAATAACAATAATAATGGAGAAGAAAACCCCAATTAAATATTGCTAAATAGGAAATAGGAAATTTCCTGATTTATTCTCAAGATTGAAGGAGGTGTTTGGTTAAAGTAATTTTTTATTTCCAGATGTGGTTTTGTTTGATAATTGTGTTGCTGTTTTTGTTATGAATTTGAGAGTTAACCCCCAAATAAACAACCGCGAGTTTTTGTATTGTGAAATTAATTGAAAGCATAAAATGCTGATTTATGGAAAAAAAAAAATAAAATTCAATTAAAAGGGATAAAGAGGATAAAATTGTGCATTGGCAAAACCAGTAAACAAAAGTGAGATTTTATTATTATGAGAATTTCTGTTATTGTTTAAAAGTAAAAAGCAATAAAGTTAGCTAAAAAAAACAGCATTTATGTTTAAGTTTGCAACAACAACATAACAGCAAACAATTCTGTTTCTGCAAATTGGTCTATCAATGATTAAAACATAATAGGGAATAAGATAAGTTAAGAAAATGATTTCGAGCCATGAAAACTTTAAATAAGTTTGAAGATAAATGAATCACCATCATCATCCAATTTGGAAATAGTGACTAAGTAGTCTCCATTTGATGTGGATAATGTTTATATTTTGATTGTTATAATAGCTTATAAATAGCCCAACTTTCGCTCTTTTTCACTCTGATGTGGTTGAACAAATTTAACATCAAATATCTTGATATTTATAAGGATTTCAAAGCTGAAAAGTACAGTCAAAGAATATCGTAAAAGCAAGTTGAATAAGCAGCAAATTTACCACAAGACAACCAACTTCCAATGAGTTGAGCAGCAAAATTCAATTAAAAGAAAAGAGTTAGGAGAGCAATTCAGTTACCATCCAGCATAGTTGCTGTGAATCTACTCAATATCCACCAAGAGAATCGCTTACCACTCGACATTATTCATTATCTCAAATTATTCAATAATAACCAACATCAACCAATACCATCAAGAACCATTCAGCGACACAACAGCCCAACTCCAATCCTACCGACACTCAGCATGCACTAAATCAGTTAAAGCAGTCAGCTGGTTCACCAGACCGGCCTTCTATCGATTCTAGCGGTTCCCATCGTCCTTTCTTCTCCAGCGGCTCGAGCACCACGAGCATCTTGCGCACCGCACACCGCCCCTCCAATCAAACCCAGTCCGCTTCCTTCCACGGTCTTGCCACGGTGCTCTCAAACCGTTGCGCGATGGAACAGTGGGCTCAGGATCTCGTCCAGGCTCTTACCCCGCGTTATCCGAAACGCGTCTTCTCCTCATTTCTCAATGGAGACAGGACCTGCGCAGCTCCACACTGCTGTTTGTGCTGCTGGTATCATGTCTGTGATGCGACCCGCAGAGGAGCAAAGGAAGTTTTGATCCCAGTTGCAGCCGTGTGGGCCTAAAGCTGCAGCCGCATGTTTGCTGCCAGCTACTCCACAAAAAGCTGCGCAGCCTGCTGCACAGTGCGCTCTTGGCTGATGAACCGTGTCTCACACACCATCTCTCGTCGTTTTGGGCCTCAGCACAAAAGCTGCTCTCGTGATTTGAGGGAGAATATCGATCTGGACGAGCGAAACAACTCCGTTTCTGCTGGAAAGGCTTTTCTTTTTACAAGCTTTATTAAACTTGCTCACTTTGTGCCAATGCACTTCCTCACTGCTCCCATTGGCCAGCTGGGCAGTTGTGGAGTAACTGCTGACCCTGCGGGCATTTTCCTCGTGTGTAGCGACCGATGTGCGTTATCAACAGCACCCTACCTCCATACTTCTGGGTAGCTCTCCCTGCCCATTTTGCTCATCTCTCCAAATTACACCAATAATGTCCACCTGCACTCACTTCCTGCATCCCACTACGATGGTCCACTATCTTGCTATCATACCTCTGTCCCTCTCTCACTCAAGCTTTCTTGCTGCTTTCTTCGATGCTCTTTTCTGCTAAAATTCCACATCCAACTAATAATCTCGCTCTCTATTAAATTATTCTTCTCTTTCATGGAACTTTATAACTCAATTCAATACTTAGTTTTCGATTATTTCGTCTCAACTTCCGGGCCATAATTCCTTGCAATTCTTGTGATATGTGGTATTAATCAGTAATTAAACACTAAATCTGTTCAAATCATATCGCGATGTTGTCTGATTCTTTTATACATCCAGTTATTTGATTGCCAGATCAATATCAGGGTTTTTGTCTATAAATACTTTTTCAATTCTCCCTCTTGAGTCGTTTTTATTCTTCCTATTCTTGCTTATATCATCTATCAAGGGAAAAAAGAAAAAAAAAACAATCCAGAAAAAACCCATCAATCTCTTTCTAATTTCAATACCAATACCGATACCAATATCGGCTTCAATTTCAACCAACAGTAATATAACTTATCTCACTCTATTCTTATCTCAAAATGGGTCACCACGATGAACATCTCTCTGCTCACGTTGAAAAAATTCAACCACCAACTGAATTTTTCAAAAATCGTCCAGAAGGTGTAGAACCATACATTACTTCTTTTGAACAGTACCAGGAAATGTACACTGAATCTATTGAACAACCAAATAAATTTTACTCAAAATTAGCAAGAGAAAATTTACACTGGCACAGAGATTTTGAAATTGCCAAATTTCCTGAACATGGCTTTTATAACTCTTGGTTTGTTGGTGGTCAATTAAACGCCTCTTACAACTGTGTTGACCGTCATGCTTTCAAAAACCCTGACAAACCAGCTATCATTTATGAAGGTGATGAACCAAATTCTGGTTACAAAGTCACCTATGGTGAATTATTAGCCCAAGTCTCTCAATTAGCTCAAGTTTTGCTTGAATTAGGTGTTAAAAAGGGTGACACCGTTGCTGTTTACTTGCCAATGATCCCAGAAGCCATTATTACCATCATGGCTATTAACCGTATTGGTGCCATTCACTCTGTTGTCTTTGCAGGTTTCTCTGCTACTGCTTTAAGAGACCGTATTAACGATGCTTACTCACAAGTTGTCATTACTTCTGATCAATCTAAAAGAGGTGGCAGAACCATTGAAACCAAGAGAATTGTTGACCAATCCATTAAAGAATGTCCCCAAGTTAAAAATGTCATTGTCTTTAAAAGAACTGGTGATGAATCTGTCCCATTCAACTCAAAAGTTGACTTGTGGTGGCACGAAAATTTACCAAAATACAGAAACTATGTTCCTCCTGTTCCTGTTAATTCTGAAGATCCCTTATACTTGTTATACACTTCTGGTTCAACCGGTAAACCAAAGGGTTTAGTCCACTCAACTGCTGGTTACTTATTAAACGCCATTGTTACCGCTAAATATGTTTTTGACTTACATCCAGAAGATACCATTTTCACTGCTGCTGATATTGGTTGGGTTTTAGGTCACACCTATGTTTGTTATGCTCCATTAGCAATTGGTGCAACCACCGTCTTGTATGAAGGTACTCCAGTTTACCCAACTCCAACCAGATTTTGGGATATCATTGATGATTACAAATGTACCCAATTCTATGTTGCTCCAACCGCTTTGCGTTTACTAAAGAGAGCTGGCGACCACTTGATTAAACCATACGATTTATCAACTTTACGTGCTTTAGGTACCGTCGGTGAACCAATTGCTCCTGATGTATGGGAATGGTATTACGAAACCATCGCCAGAAAGAGAGCCTCTATTTTAGATACCTTCTGGCAAACTGAAACATCTGCTCCAGTTCTTTGTCCAATTGCTGGTGTTACTCCATTGAAACCTGGTTCATGTTCATTACCATTCTTTGGTGTTAAATGTGCCATCTTGGATCCTCAAACTGGTGAAGAATTGAAAGAAAATGATGTTGAAGGTGTTCTTGCTTTCGCTTCCGCATGGCCATCATTAACTAGAACTGTCTGGAAAGACTATAAGAGATACTTGGAAACCTACTTCCATCCATTCCCAGGTTACTTCTTCACTGGTGATGGTGCTGCAAGAGATAAAGATGGTTTCTTCTGGATTCTTGGTAGAGTTGATGATGTTGTTAACGTTTCAGGTCACCGTCTTTCTACTGCTGAAATTGAAGCTGCCATCTTGGAAAATCCAAACGTTTCTGAAAACGCTGCCGTTGGATTCCCTAACGAATTAACCGGTCAAGCTGTTGCTACATTCGTTGCCTTGAAAGCTGGTATAAGTGGTGCTGAAGCTGAAAAGATCAAAAAGGATATCATCTTAACTGTTAGAAAAGAAATTGGTCCATTTGCTGCTCCAAAGGAAATCTTTATTGTTGATGACTTACCAAAAACAAGATCTGGTAAGATTATGAGAAGAATCTTAAGGAAGATTTTGGTTCACGAAGAAGACCAATTAGGTGATGTCAGTACATTATCTAATCCAAATTCAGTTGGTGACATTGTTAACATTGTTAAAGCCCACAGAAAATAAGCGATGAATAACACTAATGACAGGTTTTTAAATTTTATTTCTTTAACGATATCATGTTTTTTTCTTTAGCCATTATTTTTATATTATTTTTGTTTTTTTCCCTTGACTTTAAATAAAGATTTTTAGATTTTCGAACTGATAAATAATTGATAAAAACTGATAATTGTAGTTTGTACATCGTTGCTTGAAGATTAAAGCATCCATCTCTAGCGCTGGCAACGTATCAAGTACATACCAATGCCATCATATCAACAATTCACTATAAACAATAAACCATAATACCCTCAGCACTGACTTCCCAATTCCGCAAACAAAACCTCCATTATTTTCACCACTTCCTTCTGCGAAACAGCACTTATTTTCACCTCACTCTTTGATCTGATCAAATATGTTACCTTTTTTTTTTAAAAAAATAACTGCTAAGAACACACCTATTGGGGTTCTTGCACGGTGCTGTTTACTACAGTATATAAAACTACGAAAACTGTCCCTGTAATTTTACCATGGATGTGAGAAAACCCTAAAGGGAAGAAAACTCACATCAAGGACGAATGAATTTAAATAAGAAATAGATGTTGTATCTTGTTTATTTTATAAATTGCCATGCATGGGAGACAAAAACATATAGTTTCTGTAGGCCTCTATCAAATATGTTACCTAAAACAGCAAAGTCACCTGATATTTACTTCTTTCTGCTTACTAATATGTGGCTGTAAATAGCCTGGGTTTATTTTGAAAAGAAAGGGTTTGGCCGTGTGGTCTAGTGGTATGATTCTCGCTTTGGGTGCGAGAGGCCCTGGGTTCAATTCCCAGCTCGGCCCGCTTTTTTAATGTTTTTGCATGTACACCGTTTTTTTTTTGCTTTCAGAGGAAGGACAATTAACTAAAGACAGTTCATTATTCACATCTGCCTGAGCTATCAATTTTTTGTTGATATCTTGCTTATCATCAACATGTCTGCAGACCAACAAGACCAGAACATCAATGTCAAGCATGTCTACAACGAGTTTGTCGACAATCTATTTGTTGTCTTAAAGGAGCTAGACAAGGATGATCTCGTTTTGAATAATTTGTTTCCCTCCCAGTTTTTTGAAGCTGATTTCAACCATATTCAAGATGCTTATTTGAAATATTTAGACAATTTCCTATATGAAGATGATGTGGAAAACCTCGGTAATGACAGCAAAATCACTCCAGAGACTGGTAATGATAAAATCAGAATCAAAAATGACACTCATATATCCTCCAATGGCAACCCAGACAAATTTAACAAACAAGAGGACCCTGAGTACCAGTCTCTTGATCAATCTCACAAAAAACTTGATCTGAGCATCGAGAATTCTAATCCTATTAAGAGAAAACCTAAACTTATTACCCAGGAATTTCTAGAAGATTTCAAAAACAATCAAGCAACCTCACTTCTTAAAAAGTATGAGAGTAAACTATATTATTTCAATCCCAATATTTCCAATATTCAAATTGATCTGAGTAATTTAAGTAAAGAAAATGATTTTCTAATTTATAAACTATTCCATGATATCAAATTATCTTGTTTCATTTTAATCTACAATTTAACAAAAATGAATAAAGCTGGTTCAATCGTTTACAATAACATTGACAAGTTTTATCAAATTTCTTTAAATTTAATACTAAATAAGTCATTCAACTTGAGGGCTTTATTATCTTCTTATAAACCTATTGAAATTGTTTCTAATACTAACAATGATACTATCAATATAAATAACAACAAAGTGGACAAAAATAAAAGGACAAGAATGAAAACAAGAAGCAAATCAAAATCAAAATCAAAGTCCAAAAATATTAATAATAACACCAAGAATTCAAATGATACAGAAATGACAAACAATACAAATGACAAAATTGATAAAAATGCAAATAATGTCAATAACATCATTGCTAATAATAATAATAATAATAACAGTAATAATAATAATAATAATAACAGTAATAATAATAATAATAATAACAGTAATAATAATAATAATAATAATAATAATAATAGTAATAGTAATAGTAATAGTAATAGTAATGGTAATATTCATAGTAATACCGCAAATAACATTAATAACTTTGACTTTAACAATAAAAATGACATTAATAATAACTTTGATATTAACAAAAAAATTATAAATGATGATGACTTCAACTCAATTTCTCCCGTTTTAGCTCAACTTCTTACCAATCATTTAAACAAAGATTTAAAAAAAATTGAGATTTCCTTTAACATACCAAATAATGAAGCCATTTATTTTCAATCAAATAATAACAATGTTACTAATAATATGCCCTTATTTTCATCTTTAATTAATAAATCATCTTTGGTCGATAACATCGACATTAAAAATGAAACTGAAACTGAAACTGAAACTGAAAATAATAAAAATAATATTTTCAAAACTTTGACAATCTTACCCCAATCATATTCTTATCCTGTCGCTAATCTTGGTTCTTTAAATTCTTCAATTAGCAATAATAGAAGTTTTAATTACAACTCTGATATTAATAATAATATAATCTTAAATCCATTTTGTCATCCAAATTGGTATTTTTTACCTGAAAAGCATTGGAATGGTCATCTCAATTCTCTCTCAATTAAGTTTCCTTTTGTAGATGAAAAAAATTTCATTTTTTCAATTAAATCGGTTGAAAAATCATGGTTTGAACAATTAGGTTTGAAAGAATTACTCAATATAAAACAAAATTATTATGATTCAATCAACCAGAAAAAAAGTGATCTTAAAGCTGATTTAAAGTCTGATTCAAGCATTCAGACTAATGGAAACTTGAAAAAAATTGAGCAAAATTCAGTTTTAAATGAAAATAATAATAATAATAGTAATAACAACAATAATAGTAATAACAATAATAGTAATAAAATTGCTACTATCGTTATTGATAATAATAAAAATCAAGTTGATGAGACTGATGTATTAATGACTGATGAAACAACAGAAATCAATGAAAGCGAAATAAATAAAAAAGAAAATCCTCGAGAGTCAAATAAGATAAATCTTGAGAATCTTTTGCAATTCAATCCTTTGCATCTCACAATTGACGATGAAGAAATCCATGCTTTTAAAAATGGGACCCAGCAACAATTAGCTAGTAAATTAATATTAAAATTAAATGATTTGAGAAATAAAAGAATAGCTACTCTAAATAGAATTTCAAAACCTACTATTGAAGAAAAAAAAAATTATTTGAAGCTTCAAAGAATATTATCAAATATTCTTTCTGACATTAATCCAAAGGATATCGTGTATGATGAGGAAACTAATGCTGATGGTATTAAATTTAGTGAAAATATTCCTGTTTTTGCTACTAATTATAGTGGCATATTACCCCCAATTAATATTTCTAATCAGAATTTTTCTCCTAGTGGGAAGCCAATTAAATCAAGTGGTAGGTCACAAAATATGAATTCGAAATCAAAAAGACGTTAAAATTTATTTAAAATTTATTTTACATTTTTGTTTTTTTTTATTTCTGCTAGTGGATTTATTCTTTCTTTTGTATTTTTAACTACCTATTTATTTATTCTAATTTTATTTTTCTGTTTTTTTTCTATAATTATGTAGAATATAAAATATTATAGTATATTGAATAGAAAATAAAAATTAATACATATTTAATATTTGATTAAAATGACAACGTTTCCAAACTTCTCAACACTTTTGCAGCTCCATCAGTTGAAATATTATTATCTATTGTTATTTTTGGTTTCATTTTCTCCAATGTTTGCAATAGCACACATGCTTTACATATTTTATTTGATGATAAGTAGCCGCATTTTAAACATTTATTACCATCTTTATACTTTGCTCGATCGTGACCTAAAGAAATAGAACCATCAGATAATACTTCCATTTCTCTGTTTTTATTATTGTTTTGACCATTTTCTGCAGTCTTTTTGTCAATTGTCTTTACCTTTCTAAATTGTTTTTGTTTGTTAATTCTTTTGGGCTGCAACAAGAGATTTTCTCCACTATATATGATATCGATAACAGTACTTGATCTTGATTTTTCAAGTTGTTTCATTAATTCTCTGGCGGTTCCTCTAAAGGCTTCCGGAGCATAAGTACATTCAGTTGAAAAATAATCCAATTTTTTGAAATGAGCATACAACACAATCTCCTTTTGATAAGTGAATTTAAATGGTTTTGATCTCTTTACCGGAGAACCAGCTGATTCTGTTATAATAGCAGTTGATTTTTCTAATCTTGCTAAGTCACCTCTTAAAATATTCATTAGAACAGTTTCAGCCATATCATCAGCGTTGTGGCCAGTCACAACATGATTTATACCTAGTTTTAATGCACCACGATCCAAAGCTTGTCTTCTTAGAACACCACAATAAGTGCAGGAGTTTCTTATGCCACAACAGGTTACTATTTCATCCATGGTCCAATTATACAAATCTTTATAGGAGACAATTTCTAGAGGTAGACCATATTGAACCTGGTTTCTCTTTACAGTGGCTAAAGAGTCATCTCTGTAGCCAACGATTCCTTCATCTATGCTTAATAACACTAAATCAAGACCATAATCATAACGATCATTCAATGTTTTCATGACATAGGCTAAAACAGTGGAATCTTTTCCACCTGAGGCACCAAGAGCTAGTTTTTCACCACGATGGTACAAATTATTATTGGTAATAGTCTGGTGTATTTCTGTTTCAAAAACATTGAAAAAACATAATTGACATAATTTCTGTAGGTTTTTTGGTCTTTTCACAGCAGCCTTTCTTGAGTGGCATAATTCGCATAACGCAGATATCTTAACTGGTCTCTGTGCCAGTCTGGTTGCTCTTGGAACGAATTCAGGAGATCGGATAGTTTCTGGCGCCACAGTCATGTTTGGTTGTTCTAATTGTTTATTGTTTATTAGTTTTTGTTATATATTTCAGTGTGATGAGTGAAGATAAGGAATAAAAAATATTTTTCAATTTTTTCTGGAGGATAACGAGTTACCACAGCCGTGGATTTGAAATTGTCCTCAAATCACTTTTTGTGTTTTACGCATCAAAAAAAGAAAAACGCACGAAAACAAGATGATGAGCGAGTTGGTATCGAGAACTGGTGTAAGTTCAGTATAATGTAGAATCTATATATCAGAAGCAAGCAGAAAGAGTCTAGTCTAGTCTAGTCTAGTTTCCAAAGGCCTTATCGTAGTCGACAAAAGTAAATCTGAAACGAATGTCGTTTTTGTCGGTTCTCTCCAAGGCCTTTTTGCAATTTTCTATAGAAATTGGAATGGTTTCAACCCAGCCATGAATATTGTTTTCACTTGCCAATTGCAACATGTATTCGATTTCCTTTCTTGAGCCTAACAAACTAGCACCCATGAAACAAGCATTTTTCATAAACGATCTGGCATTGATATCGAAATTGCCTTGAGTGGGCAAACCAACGTTAACAAATTTTCCACCGATAGTTAAAGTAGCTAAATAGGAACTCAAATTGAAATTTTCGGTTGAATTTGCAGTACAAACAATCAAATCCAATTTGTATTGATAAGGTTCAAACCAGTTTGGGTCATTTCCAGTTGCAATGTAGTGGTCGACGCCTAGGGCCAAACAATCCTCTTTTTTGCTATCATTTCTCGAAAAAGCATAAACTTCAGCACCTAAGGCTTTGGCAAATAAGATACCAAAATGGCCCAAACCACCAATACCAATAATACCAACTTTTGAGCCCGGTCCTACCTTTGCACGAACCAATGGAGAAAAAACAGTTATACCAGCGCATAACATTGGTGCAGTTGATTCAGAAGGCAAGTTGTCAGGTATTTTGAAAGCAAAATGTTCATGAACTCTAATATCAGAAGCATAACCACCAAAACCATTACGTCCATCAGGATACCTGCTGTTATAGGTAAAGACAGACTTTGGACAATATGGCTCGTTGTCAGACTTGCATAGCTCACAGTCTAAACAAGAAAATGCTTGAGCACCAACACCAACTCTGTCACCAACCTTCAAAGTTTTGACATTTGAGCCAACCTTGGTCACTTTTCCAATAACCTCATGGCCAACAACCAATGGATAAAAATAGTTCTTGCTCCAGTCAGCTTTTAATGTGTGGATATCAGAGGCGCAAAGACCACAGGCCTCGATTTTGATATCGATATCGTTGACATCAAATGTTTTGGGCAAAAATTCGATCTTGGATAAAGTTGACCAGTTTTCAGGTTCTTTTTGGGTAAGACCAAAACCTTGAAAAGCTTGTTCTGTGCACATTTGTGAAACTTGTGGTAGATTAGGTGCTGTGTCGAGTGTCTAGTGTTGGATGTCGAGTGTAGTAAAGCCAGAATGCCCACACTGAACAGAAAGGGCGCCCTTCTTTCTTTTATACAATTGGAACTGGAAGATTTGCAATTACAGATGATTTCATTCTTGAGCATAAAATCCACAATTAGAAAACGTTTCGGAGTTGGAAAAATTCCCGATTTGGAAACTCCCGCGCTCTTTGCCAAAGAATGGCTTTTGGCTGGAAGCTTTTGGATTTGACAGAAGAGACACAACAGCAGCTTAAGAAGAATTTTCAAAGCACTTTTGGAACTTTTTTGGAGAAGCCCCAGAGGAAAAAACAGCAGACCTCGCCATGAAGTTGCTCTCTCAAAACCCCTTCGAGAAACAGTCCTACCAAAGTAATGGGAAATTTGTCAATGCAAATCCGGTAAGGCACGTGGTTCAAGATCGGATATCTCCCGATTGAGTTTTTGAAAATATTTTTTCTGGAGTTTTTTCTGTTTCGAATCTGATCCAACGAAAGCATAACTATATAATGTTCAAAATACTAGCGAGAAATGCAAACAGAAGAGTGGCTGTCCATAATGGAATACCTAGACAAATAAGGACTTCTTTTGCAAGTTTTTCAACATTAAACAATTCTCTCCTAGATCAGAAACCCGATACCAACCCTGAGGAGATATTGAAAAGCAGCGACAAAATCGACTATTCATCCTTCGATAACTCTGACTTTTTTATTACTGGAGATAATTCTGACAAAAGCCTTTCTTTTGATATCAGTCCCTTTAGAAATCCAGACTTCACTTTGAAGAATACAAAAGCACGAACCTCACAGCAAGCCAGACTCTCTGACAATGCCCTACTGGGAAAGTTCAATCGCTTTGGTCAAGTGAAAATTCCCACTATTTTATCTGATACAATCAATGACTATTTTTTGAGAAAATATGAACCAGCTAAATTAAGAGAGTATGCTACCAGTTACTTTTTGCATCTAAGATTCAATCCTTTACACAAACCACCTACAACTCCCTATGAAGTTGATACCAGTATATGTGTTTTGTTTCCTCAAAATTATGCCTCCATCTTTCAGGTATTAGCCGAATTAAAAGGAAATGTCTCAAGCAAAGACAAAACTTTCAATCCCCAGAAAATATTGGTAACTGAACAAGGTCCTGCAACTGGGATGTTAGCACTAAATGAATTAATGGGTGAAGATTTTCAACCACAAGTTAGAGATATTTATATAAAACATTCCAATTATGTAATGGAAAATAGAGCCAAAGTCTTGCTAAGTAGACAATTGTCTGAAGTGCCTAGATCTGATATCGATAACTCATCAGATAAGGATAATAATGACAGCAATGATACTAGCAATAATCAAGATGATAACATTAGTAAAAACGATTACGAAAGTGCCGAACCACAGCTTGATGGTCAAATTGATGTTAAAAAGATTAAAATAAACTCTAAATTTCTTGATCATTTACCAACGAAAAACTCTCCTAGAAAATATGATTTAATCATTGCAACTCATCAATTATTAGAAGATGAAAAGTTATTTCCTCGTCAAATTGATAATAACCTTGAAAAATTATTAGATTTATTAGAACCTGAAGGCCATTTAGTTCTTATAGAAAGAGGAACATTTTGGGGTTTCGAAATCCTTTCAAGAGCTAGAGAAATCACCATGAGACCTTCAAACTATTCTAAATTTGAATACGGAAAGATTCCAAGACCTTGGATTAGAGGTTCAACCATGAAAGTCGTTAATAAATTGTTAAATACAGATTCTGCTAACAATAAAAAATTCAATAGAAAACAAAAGATATCAGATTTGGAATCTGAATTAAATGAAAAATATGGTCAAATTCATGAGAATGATCTTGATTATGAAAAGGATTTACATGAAAATTTTGATATATTATCCGTAAAGGATTCAATACAAGAAAAGGCAATAGAAATTGAAAAAGAATTGAAAACTGATTATTATTTATCCATTTTATCTCCATATCCACACCATCTTCCTTGTCAATTAGTTACCAAAAATCCTTTACTAATTGATGAAAAAAATGGCTCGAAATTGAGATGGTTGAAGTTTTCAGTTTCATTAGAAAGACCAAAATTCACAATGGAATTGAAAAAGGGAAGAAGATTAGCTGCCACATGGGATCCAAAGTTATTAGGATTGTATAAAACTGGAGAATTTTCAACTTCTAACCCCTTTGGTCTTAAAAACATAGCAAAAAGTGGAACAGGTAGAGCTGGAGGTAAAAATTTTGAAATTGCAAATTTTTGTTTTTTGATCTTCGAAAGGTCTAAAAACGATCCTGAAACAATTCAAAAAATCGAAGAAAAACGATTAGAATCTCAAGTTACTAGTAAAAGACTAGAAACCTTAAGAAAATTCAAGGATCAAAATTCAATTTTGAAAACAGAAGAACTTCTTAGTAAAATAAAACAGGACTGTTTAGATAGAAATGACAGCTCATTGTGGCCAAGAATAATTGATCTGCCTGAAAAGAAAAAAGGGCATGTTGTCCTAGATGTTTTGACTCCTTTTGGCTCATTTGAAAAATGGAATATTCCAAAATCTTATGGTAAACAGCATTATTATGATGCAAGAAAAGCTAAAATGGGTGATTCCTGGCCTTCTGGTTATAAAAGTACTCATGTTCTTCCAAGGGTTAATAATTTAAGCAAATTATTTTCTGGAACAAATGTGCAATTTGAATATGGAAAGGCTGCAAAGAAAACTGAAAAAATCATTAAAAAGGCCATTAAGAGAGAATTAATTGAAAACGATGATAGCGAATTAAGAGGCGATATGCTTTTATTTGATAATAAGATTGAAGAAAGAATTTCTCGTACTAAAGAACTTATTAAAAAAGTTCAACCAAATCTTTCAAAAGAACAAAATGCTCTTGTCTCAGAAAAGTACTTGGAAGAAGTGTATGGTAAAGTCAAATAGTTTATATTGTAAATATTATTAACATGTAATTATAAAGGCGTCCTTTTGATTTTTATAAATATAGAAAATAAAATTTTAGATTTCCTACAGATATGATTATTTAGATAAAAAAAAATTGATAAAGATTTGAAAAGAAAAATTAATTACTATAAATTTAAAAAACAATAAACTAACCTTGAACAATAATAACTAACATTAATGAAAAACCATAACTAAAAATAAGAGAAAAGAAAGGAAAAGAAAAATAGGATTATAAATAAATAAAAACAAGTAATTTTTTTGTTTATAGAAGATTGATGAGAACTACCAAGATTCCAGAAACATTCCAGGTGGCTTGTCAGTTGTTGGGCTTGAGTTATCTTTAGGTTTTGAAATGTTGGTGTTTGGTTCGACATCCGTTTTATGAGCAATTTCGACATTTTCGGCATGTTCAGCATGTTCAGCATGTTCAGAATCTTCAGAAATTTCTAGTTGTTTTTCTCTTTTTAAAATTGAAATCTGATTTTTTGTTTTTAAAATTAAATCATTTTCTTCTTTTCTGTATTTTTCCAAAATATCTGATTTTTCCTTTTCAATTTCTTGCTGAAGCTGACTTTCCTGAGCTTTTAATTGAGCCAAATGCTGCTCTTTTTGACGTAATTCAGCTTCGTTTTCATTAATCAAGTCTTCCTTGAGATGCTTATTTTCATGTTTTTGTGCTTGAATATTTCTTTTCTTTTCTAATTTTTCTTCTTTTTTTTGTCTTTTTGATAATAAAGCATTTTGATAGTTTTCATTTTTCAACCTTTGCTGTTCTTCAGCGATTAGTCTTTGTTCTTCTTCATATTCAAAATCTATTCTTCTTTGTTCAGCAACTGCAGCATTAATATCTTCAATTACTGGAGCGATATTACTTCTAGCAAGATTATTAACGTCAACGGCGTTAACGTATTTTCCTAGACCAACATTGATTTTGCCTTCAAGTTGAGTATTTTTCTGATACCTTTCATTGGCCTTTTGCTGTGCGATTTTCATTGCATGAGCGTTAAATTCTGGATTACCCAATAAGTAAGTCTTGCCATTTTGTTCATCAATTTGTTTTAATTTTTGATTAGCAATTAGCTTTGCTTGCTCCAACACTTTTAAATCCATTTGGCTTATTTTTGCATGATTCGAGGAGTTATTACTATTTTGAAGATCACTTGTAATTGTATTTGAACGTGTAGATTTCAAAGCACCAGCAGATGAATATTGAGAAGAGACAATGGAGTTTGCTTTTGTTGATGGGACGCCGATTCTATGGTTGATCTTTGAAGGGCTCAATCTTTCTTTGATATTGTCATTTGCGTTTTTATTAGCCTTTTCGTGAAGTTTATTGATATTGAAATTTTTGTTATTTGATTTATGATTTGAAGTTCTAGGAGAGTCCAAAGTATACAAATCAGGCAAACGCTCACCAGCAAAGGAGCAAGCGTCTTTTGAAGACAAGGATTTAGCAGCGCTATTAGCAAAAATGCTTGAACTGTTCAGGGACTTTGAGGAGAAAGGCTTTATAGAATTTGCAAGACTGGTAGTTTTTTGAGACTGGTTTCTAGCCTTTAAAGCAGCATTTTCAGCACCGGAATCGACTTTCTCTCTTTTCCATGCAACAGGAGAGGAATCTGATTTGGCATTCAAGGCAGCAGAAGCAGCCTCTGATGACAAGTCTCTCCTGTAGACAGGAACGGATAGGTCGGTATTGACAGCTTTGACAGCAGCTGAAGTGCCCTTGTAATTGGAAGGCAAGCCAGTGGAAGGAGAGTTTGGGTTGATGTATAGGCCAGTCTTCAAGTTGTTTTGGTAAATAGCAGCTTTGGATAAGGGTTTTCCGTCTGATTGGTAAATCCCAGGTCTTATGGTGGAAGTTCTAGACATTTCGGGGACACAGATAGTATTGGAGGAACAACTTAGCCGGAGCACTGAGAGATGTGTATTATATTTGGTTTTCAAGTTATTTAGGGCAAAGATATAGAAATATATAGAGAGGAAGATGACGAAGAGGTCGTCAAATGAGTAGAATAAGGTTGGGAGATTGCGCCCAGAATCACGTTCACTGCATTGCGATGACAATAGTTGCTATTTGAAAGGTTCTCGGTGAGACGAAAAGAGTGCTCGGCTGGAAGAGGCCACAATGTGGATCTTTATATGGCTGAAAAGAAAGGTGTGTATTTTGAGAGGATAACAATGTTGAAATCATTTTCATAAGGGGTTCATTAGAAGTGGTTGAAACGAGTTTTGCAAAGCTGACTGTTGCTTGATTGTTGAAACACAGCTGGTGTCGTTGCCATATCAGAGAATATTCCAGACGTCTTCACACCCGTGGCAGAACTTGCTACAGGCGACAGAGGCTGATAAAGGGTAATTGGATACACCAATTTTTTCGTCGATATACTCATCAGCAAAGTTGTCTTTGCCTCTTGCCATGGCACCAACGAATACACATATGCTTTCATCGTCATCCAAGGTCTTGATGTAGTCTTGGACTCTTGTTACTTTAGCATCAAAGGATAAGGTGATTTTACGGCATTTAGTTGGCAAGTGGTCTGTTATGGGATTTTTGATTACCTTCAACAATTTTTCTTCTGAGTTGACAGATCTTATGGACAATCTATGTAATAATTGAACCATTAACCCAGAAAATCTCTTGAATGTTCTGGGAATTCGAACACTGGGATTGATCTCTATCAATACACCTCTTGCAGTTTGTATATAAACTTGCAATTTCCCTGCCTTACTAATGGGGGAATCTAGTAATGTTAGCAAACATTGGTGGGTAATATCAGGTCTTGCTTCAGCGATATCTCTGCCCATTTTTCTTAACAAAGCCTGATGGTCATCACAGTTTAGCAAAGAATACTTGTCACCTCCAGGGTTTCCAGTACTCATTTTATGGGATTCTAAACAAGCTTGGGCTAAAACAACAATGAGTCTTTTTGTTACTTTATCTTTCGAACTCAAGGGAGTTGGCCTAACAGGCACCAAGGATGCCGGTAATAATTCATTTTCTTTCTTAATGTCTTTCTTATTTTCGGCCATTTTGATGGTAAATGCTGGGATATAGTATGGTATAATTTGATTTCCTATGAGATTTTAATTGGGTCCTGTTAGATGTGCAAGAAGAAGATTCAAATCATATGATCTGACCTGGTAAGAGTTGATTGTGGTGAATTAAAGTTATTACGAGAATTGGTGAGCAAGCTGGAGATTTCTTGAAGCCGGTGAAAATTATTCACCAACAGAAAAATTGTTCTGCACCGATTTTTTTTTTAGGGAAACGTCGGGACAGCTTTCAAAAGTAGCTCCACTGAGTGCACCAATCTTTGCACGTGTGTGTCACGATATTCTCCATTGCAGCAGGTATCTCTCACAAAGTAAGAAAAAAGCAGCTCAGAACTGGCTCTATTATTTAGCTCATTATTCTAGAAACCCCTATGAAAACAGAACTAACCAAGTACACCACGTGAATTATCTAATCTTGCTCTATGCGGGATTTGAACCGGCTTGCAAATCCCATGCCGAGACCACGTACACGGATCACCTGCCCTCCACTTCAAAATCCGTTTAAAAAAACTGACACCATTTCTCCAAACTGTGATAAAGGTGCTTCCATTACTAATTGGGCTTCGGATTCTGGCTGTTGAAATTTGTTACTGTCAAGCTGATCTATATTGCTGGATTATATAAACCAATCTATCTCGTTGTTTCTCTTTTCTAGTTTCTTGCAAGCTTTTATCTCAATGCAAAAATTTACTAGAGCAATGTCAAGCACAAATAAAACTTACTTGGATCATTACAACTATTTAGTCATTGGAGGTGGTTCCGGCGGCGTAGCGTCCTCCAGAAGAGCTGCTTCTTACGGCGCAAAAGTCTTGCTAATTGAAGCAAGTAAAATGGGTGGGACTTGTGTTAATGCCGGTTGTGTCCCCAAAAAAGTGATGTGGTATGCTTCTGATTTGGCTGAAAAAATCAAACAATTGCAAGGATACTGTTTCAATGCTGAAAATGTCAGCGATGCTACTTTTAATTACAGTGCCTTTAAACCTAAAAAAGATGCTTATATTCAAAGATTGAATCAAATCTATGAAAGAAATTTGGCAAAGGAAAAAGTCGATTTTATTTATGGCTATGCTACCTTTGATAAAGGTGGTAAAGTTGTGGTCAAAACCCACACTGATTCAAAAACATTCACTGCAGATCGTATCTTGATTGCCACTGGGGGTTCCCCTGTTCATCCCCCTGATATTCCTGGAGCAGAATTGGGTATTGATAGCGACGGTTTCTTCAAGTTGGAAAAATTGCCTTCAAAAGTTGTTATTGTCGGCGCTGGTTATATTGCTGTAGAATTAGCAGGTGTCTTGCACAATTTAGGTTCTGAAGTTGAGTTAATCATTAGAGGCTCCACAGTTTTAAGAAAATTTGACGAATCAATTCAAAATACCATAACTGATTATTATATTAAAAAGGGAATTAACATTCATAAAAATTCACAAGTAAAGTCAATTGAAAAGAATGTAGAATCTGGCAGCTTATCGGTCTCTTTAGATAATGGCAAAGTTTTGGAAGTAGACGGTTTAATCTGGTCAATTGGTCGTAGATCCTTATCAGGAATCGGTTTAGATAATGTTGGTGTTGAATTAAATGATTTAGGTCAAGTCAAAGCCGATGAATATCAACAAACAACAGCAAAGAATATTTATTCCCTAGGTGATGTTGTGGGAAAGGTTGAATTAACTCCTGTGGCAATTGCCACTGGTAGAAAATTAGCAAATAGACTATTTGGCCCTGAAAAATTTAAAAATCAAAAACAAGATTTTGAAAATGTCCCTTCAGTCGTTTTTTCTCATCCTGAAGCTGGTTCAATTGGTTTAACCGAAAAGGAAGCAATTGAAAAATATGGTCAGCAAAATATTAAAATTTATAAATCTAGATTTACTTCAATGTATTATGCAATGCTTGAAGAAAAATCACCAACAAGTTACAAATTAATTTGCGCTGGTGAAAATGAAAAAGTCGTCGGTTTACATATTGTTGGTGATAGTTCGGCTGAAATTTTACAAGGTTTTGGTGTAGCCATTAAAATGGGTGCAACTAAAGCAGATTTTGATAGCTGTGTTGCAATTCATCCAACTAGTGCTGAAGAACTTGTTACTCTTGTTTAATAGACTTATATTATTTTTTCACTATATTGTTTTATTTTGCCTTTTTATTTTTTTTTTTTGAGCATTGTGTTAGATAGCATGCCTAGAATGATTAATTTCATCTTTTAACTAAACTGAAAGCTTGAAACAAATGCATCATTTAACTTTCATTATTAAATGTGAACATGCTATTTTACTCTTTTTTAAATGTTTTTTTTCTTTTTATTAAAAAGTTTTGTTACACTACAAAGGAGACATTATGTATAAATATAGAACAATTTAATATATCCTTAAAACAAAATTGTAAAATATGTATTAATTAAAATATAATAAATTAAGCCTTAAGAGAAGAAGCACGACGTTTTCTGATTTCAGCTTTGGCAGCTTTACGTTCATGTAATCTTTGAGCCAATAATTGAGCATATTCAGCGGCAGCATCACGTTGAGCTTGAGCATTTCTGATTTTGGCAGCCTTCAAGTGACGTTTTCTTTGTAAAGTTTGAGGAGTAACTAAACGTTGAATCTTTGGAGCTTTGGTATAAGTTTTTCCATTTTTGCCGGTGACTTCTCTTCTAATGACGAATTTTCTAACATCATCATCTTTGTTTAAACCAAATAATTTTCTAATATTGTTGGCACGTTTTGGACCTAATCTTTTTGGAACAGAAACGTCAGTAAGACCGGCAACATTTTTGTCACCTTGTTTGACAATAACTAAAGATAAAACAGCTAAATCAGAACCAACAATACAACCTCTAACGGATTTTCTTTTACGTTCACCAGTTCTTCTTGGACGATAACAAGAGTGCCCAGCAGATAATAATAAACGAACACGAGTGTGATGCATAACACCTTGTTTCATTGGGAAACCTTGTTTATCATTACCACCGGTGATTTTGAAAATATAACCTTTGAATTCATCACCAACAGAATCACCTTCAACTTCTTGACCCATACGTTTGTCGTAAAAGACACGAAGACGATGTTCATCATCAATTTCAATACATTTTTGAGTACCGTTTGGTGGATATGCAATATTAAGCTATAAAAAGATAAATGATTAGTATGATTGAAATTAAATTTAAATTTGAGCATTTTAGTTTAATTTTCTTTTTTTCTATTTGTTAATGAAATAATAATCAGTACTGATTTTATAATAATATCAATATTTTTGAACTAGTAAAACAAGATAAGTTTTTCAAATGATTTTAACAAAAGGCTTTTTCTAAAGATTTCATTCAATTATCGTTTTTTATATTATTTTATATTATATTATATTATATCATTTTATATTATTTTATTTTATTTAATATTATTGCTTTTTTTGTTTGAAAAAACAAAAAAAAATGATAAATATCTACATTTGCTTTGCATGAAGATAAAAACACATTTTAATTCGTTAAATCTAATTAAATTGGATTGAATTTTTTTAACTTTATTTAATTTTATTTTGTTATATTTCACTCAATTAAATTTCTTAAAGCTTTTTTGTAAATTCAAACATTTGATTAAAGAGTTTTAATCATGAAAAGTCAATTTCAGTGTGGTTATTTGTTTTAATTTTAGCAAAAATCTTTAATTAATTTTTAAAAGTAATTAATTTCAATTGACTTTATTTATTTTAAATTTTGAAAAAATCTTGAAAAAATATCAAAACATAGATTTAACCTATTGTTTTGCTTTCATTAGTTTATTGATTTGATTTTATGAGGTATGAGATCTGCTTTGTTTTTTTAAAATACATATAACCAATTTCAACGCAATTAAATACTTTAAAGCTATCATTGACAAAGCTTGAAAATTGACAAATTGATGAAAATAAAAGAATGAAAGAATTGGCGATATTGAATTTAGCCTTGTAATTCATTTGACTCTAGTTCTGATATTATGACAGTAAGATATACGATCCCAGGAGCCAGAACATACCTTCATATTGATGTATCTATTCTTTAATTAATACTAAGATATAAAATCTTTCTGTTGTGAATATATTGAAACCAAATCCTTTACCTCTACAAACAATAGTGATTGAAAGATTCTTCATATTCACGGTACGTGAAATGGAGGAAAGCTCGCCAAACAATTTTCAAATGGCTTATGTAAGTGCTGACTTTGCAGCCGAAAGCGACTTTTTTCTGCTCAGCATCACAAAAAGAGACAACCAGACTGCTTTTGTCACAGATATATAGCCCTTTTTGAAAACACGTGCTTTTCTGAAATTGTAGGGCTGACATTTCTATCAAATGTTGCGGCGAACCATACAGCTGGTTCTGGATGTCGCGTGGCTTTTCAGTTTATTCCGGAAACAGAAAACGGCCAAAAAGCTTAGCTGTTTCAAAACCGTTGGTGTTTAGGTCTCGTTCCTCCTTTCTGGATGGTTTCTTTTTTTTAGTACATTGTGTTCTGTTAGTAGGGGTTGTCCAAAAGATCAGATCAAAGAACTAGAAAGAATAGTTGACTGATTTGCTTCTGTTAGTTTTGTGTTTTCTGGTGTATATAGAAAACACATGATTGTAATTCATTTATCTGGTCTAGGTTTTCTGGTGCTGTTTCTTTATTAATTATCCATCTTGGGATAAAAGATAACCCAAAAGCTCTATTATGAAATTTCAAACAACCGCTGGCTGAAAGAATGTATAAACAATTTCTGTGTCCTGGAATCGTAGGGTATTTTTTTTATCGCGAAAGAATATTCTTTATGCTTACCAGTTTCGACTAAAGAAAAAAGCAGACAATTCACTAAAACTACTACACTCTAAGTATGCTACCAAGTATGCTAAAAAAAAAAGCAATTTGAACCAATTATCTAGAATTATTCTGCTTTCTGATAAAGACTTTGGACTTTTTCTCAACGGCCCACGAACCTAGCTCTGTTCTGAAATAAACCCTGCATCCAACATCCACAATGAGCCCTGTCAGTTGCCCCATTTTTCCTCTGTGACGGAAGGAAATCATGTTTATGTCTCACGAAAACGGGGCTGGCCTTCCGTTTTTTTTCACCTCTGATTTGACCTATCACTGAGTAGCACCCTTTCTATACATCTTTTGCACACCAAAGCTATGCAAAAGATAATCGGTTGTTTGTTGATGATGATAGGTTTTCACCAATATGTATTTTTATTTTAGAGAATAAATCAACTTGGTATTAAAGTTCTCTATCTTGACGTTATTTATTCTATTCTTTATCAATTATGTCTGGAAAATTCGACCCTCCCAACACTCATTATGAAAACCTTCATTTAGATTTATCAAATCCTCTTCCTTTTTCTTTTTTGTTTACTTACTTTAATAAACTGTTCCAATGATAGTGTGTTTCTTCATGATTATCAAATCAATATTTTATGATATTCTTTTCTGTTATTTCAATTTCAATACAGCTAACAAGATAACAAAACTTAAAATTTCTCTTCTGAATCCTTTGAACCAATATAAATATAATTGAAAATCTTTTGTTATTTTTCTAATGTTATATTTTTATCTTACTCATTAACATTATCACTTATCTTATAATACCGTCTCATATATTATCAAAATGGCCGAGATTGAAAATAAAGAAAAATCTTCTCCAACAGTCAATAGTCTTGATCTCGAAAATGGTGTTCTTAATCCTGTCAATGCCTCAAACCAAAAGGATATGGTTTTATTAACAACCAGTGATATTGCTCTTACAAAAAAAATGCATTTGATTAACGATGCTCTTGAAGAAATTGGATTCACTTGGTATCATTTCAAAGTTTTTTGTATTGCTGGTTTTGGTTATGCTGCTGATTCTTTATTGGGTATGTGTCAAAGTACTGTTGCGACTTATGTTAATTTTCAGTTTGGACAAACCTATCCTGTTTCAACACACGTCTTGTATGCTTCATTATTGGTTGGTTGTGTGTTCTGGGGTGTCTCAGCAGATATCATTGGTAGAAAAATTGCATTCAATACTTCATTAATGCTAGCCTCCATCTTCAGTTTCTTAGTTGGTGCAATGAGCAGTTTCTCAACCTACTGCATCTTTTTGGCCTTAAGTTCTTTTGCTCTAGGTGGTAACCTAGCAATTGATGCAACTGTTTTCCTAGAATATTTGCCCTTTAAATGGCAATTTTTAACAACAACTTTTGCTTGTTGGTGGGCTATCGGTCAAACAATTGGTATGTTTGTTGCATGGGGTATGCTTCCCAATAACAGCTGTTCAAGTATCGAATTCTGCCCATCACACATCAACAGAGGTTGGAGATACGTTTGGTATATCAATTCTGCAATTGTATTTGTTCTAGCCTGTTGCCGTTTATTTGTTTTCAAATTGGATGAATCTCCAAAATTTTTAATCACAATTGGTAAAGACGAAGAAGCTGTTGCTCTTTTACAAAACATTGCTAAAAAATACAATAGAACTTGCTCTCTCACTGTTGAACAATTAAAAGAATGCGGTGAAGTTAATAAACAAGATTTCTTAAATAAACCGAGTGTTAAAGCTTTTTTAATTGAAAGTAAACAAAACATTAAAGAACTATTTTCCACAAAATTGATGGCAAGAAATACTATTTTGTTATTTTTATCATGGTTTTTAATTGGTATTTGTTATTCTCTTTACGCAAATTTCTTACCAGTCTATTTAGCTACTAGGGGTGCAACCACCAGCGCAAGTACTATTGATGGTGTTTATGGTGATTCCACTATTTCAACTTTTGTTTCCATCTTTGGCCCTGCTTTGGCTACTCTTTTGATTTTGACTCCAAAAGTTGGAAGAAGAGGTGCTTTATGTGTTGGCGGTCTTTCTTCAATGGTTTTCTTATTCGCTTACACATCTGTTAGAACAAGAGCTGCAAATGTTGGGTTTGCCTGTGCTTCTTATATTTGTATCTATATTTACTATGGTTGTCTATATGGTTTCACTCCCGAAGTTTTACCAAGTACTTGCAGAGCTACTGGCTCGTCTTTATCTTTAGTTATGAATAGAGCTGCTGGTATTATCGTCCCTGTTATCGCCTATTATGGTGACACTTCAAGTGCTGTTCCAATTTGGGTTTGTGGTGCTGCCATTGGTGTAATTGGTCTTGCAGCTTTATTGTTTCCATTTGAACCAAGTAAACAAAGAGCTGTTTAAGTATTTTTTTATTACACATTTACTTTTCCACTATTTTCACTGTTTTTTTCCTGTTTTTTCTCTGTTTTTTTTATTGTTTTGTCTAAAAAGCTTTTAGAAGAACTTTAATCTATTGGCTTAGTTTTTCAACCATTTTTTGTTCCCGTTTTCTTTAGTAAATTTCTATATATATTTAATTTATTGTTATTATTATTTATTTTCGATTAAATCGGGTAAATAAAATCAAACTTTATTTTTATAACTTTACTGATCTACTATTACTATTTAAAAAACTATAAATCCTATTTCTGCTAAAATTATCAATCTTTTTATATCTGAACTGATAAGAAAATAAGATTAAAAAATATTTTTAAGATTTTCATGTGAGTTGGACATAAAGATTGTGCATAAATAAAATTTAGAATCAACCTCTATCAAGAACAATATTTTGTTTCTAAAATTCGACTTCTTAAAGATAGATAAATAAATAAAAAATAGATAAAATAAAAAATTCAATAAAAAGTTCAATAAAAAGTTCAACAAAAAGTTCAACAAAATTTCTTTTAAAAAAACACAAGTAAACAACTATGTTCTTATCTAATTATTCTTCTATATTATTAACTCCAGTTATCGTATCCAAAATACTTTTTTGTTGTTGAAGCTACATCCAATAATGACTGTCTTCCAACGCCTCCATCTACACCTTCAAACGAAATCAGGTTTCCCCACCAGTTAACATTAATGTTGTGATATTGAACTGCAAAAAACATTATTAGAGCAGAGAACGCAACACCAGCATCAAATGAACTTACTAAGACATAATTATATTTCTCAAACCAGGCTAGGTAGTGTTTTTTGATATAGTACATAAAGGTAAATGATAAATAAATTCCTGGGATAACATACATCAAGTTATATGGTGCAAAAACTTGAATAAAACCTCCCATAATAAGAGTTGGCTGAATTATATTTGGGAAATATCTTGGTAAAAATCTTTTAACCAAAATAAAAAAGATTCCCAAAAGAAATCCAATGAGAAAACATTTCTCCAATAAAGGGTATATTTCACTAAAAACTCTCTTTGGTCCAATAACACCCCAAAATACGGATGCTGAATAAAACGTCTTTTCTGAAGGACAAGTAAATCTTTGTTTTTGACCAGGCTGACAAAAATTATCAACATTGCTAATTTGCCAATTCACAACACCCAATACAACCAAGACCTGAATAGTTGTTGTGATGATCTGCCCTCGAAACAAAGCTAATGGTGGAATTTTAGAATAATGGGCCATTTTCTGATTAGAAATATAGTTATCAGCCTGACCACCAATATTATATCCCAATGCTTTAATTGTCATCAATGCAACCCCGTTTCCAGGCAAAGCATAACCGCAAATTAATTCAACTAAAACATTTAAACCTAATGAAAATCCTGTCGTTGAATAAATAAGTGCAAATGGAATAAGGAAAACAATATTCATGCCAAATGCCATAAATATTAACCAAACAGGGGTATGTGTGGGATATAAACTAACTGCAAGAATTGCAAAAACCAAGGATACAATAACAATTATCAAAAACCACCAGTCAGGAACCTCCTTATACTTGGCCATCATTCGAGAATGTGGATCAGTAAATCCCTCAAAATTAGATCTTTTCCAATTTTGAATTGTTTTTTTTACTTCCTTCAATGATTCTATCAAAGATCTTCGCTCAATATAACAAGTATACATAAATGAAAAAGGATAAATTGCAAAAAAAGCGCCATAAACCACTAAATTTGCAGCAGTATAATAAGGTGGAGAATAAGATTGATATTTTTGTTTATCAAGTAGTCCATTTGTAAGAATTTGAGTAACTTGATATGATTCACCTTTATTTGTGAAAATGGCATTTGAGTTAACAGGTAAATAAGCAGACCAATAATAATTGTTATAATACACACCGGTGATAGCAAAAAATGCCAAAAAAATGCCCACAACAATATTCATGTTAGCAAAAAACGGAACAGTTAAAGGTGTCAAGTAATTTGCAACATTCCAATCAAATGTTGGAATAGGATTTAGCCCAAGACCAAGAACTTGACCACAAATAACAGCCAAATTAAAATTATTTTTATCAATCCAAGTGATCCAGTTAAAATAAGATAATGCTTGAAATAAATAATTTGGAAGCCAAAAATACAAAAACATAAACAAGAAGAAAATAAAAAAAAATTGATATTTGGTCAATTTCCAGCCATGAATCCTTTCCTTTTTTTCCGGTTTTAATAGAGCACGATTCAAAGCTAATGTTGGTAGAATTGTTGGCCACATAGCTCTAACAGGATAGACAACAAACTTCCTCAAAATTCCAGCAATACCAAATCCGAGAAATTGAGTGGACATTGCCAATAAGAATTGAAAACCAAAATCACACCATTTGTTGTTATAAAAAATTTCTAATTTTTGAACTACAACGTTATAAGTAATATAAACACCTGGCGAAGTTATTGCATACAATAAAGTTGAAAACATCTGCTCTTTATAAGTCCAAGGACCAGGGTTCAAAGAAATTCTTTTTCCTTTATAAGTAAAACCCCAATCAGGAACACACCATGCCCAAAATTTACCACAAGGATACATTAAAATTTGAATAACAGATGACGACAAAGAAATTGATGGATAACGATGTGAAAAAAACTCGTTGACCGCAGAACCAATGAGAACCCAAAGAATAGCTAAAGTGTACGATCTAATAGTTTCAATTGGTATATCAGGTTCATCAAATGGATCTGTAACAGCACGAACTTCGGGATAAGGAGAAAGGTAATGGATTAAAGAGGCAAGTAATTTGATTTGAAATAATTCATCTTCATTTTTATCCTTTTCTAAGTCTGATTTTTTAACCAAAGTTTTCATTAATTCATAATCATCGTTTGGAAAATTCGGGTCATCATTGTGGTATTCAATAGCATTTTCTAAAATCTTTATCGACTCTTCAACAGTCAATTGATAAATCTTGTTCAAGATAAACTCGGTATCATCGGGCAAATTTTGAACCAAGGTATCATCTGTACCATGACCAGTTTTTTCTAATAAAATTTTAATATTTTCCTTTTTAAATGTTCCAATATAATCGACCTTTTTTTCAAATTTAATCTCTTTTTCGGCGGAAATAGCCTTGACTTTTGAGAGATCATCAAATGAAATATCTTGAGTGTAATTTTCTTTTTGAATTGTCATTTAGAATAATCAAAGCTGAGAATAATTATGAATTGAAACAATTTTATCATAACTAAATATTGCAGAAGAAGATGAATTTATATGAAATTCTTTTTATAATCACTGTTTCTCTCTCTCAAAAAAACAACAGGGAACACCACTTTTAATTGATTAGATTCCAAATTAATTGATTTTGGTAATTGAATAATAAAACTTGATAACAAAAAGATAAATAGGAATCAGAATCAAAAAAAAAAATAAAAGACTTTTAGAGTAAATTGAAACAGAGCCTTTAATTTTTGATTTACAAAATATTCAATCCTCAATTCAACGCACTCTTTTTGATAAAAATTCAACATTGTTCTCAAATTTTGTTTTTTAATTTTATAAATTGCACACAAGAACATTGATAAATTTAATCCATATTCAATAATTTCTTTGGTAACTTGTCAGATTTTTGTGATTATATCATTGAGACTAATTTGTGATCATAATATAAATATTGAGCTCATTTTAACTTTCCCGAATACAAACCCTAAAAGCAACATATACATTGAAATAAACCTAAAAATAAAGCAGAAATTTCAATAGCAAGAGAAGACACCACAACCATTTTGAACAAATGTATCTTTGTTTTAGGACTTGTAGGAAGCGTAGGAAGCTTGAAATCAAATGTTATTGGAAGATAGCTCCCATTGTTATCAACAATAGCACATTTGAATTATCAGCATAAATGAACATAAATCTGATTTTTCGTATAATCTTCCTTGAAGTTAATAGACACAGATATGAAAAAACTCATGGATTGAAAATTATTATAAAAAAAAGCTTGCATTTTAAATTGATAGCATTGGTGAAAATAGATCTGAGCTTTCATATATTATATAGCAAAACAGCGTGATGCAGCCAGACATTGAATGGCCTTGATAACCACTTGATAACCACTCTATTACAGCAACGCATTCTTGAACTGAGGCCCCATGTAATCTGGAGAAGAAGCAGCAATCAGAGCTGAACAGCAAAAAAAACAATCAATTGCAAAGTAGTCAAGTTGCTCTCATTTCCAGGGCCTTGCGAACAATTGGGAGCAGAGCCAACTGAGCACTGAGAGCAAGAGTATTACGCAAGGCAAAATAAACGGCAGGGAGGTTTCGTTACCTTTAGCAGCACCACGCAACCTTCCAGGCCCAAACATCTCAAGCAGACTACCACACTTCCAAAGACTGCTGCTTCTGCTTCCTGAACAGACTCAGAAGCTGCTTCTCAAAGGGAAAAAGCCCGTTACCCTTCTTATTGCTTTTCATCTCTTGAGAGTCTACCCTCGCTAAGATGGGTAACGTGACGTCTGGAAAGCTCGTTTCCCCTTGGAAATAAGCCTGCTACTCTGTAGTCTTACAGTCTGTTCCTTTAATGTTACTCCTAATTACCTTATTGCACACTCCTCTTATCCCTAGGAAATAAGGATACTTACAACTAAGTAATCTATATGCGCTGAATTGTTAATCACGTGTACCAAATCTCAACAGATTCCAAAGTGAGATTCTCGATATAATCAAGTTATCAATGGAGGTGCTGTTGTTGGAATATTCAAATTATCTTTTATTACTGTATTTACGCGTGATAGTAGATAGGAAAATGATTTATTTGGCTAATAATTAAGTAAGCCTAGCTTTTCTATGGCTGATTTAGACGTCTTGTGGAGGAGCAGCATGCTCATATCCTTGTACACTAAAACCACTCTTAATATCAATAATTGTTGATCTCAATTTTATTTGGGAAATATAATATTGATGTTTAGTTGCAAATTCTCATATTTTAATAATTCTTATTTAATGATTTTGATTGATAATTTCACCCCCAAAAAAGCAGTAAAAAAAAGGTCAAGAAAAAAAACTCCCCAAAAATATGAATGAAATAAAAAAAGTAATTTATATTAAAAAAAAATGTGTGAAGAAATATGAATAAAATGACCAGCAAGAAAAAAAAAATATAATACATATTCGTTATTCTTAGTCTTTTTGTGTCTAGTTTTTTATAATTTTTTATGTTTTTATATTTTTTAACAAGATTTTTTTGTTCTTTTATGTTTTTTGTTTTTTTTAAGTAAGATTTTTGGATATTGTGCAAAAAAAAAGAAGAAAAAGCAAGCACCACTAAAAACTCAACCAGAAGAAAAAAAATAAAAACAAACCAAATAAATATATTTATATGAATTTGAAATAGATCAAATAATACAATTGTCAAAGTTTAGACAACTTATGAAATAATAAAAGCAAAAAAAAAATGAGATTTTGGTAGAAAAAAAAATGTGGACTGAAGAATTTGAAAGGATAAACAAATTGAATAAAAAAAGTGAGTTTAGGAGTCATTCACATTTATTGTTTCATAAATACTAATTAACCTCCATGTGTTTGAAAGTGGTAATTTATATTTAAGCATTCCTCTGACAATTAAAAGATAAGGATGAGATGAAATTCTTTTCCATCTAATTTCTGGTTTTTCTAAGTGATTATATGATGTAGAAACTAGATCAAACTTGGTCGAGTTTTTTATATTGAAATTTTCAGATTTAGTTAATTTTAAATCATCTAAACTATCTGAGCAATCTTCACTTAAACAAAAATTGCCTAGTTTTTCTTTAATAAATTTTCTTAGTTTTTTCAAAAATTTTGAGAAATCAAACAGATCATTATCATCATCTCCACCATCCCCACCATCATCATCATCGTCATCATCATCATGATGGTGTTTATCGGGATCATGATCAATTGGATCAGTTTGACTACCATCATCAATGGTATGTTTCTTATCATCATTTATCGGAGCACATGGGTTAACTAATTTAACTTGACCAGTGCTTTTATAAATTTCGGGAATATCTGTTGAATAATTAAATAAACTTCCAAATGAAACAACACCAGGAAAATCAAATGGAGTATCTAATTCTAAAACATTTCCCAATAAAACTGTTTCTTCAATGGGTCCATCTGAATCCCTTGGGTCGTTATCTTTTTCACCATTATTGTCATCAAGATCATCGGGATCATTTGCATAAGCAGTTTTAGCAAAAATATCCAAATCAGCATGAAATATTTTAATGTCATTCCAATTGGGATTATAAGCTTCTATATTTAAGTCAAACATTAAAAGATTTTCGGCATTTAAAACATGATTAATTTTGTCGATTTTTAAATGGTTTAAAGGTTTGCTTAAATGAGTATAAGTTATAAAAAATAAAAAGATTAAAGTAACAAGCAAAAACATTAGCATATTTAAAAATAGTCTCAATAAAAAATTATGGTTTTTTTTAGAAGATGATTTATAATATCTATTATTATTATTGCTTTCATCGATTCTTATCAATCTTGGTCTTGAGTTTAATGGAGTTGAGAAAGGTAAGTCGATAGAAGAATTATTGCCGTTATCAGTAGGATTATTGGATTTGGCATTATAAAATGTGTCACCATTTAAAAGTGAGGGAGTTAGTAAATAAGAGCCATTGTTGTTGGGTGGCTGTTGGGGAGTGGCACCATAGTAGTAACTGTTTGTTCTTCGGGAAGCAAATTTTAAGGGAGTTTTCATTGGTGAATTTGTAGCAGTTTTATCATAGTTTGAAGTGTTTATATTTAAATTTGGACGAGTACGAGTACCTTTATATGTATCTTTAGCACTTATTTTCGAAAGAGTTTCGTGGAAAGTCAAATTTTGATTATTGTTGATATTTGACAGGAGTCGTTTGTTTGGTTGTGATTGTGGAGGAGAGTTTGGTATTGGAGGAGAGTTTTGATTTTGGTTTTGAGATTCGCATTGAGATTGACCTGGGTCCTGAGTTTGGTTTTGATTTTGACTTTGATTTTGGGATCGGTTTTGAGGTTGGTCTTGAACTTGGCTCTGACTTTGCTCTTGACCTTGCCCTTGGGGTTGAGACTGAGGTTGAGTTTGATCTTGACAGCCCTTGACAGAATTGATATCGAGGTTCAAAGGGGTGTTTTCGTTGATATAAAACTCATTCTCAAAAGAATCGCTGTCGGATTCTCCGGAGCTGGGGTTGAAGTGGTATCGTTTGATATTGGAGGAGTAGCTGCTGTTCCTGCGTGGATTGTGCTCCTGAATCAAATTGATGATGCTTGGGTTTGTGAGAGCCAAGTTGGAGAGATTTGTTCGAGAGAGTCTCTTTTTTGTGGAGGACAGCATTTGGTTTGCATTGGGTGAAGTAACAGAGGATAAAGTCTGTGGTTTTGATGGGTCACTGATGCCACTTTGAACTCTATTGGAGTTTCTGCGAGCCAAGATGGGGGTTGTCATGAAGAACTTTCTAGCAAATGTTGAAGGAGGACCATTGGAATTGTTGGCGAGGGTGTTAAGAGTGCTGCTGAAGTTCGAGGTTGTAGTGAGAAGAGGAGGTGGTGAGAGGACATCTGCAAGACTTAGAGTGCTTTTGTTATCGTTTTCAGCATCAGAGTTGTAGTTTGAATGGTTCATGTTGTTGTTGATTAGCTGGTTTATGTTTGGGTTTGTGAGATAGGAATTGAGTCTCTGAATGTTATTTCTTTTGATTGTTGGGTTAGAGCTTGTGTTGTAATTGTGAATAGAGTTATTGTTTACGGTTTGGTTTTGGTTTTGGTTTTCTTGATTTTGATTTTGATTTTGATTTTGATTTTGATTTTGATTTTGATTTTGTATTTCTTGATTTTGGATTTCTTGATTTTGGTTAATTAGCAATTGAGATTTTTGATCATCATTAAGATTTTTAAGTCTTTTATTGAAATCCTGAGAAGATTCGTAAACAAAAGTTTCATCAGAATCGGTTGAATTTGTTTCGCTGACGGTGGTTGAAGTGAAGGCAGGAAATATGGATGAGTTTTTTTGATTCTTTTGAGCGAAATTTTTCGAGTGAATTGTGTTGTTGTTGTTGGTGTTATTGTTATAAAAGGACGAGTTACTATAAATTGAGGAGTTATCATTTTGGAACTGTTGTGATTGAGGTATATTTGAGGATCTTAGTTTTCTTGATGTGTAGTTATAGTTTTGAGGAACTAAAGGAGAAACAGGGAATTGGTCAGTGTCGCTGTTGTAGTTGTAGTTGTAGTTGATTTGTTGTTGTTGTTGTTGTTGATTGATTGAATTGAATTGTAAAGCATTTGAGGAAGACATTTTGTTTAATTTTATGGGGGAATTATTGTATAGGAACGAATTGGTAAAGACCGGAGTATTGTAAGGGCCAGCATTGTTTGTGTTGTTAAAGTCTGAATCTGATGTTTCAATTAGATTGAGGTTTAGATTTGAATTTTGGTTGGAATTTGAGTTGGAATTGTGATTTGAGTTTGAATTTGAAGTTGAGTTTTGGATTGTGATTGGGTTATTTTGGACAGTTATTTGATTTTGATTTTGGAATTGGAGTTGGGATTGGATTGGATTTTGGATTTGAATTTGGGATTGATTTTGATTTATGTTTTGGATTTGGGTTTGACTTTGGATTTGGCTTTGGATTTGGATTTGGCTTTGGGTTTGATTTTGGTTTTGATTTTGATTTTGATTTTGAATTTGATTTTGGTTTTGGATTTGGATTTGATTTTGATTTAGATTTAAAATCGAAGTTGTATTTAGTTGAAATGGAATATTGAGAGTTGGGATTGAGTCGACTATTTCCTTTTCGACTTTTAGCTGAACCAATTTCGGGTGTTTTGAAGAGGATTTCTTTTTTGATTTTGATTTTAGTTTTGGTTTAATTTTTGAACTGTTGTTCATTTTGAGAGAAGATAAGGAGATAAGAGATGAATTAAAGTTGTTATTATTGTTGGCTTTATTGTTGGTGATGGCGTTAGTGTTAGCGTTGTTGTTAATGATGGCGTTGTTGGTGTTATTTGGATTATTGATATTAGAGTAGTGGTCATTAAGTGAGTATTGGGATATGCTGCTACTTCTTGACATGAGATTGGAGGATATATTGTTTATGTTTTCATATGAGTTTGATATTGCATTGTTGTTGAGTTTATTATTAGGTTTAATATTGTTATTGTTATTGTTATTGTTAGGATTAGGATTAGGATTAATGCAGGGATTATTACTAGGATTATTACTAGGATTATTACTAGGGTTATAAGTAGGATTATTGATAAGATTAATACCAGTATTATTTGTAGGGCTAATATTATTAATGTCATTAATGTTATTAATGTTATTATTATTATTATTAATACTATTAATATTATTGTTAATTGTTAGAATTGACAGTTGAGTTGAAGAGTTTTCTTTTATTGGATCAAAAGATTCTTCGTTGATTGGGATTAAAAGAGAGCTTTTTTTTCTTTGTAGATTTGATATTGAAATTGAGTTCATTTTAGTTGATTTTAATTGATTTTAATTGATTTTTTTAATTAATTAATCAATTAATTAATTGGATTTGTTAATTATTTTGTTTACTAATTATATCAATAATGTGTTTAAGATTATTATGAAGAAATGTATCATTTAGAAAAATGAATAGAGTGAAATGGATTGTAAAATAGATTGCAGAATAGATCGTAGAATGAATTATAGATTGAAGTATAAATTGAATAATGGAAAAACAAAGTAAATCAATGGATCAGTAAGTGAATGGATGATTAAAATAAAAGTTGGATTGAAATTTGATCAAGCAGATTAGTGATAAATAATAGAAATTGAAAAAAATTGGTACAGTGTTAATGGTTTACTAATTGTATTTTTTTTTTGATGTTTATTTATTGATTTATTTATTTATTTATTTATTTATTTAGAAAGAAGTAGAATAGGATATAGATCAAAAGACCAGGACGATGAGAGAAAAGAGAGGTAGTGTGATAGAGGAGTGAGATCCAAGATAGATAGATGTGTGAATATCTGTGAATATATATGAATATGAGGAAGCAGAAAGGAAGAATGGGGCAAGAAATGAGAGGAGGAGGAAGAGAAGGAGAAAAGCAGAAATAAAAGAAGAACAGGAATAAGAATAAGCAGAACCAAAGCCAAACGAAAGCAAAAGCGAAGAGAATAACGAGAATCAAGAGTAAGAAGAGATCAAGATAGTTAGACCAGAGAAAAGTCGTCAGGAAGGCTAACGAAGGCAGAAGTTAAAGAAAAGAAGTCAGTGTGGGATTCTCCAGCCCGGCCCAGCCCTGCGTGTCGGCGGCGGCGGCACGCGCAGCACACGCACTTGCAGTTCGCCCTCCACGCGCCACACCCCTCCTGCTGGTTTTGCCGTTTCTGCTTCTCCTGCTGCCCCTGCTGCCCCTGCATTCCGAGGCGCGCGGCGGTGGATGTGCAGGGGGTCTTTCCCTCAGGCTGGTCGGTTACTTGTCGGCACCGCTGCGTGTTGCGTTTGCGCAGGGGCCAGTTGCCGCGCTTCACACTCACGTGGGAGTTTCTCCCGCTTCCACCGCCTTTCCCGTGCATGTGGGCTCTATTCTGCTCTTGATTCGGTCTCGCAGGCCCGGTTTTCATTTGCAACAGGAATATTCACTAACACTCCATTTATGTTTGTACAATGTTTAGATAATATTTATTATTATCTGCTATTTGTTGCACAGCTTCCTCTTCCTTTCTTCTCCAGTGATGCTTTGGCTTGCACTGTATTTATCTTCCTCCGAATCTGGCTATTACCCCAACGTTTTCTAATATTATTAACTAGTTCTTGCACTCCATCCTTTTTTGGTTATTTTTGTAGACGCTTTACTCTTCACGTAAAAATTGCTTGAATTACTCATCTCACCATCTATATATACGAAAAATGCCTGTAAAACATCGTCCCATCATCACATCTGGTTGATCATTAAATTATTAATCTGCCTTTTTCGATGGAGAACCTCTGTTTACCTTTCGCCATTTCATACATTTTATATCTACTGTGTCCTCCTTTCCAACGGCTAATAGGATCGCCATCATACAAAAACCAATACACACTCCTAATCTTCATTTCAATGCTTCTATAAATCACTTCTCATGTCTCTTGTATCCCATCCGTTTCTTGTAACTTTCAATCTCCTGAAAATTTAATACGTCCTGTCCATTCCAAATTCCTGTCGAGCTTCGGTTCTTCGATTTATCTTTCTGATTGAAAATATCCGACATCCTCGGGGGCTCAATTGGTCCAAACAATGATTCAGGATCAATTCCTCTCTGTTTGATTAACAATCGTCGTAAATCCGGCGAATTTGCCCATCCTTTTAGTACCTTCCCTTCTTCATCATCCTCAGATTCAGAACAAATCTCCGGCAATGTCCCATTAAACGATTGGTTATCCAATATGCTATTGTTTGAAGTGTCAATTGGTGTGTTCAATCTCTCAATCTTTCGAATCTCCTCCTCACTCAAATTACTATTATAACTATTGTAACTATTATTACTATCACTTGTACTACTTCCATTCTTATACGAATTTAATCTTTCAAGCGATACTGCATTTTTCAATAATGTATTCTTCATCAAAATTGATCCATTAAATTTATTATTATTATTATTATTATTATTATTATTATTATTAGCACTAGTACTAGTACTAGTGCTAACACTGTGCTTCAAAAGATGATTATGACTCCTCAACTTGTTCTGACTATATACTTGTCTCTGGAAATGATTTTGTCTCAAATGCTCACATTCCACATTTTCTTTGCCTTTCTCATTTTTCACACAAACTCCATTCATAATCCTCCCTACTCCATCGCGCTTCATCGGTGTCTTAAACTCATCACTATCAATAAATCTAGCTTTATAAATCACTCTATCATTATAAATCACTCTATCATTATTTTTCAATAAAAGCTTTCCCGATGAAACTCGCTTTCTAGGTTTATCATGTACCTCATTCTGCTTCCTCTTTTTATCTCCCAATCCATTTTCTTCTTTGCTCGTCTTTATACATACAGGAATTCTAGATGGTGACTTACTATCTCTTTCGCCATATTCCTTAAATTTACTCCTAATTGGTGAGGTCTTTTTGGGACTCAATTTAAATTCTTTCAATACAACTGTAGACAACCGTTTTTCTGCTTCAACCCTTTTACGAGGTGGTGTCCGAACTTGTTCATTCTTATTATTATTATTATTATTATTATTATTATTATTATTATTATTATTATTATTATTATTATTATTATTATTATTATTATTATTATTATTATTATTNTTATTATTATTATTATTATTATTATTATTATTATTATTATTCTTTCTTATTCCATTCCTTACAAATTTATATTCCACCACCTCTTGTCCTCGGATAGGTGATTTCTTTAAAACCGGAATCTTGGATGGCGAGTTCTTTAATAACGGGAGCTTGGATGGTGAGGTCCTCAATAACTCCATATTACTATTTTTATTAAATTTACTATTCGCATTCTTCTTCAAATTGGAACTCTCATTTATAGTATTAAATCGACTTGTAAACACCTTCTTTTTAGCTGAACTAGCTTCAGTCGGTGTCATTAATCTAGATATTAAATCTTCATTTTTGATAATTATTCTATTTGGTGTCACATTACTATTACTATTACTATTACTATTATTATTCCGAACTGGACTTTGACTTCTATTCATCCTCTTTCCATTAAATCCAAAATTATCTTTGGGTTGAAATTTAACTGGTGATAATGATCTATACGGCTTCAATTGAACTGTATTGCTTTTTTTCAATGGAGTAAACTTTGGCTGAAATGCCTTTTTTTCAGAAAATATCTTTTCATTGGACTTTATCAAACTGTTTTTTTCATTTATCTTTATAGAATTTTGATGGGAATGTCCAAAAAATATTCTTTTGGCTTTATTAAATGTATTCGAAAATAAATTATTGGAAACTCCATTATTACTCGAATTTGATGTAGTTTTTTTAATTTCAATAGTTCCCATTTTACTCATTTTATTATCTAATGAATTAATTTTATTCAATTCTCCTTCTTTATTCAATTCTTCTCTTTTGTTTAATTCTTCTTTTTTAATCTCAACTTCATTAATATCAACTCTACTTTCATTTTCATAATTATCGTGTTTGTGCTTTTTAACGTCTTTCAACTCTTTATTGATGTTTTTCCGGTTAAGCTTCACCATTTTCTTAACATCGTCACTCAATGAAACTTTTTCTAGTTTTTCTAAGTCTGTAGACTCAAATGAAGTTGAAGGATTTGTTGAAATTCCAGATGAACTTCCACTAGGAATTATCTTTGATAAGCACACATCTAATGTTAACTTATTTGTTTCATTATCCTTATTTCCATATGATTCGTTTGTTTTTATTTTAGATATCTGCTCGATTTGTGATATTGTTTTTGATATTAAACTAAATTGTTTTGAAATTCCTTCAGATATTTGTTTATCTATATTATTGGAAATTTTATTACTATTACTATTATTATTATTATTATTATTATTATTATTATTATTGATATTGTTATTAGAATCGGTAATATCATTGTGTTTAGGTGAAAAGTTGACATTGTTTGTTCGTTTAAATATTTCATCAACTATTATATCACTCAGTTTTGAGATATTAATTGGGTTCTTTGACGGAGTTAAGTTAACATTATGGTATTCAATATTTGACATGTCAAGAGAATCAGATAGAGTTTTTCGCTTTGATTTAATTGATAATGGTTCACGCGTTGGAAGAGAAGCAAAATGCATTGTTGTTGTCATTGATAATCTTGGATTTGAACTTTTTCTTGATAAAGAACGGTTTCTAGGTTGTTCTTTTTCTTTTTCTTTTTTATTATCAGATATTTTATCGTTATATTCAATTTTTGTAGTCTCTCTAATAATTTGATAGGGTATTTCGGGTTGGTTATTGTGAATATTATTATCATTGATATTATTAATATCTTGTTTTTTGCTGGTATCGATTATATAGTTTTCTTTAAAACCAATTTTTTTTATGGGTATATTAGTGTTAGAAATTGGGGTATGAGGTCTATCTTTAAAATCACTTGAGTTACTTTTGCTAGAACTGTTCTTGAGTGGGTTTGATTTTTCAGAATTAAGAGAAGTTTCATCAGTTCCATTAGTTGAGGAACTCATTGAGCTTGAGGAAGATAAGGTCAAATTATAATTATTTATATTTTGTGGTTTCCTTTTATTATTTTTATCATTAGTATTAATGTTTTTATTAATTTTGCTTTTTGTGTTATTTATTTCAGTATCCATTTTTTTTTCGAGTATTGATAAGTTTGCGTCTTTATAAATTGAATCTGATGAATCAGAGTTTTTGTCATGGTTGTTTGTATTGTTTGCAATGTTTTTAATGTTATTGATACTATGAAACAAACTGGTCAGATTCAATTTATAGTTGGTTGATTCTAATATATCATTGAGATCGATTTTAGTTAAACCAAGTTCTAGCTGCTGATTTTGATACGATTTTTCAGTCAAGGATTTTTCAGCCACAGGATTTAAAGAACTCGAAGAAATTGTTGTGGTGGTATATTGATCACCGTTTTTATAGAAATTGTCAAAATTATCAAATATTTCAAATAACTTTTTAGGTGAAGGTTCTGGAGAAGGTTGAGCATATAATGCTTTATCCAACTGTGGTGGATCGAGCCTCACTCTACCCAAAGATCGAAAGGATAAAGAAATTGAAGGATCGGTGTTTTTGATAGACTTGAATTTAACAAAGGGATCTTTTAGTTTTAATTCTGTATTGGTATTATCAAAAACTATTCTGCTATTGGTGTTGAATGTTAAACTGTTGTTCTTTATTGGCAGTAGTTTGATGGGAGATAAGTTATTTGTTTTTATTGGCAGCAATTTTATTGGAGATAACTCAGGATCATCAATTATTTTTAGTTTTTCAAAATCCAAATGTTGAGGAACCAATTTGTTTGCTGTTTCATTTAGTGAGCTATTGTTCTTGTTGAAATATGCATTTTTATTGAATGTTGTATCCTTTTTCAAATTTTCCTGGATGAGCAAAGTATTTCTATTGGTTTCAATATCAAATTTGTCAAATTTTTCAACATTTTGACTTGCGTTGGTTTGATTTTGAGTGTTCTTTGATTCCTTGTATTTTTTGGGAGACTTGAGCAACAAAGCGATATTTTCATTTGAATTTGGATTGACGGTGGGATCCAAGATTTCGTTCATCTGCTGCTCGAGCCAATTGAAGTTGTCTGTCAAGGTGTGGTTGTAGAAATTCTCAACAGATTGGATTGTTTCATGGTTCAAGTTTTCTAGTTCAGATGCTATCCATGAGGCAGAACCTGGAATATTGTTTCTGGTAGTCGACTTGGAGGCATTTAAGACCCAAAACGAGTCCATTATCGCAAACTAGTAGGGAGCAGATCGAGAAGCAAACTTTAGTGCAAAAAAGAACAGTTGAGACGAGAAGCAGCAGAAGCTGAGGCAAACACTGGTTTTGCTTCAAATGCTCCGGCCTTATATCAAGTCAATATTTACAATTTTCCGCTTTGGACTTTGTACATGCATGTATATGCATTAAATGGTATGTAATTGCATATTGTAAAACCACAGCAGCGGGTGCTTTTTAGGCAATTTTCGTTCTTTTGTGGTGGATTTTTGGAGCGTTTTGTGGAGATTAAGACATTGCTAAAATGTTCGACTCTTGGTGGCATGTATTGTCGTATTTATGTAGTTTATGTAGTTGGCTTATGTGACAGTGTATCGTCCTCCCTTTTTGCTCTCCTCGTTCATCGCGACCTTGATTCCCTCCATCATCAGGTTCTTTATCAACCCAACAGCAGCTAGCACCTGGTAGTTTGTATCGCCCTCGACAAGCAAGTACAACTTGGGCTCGTCTGTGTCCTTCTTCGGTGCCTCGTTCTTATTGTAAAACTTGCCCTTGGTGGTTATCGATGTCCCAGTCTCTTCGATCACTTTGGCAAGATTTTCTCGATTGGTGACAATCCAACGAGCCTTTTGCGGCAAGTCGTTGACGTTGATCTTAGAGTGAAATGCTCCTGAATCTGGAGAATCAGTAGCACGTCCTTCATGCACCTCAAAATCAGATAATTTGGCCAACTGTGCTCTGGCATTGATAGTCACCTTATCGTTTTCGTTGTCGTTTCCACTACCTTTACCATCACCATTACCTTCATTGTCATTATCATTTCCCGCAAACGTCTTTCTTTCCAATTTTCTCGTTAAATCTCTTTTTTCCTCAAGTTTTTCCAAACCATGGCCTGTGAATCCTGCCAACACATATTTCTTTTCTTTACCATTATTAAGTTTCTCTGTGAAATTTTTAGAGATTTTGATCAATTCTGCAGGAATCTTCTCTTCTGAAATCTTACTCAATTTCATCGCTTTCAATATATCGTTAGCAATTCTTTCCTGGGTATCAACAATAAATGTTATGGCCTTTCCTATATTGCCTGCTCTACCTGTCCTACCCACTCTATGAACATAATCTTCCATATGATTAGGTGCATCATAATTTATAACCAATCTCAAGTTATTCACATCTAATCCTCTAGCTGCAACAGATGTTGCAATTAATATGTTTTTCTTTAGATTATCTTTCTTAAAGTCCAATATCGTGTTATCTCTATCGGCCTGATTCTTACCACCGTGTAATGTTAAAAGATCCTTTTCATATCCCTTTGCAGATAACTTATTTAATAATAAATCGCAATAATCTTGTCTTTCCACAAAGATTAATATTTTACCATTGGAATCTTCATTTTTATAGTTTCCGATAATCTCTAATAACTTGAAAAATTTCTGTTCTGATACTGACAAATTTGAATTATTATTATTGCTATTATCCTTTTCTTTAAAGATTTCAATAACCTGTTCAATCTCTGCTCCAACTGAACTTTTTCCACCGACAGTTATTTCAATTGGTCTGTTTAAAATTCTTTTAGCTAACGCTTCCATCTTCGGTGGAAACGTCGCAGAGAATAAAATGGTTTGTCTATCCGGTCTAACTTGTTGAATAATTTTTTGAATTTGAGGTTCAAATCCTGAATCATATAATCGATCTGCTTCATCTAATACTAAATAAGTTACTCGCTTTAAATTTAAAACTCGACCACTATTTGCTACCAATAAATCAATAATTCTACCTGGCGTTCCAATCAAAATTTCACATTTTTTCTTTAATTCAGCAATTTGATCTTTTATCGGTGCACCGCCATATGCACAACAAACTCTTAATGAAGATATAGACGTATTAAATTTTGTAATCTCTTTTTTAATTTGTAAAGCTAACTCTCTTGTTGGAGTTAAAATCAATGATATTGGTCCTTCATTCTTCTTTAATGGTCGTTGATCTTTAATATGTCTGAACAAAGGCAATAAAAATGATAAAGTCTTTCCTGATCCAGTGTTTGCAATACCAATTACATCTCTACCTGACATTATTGCGGGTAGAGATTGAGATTGAATTGGAGAGGGTTTATCAAATTTTAAATCACTAATTAAAATAGTCATTATATTTGATGGTAAACCTAATTGAGACCATTTTAATATTGGATTGGGACAATTTTTTCCTTTAATCTTAATATTATCCAATTTTAATCTCAAATTCTTTAGTTCAATATCAGATAATTGATTATTAATATTGTTGGAATTGTAGAAATTCTTCCTAAAGGGCTCATAATTGATTTTTGAATGATCAACTCTAGTCACTTCTTTTTTATTTTTCTTCTCTAGGGAATTTAATAAATCTTGTGGAGAATTATTATTATTAGTTGAGGTATCGTCATCAAGATCGAATCTTTGATTATTAATAGAGGATATATTAGTGTCACTTTCGCTTTCAAATTGATTATCAATGATATTATTTAAATTATTATTACCATTTATTGAATTTTTATTCATTTTTTCACTATTAAATTCATTACCTTCACTCATTATTATATCTTTCCTATTTTCATCATCATCAACCAATTCGTTCATTTTTATGTCTTTATCCTTGTCTTGGTTTTGATTTTGGAGTTGAGGTTGAGGTTGAGGTTGAGGTTGATTTTGGTTTTGAGGTTGAGACAAATTTGACATAAATTTATCCAAGGGGTCGTCCTCTTCTTCCTTTTCAATATGTTTGTTATCATATTTTCCGTTCTGTTTATCACCTTGTTTGTTTTTATTTGCAACTTTTCCATTGCCTAGATTATCATTCAATTGATTAGTTTTGATACTATTATATTTTTTGATATTATTTTTAGTAGAAAAACTTTGATTTTTAAACTTACGATTCTTAGTTGAATTTTTTTCATCAATATTAAAAATTGAGTTAATTTTATTATTAGTGTTAATATTGGGTTTAATAATTTTAGTAATTTTAGTAATTTTAGTAATTTTAGTAGAATTAGAGTCATTATCAATGTCAAATGCTGATAATTTTTTAATTAAAGGCTTTTTTACTAAAATTGTTTTTTTAATTATCTTAGTTGGTTTTTTTAAAATCGTTTTTTTCATACTGTTATTATCATTATTAGCCGACTTTATCTGATCTAAATGAGGTCTTTTTATTAAATGATTATTCAGCATTTCATGAATGTGTTTGTCGATTTTTTTAGTCCCACTTGTTTTACCAATTTTCGCAATTTTTTTCCCATCAGTATTTTCATTAATTACATGGTGTGTGTCTTCAATTTGGATCTTAGTATCAGACAAGTTATCAACAGTTTTAGTAACATTAATATTCTTAAGATTTGGATCATTTGTTCGGACTGTTTTCTTTTGCTGTTCTTGTTCTTTCTTCTTCTTCAACCAGAGCTTCGCTCTTTCTGCCCTAGCTTTTTTCTTTTCTTCACCACTCAAAGACTTGGACTTACCATTCTTTGGCAACACATTGCTCTTACTGCCGAGTTTACTGATCCTGCTGATCTTGTTTGGATTGTTGGTTTTATTACTTTTGTTAGTTAACTTAACAATTTTCTGGGAATCATTGTTAATTGAATTCGGGGTTGGAGGTGATATATTCATCTGCAAAAAAACACTTAACTTCGCAAAGAGACACTCCCTATATATTCAAACACAATTCTAGCTTTGACTCCACTTGCAACTGCAATCAAACCCATGTATTTCTTTGGAAACCTCCTCATCTATCGATAAGGATCGAACTGATCAAATTTGACAAGCATAAAGCCCTATGTCTAGGGCTTTGAAACGAGTAACAAAAAGAAAAAAAAATCCAACAGTGTGGATTTGTCCCGAGTCAGCAGCTTCTGAATTTTTGTGCAGTGATGAGAATCGAAGAATCAGCTCCAATTTAAACTTGCGATCGATTATTGAAAATTTTCAAATCCTTTCAGCAGATGCATTTCGGATTGGTCTTGATGATGTTTGAGAGCAGTATATAAACCAATCTTTTTCGTTTTGTCTTTTCGCTTTTTTTTGTTTTTAGATTTCTTTTTTCTGCTTCTCCCAGATTTGTACAGTTTTGTATTTTCTTGCTAATACCTAAGCAGTCTGTGTTTAATACGCTCATCTTAAAGAATCAGCCATGTCTTCCTTTACCCCATTAAAGTTGAACTTACTAGATCCAGTTCCTTCTGATTATGAAATTTCCAGAGCTCAAAAGCCCAAATTGATCACAACTATTGCTGAAGAATCTGGTATTTTGCCTAGTGAATTAGAGCCATATGGATCCACAAAGGCTAAAATTAAATTAAACATTTTGGATCGTCTTGCTCACAAGAAAAATGGTAAATATATCTTAGTGACCGGAATTACTCCAACTCCATTGGGTGAAGGTAAATCAACTACCACTGTTGGTTTGGCTCAAGCTTTAGGTGCTCATTTAAACAAAACTGTATTTGCAAATGTTCGTCAACCTTCAATGGGTCCCACTTTTGGCATCAAAGGTGGTGCTGCCGGTGGTGGTTACTCTCAAGTTATCCCAATGGATGAGTTCAATATGCATCTTACTGGTGACATTCATGCTATTTCAATGGCCAATAATTTATTGGCTGCCGCAATTGACACAAGAATTTTCCATGAAAACACTCAAAAGGATCCTGCTTTATATAGAAGATTAGTTCCTGCTAAAAAGGGTAAGAGAACTTTTACCAAATCCATGTTAAGAAGATTGGGAAAATTAGGAATTAATAAAACCGAACCAAACGATTTAACTCCAGAAGAAGTCTCGAAGTTTGTTAGATTAGACATTGACCCTGATTCAATCACTTGGAGAAGAGTAGTCGATTGCAATGATAGATTTCTTAGAGGTATCACAATTGGTGAAGCTCCAACAGAAAGAGGTATGACAAGAAAAACTGGATTTGATATCTCTGTTGCTTCTGAGTGTATGGCCATTTTAGCTTTGGCTAACTCTCTTTCGGACTTGAGAGAAAGATTAGGTAGAATTGTGGTTGCTTCTTCAAAAGCTGGTGTTCCAATTACTTGTGAGGATATTGGTGCTGCTGGTGCATTGACTGCCTTATTAGTTGATGCCATCAAACCAACCATTATGCAAACTTTAGAAGGTACTCCTGTTTTAATTCACGCTGGTCCTTTTGCAAACATCTCAATTGGTGCCAATTCAGTTTTAGCAGATAAAATTGCCTTGAAATTAGCTGGTACTGATCCAAATTTATCTGATGAAGAAACTAAATCAAATCAAGGTTATGTTATCACCGAAGCCGGTTTCGATTTCACAATGGGTGGTGAGAGATTTATCAACATTAAATGTAGATCTTCCGGTTTGGTTCCTGATGTAGTTGTTATTGTTGCAACTGTTAGAGCCTTAAAAGTTCATGGCGGCGGTCCTGAAGTTAAAGCTGGCGCCCCATTAGCTGCTGCATACACTCAAGAAAATATTGAATTATTAGAAAAAGGTTGTGCTAATTTAGCCAAACATATCTTTAATGCAAAAGAATATGGTTTACCTGTTGTTGTCGCCATTAACAAAATGACTTCTGATACTGACAAAGAACATGAAGTTATTCGTGAAGCCTCAATCAAAGCTGGCGCCATCGATGCTATTGTCTCAAACCATTGGCAAGAAGGTGGTAAAGGTGCTGTCGACTTAGCTCGTGGTATTATTGAAGCTTCTAATTTACCAAAAAATTTCAAATTTCTTTACCCAACTGAATCAACTATCGATGAAAAAATTTCAACTATTGCTAAAGTTATGTATGGTGCCAAAGATGTTGAATTCTTACCAGAAGCTCAAAAGAAAATCGATCTTTACACTAAACAAGGTTTTGGTAATTTACCAATTTGTATTGCTAAGACTCAATATTCTTTGTCTCATGATGCTGCTTTAAAAGGTGTTCCAACTGGTTTTACTTTCCCAATTAGAGATGTTAGAGCGAGTATTGGTGCTGGTTACCTTTATGCCTTGGCTGCTGAGATTCAAACAATTCCTGGTCTACCAACTCATTGTGGTTTCATGAACGTTGAAGTCAATGACGATGGTGAAATTGAAGGTTTATTTTAAATATTCAATATTTAATATTTTTTTTTCACATACTTTAGAATTGTTTAATTTGATTATCTTGAATTCAACACAACAGATATCAATATTATAAATTTTTTTTAACTGTCAACTTTTTTTATAATTTTTTTTTTCTTCTTTAATTGTGATGTGCTTATGATTACATTTATATATATACTTTTTTTTTGGTTTTTAGTTTCATTTTTCTTTTCTTTAAATTTACATTCAACATGGTTAGTTTTAAAAATAAATTATTAGTATATCAGTAAGAAAACAAAAAGAAAATTATCTTTTATTTATTTTCTATATTAATTTTCTATACTTTTTATCTATAATAGTTGTCTTTGATTTGAATAGTTTGTAAAAAATTAAATGGAGATGTAAATTTAAAATAAAAAAATATATTGATAATCACAATCTATCCTTTATCCTTTCTTTCCATTGATTTAATCTTGTTTCGTCATCTTTTAAAGACTGTTCTTCCATATCTAGATTTTCTTGAATATTCCATAATTCTGAATATAAACTTTTCTTATTATTTAGCAAATCTTTATGCTTACCTCTTTCAATTACTTGACCTTTCTCCAAAACTATAATTTTATCACTATCCGATATTGTTTTCAACTTATGGGCAATGGCAATTTGGGTATTGTTTTTCTCTCTATATATATTTCTTATGACTCTCAAAATACTTTGTTCATTTTGAGTATCAAGAGAAGACGTAGCCTCATCGAAACAAATAATCGGAGCCTTTTTCAATAATAACCTAGCAATCGAGATTCTTTGTTTTTCACCAGCAGAGAGCATTAAACCTCTTTCACCTACAACAGTATTTAAGCCATCAGGCAACTCATATATTAATCTATCAAGTTTAACATCCATTATAGCTTTACTCACGTCTTGATAAGAAGCTGTGAAATCACCATAGTGAATATTTTGATAAATTGTATCATTGAATAGAAGAGTATCTTGAGGAACAACGCCAATTGCTCTTCTTAGAGATTCTAATGATACATCTTTAATATCTTGACCGTCAATTAGGATTCTACCAGAATCCACATCATAAAATCTGAAGATTAATTTAACAATTGTTGACTTACCAGAACCTGAGGGACCAACTAAGGCAACTTTTTTACCGGGAGGAATAGTGAAGTTTGCATTTTTAAGTATTGGGATTCCTGGAGTGTAACTGAAAGATACATTTTCGAATTTAATCTCGCCACCTTTATATTGAAACATTTTAGCATCTGGTTTATCTTTGATTTCGACGGGGACTTTTAAGAATTTGTATAAGGTGTCCATATCTAAAAGAGACTGTTTCAAGTCTCTATAAACAGTGCCAAAGAACACCAAAGGCCCTGATAGTTGAAATGCTAATTGATTGATTAGGACTAAATCACCAACAGTTAGTGAACCATTAGCTATTCCATTGCATGCTACATACATCATTGTTGTGACAGCGGTTGTGAAGATCAAACTCTGGCCTGAGTTCATGAAAGCTAGCGAAGTTTGTACATCGATCATTGATTCATTGTATTTTTTAAAGGCAGCGTTGTATTTCAAACATTGATAAGATTCGTTATTAAAGTATTTGACAGCGTCGTAATTTAGTAGAGAATCAGTTGCTATACTTGCGACAGTTTGGTCAGCTTTGTTCATTTGAGTTCTAAAGCGAGCTCTCCAGATAGTTGTCTTGATTGTGAAATAAGCATAAAATAGGATTGTTAAAAAGGTAACACCACCAAAAACAGAGCCATAGTTGTAGGTGATAATTGAGCAAACCATTGCAATTTCAAAACTTGTTGGTAAGATGTGAAAGACCATTGCAGTTAGGATGTATGCTATTCCTTTAATTCCTCTGTCAATAGCTTTGATCAAGCCGCCAGTTTGTCTGAACAATTGGAAGCTTAAATCTAGGTTTAGGAGATGTCTAAAAGTATCAGTTGCTACTCTTTTGATGGCATTTTGGGCTACTCTTGCAAAGACAGCATTTCTTAGTTCAGATAGTAGAACAGAGCCGAATTTTGCAGCCCCATAAGCAAAGATAGCAGAACCTATAACAGTTGAAACCGGGGAGACTTGGGAGATCCAGTCTATATTCATTGAATCAATTATTGATTTTAAATAGAAGGGGACCTGGACGTTTAATACTTTTGAGGAAATTAGTAGTGCGAAGGCAAAGGTGATTTTAAATTTTGATAGGTAATCCTTTTTTGGCCATAGTTTGGTTAATAATTGGAATATTATTTTCCATTGTGAGATTTTGATTTTGTCGATTACAGGTTCCTTTGAGGAGATTGTTTTGTTGTTATCGGAAGAAGTGTCTGTTATTATAAGGGGGTTGAGGTTATTTGGAGGTGTTGATACACGAGAAGGATCTGGAGATTTAGGAGTTGAGGAAGTGTGGATATTTGATGTTAGGTAAAGGGGATTAAATTGGTGAGAGGGAAGGTTATTGGATGTGTATTGATTAGTTATCGAAGATGAGTGAAGAGATGAAGGAGGATATGTAAACGAATATTGGCAACGGATGGAATACGAATAGGAATGAGAATAGTTTTTTGATATTAGTAGATTGGAAGATGAAGGTGAAAAATTGGAGGGTTTCAAAGGAAATAATAGAGGTTTCTTCAGAGTTAACATCGTTAGAGAGAGAAAAAAAAATAGTATAGGGAGAGTAGAAGAGTAAGGAATAGTAAGAATATGAACAAGGAAAATAAAGAAAATAGTAAGGTATTGGTGGTTGGGCAATTTTATGTCACATTGGACAAGCAGAGAATTGTGAGAAAGTCATAGAAGGAGAGAGTGCAACTGGAGAAGAAGAAGAAGTAGCAGCAGCAGTAGCAGTAGATGTGGGAAGGAAGGAAGAAGGTTGAGAGTAGATGAGAGGTAGAGAGGTAGAGAAAGAGAGTTTAATTAATTGCACCCAGCAGCAGATCGAATTAGAAGAACAGTCATTAGCTGGAAAGAGTTTCGCTTGAACAGCAGGAGAGATCCGAAGAAGAGCCTGGAGAAGAGGACAGGGAGGACGAGTGAGCGAGTGAAATGAGCTACAGAGTTTATTGAAGTAGTATAGTACAGAGGGAAAGAAAGAGGAAGCAGAAGAGAATATATAGAGGAAAGGCTAGGGATGTGTGTTGAAGAGAGAGGATCGTTTGTGGAAGTCGCCTAGGTGGAACTGGCAGAGCAAAGGAAGGTGGTCGCTGGGAAAGTGTTTGTTGGGAATGGCGTTGTTTTGAAAGCAGTAATTGGGAGAGATAGGGCCGAGAAGATGGGATAGCTTCAAGTGAAAGCAGTTGTTGGAAGCATGGAGGTCGTTGGAGGAGTAGAAGATGTAGTCGAAGACGCCCTTGAGCTTGTTGGTGAAGCTTGTGTAGGGAAAGGAGTGTGAAAAGTACAATTCGTTGTAAGCTGAGGAAAAGTTGAAGGGGTTCTGGAGAATATGGGCATATGGATCAGAAGAGAGGTTGTTGAAGGGGTTGTAGTCGTTGAAGTTGTAATTGAGATTGAAGCCTTGTTTGTTGTTGTTGTTTATTCTTGAGTTTTTGTCAAGAGAGGAGTCTATTGCATCGAAAGAGTGATGTTGGTGTTGGTGTTGGTGTTGGTGTTGGTGTTGGTGTTGGTAATACGAATTGGCATTGGGGCCCTTTTGGTTGAAAATATTGAACAAGTTTAATGAGCCATAGGATAAGAATTTGTAGATCAAAGAGTTTGGCTGAGAGTTGAAATCGCCCATAAAGAGAATTGGGATTTGGTGAAGAGATTTATAAGCGTTGATTGTTTCCTCATTTTGATTATCATTTTGATTATTATATTGATTATCATTTTGATTGAGTGTTGAAATGAAGTTGTTATTTGGAGATACTGTATTAAAGTTGTATAACTCTTTGAAAATGTGGTTGTTAAACTGGGATAAGTTGAGAGATGTTTTGTTCAATAGAAAGGACGAGTAGTCTTTAAGAATTGATACCAAGGATAGCAATTGGAATAGTTTTGTGTCGTTGAATTTGGGGTTCCAGTAAAGATGAGTGTTTAGAACTATTAGTAGATGGTTTGTTTTGATGTTTTTTAGGAGCAAAACGATGGCAATTTGATTTCTGTTGGTTACTCTGTGGTTGAATAGAGAGTGGTTTGATTTGTTTTTGAGAAATGGAATGAATTGGTCGCTTTTGTTGAAGAAATTTTGGAAGTTTAATGGCAAAACATTGAGCACTTTGAACTTGTCTGAGTTTATGAAAATGGATAGCCCATCCATTTCGTTTTTGGTTATATCGATGTTGGAATTGTTGTTCAAGAAGTGCTTCATTAGATAGATGGAGTCGTAGTTTCTCTTTAAAAACTGGTCCTTCCAGTAGTTTTGGTAGACCGAGCATTCCATTTCCTGGAAACACATAATATCGGCTATGAGCCTATCACCATCACTAGCAGCATCAGCAGCAGAAACACCACCAGCGCCAGCACAAGCGCCAGCACCATCAGCCCCAAGAATGATCTGGTTGATCAAGCCAAACCGGTAGCGCCAGTCGAGATGCTGCTTCTTGACATAGCCGAAGGTCGAGGGATGGACGTAGTGGCGGAAGAGGAGGTTGTACGACAAGACGTTGAAGGTGTCGGCAGCGTCAGCACAGGAAGTAGCCGTCGCGCCACCGAGTGAAGGCACCCACGCCCGGTGCTGGAAAAGCGCGTTGCGGGGTCGGAGCATTGTGCCCCAGAGTGCCTTCCATCTGGAGAAGCACAGGAGCCACAAAACCCTCGCGCACCACGCCCACTCCTCGCACCACGTGTGCATCTGCATCCTCCCGTTTCCACGGGCCGGACGTGTGCGGATCAGGCCACGCGCGCACCTGCTGACGCTGCAATTGCAGTTCGGCAGGGGCCTCAGATGGTGCCCCTGCTGCCGCTGGCTCCATTTGTCTATATAAGACCCCCAGGAAGAAGGTACCTCTGGGGCCTTTTCAGCTCACCATCCTCGCTCTCCAGCATTGCTCTGTTTCCTGTGCTGACTCTTCTGACTGCTCCTGCTGCCTTTGCTGTTTTTCCACGTCCTGGTTGCTGTTCCTGACTCCTGCGTTTTCTGTACTAGCTTGTTCTTTGGCTGTAAAACTTTCTCTTATCTCTCCTTCTATATATACCCTTGTTTCCCTTCTCTCTTACTTGCTTCTCTGCTGTTTCTCTGCTGTTTCTCACCTTGCCAGCTCAATTGCCTCTTAAGTCCTCCGCTACTTGCTTCCTCCACCCCCTCTGCTTCCTCTGCCGCCCACAATGGTCTCTAGAATATCTTGGTTAGCCAACATCAGCATCGAAGATGCTCCACTCCAAACACTTCGTCGTTCTTCCATCATTTGCACAATTGGTCCCAAGACCAACAGTGTTGAAATGATAACAAAACTAAGAAAAGCAGGCTTGAACATCTGTCGTATGAACTTCTCCCATGGTTCCTATGAATACCATCAATCTGTCATTGACAATTCAAGAAAATCTGAACTAATCTATCCAGGCTCTCCCTTAGGTATCGCCTTGGATACAAAAGGTCCGGAAATCAGAACTGGTACCACTGTCGATGACTTTGACTTTCCAATTCCCCCCAACCATGAAATGATCTTCACCACCGACGACGCCTATAAAACTTCCTCCAATGACAAAATCATGTACCTCGACTACAAAAACATAACCAAAGTCATTGAGCCCGGCAGAATCATCTACATCGACGATGGTGTTCTCTCCTTTGAAGTTCTTGAAATCATCGACGACAGCAACTTAAGAGTCATCTCCATAAACGCTGGAAAGATATCCTCCCACAAGGGTGTAAACCTACCTGGTACCGATGTCGATCTACCTGCTCTATCTGAAAAGGACAAACAAGATTTAAGATTCGCTGTCAAAAACAAAGTCCATATGATCTTTGCTTCCTTCATTAGAACCGCCCAGGATGTCTTGGACATTAGAGAAGTCCTTGGAAAAGAAGGCGAAAACATCCAGGTCATTGTCAAAATAGAATCGCAACAAGGTGTCGATAACTTTGATGAAATCCTAAAGGTAACCGACGGTGTCATGGTCGCAAGAGGTGATCTAGGTATTGAAATTCCTGCTCCAGAAGTCTTTTTAGCACAAAAAAAATTAATCGCTAAATGCAACTTGGCTGGTAAACCTGTCATCTGCGCTACCCAAATGCTAGAATCAATGACTTATAACCCAAGACCAACAAGAGCTGAGGTTTCTGATGTCGGCAACGCCATTCTAGATGGTGCTGACTGTGTCATGTTGTCCGGTGAAACTGCAAAGGGCAATTATCCTATAGAAGCTGTCACCATGATGCACAACACCTGTATAATCGCTGAACAAGCTCTAACCCACAATGTTTCCTTCAACGATATTAGAGAAGCAACCACAAAACCAACTGAAACTGTCGAAACAATCGCTTGTGCTGCTGTCTCCGCTGCTTATGACCAAGATGCAAAGGCAATCATCGTCCTATCCACAACTGGTACAACTGCAAGACTAGTCTCCAAATACAGACCAAACTGCCCAATCATAATGCTAACAAGAAGACCTCACGTTGCAAGATACGTTCACTTGTATAGAGGTGTCTACCCATTCGAATACAAATTCGATGCACTAGAAGATTGGCAATCTGATATCGAATTAAGATTACAAACCGTAATCGCTGATGCTATTGAATCTGGTATGATCCAAAAGGGTGATCCAATTATTGCAATCCAAGGTTGGACTAGAGGTTTAGGCCATTCAAATACTCTTCGTGTCTTATCTGCCTAATTCCATCATTACTTTTATCATTTAATCATTTTACTTGCAACTTACATTTTCACATTACATTTTCACATTACTTTTTAAGTACATATTCTATATAATTTACATATTTTATAGATTATTCAACTCTCGTGGTCTCTTTTACTCTTATATTTATTGTGTATTTATTTTATTTTATTTTATTTTATTTTATTTTTTATTTTTTATTTTATATCTTTTATAAACATTCTCGTAACTTTCTAATGGTAATCACTCTATTATACTCTCCAAAAACTCGGCTATCTTAACCAAAGACTCTTTTTTAACTCCATCAGGCACCAAATCCATCGCTTTTGGCTCCAACACAAAATTAATCCTGTTGAAATTCAAGTTGTCCTCGTTAGATATCTCACTATTAGCCAACAATTTCACCTCATCGTACCACCCACACTCATATAACCTCTCTTTCAAAAATGTCAAGATCGTATCGTATTCTCCTGACTCCACCAACCGCGCTGAGATTTGCGCTTTCAATTCAGCATTACTTAGTGACATTCTTCCTATCTTGCTCTCTTTCTGTTATACTCCCACCTATCAATACCACAGCAATCTTTCCTTCTCTCTCACCTCAATCCTTCTTTTTCCCTACTACAAAAAAAGTGCGTCAATCGAATCAAAAACACGCGTACGCTTGCATGACCCCGCGTTGCCACATCCAAATTTCACTTGATCTTGTTTTGAATCTTCTCTCGGCTCACTCTACTATTTTATGTCTATCAACACCTTTATACCAAAGAACTACTTTGCTTCGTTTCACTATAAAAGAACCCCATTTTTTCGTTCTTTTCAATTCCCCCGATTCTTTAATTTCACCAAACTTCTCAAAATGGCTTCTTATTCCAAGGGAAAACCCGAAGATGCTAAAGTAACTGAAGTTATCAATTTGGTATGAAATAATCACATTTTGCATTTCTATCACTCTTTCGATTCATTCCACTAATCTCTGTCTAATTTCTCGTATGTTTAGAGCTCGAAAGACGCTAAATGGATGAAACTCGAGAAAATCAAATATATTGATCCTCTTGGAAAAAATCGCGATTGGGAATGTGCTTCCAGAACAACAAGAGTTGAGGGATCGGATGTCGATGGCGTTGGTGTATTAGCCATTCTCTTAAAGCCGACAGGTACTGAAGTTGTTCTTCAAAAGCAATTCAGAGCTCCTCTTGGTGGTGTTTGTATAGAGACACCTGCTGGTTTAATGGACCCAAATGAAACAATCGAAGAATGTGCTCTAAGAGAGTTGAAAGAAGAGACTGGCTATTTTGGTTCAAAAGTAATTGATCAATCCCCAATAATCTATAATGATCCAGGATTTTGTAATACAAATCTAAGCCTTGTTGTGGTTGAAATAGATCTCAATGATGAAAGAAATAAAAATCCTGTTCCTCAATTGGAAGAAAATGAATTTATTGAAAATTTTACGGTCTTATTAAAGGATTTGCCTGAAGAGTTGAATAAACTAGAAGAACAAGGCTACTATTTAGATGCTAGAGTCCAAAATGTCGCTGCTGGTATAAAAATTGCAAGAACTTATAAACTATTTTAGAAAAAAAAAAAAAAAATAACTTTTTATTAAATAGAATTTTTTATCTAAAATATAATTACCCATTTCTTTTATTGTTCGACCATTTAGTGTATTATTCTAGAATTAACATTTTCAATTAATCTAATAATATACTCACCAGTATTCTCATTTTTAATTCTCAATCCTTTTCTTTCATAATCATCAATTCCCCAAAACATAAAACTATCTTTTTCATACTCTTCAATATACTCATGATCAGGAATCAAATCCCAATCTTTATCTGCTTCTAACCGTTTTCCTGCGATTATTGCCGTTAAATAAGTCCAGCATTTCGATACGCTTTTATTATTATACCCACCTCCTCCTAATACCATCATGTTAATCTTCAATTCAATTAATTTTTCCAAAACATCTCCATAGCCCTTGTATGTCAAATTCCATTGTTTGTGTTCATCCGAAAAATGACCATCGCACCCAAATTGAATCACCATTATATTGGGTCTATATCTCTTAACAGTTGGTTCTATTATTTCATTATACAACTTTAAAAGACTCTCATCATTTAGACCTTTATTTAAAGGCAAATTGACCATATATTCAAGACCAGGACCCTTTCCTTGTTCATGAAGACCTCCAGTTCCTGGATAAAAAAACCTTCCATCAAATCGATGTAATGAAATCGTTAGTACATTTTGAGAAAATTGAAATGCTTGAGAGACTCCGTCACCATAATGAAGATCAAAATCTATATAAACAATTTTTGGAAACATGGTTCGAAGTTTAATGATACCTAAATTAATATCATTAATATAACAAAACCCAGCAGCTTTTGATTTTTTGCCATGATGTCTTCCACCGATCCAATTTACTCCAATAATTTGACTTTTTTCATTTTTTTTATATTTGTTTATAATCCATTTAGCGCATTGAAGTGTTGATCCACCTAATATTTTAACGTATTCTGGTAAAAATGGAAATAATGGAGAATCATAGATTAAACCATAATGTTTTAATATTAATCTTTTTTTATCAGTATCATATAATTCATGGTCATGTATAATGGAATCATCATCATCATCATCATCATCTGATAAAGAGTCAAAATCTGAGTCGATATCACTTTCTAAGTCATTTCCTGGCTCAGATTTAGATTCAGATTGAGAATCTAATTCCAATTCTGATTCTAATTCTAATTTTAATTTGTTAGAATTTTCTTTTTCATCATCAGAAACACCATTTATTTCACCAATATTATTTCGATCATTAATTTTATTATTATTGTTGTGTAGTTGGAATCCTTTGATCTGATCGTAATTCTGTTTTCCAATCTCCAAATCAACTGACACTCTTTCCATTAATAAAAAATTAATATAGTCCTTATCGTGAAATTTGCATAGTTCAACTTTATTAGTATTTTTCACCTGAATTTGTTTAAAATATTGATCCAATTCAAATGCCTTAATCAAGGACATAACCATGCTCAATCGGTTTCTATTTGATGGTAATAGGTTCAATATCAAACTCTGATAGCCTGTGGGTTGTGTCAACCCAATGATTTTGTCATTCTGTTCTATCTTATTCTCCTTGCTTATATTGGGAACAAATAGTTTCCCACCATCCTTGACATTATCCTGAGAAACCAGTCTGTTGTTACCAACCAGATCTAGATTGTTAGTCTCTATGTGCATTGTTGGTTTACTGGTTGGGTGATCCAAAGAAAACCATAGGTGTTGAAAACGATACACTTCTGCGAAATTCCTGCCGTCATGTTCATTCTTGAAAGAAAAATATGCTAAAACCCAGTTTTTAATTATGCCAAATAAAGGATACCAGTTTTGGTGAATCACTTCTATAAAACTTGTAAAAATCAGTAACGATATCTTTGGATCTAACAATATTTTCAAGGACTAAATCCATTGTGTTGTGTATTTGCGTTACGAACAAAATTACGGTTCACCCAAGTCAAGTACGGAATTAGTTCGGGGCTTTTAATTCCGTTTGCTTGGATACGTGGTTAGCTGCACTATTATGCGTATTTTGATTGAGTTTATCCGGATGCGTCTGAGTTTTTCCATTCGCGTGCATCCGGAGCGGGGATAATCCGAAGAGCTGAGATTGAAGAAAAGAACGTTTTCTTATCAGAGTTGGACAAAAGGCAAGAAAAGGCAGGAGGTGGTGGTTTTGCTATTGGGTTTGAAGGGGGTTGTTTTGGGATGAGTAGTTGATTTCTGGATGGCATTACAGACTTCAGTGAGTTCTTTCCCTGTTTCTTGTCAGTGGTTCACTAAGTCCATCTGTTTTTGCTGAGGATGTTTCGAAGAAGGTTTGAAAAATTCACACAATAATTTGAAGGAACTTCTTGGACTTTTATGCTATTTCCAAGAATTACAATTTTAAGTGAAGATGCATTAACATTTAGATTTAGGATTTTCCTTTTTCCTCAATTATTTGAGGTGTTTTGAAAAACAAGAATATGTGTTTTGAAGTCTATAGTTTGAATCAGAAGGAGAAAAATTTCATTGTCAAACAAAATAAAAGGAGTTTTTTATCAGGGAAATTTGTTTCTTGAGTTACGATATTTGCTTTAATTTTTAACTTCTTATTAGTCTGGTGAATGCTTTCCAGGGTGTTTTGTTTTAGAATCAGTTGAAAGTGATATGATAATAGATAAGATCACTACATTGATGTGTTTTATAAAAAAACCACAAGACACTAGTTGGTTTTTTAACTTTGAAATTGAAAGTAGGGGCCACTAACTGAAGAAATAATCATATCTATGATCATATTCCCGGGAAAATATAATTTCAGCCCAAGTTTAAAGAAACAATAGGTTGAAAAAAAATGCTTCTAATGTTGAAATGAATAATTTTCATAACCAAATTTTGTATCAATTCCACTCAATTAAAGTCTAATAGTCTAATAAAGTCTAAAAAAACTGTAAATTATAGAAAACATTAATAATAAAAATAAAAAATATATCAAAGTCGACATCTGATTATTGTTTTTTTCCTGTTTCTTGGAGAAAAAAAATGGTAATCTAAATTTTAATCTAATCAATTCATGTATCTCATTCATTAAAACCTTTTAACTAAATATGCATAAAGTCTTATCCCGCCATGTTATTTGTTTGCCTGTTTCTTAATTCATTTACAAGTATAGTCATATACTTTGCATGATTTTTTTATTTTATTTTATTTTATTTTATTTTATTTTATTTTATTTTATTTTATTTTATTTTATTTTATTTTATTTTAAATTGATTTTTATTTTTTTGAACAAATGAGCTTGATTAAGTTTTTGTTTAAAGCAACTGATGGGTTTAAAGATAAAAATGGACAGGATAAACAACTTAATATAAATTTATTATGCCAAATTAAATTCAGTATAAATTAATTAAATAAAAAGAACCATTTTTCATTCATTGAAAAAATGGACAATGCAAAAATATAAAGAAAACTTTAAATTAGAAAAACAATAAAATACAACAATCTATGAAGCATATAGTATAGAACATAAATGCATAAGATCTGAGAAATAAAAAATGATCAAAAAAACACTATAAAATAGGAAAAAAAACAACTTCAAAAGACTATTAATGCTATTAAAGAAAATTATATAAAAAAAACAAAAAATGAAAACTAATTGGATCAGTCCAACGGTTTGTTCGGTTGTAGAATACATTCAAAATAGGAAAAAAAAATCAATATAGGTAACACTGCTGTTTGTTGGTATAGATAACATGTTTTATCAAAGAATTAGCTTTGTTTATGATTAAAATTTAAAGGAGGTAATTTTGCATTGGTATCAGTCGATGGAGTTAATTGCAAAGCTGAGATTGGAGGTAATCTAATTCGAGAGTTTTTAGTGGTTGGAACATTTTGAGGAACAGAAGTTAAAGGTTGGATTGATTGGATTGATTGGAGTGGTTGGATTTGAGAGTTCATGAGGTTATTATTGTTATTTTTAGTATTTGCAGTCGAATTAGTAGGTATACTGTTAAATTGATTGAGACTTTGAGAAGAAGATTGGGATGTAAAAGCATTATTGACATTGAAATTTTGAAAAGACACAGATCTTTCAAGATAAGTGGAATTGATATTTGGTGTTTGCGGATTGTGAATATTTTGGTTATTTGAATGATTATCATGAAAGAATTGTTGAGGTTGAGAGCGAAAATTATCTATATCGTTACGAATAAGGGTTAGATTTTTCATTACAGAGGATTCAGGCTTGAGATCTCTTTTAACGATATATTTTTGGATTTCATTAGCTATGTTTCTAAAGTTACCATCCTTCATATCTTTTCTTTTAATTCTTAAAATGTATTTATCTATTAATTCATATTTGCCGGATTTTCCCACTGGGATTTTATGCTTCATGTTAACATGTCTTCTACAGTTATCATTTCTAGGAAATTTATCGCAGCATAAAGTGCAAAAGAAAACGTTATCATGGCAATCATAATTATGTTTCTTTAATTGTTTATCATTTTGGAATCGTCTGTTTGTGTCACAATCCGGATAATCGCACGAGAAGATTTGGTTTGATGAGTTTGATTGAATAGGAATCGAGCTATTATTAGTTAATTGCAGAGGTTGAATAGTGCTGTAAAAATTTTGATTGCTTGGAAATGATTGTAGTGATTGATTTTGTTGTTGATATTGATTTTGTATATTAGAATTTGAATTTGAATTTGAATTTAAAGAAGTTGGATTGGAAAAGGCCATGCTTCTCGAGAATTGAAGGTTTGAGGAAGAAGAGGAGGATAGGTCAGGATTGTAGTTGTAGTTATAGTTATAGTTATAATTGAGGTTATTCATGTTAGGATTTATGATAGAGTTATTTGAGATGTTAGCAGAGTTGTTATTAATATTGTAATTGCTGTAGTTGTTGTAATTGTTTATATTTAAATTTGGGTTAATATTGAGGTTGTTATTATTCATTTTTGAGATAATTTATTTGAATTCATTCAATTAAGTTGGCTAACTATCAATTTTATCAATTTTATCAGGAATCAAGGAATTGAAATAAAATCAAAAGAATTGAAAAAAGATAAAAATGAATTGAATTGAGCTGAACTTTGTTAGATGGACTTGAGTGGAATTGAGTGAGGTATGAGAGATAGTGTAGACTCGTAAAAATGTATAAAATATAAGATATTATCAGATGGTATAAGATAGTATAAGATAGTATATGGTAAGATGATATAGTATAGTATAGTATAGTATAGTATAGTATAAAGTATATTGGATATGATTCAATAAAATGAACAAAAGAGAGAAAAAGAGTAAAACGAATAAAAATTTTAAATGAAAAATTGAAAAAAAAAGAATGAAGGTTAAAAGTGGTTGATATCGATAATATATATAATTTTGAATTAAATAAAATAGATAGAATGAATAATATGAATATTGATAATTTGAATAAAAGTGGAAAGAAATAACAATTATAATTGAAAAATTTGAAAGAAAGTTGTTAGAAATTGAAAAAACAAACCAAAAAACGAAAAAAAATATCAATTTCAGTGAAATTTAATAAAAAATTAAAGTAAAAATACAAAATTAAAGTAAAAATAAAAATAAAAGCTAAAGCAAAAGTAAAAATAAATTAATCAACTATTTAAATATTAAACAGATTAAGTATTAAGTAAATTACTAAAAAATAAATTAAAATTCAAAATAGAGCTAAATTTTTTCAAATAAGACACATTAACCAAGAAAATAAGAAATCAAAACGAATGCGACTAGAAGTGTTTACTATCTTAAACAGATTGAGATAATAATTACTATCGTAATAAACAGCAAGACATAAGATTAGGGAATTGAGTCTTGTTATTCAACATGAATATAATTTGCAGTTAATGTTTAGTCTTTTAAAGAATTGTTTTAACTTTGAAAAATAGCAGAAGATTAGTATGAGTGAAAAAATTTTCTGGTAATAAGTGAAATAAACCTCAAGTATAACGGTAACAATAGGCTTTGAGTTTATTCATTTCAATTATTTGGAAGCAGTTGCAAAATATGATAAATGTTTTGCAAAACATTGCAAAAGGTTGCAGAAAACAGCCCAAAGAGCTCCAAATTGAATGCTTTCGCTGCTTCCAAAAAGCCTTCAAAGAGCTACCTGGCGCAACAAGGCAGCTGCAGCACAGGTGCCTTCTCTTTGAAGCAACTCCTTCAACACATTCAACAAATCCAACGCTTTCAGCACTTTTCCTCAAAGAAATTCCTCCAAAACCAATCAAAAATTTTGAAAAAAAAAGGCTTGAGGAAACTAGCAATGAGACCCTCATTTGAGGGTCTGTACTACACAAACCCCCCTTATCGGGGTCCTACTCCTTCTGGAAGCCTCACGACGTTCCACGCACTATCACTCGTATATATGCGCATACTGTTTGCTTTGTGCATGTTCCCACAGATACAAGTCAAAAAAAACTGGCCAATCAGCGTGCGCAGGGGTCTCTGAGAAAATGCCCAATTCCAACGCAAACCAACTGAATTTGCTGCTCTCTCGCTATGGAAAGGGGGTCCCTGGCTGTTGTTTGCATTGTTTTGTGCTGGCTGTGCTGTGGTTTGTTTGTGAAAGCTGCGTGGACTTTTTTCGTTGAACAGCAACCTCGATACAGAGCCCAATCTGGCTTGTAAATGAATATCTCAGAAATGTTGGGTTATTGACTGCTGTTACAATTGTTTAAAATTTACTCCTCCTTTTTATTATTAATTGTTAGCTGCAGATTATTAATTATCTGTTTTCTGTTGTTGTTTTCTAGTACCTGCTTGGTCTGCAGTTTTGCTATAACTATGGTTTCACTGAAAACCTCCAAAACTATAACAAAACTATAACAAAACCATAATCTCGCCCATAAATTCAATTATGAATCACACTTTCTATACAGTTTTTCGTTCTAAATGTTAGAAATTCTGCGTATTTTACTCTACCCAAAAATCTTGCACTGCTTATAGTGCTTTTTGAATCTGTTTTAACCACTCTTCTGTTTTAAACAACTTTTATTTTACCGTTAGGGATTAATTATGGATTAATCGTTGGTCTCTGGTTTATTACCAAGTCTGTCCTCTTCAATCTTCCTCTCTTAGTTCAAAGGTTTCTACTTTGTCTACAAGTTTGCTTTTCAGGCTTACTTCTCTTTTTAGTTCTTTATCTTTTCTCTTTATACTTTTGAAGCTTACCAATTTCATTTGTGTTATTTTCTGGTTTTTTGACTGATTTTTTCTGATTTTTTGGTTGTTTTTTTATACTTTTTTATACTTTTTTTTGAACTGTATTCTTTTCATTTATTTAATTCTTTCCATTTTATCCAGTTCTTTAAAATTCCATTAAACATTCAATTTTCTTATCATTATCACTACTGTTGTCATTGTCTTGATCTCATATTTACTTCCTATTTACTTTATTTGTTACAATGATTTTAGACCATTCTGAATTACGTTCTCTTTAACAATTTCTTTTGATGAGTTGTTTTTTTAATATATATTCAATCAATTCTATCAAATCTACCAATTCTATCAATCCTCGTTTTTTTTTGTTCACTTTTCACTTTATATAATTATCGTATTCTCCTATTTAATGTAATTTGTGTACTTATTCTAGATTATCTTGATTTTTATTTACTTTATATTTATCGTATCAAAGTAAATATCTCAGGCAAAAACGTTATTAATTGAAGACAATTTAATTTTAATACATTCTGAATCCCACTATTTATATAATTATCTAATTTTCATGTAATTTTCATATAAGTTTTCTAATTTTTCTAGCTTTTCTAACTTTTATATAACTTTGATCAATAAATCTAACGTATCCAAATACTTTAAATTTCAAATTTGTTTACGATAAATTTTATTACTTTTTATGCTTTCAACACTTACTCCAAATAGAAAGGCTGAAGAAACCAAGAAATAAAACCACATTTAAATACTCACTGATTACTCTTCTCTTTATCATCCTTTTTTTATAGCCCCTCCCTTTTTTTGAGATAAAAGCAAAAAGAATTTAAATCCAATCAATTTTGTCATTATTGAACTAATTGGCTCCCTTTTTGCCTTGTTTGTTTTACACCCACTTCGTTGTTTTACTTACTTCTTACTTCTTACTTCTTGCTTTCTTGCTTCTTGCTCACTTTTTCTCTTTTTTTTTCTCTCTTTTTACTTTATTATTTCGTTACTTTTAACAAAATTTTGTCACATTTCAAAAATTATTTAATAACACTTATTTAATTATTATTTTATTATTATTTTACTGACTTCAAAAGTTCAAATTCCCAACGTTTTGATATAGTTGTGTGTTACTTTCTTCAATTTTTATTTTCTAATATTCAATTTGTTTTGTTAAAAGAAACAGTTCTTTGTTTCTTTTATTTAATTATTTACTCATTTAATTAATTTACGTTTTGATAACTTTCTACTTTTTCTTATATTTCGGCAATGTGTAAAATTTTTCTTTAACTGCTTCCAATTATCCTATCGTACAGTTTTTATATATATATATAAATATTCTTATACTATTTTGTATGTTATTTATAAAATTCACATTTTATTAATTTTGGTCTCTTGTAATTACACGCAAAAAAAAAGAAGCAGACAAATACATTTACCCAATTTAAATGATCCATTGGTTTAATTTTTTTTATGATGTTTTAATCTCAAAGAATATTATTATTCATCTTCTTTTTCTCAATCAAAAAAAAACAAAAAAAACGCCAAATGATTCATTTTACCCATTTCGATATTCGACTTGAGTCGATTAATAATTATGCTTCTAAAATAATGACAACCCGATAATTGATTATTTCATTAATTTGATATTGCAATTTGTTTTACTTGACATCAGTTAGTTTGAAACAAAAAAAAATCTAAATCACACTTTAATTTTCATGTTTGTCTTGAAGGTAATGAATAAATGAACTTTTTTTACTTATTGAATTATAAAATGAAAAGAACTCAAAATCAAGAATCATTACAAGATAAAATGAAAAATAAATAGACATAAATATAATTGTAAACATAAATGTAAATATGAAAATAAGTATAAATTAATGTATATATATATAAATGTTATAAAAATCATAGTGATAAGTAATGAATATGTATAAAGAATTAAAAAGTAGGTTTGATATGTTTAAGTTGGAATTTTCATCTCTCAATTTTTATAAGCTTCAAAATAAGTGTTTTTCTTTTTTTTCTTTTCCTTTTTTTTTTTTTTCATTTGCTTAATAATTGTCAACTAAAGAAGATAAGAAAGAGCTGAAAACCTCCTTATCTATTTGGTCCTCCTTATACAAGTCTTCTAAATGTGAAAGCATTCCTTGATAATTTGGATCATTTTTTAAGAAGGATAAATGTTTATTAAATTGAGTTTTTTCTTTATCAAGATTTAACCATGAAGAAAAGCATTTATCGTCATTTAATTTTTCATAAAACGAGCAAACATTATTTTGGATGTTGCTATCATTTAGGGCATTTTGGTTAAGAATATCTTTGTTGAAAAAGTTATTTAAATAATAATCTTTGTTTTTGAATTCGCCATTAACAATGTCATATTGGATTGAGCCATTGACAGCTAAGACTTTTCTTGTGTAATTTAGATTATCATTATTTTCAAAGCCTTTACTAGATAGGAGGACGTTAGTTTTCATTGAGCCAAAACCATGATTTCTCTTTGGTGAGATTATAAAAGTTGAATTACCCTTTTGTTCATTTTTCTTTTGGATTGAGAATTTGTCGTTATTCATGTTAATTTTGTGGTTGATGGCTTTGAATAGTTTGACAAAATATTTAATGTCGTAAGAATCGGAGATTGAGTCGAAATCCATTTGGATATTTAACGGATAAGTTGAAGTTGTGTTTAGTGAGATGGAGGAGTTGTAGTTATTGGATAGATAGTCTTTGTAGTTGATTAGACCAAAAGAGTTTTTGAATTCGATAATTGATAGGACAGATTGAGAATCAGCGTTTTTTTTGTAGTATTGGATGTTTGAGTTTTTGACATGACGATTGTTATCGATAATGACGGAGATGTTTTTATTGTTTTGCAAGTTGAAGTTCAATTTTGATTTTATGGAAAATTTATTTGACGAGTTGATAAATTGGGATAGGTCCTTTGAGGAGGAGTCGATTACGTTTGAGAAGACGTTGTTTGTGTTGTTTGTTGATAGGATTTTTCCATTTGAGTTTAAGATTTGATCATTTTGCCAGATTAGTAGATTGCCAGTTGTGATCCAGTTTTGGCCAATTGATTGGGGAGACATTTTGTTGCGGAGGCAGTTTGAGACTTCAATTTTGAGGTCGTTGATGTTTGACCAGAATAGAGGTAGGTAGGGAGTGAGGTCGAATTCAAGAGCCTTTAGATCGTAGGCACCAGTTGAAACCACTGGGGACCAGAGAGCAGGAGAGATACCACCTGTGAAGATCACAGGAGTAGGGTTTTGAATTGAGATGAGTTTGTTGTTCAAGTAGATGTTTATGAGTCTGCAGGGTCCATGGCCAAGTAGTTGATGGCCATTATCGGAGAATTTGTTTTTATAAGGGTCGAGGACGTTTGAGTACCAAAATTCTTCAGCAGCGTTGCCGGAGATGAAGAGGGCCAATTTGACTCTTGTTGTGTTTGAGGGTAATTTTTGGATTGGAAAGATGAGGTTTGAGGAAGGGAGGTAGACCAAGGGGGGTCTTGAGTTGATTTTCTTGTTGATGATGGGGATGATTTTGTTTGCCGGTTTGTTGTAGATGGAGAAAAGAGAGTTTAGGAGGATGTCACTGTTGTTTTGGTACAAGTTGAGGGTGTCTTCGTTAAAGTTGTCGTTGTTGTTGTTGCTGTTACTGTCAAGAAGGGAGATGGTGGATGGAGAAGAGGCTTTGTAGTAGTAGGAAGAGATGGAGATGTTGAATTTGCCAGTTAGTCTGCCGGTTAGGAGGTTGTCTAGCTGGAACATCAATTCCAATTGATCGTTTTCGAAGAGGGAAAGGTAAGTGGAGACGTCCTTTCTGAAGGAGGAGTGAATTCTGGAGTTGCCAGGTTCTGGAGTACTTGTTCTCCAGATTGGAATTTTGTTGAGATACAAATGGGCCAATCTGTCGTACTGGACGCCATTTGAGGTGATGTTGATTTCTAGTAGGATTTTGAAGAGGTTGTTGTCTTTGTAGAACTGGTAATCTGGGACAAGATTTTTTAGAACCGGTGGGATTATGGTGGAAATAGAGGGTTTGCCCCAAGAGTCACCAAAGGTGTAATTGAGCAAGAGAGGTTGAGTATGGAAAAGGGAGTAGTTTGCCAAATTGATTGGAGAGGAGACCTGGAAGATTTCCTTGACTGGGTTGGAGATGTTGTTGGAGTTGTTGATGTTGTTGAGGAAATCACTGGACAAAGAGTTTGGAGCAGCCAAGTCGAAATTTTCAAAGAACTTTCGTTGGGAGGCCTTGTTGGATAAGTCTAGTTTGTTCTTGTTGTAGTATTTGTTGTGGAAGAAGGGTTTTAGGTGACAGTTATGGACGAAATCGTGTTCTGTGGGAGGGTGGGAGTGAGGATGGAAAAAGGATAAGACAGGTGAGTAGTAGAAGACAACAAGAAGCAAGGAAAGGAGAAGGATCAGGTACTTTGTTCTTCTAGAATTGGGCAGGGAGCTGGAGCTGGAGCTGGAGCTGGAGGAGGTATGTTTCTCGTTGTGTTTCTCGTGGTAGTGGTGGGTGTAGAGGGGGTATCTGTGTCTGTGGCGCGAGGATATGGGCGAGTATCTGTCGGGAAAACCGGCAGCAGCCTGGTCGAAAAGCGTGTCTTCTTTGGAGTAGCTGGGCATTTGTGTTGCTTCTGCTGCTTCTGCTGCTTCTGCTGCTGCTTCGGAAGAGCCTTGTTATCGTTGCTATCGCATTAGGGCTCGGCTGTAGGGCTACTAGGGCTCGCACGGATTGGGTCTTCCGGGGTGCGAGATAGGCCCCGGACGCACTGTGGACGCACTGTGGACGTGTTCCGGATCAGCGCCACGGAGCTCCGTCCTGGGGTGTGTCTTATCGCACCAGACCCCCTGCTGCCAGCCCGGGGTGGGTTTGGCACAGACGGACATGGGCGGCCCAGTGGGTGTTGTTCGCGCGCGTAGGACCGGGGCCAGTACGGCTGGAGCAAACCCTCCAAGCACTGACAGGGTCTGGCCAGGGGTCTGGGTGTGAAAATTATGAGACGTTGGGTCTGGCGGTGGTGCTTTTGAGGAATTGCTGGAGATGCTTTTGGATTTGGTGCTGGATGAATTGAAAATTTTTTACGTTTTAGCTATTTTCTATAAATTGTCGATTATGTTTGATTTCATTTGATATCCTTCTTTCTGCTGGGGCTAGTTTAAATTGGTCATATATCTTCCTGTTCTTTTTTTTTTCTTTCTTTTCTCTTACCACTGCTGCCTCTTCTCATCTCTCCTCTACCATCTCTTCCCTTACTTCGATTTTTTCCTTCTGTTTCAAATCTTTCTCGACGCTACAACCTAAAAATGCCTTCGCAAAAGGTTCTCCAAAATCCTTCTGATCTAATTCCCATGTCCTCTAACAGCTCTCACTTGATAGAAATAGATTCCTCCTCCTCCTCCTCCTCCTCCTCCACATCCACATCCACATCCACATCCACATCTACACCCACCACCACCACCACATCTAGTGATCCCTCCATCGACCTCGCAAACAAAATCGAAATCGACTATGAGGCCCTCCCTGAGAACTCTCCCTTTGCTGCTCAATTGCTAGCTGGTGCCTTTGCTGGGATGATGGAACACACCCTCATGTTTCCAATTGACGCCATTAAAACAAGAATGCAGATAATGCCCACCATATCTCCCTCCAACATAAACAGCATCAGATTGCTCAAAAACCACATCCTCCCCAACAGTATATTCGCCTCAATAGCAAAAATATCCTCCCAAGAAGGCACCTTTGCGCTTTGGAGAGGTATCTCCTCTGTTATCTTGGGCGCTGGTCCTGCCCATGCCATCTACTTTAGTGTCTTTGAAAACACAAAGACTTTCCTCGTCAACCATCTCATAAACTCAGACAAAAAGGTCCCCCAACACATCAACACATCCAACAAATCCTTCATAACCGACGAAAACCACCCTTTAATCGCTTCTCTATCTGGTATCTGTGCTACAACTGCTAGCGATGCCCTAATGACTCCCTTCGATACCCTCAAACAAAGAATGCAGGCCATCAACTACAACGCCAATGCCATTCCAAAGAAAAAGATCAACCTCTTCCAATTGTCAAGGCAAATCTACAAAAACGAGTCCATAAAGGCCTTCTACATATCCTATCCCACAACTTTACTTTTAAACATCCCCTTCGCTGCCATAAATTTCGGTATCTACGAATACTCCTCCTCAATTCTAAACCCAGACCACAACTACAACCCTCTATTGCACTGTATCTCTGGTGGTATTGCTGGTGCCTTTGCTGCTGCAATCACAACCCCCCTCGACTGTATCAAAACAATCCTACAAACAAGAGGCCTCTTATTCCACCAAAACAACGAAAAAATATACAGAATCGACGGCTTCAAAGATGCCTTCATCTACATCAAATCTTCAAATGGTCACTACTCAAACTTTTTTAAAGGTCTAAGACCAAGAATTCTCTTCAACATCCCTAGTACTGCCATATGTTGGACTGCCTATGAAATGGCAAAAGCATATTTAATTTCCTAATCATGATAATATCATACAAATATAATAAAAATATCTTATTCTCATCACATTCACATCACATTCACATCTTGTTAATAATTTCTCCTAATTTGACTTTAAGTTTCCTCAATTTCAAAAAATAAATATTTCAAAAAATAAATAATTCAAAAAAAACAAAAAAAACTCAAAAAATTTAAAAATAATCAAAAAAATCAAAAAAAATCAAAAAAATACTATAAAATACTATAAAATATCTTAAAAAAAAACCTCATTAAAAAAAAATATTTTAATCCAATAAAATCCACTTCTAATTTTCTATTTTTTTTTCCCCATTTTTTTTTCATTTAATTTATATTTATAATTTATAATTTTTAGAATTCAAAGAGAAACAGAATAAAATATAATTTCCAGAAAATATTCATTATCTATTTATCTAATTCTTTTTCTATTGTTTTTACCTCTTCTCATTCTCTATCATTCGAATCTCCATTCACTAATCTTTTTTCTTGATTTTTTGTCTCGTTTTTATTTCTATTCTTACTCTTTTATTCTCATTTTATGACTCTTCTACTTTTATTCACTTCTGTTACGATTTTATTCTATATAAATATATAAAATTTATATTATATTATATCATCCTATTGCTCTCCATTCGTGTAGCTCTCTATTTACTTATTTTCCTATTCGCGTGTAAATCCTTCGTTTGTCCCAACATTTCCTTCCTTCTCTCTTCTCTTGATCAATATCTATACTGCTTTCATCCACTTTTCTTCCTATTCTATTCTATCTCTACATTTCCAATAGAGCCCTCTAGCTCTTGTTCTGGTTTGTTCTGGTTTACTCTGCAAAGTTCTGGTTGCTCTTTTTGCACTTTTATGCTGTTTTGAGTGGCTCCCTCCACCTTTGCCTTCATTTCTCCTACTTGCCTAGATATAATATTTATTATCAATTTTATTATCTGTCATAACCATAATCATAATCATAATCATAATCACAACCACGACCATACTTATACTCCCTATTGTTTCATTCTCTGCTCTCGACTTCTCATTCTTGCTTCCATCTCATATCATCTCAAGCCTTATATCGTTTCACTAACAAATGACTTTAATTCTACCTTTGTATGTTCTCATTTTCTTTTAATGTTGTTTTTTTCTATCTGTTTTTTTACTAACTAATCTTCTTGTTTTATTTTCTTCCTTTTTTGCTAGGTATATTGTCGTAATATGTGGGATAAGTAGTTTTTTGGCTGTAATCATTTCATTAACCTCCATATCTTTACATCTACTAAATTACAGAAAACCTCTACAGCAAAGATTAATCAACAGAATTCAAATGATATTGCCCTTATACGCTTTATCTTGTTTTCTAAATCTAATTGCTCCGAATATATCAAAATACATCGAACCAATAAGAGAAATCTACGAATCCTTTGTGATTTATACATTCTTCACCTTACTAACTGATATCCTAGGTGGCGAGAGAAATATCATAATCTTCACTTCAGGCAGAAAACCAATTGCTCATCCTCTTCCTTTTAGCTTGTTTTTTAATCCAATTGATATCAGTGACCCTTACACTTTTTTGTCAATTAAAAGGGGCATCCTACAATACGTTTGGATCAAACCAATCCTATGTTTATTAATTGCAATCACTGAATTCTTTGGTTGGTACGATGTAAACGATTTATCCATTTGGAGCTCTTATCTCTGGCTAAATATCGCCTACAATTTCTCGGTCTCCTTATCTCTATACAATCTAGCCATCTTTTGGAAATGTCTTTATAATGATTTGATGCCTTTTAATCCATGGGGAAAATTCTTATGTGTTAAATTGATCATTTTTGCTTCTTATTGGCAGGGAATAATCTTGGGAATCTTGAATTATCTAGGTTATCTCGATAATATTAAAAATGATACAGATATCGATTTGCCCAAAGAACCTGAATCAAATGAATACAACTTATCCACTTCTATTCAAAACGCTTTATTATGCGCTGAATTAATCCTATTCGCAATTGGCCATTGGAAATCTTTCACCTACAAGGCATTTGATTTCAAAACTTTGCCAAATTCTTGTAGACTAACATTTAAAATGGCATTAAAGGATTCCTTTGGTATTGGTGATTTGATTTATGATTTTAGAGTAACTTTTAACGGCTCAAGCTATGATTATAAAAATTTCGATAGCGTCGAAGCCTTAATTAGTCATCCTTCATCATCTTCAAGGTATGCCAGATTAAACAAAGGTTTAAGATATTATGATGGCGGTAAACATAAATATTGGTTGCCTGATAGAAACGAAATTATGAATTCTGATCAAAATTTCGTCATTGATTTTAATAATTATAATAATTATAATAATAGTAACAATGAAAATAAATCACAAACCTCTTCCAATAAGATTAGTTCAAATAAATCAATCTATAAACAATCTTATTTGCTTCCTATAAATTTACAAAGATCTGATTCATGTTCATCTTCAAAGACTGCTTCAAGTTTTCACTCCAAAAATATTAATATTAATTCTAATAATGATTCAAACATAAATGATTCTAGTATCAATATAAGTATGAATCAAAATCAAACTCCAATTTCAAATCTCAATCCTAATTCAAATTCAAATTCAAATCAAAATTCTAATTCAAATTCGAGCTCAATCACTTATTTAAATCCAATTGATGACGTTAGAAAACCAATTTTAAAATCCATTAGTCAAACTGATGTCACGAAATTAAACCCTTCACCTCTAAAGAAAAATAAATCAAAGTATCCAAAACCTCACTTAAAATCTCAAATGCATTCATATGTTTATCAACATAACCTGACTTCCTCAATGTCAAGCGTAAAAACTATTGATGCTTATTCAGATGGTCTATCAGCTTTAAAAGCATTTGGACTTGTTCCCGAGGAATTTGAAAAGGATAATAAATTATATCTCAAGGCTAAAAGATTAAGACCATTCGGTGATAAAAATTATCCTGTTATTTATGATGAAATTTCTCACGTCTACAGTCCAACATTAAACAGATTAAGAGAACAAGCATTGCATAAACAAGGACTATCAGTTCCTCAACAGCCGACCAAATTTAGTATATTAGATGAGTATAATTTGTACAATACTTATGGAAGTACGAACGATTCTAACGAGCCATCCTTTTACAGAAATAACAAGTTCCAGGTTTAATTATTTTTTTTTTCCAACTTGATCATATGCTGAATAATTGGTTCAACGACTTATTTATTCGCTCATTTACTCATTTATAAATTTTTATCTCAATTTCAGATTTTCTAATTTTCCAATTTTTCAATTTTCAAGTTTCATATTTTAACAATTCTATTTGTATTTTTTTACTATTGATAATTTATAAATTCTCTCTTTTTACTCTTTTCTTTTTGCAAATTATAATATTCTTTTTAGTTCTCTCTTTCACTACCTTATAATTGATTAAATTTTTTTTTTAATGAATCTTTTTTTAATAATCTTTACATTTGTTTTATTCACTTTAGCTATATTTTAAGGATAAATTTTGTTACTATTATTGTCATATTTTCAAGTATTCTCAAGTATTTTACTTTATTTTGTTTTGTTTTGATTTTCTTATTTTATTTTATTTTATTTTATTTTATTTTATTTTATTTTATTTTATTTTATTTAGATCCTTTGGTTATATTCCATTATTTTAGGCTAGTTTTATTCATTTATTTCCGATCATTAATACAAAAAATACCTGTTAGACTAAAGAGAACGAGTGAAAAGGCTAACGTCCCACAATAATGTCAATAAAGTGTCAACGAAGTTGTCAATTGCACATTTCTCAGACCATGCTCGAGCTATGGCTGGATAATCTCACCAACATTACGCAGCTTCAAACGTGTACTAAAAAACAAGCCCAAATGTGTCAAAGTCGCTGAGACTAAATCGTTTTAATGACGAGAAGAGACTATGCATGTCTGTGCGCGAGTGCGTTTGATACACGTAATTTCACGTGGGATTATGTCACATCCGCATGATATGCGTCTTCCCGCAGTATGGTCAAGTTTGGAGACGAGCATTGGAGATATAACCATTTGGTCGTGGTATTATTAGGGAGGGCTTGTGAATGAGTGCTGATGGTGAGGGTGAAGAGGGAAAGCGAAGAGGGAGAGCAAAGAGTGGGCTGTCGCTAATATGGTTACTTGTATTTGGCAAAAATAGAAGTTAAAAAACAAAACAGGAAAAGGGAGAGGTGAAAATTGAATTTGGATTGACATTTTCAATTTAGTTTTTATTCGCCTTAATGAAATATAGTGAAATGTTAAAAGTTGCAATGAATGATAACTACACTAGTAGGAAATTAAAGCTTTTTTTTGAATTTTTGACGGATTTTAATTTTGATGATATGAGCAGTAAATTAGCAAAAAACAAGAGTTGGACAAATTGAAAGCGACGGATTGTGGGCAACGAGGAACTAAAAAAGTGAGAGTGTTAGGTAAATAATAATATTAAACAAATAAATGGGAAGTGCAAGTTTTATGTCAATATTATTTTATCAAATTGGACAGAACGGAAATTGGACAGAATGGAAACTGGAAATTGAAAATTGGAAATAAGAATTTAGAATTGGGATGATAAAATGTGGCTAAACTTTGTTAACAGAATATACAAAACTAATGTTGCTAGATCAGTAGATTGATAAAAACCTCGATATGGCTGATATGAAACAATAGAATTCTGTGATACATTGCATACATAGAATGTAGAGAAACATTTCGAAAAACATGTAGAAAAACGTGGTTTTGGTGGTTAAAATTTCACCTAAAGTATTTTAATTATTGTAGCTGTTTTAGGTATCAATTGTTTTAATTATTTTAATTATTTTGCTTATTTTTGGATTTATTTTTGAGCCCTGTTTATATAAAATTATTATGTTCAAGTATTATTTTCAACATTTCTTGCACCTTGTTTGATTAAAATTATTCATTTCCACAATTATTGAATAAATTGAATATGAATAGTTTTACAAAATATGACAAGCAATTTTTTGATAATTTTTTAATTTTTAATTTTTAATTTTTGATTTTTGATTTTCAATTATTAATTTTAATTTATAATTTATAATTGTTAATTGTTAATTTTTAAATTCTCAAAAAAATATACTTTGGTTGAAATAAAATTTTCTGATTCCGATTTCCCCCTCTAAATAGATCAATGTAGGTGATTGTAAATAGGTGTGGTTAAACCTTAAGTTGGTATCAGATAATTATCTATAAAACAAGTAAGATTGTATGAGACTTTTAAAATTGCTGTTAAATAAAACTCAAATGAAATCAAGTGAAATCCAAGGAAATGCAAAAACAAGATAATAGAAAGTAAAAAAAGGTTTAAATAAAATCATGTAGTGTAGGATTATTCAAATGAATAACCATTGACAACTGATGATTTGTTGCTCGTTATCATCAACTGCTGTGATAATCACTATTTATCAAGATATAGCTCCGAGAGATTTTCAGTTATGAACATGAACATGAACATAAAAGTGCAAGATTCCTGGAGCATGCCACGGCGACCAATCAGAAGAAGGCATCAGAAAAGCCTATCACGATAAGTGGATTCTGACCCAAAGCATGTTATCAGAAACAGAGCAGTGTTGGGGGTTTCAGATAGGAGCAGCAAAGGAGCCGGCGATGATTGGCTGGAGAGGTCTCGCCGGAGAGCAGGTCCAGAGCAGGAGTCGGTCCGGAATGTGCTGGAGGTTTGGTGGGCGACTTTGCAGCAGCTTCCTCACAGGCAGCAGAAAAGGGCCAGGAAATGGCAATGGAAATGGGAGAGGGAAACCCAGTCCGCGTTGCGCAGGTGTAGCGGTGAACCTTAGATAAGGACAACTCTAAAGCCTGCATTAAATGACCAAACCTTCAGCTGTTTTCGCCCACCAAACTTCCAGTTTTTGTGCACCTTTTGTGCACCTTACAAAAACGCTTTATCTTAATCAAGTGCCTTCAGAGGTTTGGGCTGATTGGGCTGATTGGGCTGATTGAGCTTTAAGCTGATTTCTAGATTTGCTGTGGTGTACGATCTGTGAACTATATTGCAATAAAGAGGAGATGTTTCTTTTGCCAGGGCTGTATTGTTATTTTGTCTTGCTACACTCAACTCTGTTGATACCATTCGCACTATTGACCAGAACTCTATCGGTATCATTAACATTACGAAACCACATTGTGCTGAAGGAATGGTGAGACACAGACCATGGGCCAACATGGGTTTGGTATATGATCCAGAAGGATCATGAATTGTAATCAAAATTAGAATTAGAATCAGAATTGAAATTAAAATTAGAACCAAAATCATTATTGTAGGAAAATAGCAATCAAAAGACAAATAATCATACATTATTTTTATTATATTTTTATTATATTTTTATTATTATTATTAGCACATAAAAATAGCTAGCAGTATTTCTAATATTAGAGATACTAGAATATTAGAAATATAAACATAAGACAAATCCAATGCCAGTCGATAGACATTTATCTATTGTTACTACAGTCAAAATAGAGTGCTACAGATTAAAGATATTTTAGACCGGCTCAAGATTATTCAGCTTGATGTAATAGAAAACATATCTAATCAATGCATTCAGAAAGATATCCAGACTCAAGAAATCAGTGGATATTGGACTATGGACAGATATCATTTCAATAAACAGTGGCCAGTAAATAGAAGGAGATTACCAGTTACAAGTAAAACCCAAGCAAAGTAGCCCACAATTGTCAGTAAAGTCTATCCCTTTATTGTGAATTCTAATTGCAAACCATAAACACAATTCTTTTTTGTTTTTTCTTATTAATGTATACTTCCCTTTTGTGCAATTATAACTGCATATGTTATTAGGCGATGCTCGTTTTGTTTCTTTCTTTTGCTTGCTTTCTTTTGCTCTCCTTTCTCTCCCACCTCTGTCGCAACTGCTCCTTCAGCTCCTTTCCTCTGAACAGAGTGAACAGAGTCGCCTGCACCTGATAAAAGGGGTGTTGGAGCTGTCTGGAGCTGTCCGTCGATGAAAGGTGCCTAATAACAGAGACGCCTCGTCCGTAGCGAGCGCTCGGTTGTCGAACACGCCGGGTAACGATGCCCGCCTGTTATCAGAGACACCTTCCAGATCAAAAGGCCAATATGTTCCGATTCTGCAGCACGCACCAAATGTGAACAGATTCCACAGCAGCTTTGAGGTATATGGAAAGAATGGTGCTGGAAGAGTAATCTGTAGCCAATCCACAGCTCTTCCAGATGCTTTGGTTGTTTTGCAGGCACTTTGTAGCACTTTGTATTACTTTGTAGGCTTTTGATAGTTCAGGAGTGCAATTCCTGGTCTGCTCAGAAACTTGTTTTCCCTATTTGCAATGTCCCAATATATTGTCAATTTGCAACGCTTATGGTTATAAATACTACTAAATAATATTAAATAATAAATGTTTTCTAATGTCATACTCTTGATACTCAATTTCATAATCTCTCACTAATTTTGATACGATTTGGATTTCACAAAAAAATGATATCAATAATCTATTAAATTTTATTACTTTCCCTAAAGTTTGTTTTTAGATTATTGTAAAAAAAATTGTGAATATGTTTACAGTTCAAGCTGCTTTTAACTTTTAGCTTTTGGATTTACATGAATTCAATTTTTGTCTGAATTCACTTTTTTTTCTTTAGCTTTTATTAAAAAACCAAATATGTTATTTTGATTTTTTTTGATTTTATTTTACTTTATTTTACTTTGCTTTATTTTTATTTGGTTTTTGATTTTTGATTTTTGAACAATTTTCTTTTATCAATTTTAAACATCAATTTTATTTCTTAAGATTCCTTCTAGTTTATCTTCAACTGCACAATCACATATAAGCAGTATTATTTCACTTGTAATTTATTTTAAACTTCTATATTGTTTTTCTTGCTTCTGTTGTTTTTTGTTTTTTATTATCTTCCCTTAGCCTGATATCCTATTGTTAGTCTCAATTTATATAGATCCAGATCTATTTAATTTTCTTCTATTCTATTTCATAATTAATTAATTAATTAATTTCATCTCGCTTTATTGTCTCTTTTTTTCTTTTTGCTTGTTCTTTTATTCTCTGATCTCTATGACTATAATCACATACCACTAATTTCCATATCTATCTACTTTTTCTTCTGACTCTTTTGCTTATCAACCAATCTACTCAAAATGTCAAGTACAAACACTGCTAATCCCTTTTCCACTGAACTATCTGATCCATCTTCTCACTTTGCCTTCCCACCTTTTGAAAATAAACCTTCCAACTCTCTTCTGTTGCCTTTGCCCAATCTGTTGAATAAATCCCAAAATCCTTCAAACACTTTTAACCAATCTTTCAATAACCCTTATTCCTATTTTAATCCCGTTGCTAATAACAACTCTGCCAACATGAACAACAACAATAACAACAACATGAATAACATTAACAATCTCAATAGCAACATGAATAACATCAATGGTCTCAATAACCTTAATAACGCCAACAATAACAATAATAATAATAACCCTAATGGCTTGACCATAAACACAATCAACGGCGACCTCGATTTAAAATCAAGATACCCATTGAAGAATTCTTATGATCTATCCAAATCTCCCACCGATAAACGTCCATTGGAGAAAAAAAAGAGACCAAGAAGAAAACACGATGAAATTGAAAGAGTCTACATGTGTAAATGGAGTGGTTGCACAAAAGGTTATGGCACTTTAAACCATCTTAATGCTCATGTTTTAACTCAAAACCATGGTTTGAAGAGAAAACCTGAAGAATTCAGAGAAATCAGAGCACAGCTCAGAGAAAGAAGAAAGAAAGCTGCTGAATCTTCAAAATTGCAACAAAAGGAAAGAGCAAACTCTTTACCAAGTCTATCTGAAAACTCCCTTCCTTTGAATTCAATTCCAAACTCTTATAATCCTCATAATCCTTCGCTACCAAACGACCTCATATACAACACAAACCCTCCTTCTTCCTTCTCTTTACTAACTCCTCCCTCTTCAAAGTCAAACATGCCCACTTTAAACAACTACAACCAACCTTTCTATAAAAACGATTCTCAAATGATAATAGGCCAAACCAATTTGACTCCATATAGTCTTTTGGATGACTATTCCTCATCTCAAAATAATACCTCTTCTCTTGCCAATAACACCAATAACCCAAATTACATTAACAATTATAACAACTTCAAGTTCCCTACAACCACAAACTCCTACCCAAATTCCTTTTCTGCTAACCACTCTTCTAATATTTCTACTACTGCCAGCAATTCTCCACTATCCTCAGTATCTGGTGCTTCTTATTCTTATGATAACTCATACAATCAAAACTCGAATTTGGCCTACAATTATGGCTCTTCCTCGCAAAATTTTAACTATGCAAATTCAAATCTCAACTCTCGTCCATAATCGACCAAGTTGGTTTTAACTTATCTTATCTAATCACTCTCTTTTTTTTTTCTTTCTTTGTGTTTCTAATTATGATCGTTCTATTTTATTTTATTTTATTTTATTTCATTTTATTTTATTTTACTTTTATTTTTTCATTGTTTTTTTTGTCTTTTTTTTAATGTTGGTTTATTTTCCCTTTCCCTCTTTAACTCTAATTTTTTTTTCCTTTACATGTTTTGGTCAATTTTTCATATTAGTCATTTTTTATTTTTTATTTTTTTTCTTAGAATATGAAAAAAATTGGTATTTTTCAATTCTATTTCTGTTTTTTACAAGTTTAATTAGATTTTTAGGTGCTTTGCTAATATTTAATATATTTTATTATCTGATTTTGATATTCCTCTTTAAATTTTCCTACCTTTTTTTTTTTTTCTTAATTTACTACTTAATTATTTAATTTTTCAATTTGGCATTTATTTAATTTTAATTGATAATTTTACAATTCATAATCTAATTTTTATTCAAGTAATAGCGAAAAGTAGGAATTCACGTATGTTGATTGATTCTGAATAACTGTAAACTATTCAATTATTGACTTATTGATAACAGATTTAAAGGTTTTCTTTTAATTAAATGAATACTTTTAAATACTTTTAAATCTCTTTTAAACATGCATTGACAGTATCTGTATGGGTTAAGAGAATAATTATCCACAACAATAGGCTAATCTGTAGGTAAATAAAACCAAGTATTAAACTATCAATATTCTGATGATAAACTAATGTGCAAATTTAACTGGAAATGAGAAAAGGCTAGTAAATAGGTAAATAAGCAGAATTTTAGACTGAAATTCAAACATTTTTATGAAGGAATTCATAAAAAGTAAATATTCATAATTCAACATCAAACAACTACTAATGCAAGTGTAACTGCTTCATGAAAAGGTAGTCAAGAGTACGTAATTGGTTATTCATAATTATATTTATTGAAGGCAAAAAAGAGTAGTGAAATAAGATAGAGTAAAACAATATATAAAATAAAATAAAATAAAATAAAATAAAATAAAATAAAATAAAATAAAATAAAATAAAATAAAATAAAATAAAATAAAATAAAATAAAATAAAATAAAATAAAATAAAATGCTTAAACAGTACAATAATTATCAATAAAAAGATAAGATAATAAAATATCAGGCTTGGGTCTATTGAAGTATTTGGTCAAATTTGTGATATTCCAAAAACACAAAAATGCACTAATTTAGTTTAGAGGTATTTTTTCAGCTGATAATTAAAATAAAAATAAGAATAAAAATAAAAAGAAAACAGAAATTTGATAAGATCTTTTTTTTTCTTAGTTAGAAAATTCGTAAGTAATAAAAAATGGACTTACAACTCAAGGAAAAACTTGATAAAATGGAAACTTGCAAAATTTTAGCTGCTCCTCACTTTTCTTATCTTTCGATGAGTTATGATTTAAACTCATTCAAATAAATATAAAAATGGTGTTGTGTTGTATTATTCTGTGTTTGATTTTAATTTGTCTCCTGCTATTATATGATAAAATCAAAAATTACGAAAAAGAATTGCTAAATAGATTGCAAAACCGTGAAAAGTTATTCAGATTAATTGCTGTGCATCACTTTTTTCGCAAAGTTAGTGGTGGTGATGATTATCCTTTATTGAGTAGTGTTTCATTGGTGTTCATTGAATTTGAATTCTACAAACATTGACCCATATACATAATATATATGAGGTACTGATTTACTTAATAGCAAACAAAGAAAAAACAAAAAACTAATCCAATTTAATTTAATTAAGTATTGGTAAATAGAAAAAAAATATTTGGTGATCTAATTTCAAGTTATTAAGTTATTCTTATCACAATTTAAATCTTTTTTTTACACAATTTGGTTACTGAACAAAGTCAAATTCTAGTAGCAAATCAAAAAAAACCAAAAAAAATAAGATTTGTAGATATTGTATTCAGTAAAATTTTGTAAAATTAACCAAAAAATAGGAAACAACAGCAAAATTTCTGGATAAAGGAAGTGATGATAACTGTAAAATTATAATTTCCATTCAAAGGATTACAAAACATTTCCATAGATGATGGTTATTGTTTTCTCTGGGTTTTCTCAGCAGTAATTTGTGAGTTGTTTAAGTTACTCTCATTCTAAAGCGCTCTTGGATGTGGGAGATATGTGATACTGTCTGCAAATCAGGGACACTAGTGAGATAACTTTAATCCAGCAGACTAGAATCAACAACAGCAGCAAACTTACCTCATTTCTAGAGACAAGTAGCACAGTTGTGAGTATATTAACCATCGAAGCGACCATCGCTGGAGACCAAAGTCTGATTCCAAGCTGATTCAAATCTCGCCCATTTTTCTTTTCTTATCAATTTGTCCTCGCCTTATCAAAACCGAGCTGATAAGCGCAGATCCGGCCCAGAGGAAACCGGAAATATCCAGGTCACATGCAGTACGTAGAAAACCCTGGCATGACCTGTTGGAGCCCTAGTATAGAGCTCTACTGAACGGCCCAGAGACTGATGAGATGCGAACTAAGGTATTTAGATTTAGTTTATAGTATATAAAACGAAAATGAACACTCGACAAAGACACAGAAAACACAGACAAACCCAGGGGGTCAATTGAGCCCATAAAAAAGAACTGAACCATGAAATAAAACCAGATAGTATAGAGATGTGACGGAAAATTTATATTCTCTAAATCAACCAAATCATATATGTATACGTAAAAATATAGTAAAGAGCACTACGATATCAGCAGGCTTAATTAACAGCAGACGCATCAGTTGGAGCCACCGGAGCATCAGTTGGAGCATCAGCTGGAGATGATTCTGAACTTTGGATTTTCCCAACAAATGAATCCAAGTTATTCTTAGTGTTGTCAATGACTTCGTTAATCTTATCGTTGACTTGAGTAAGCTTTGATTCCAATGTAGCTTTTAAAGGAGTAACAAGAGGATTTAATACTGTGCTGAATTCATTTGACAAATCGGTTCCAGTCAATTTAATGGCTTTTGACTTTGAGTTTTCAGAGATTTTTAAATTTTCAGCATAAACATTATTAATATGATCAGATAATTTTCTTGGAACTTGAGATAGTTCTTGAGATTTGGCGGATGCAATTGGTTTGACTTTTTGATAAGCTGAGGAAGCCAATGCATACATTCTTAGGACTTCATCATCATCTTCATTAATACTAGTTTTTTCATTAGTTGTTACATTTCTCTTTTTTAAAGCTGTTCCTTCTTCGTTATTGTCAGAAGGCAAATAGCTATTGATGAAAGATTCTAATTTATCATTGACTGGAGAAACAACGGGATTGACTTTTTTTAAAACATTTTTTTTTTCTTTATCCTTATAAGTTTTAACATCATTAACAGACTTGTTAAATAAATTTTTCAAATAAGTAACAAAATCATTCAAGACTAAGCTTGGTTTAACATTTTTCAAATCATCAGAATTCAAACTTTTTAAATTAGGAAAGTTGCTATCTAACCCTTTTTCCAAAACAAAATCATTAAAAATTTGATCAAATTGACTGATATAAGTAACCAAAAACCCCTTATAGTTTGATGGAATCTTTTTAGATACGTTATCTAATTTATCCTTGACTTCGAATGATGATAAAAATGATGAAAGGTAAGCAACAAAACTTAAGGATGTTAAGTAATTGACCAATTCGTTGAATATTGGATATGTTTTTAAATGATCTAATGATTTAGTTGGGATTTCAACTGAATTTGAAGAACTGGAAGCGACCTCTGTAGTTGGTTCTGGATTAGACATCTTGAATTTGGCAAACTATTGGTATTAAAATAAAGCAAATAATTTAGAATTGAACAGTATTTGAGCAGAAAATAATTGAATAGAAAATGAAAAGAAGTATTTGTAATAAAGAAAACTAGTCGACCTTAAAGACAGCTCAGGAATTGAGTGATTTATATAGCGATACACAGCATAAGATGATTTTTAGCACACTAAACCATTTTCATGTGCTAAACGCTCCTTGTTCTTTGTATCAGTTTTTTCTGCTTCCTTCGAGAGCTTTGCCCTTTTGGTCCCGGTTCTTTCACATGCAAAAACAAAGGCTCGGCCTCTAAAACCAGCGACGTGGACGCAATCACGCAATAAACATGACTAAGCACACGTGCGCTTAGTCATTACTTTTTTATTTTTATTTTTATATCTCCTTGCTTTCCTAATTCGGATTTCAAACAACTTCGATGAAACCTCTGGTAATAATCTACAACCACTGTTTGAAATGCTGAATTTCAACTGGTATATTACAGTTTGCTCTTTGCACTATTTGCTGAATTGTATCACACAACTCAGCACATTCCCTCAATAGTACTCATCTTGACAAATGTATTTTCCCAGACGAAGTCGAGTTTCCTATTCGGACTACTAGTAAAACAAACAGATGGTCCCAAACATGAACTTCAAATTGTTTTCAAAATAATGCAATGTTTTTCCAAATTTATAAATAAACATTGAATTGTCTGGTTTTTTTCTAACTTCTGTTTTACACTATTCGTGCTCTCTTTTTTTAGTTTTCTTATACATTATTATTTCATTTTGGTGACGGGGTAAAACATGAAGTGTTTTTTACTTGTTTTTTTTGTCTTGAATTTAACATTCAAAATATCCTTAGCTACATCAATTAATATATCCATCAATCATCAAACGTCACTACTAAACAAAATTAAAACGAGTTTATACAATTTTTCCAATGCCAATAACATAAATGTTAATTTATGGAACCAATTTAATTTATCGGAAAAAGTAAAAATTGCAAGCCAACTTTCATCAGTAATTGAAAGTGATAAAAATGAAACAACAGATAAAGAATTTAATAATAATCTAAAAAATGATAAGAATTTATTAAAAAGATATACAAATTCCACTGATTCGCCATTAAAATCTTTAGGAATTGACACTGGTGTCAATCAATATGCAGGTTACTTGGATATCGTCTCTGAGGATAAACATTTTTTCTATTGGTTTTTCGAGAGCAGAAACGACCCTGAAAACGAACCTTTGATTTTATGGTTGAATGGTGGTCCTGGA